>NC_090937.1:58259446-58905846 GCF_040938575.1 Ambystoma mexicanum
TGTGCATCAGAAACAATGGTCTATCAGGTGCTGCCGCACAGCACGTCCCTCATGGGCATCGCCACCTGCATGACCTGCAGCCCCCTCTCCTCCATCCTCATCCCCGTCATCATCCTCAGACGGTGGTCGCAGTTCTATGTCAGGGGGCATTGGCACATTCCGTCTGATACACATATTGTGAAGCATGACACATGCCATGGTGATCTTGGCCACCTTCTCATGCCCGTACAGGAGTGCCCCGCCCGACCTGCTGAGGCACCGGAAGCGTTCCTTCAATAGGCCGAATGTCTGCTCGATCACCACGCGGGTACGGGTGTGTGCATGATTGTAGTCCTCTTCGTGCCTGTTCTGTGGGTTCCACACAGGGGTAAGGAGCCACCTCTTCAGGGGATAACCTGCATCACCTGCATGGGTGCAACAATGGGTATGTGTAAGTGTCTACATAATGTGGAGCGTGCACATATCATACAAACAAACATTGCATATTCAACGACATCCACAGATCCAAGCACGCATGGCAATCAGGGTAACTGCAATGTGGGAAGGTGAGGTGGTCCTTGCAAGTGGACATGCACCATGCATGCATACGGCAGGGATTGCCATGTCCCGCCTGAGTTTAAGTGATTTGTGTTTCCTGGCCCTGGCAACGTTAGTGCCACACTGCTAGTACACTGCCATTCCTTAGTTGATGTCCCCATGCTGTTTGATGGCAATTCAGTGGTGGGGTACGGGTGTGCCTCACCACAATGGCTACAGGGGATCCATTTGTATGCACTCATGTGGGCGGACCATTTCTGATGTTGTTCAGCGTACATTTCAGTTGTGATTTTGATATGCATGTTGCTGATTTGTGTAATGGGGGGAATGGTGTGTTGTGCGGTGTGCATGTTGTTTCGAATTGCCTGTTTGGTGTAATGGATTGATATGTTTGTCGTGGCACTCACTTCCAGAATGCGGTTTTGTCTCTGGTCCATTGTGGGCTGCCTCACTGTACAGTGATGCAAAAATGTATGTCCATTCTTCTCATGACACCAGTTCACGCCCAGTTGGAGTATGCATCTCCCCCCCCCCCCCATTCACGCCCAGTTGGAGTATGCATCCCCCCCCATTCACGCCCAGTTGGAGTATGCATCTCCCCCCCCAATCACGCCCAGTTGGAGTATGCATCCCCCCCCCCATTCACGCCCAGTTGGAGTATGCATCTCCCCCCCCCATTCACGCCCAGTTGGAGTATGCATCTCCCCCCCCACTCACAATCCACATCACACTGACATGTGGTCGGCCTGCTACTCACCAAGTAGCCACGAACGTTGTCCAGCATGTCGCTCCATGTATCGTGGTATTGTCGAGTTCCGCAGGACCATTGCATCATGGGTTGAACCGGGATATCGGGCACAGCAATGTGTGATGATCTTGTTGGAGTCACATACCATTTGAACGTTGATGGAGTGGTATAGCTTTCTGTTACGGTACACTGCTCATTGGCATGTGGGACCACCAGTTCTACATGGGTACAGTCGATGGCCCCGATGCAACTTGGGATGCCTGCCAGTGAATGGAAGCCAACTTTGGTGTTGGAGATCTCCTGGGCAGTCCGTGGCATGTATATGTGTTGACTTGTGTGCTTCAGGAGGGCATCGAGCACCTGGTTCAGTGTGCGTGAGAATACTGGTTGTGATATGCCATGCATCTGACCTACCGTATGCTGGTAGGTGCCTGTGGCCAAGAAGTGGAGCACTGTTACTACCTTCAGTAGAGGGGGGATGGCAGTACGGATGTCAATGAGACTCACAATGTCGTTGTATATCATGTCTACTATGGTGGTGATGGTATCCCAGTCCAGACGGTACAGGGTGTGTATCTGCTCAGGGGTTAGGTTGACTGGACTGGCTCTGATCCTGGGAATTGGTGGCTGCCTCTGTGGTATCACTAGGTGCACTGGTGGTGTTTGCTGCGCCTGTCTTGCCCTCCTCCTCCTCCTCCTCCTCCTGCGTCTCCTCTGTGCTGCCTGTTGTTGTAGCTGCTGCACTGCAATCATGTCCTCTAGCCCATGTAATGCTGCTAGTATTGCATCCTTCTTGGTGTGGGAATGGGTGTGGGGAGGGGTGTGGTGTGCTCTTTTGTGCTGCCAGTCTCCATTGCCTCCACCTGTGCTGATTTTGTCCACCTGTGGCAGGTGGAAACTCTGCTGTGCTCTTTTAACGTGTGGTTCGCGATGCCGGTATTAGCGCCTTGCCAGTAAGGGTTCTTTGGGTCTACTACATGCCGGTATTGCCATGTACGCATGGCTCGTGATGCCGTGATATTAGCGCTATGCCGCTATTTCCGGTCTGAGGGGGCACGCGCTCACGGACCTGCCGCTAATAGTGCCACCGTACTTAGCGGTGCCGCTAATAGCGGTATGTCCGGGTCGTGATTGGGGAGGGGATTTACCGATACCGTGACTAAAACCAGCAGTGATGATGAGGTGGTGTTGGTGTCTTCAGCTTTACCACCACGGAAGAAGCAATGTGCACAAAAACTATAGCTGACAGTTGACAATATTTCTGCGTACAGGACCAAAACAGCATAAAGGAGATCGAGGAGGTATTGTGTAATTTCTGTGGTAACGTTCTGCATGGGGAACCATCTCACAAGCCATCACAAAGCTTGGCTACATCCACGGTAATTCAACATCTTGTCCGTGTTAATTGGGATGAAGTGGATGAATCATATAGGAAGGCTCATGTGAAGCATAAGGTCAAAGCACATGGAGCAAGACCAGCACAGCAGTATTTATCATCTGTGCCACAGACTTCAAATATAATTACTAGCTATTGCCACCAACTAACACACAGACCCAGTCTATCCTGCCTGCACCTGATCTTTCTAACTTTATTGTGATGTGCAAAACCTGTCACAGTGTAGGATATATTGACCCACTCAACGGCATTCACCACATCACCATGCTGCATTTGCGCAAGAAACAGCAACCTGGCTGTGCTGGTGCCTGTGTGCACCAGGAACTCAAAACTGCGTGTTGCCAGCAACAAAAAGATGGCTCCATCATCCTGCCTAGCACACTTCAGGCAAAATGGAACAAGGGGGCACACTGAAAAAGTATGCCAGTGTGTCCTGAAACCTTTAAATGGAATCAAGTGAAAAGGAAAGCCTGCTTTGCTGAAAAAGCCAAAAATCCCCTTCAAAATGAAACATTTTCACCCTTTAAAAATGCTGTTTTTACGCTAATTCCATCTGTTCATTTTGAAACCACTGTGATTAAAAAGGCCCTGTCATGCCCAGGATATTTCACTGTGCTTCACCAAAACCAGGCATAATTCCTGAGTGACAGGCCCAGTCAAACCAACTCTGAGAGAAATCAATAAGCAACTTCACTTTCACTCCCACGGGAACACACATTTATTTCTTGCCAAAAAGTATCCAGGCTCAGCAGTTCAAAGAGACTTTAACTCTCTGAGTCAGGTCAAGTGTAAATGTATCTATACTTTAGATAAAATCCTGCATTCAAGGGAATTACTGCAGCTGCAAAGACAGTGTGGGCATCTGAGGGAGCTGCCAAATCGAATTTAAAGAAAGAAATGCTAGCAGTTGTAACACCTGTGGAAAAATGGGCTTTGCTGACTGAAGAAAAAATTGGCCTGTTTAAAAATAAATTGTGAATGAAAGCCTCCTTACTTAACAATGTAAAGGGATTATGTTAGTGGAGATAATACACACATAGGCTATCTTCTTTCACAGGTGTGTTTTAATTCAGGACCCTAAATAAGAAATTAAAGAGTTAAAACACATGGGCTGGATTTGCAAGCTCTCAGAAAAACCAGTCATTCCAGTTGCCAGCCATGAAACTTCCTCAAGGAAGGGAGATACACAATAAACCCAGGACACATAAGTGATAATTGCCAGCTTGAAAAACTTTGAATGGGCCAGGGCAAAGAAAGTTCACTCTCGTCAGACATCCGTCTGTGCTCCAGGCTGGGACAATAGAAGTCCTGGGACACTAACCTGTCAAGTGTAAGGGGGCAATACAACTTTCAATTAAGATGAGAAATCCCCACTTTGCCTTGAAGGAAATGACAGTTGGCAGCAGTTGAAGTTAAAGAAAGAAAATGACCCAACAAAGGTGCTGCCATTTGTTCACAAAAACTATTTTATAAATAAACTTTAAATACTTTTTTTTCTCTACAGCAAGAATTAGTAAAAATGTAAAAAGTTTGCAGTTTCAAATCTAATTTTATGGGTTTTCTTTTAAAAGTTGGTAGAACTCATTGCCGCATGGGGAACAGAAGTTACAAAATATGACAGATTCCAAGGAAAGTATTAATGTTGCAAATATAATATGTTGTACATACATCCCCAGGGATAATTCACATCTGTGTACAGAGTTATGGAATTTTAGGCCAAATCTTTCATGTTTAAAATTACCAAAATGTATATGAAGGGCAAAACAAGGTCCCACAGACTTGAGGATTGGACCGATATGTGCTGCAGATAATATGTAACCAGTGTGTATAATTTGCCAAGAGATTGCAAGGGTGTAAAGGTATGTTTTTGGCAAAATCAGATTTTCAGTAAAAGAAATGTGGGAGTTTTTGGACATTGTAAAACTCACCTCATAAACCTGACATCATTCCCTTGGAAATCCAACTAACTGAGAGAGAGGCGGAGACTAGCACCCTTGTCCAATCCCTTTGTTAGGGGTGTGTTTATATACTTGGATGATGTCACCAGGCATTATAAATAAGGGTCCCTGACAAGACTCTAGACACACACTCTTTCTGATTTCCTGCGCTGCGTTCCTGTACCTGTCATCTTTCAGATCCAGACCCCAACTACAAGGCCAAGCATTGCTGATCCTACTCCAGGGCCCACTGCAGCATCCTAGCAGTGCTGACCCCATTCCCAGAAAGGCCTCCAATATAAAAAGAAAACACTAATCTCCCATTAACAAGGAGAAACTGTGGTACTTTGGCATACTGATCAAGTTTGGCTTGTTGCCACTCACTGCATGCTGCTGCCATCCTGCTACCCTGAGGACCTATATTATCCAGTGACCAGAATTGCCAGTCCAGAAGTGCTACCCGGTAACCAGTCCCTGCCCAGCTGATCCTGCCCCGCTGATTTTGTCTGCTGTCCTTTGTTAGACCAGATCTGTGTGGTGACCAGAACGCTGACTGTCCAGAATCCAAAAACTAAAAAGTGGACTGTGAGTATCAATTGCCACCCCACCTAAACCCATAGCCTATCTTGTCTTTGTCCTCATCCCACTCTCTAAGTCATCCTATCCTTACCCTGATAACGTGTAATACCGTCTGAATCATTCTTGCAACCCTGCCATTGATTTCTAGTGCTAGCACCATCTTTTAGTAATTTTGTCCTGTGTAAAGCCTAAACTATTAATCCTATTTCCAGTGATCGCACTGGTTTCGCCAGGGCGGGCGCTGGGGAGCTAGGGTTAACTTTGTGAATCAAACCTGGTGCTTACTGTGTCCCTCTTTGGTAGACTAGCCTGAATGCTCTATTGTAGAGTAAAACTGGTGTCCAGTCAACTGGTCGACTGCAATTTGGTCGACTGCAATTTGGTCGACACCATTTGGTCGAATGCCAAATGGTCGAATTTTTTTTTTTTTTATATATATATATGTGTTTTGTGGGTTTTCGTGTGGGGAAAAAAAAGAAAAAAGAAAAAAAAGGGGGTTGGGGGGGGAAGGGGGGGACCCCCCCCAAAAAAACCAAAAAATGGGTAAAAAAAAAAAAAAAAAAAAATTCGACCATTTGGCATTCGACCAAATGGTGTCGACCAAATTGTCTGTCGACCAAATGTTTTCGACCATTTGACTGGTAACCAGTAAAACTGTTCTTGTCAAAACTGATTTCCTTTCCTTTTTCACCGCTCCATTGTACTCAAAACACACCTCACTCTATCTTGCATAACTCACTCAATTTAGCAGCTTCCATATTGTACCTATGATCTATAGCTACACCCCAACACAAAAATTGTATTACAATATTGCACCCGTTTTTATGAAAAAACGTTTGGGTAATTTCAGGCAGGAATTGCAAAGTTTGCTAAATTTCCAACGTGTCATTTGCTGCAACATGTTTTAAAACCCCGCCACTCATTTTTTAACTGTATGCTCTTGATAATCCATTGCTTGTGATTGTTAATACCTGTACATTGTTGCTTTAGTGGAGAATTATAATTGCCTCAAGGTTTTCACACACATTCGTTATTTAATTATCCTTTTCCAAGTGTCATTTTTAGCATTGCTAGGGTTTAAAATCTGTTTTTCACTCTTATTTGGGGAATGAAGGTCCGATTTCAATTCTGTTTTGCATTTATCATTCCTGATTACCTGCCGTTTCCTCTTATCCATTTAGAATTGATTATTTGTGGGTTGAGGGAACCTTGCAGGGGGAAATTCTAACTTGAGTGCTATCTTGCCTAAAATCAAAAAGTGCTCCTATTTCCTGGTGTTTTGTAGATGTGTCACTAGAAGGTTAAATTAACTGCATTGCTTGCATTGCTATTGTTCTTATGACCCCATTGGTTATTGCTGCCCCATATTAAAAAGTGTATGATTTCTTTTGATTTTTAAATCAATAAATAAATATTATATTTTACAAACCAGCCTGGTTCATGGTCCATTGTGACCTGGGGTATTTGAAAAGGGGGTGTGATATGAGTTGTGTACCATCTCAGTATTGAATCTAATCTAAAAACATAAGCATTTCAATTGTGTGCTGCATACTAGGCTGAGACTAAGGTGTGCGTCGCCTGATTGAAATCTTTAACAATAGCTTGATCGAGGTGGGAAGTAGCACCCTAGTCACTTTGGACAAGGCTCTTTCAAAACAGCCAATTGCCAATGCTGGTTCCTAGTGACTTTTTCGAATGCAATATTTTTTTTAAAATGTGGGTTCCCCCTCAACCCCCCTTATTTTTTATATAAACACTTTTTTACTTTTGAAACCCAAAAAAAACATATAAAATTTTTAAAAAAACATTTGGAATTTTTTTTTCAGCAATTTGTTTTCCCCAAAATGGCATGTCGAAAATATGTTTTTGATAATTTAACTGGATACCGTCAATGATAGGTATATTTGTAAGTGTCAATTATTTTTACCCTATCCTTCAGAAGAAATAAACCACAAACAAATGTACTAAATATAAATACTGTTTTTTATATATATATGAATCCTAGTGTTCTTCCTTTCCCATTTCCTACCTCTTTTTTCCTTATCCCACAAAATGGTCATTTTCAGGGCCAGCTTTTCAGTTATGAAAATAGACAATAAAAACACACACTGCATATATGGATCAAAGACCTTTAATAGATCCTTTCAAAACAGTGTGTGTAAAAAAATAAACATATCCTTATGTATTTCATTATAGCCGTGGTTATCCATGGTCAGTGTGCATGGCCAAAGATATTTTAACAAATTAATGAGTACTAATCATGGCCTTCAGTCATGGACACTGGCCACAGTCTGCATGGTATATTTTAAAACACTAACAGGCCACCAACCATAGACTTTGGCCTTCACCAGTGGCTACAACTTTCAGTTGTGTTCACTGTATATTATATACACTAATCAGCCACTTGCCATGGGCTTTAGCACACTACTGGCCAGTGGCCACAATCTTTGGCTGTACCCACTATATATTCTAATATCTATATGGGCCTCACTAGCCATGGCTTTTGACCATGTGCAGTTTGTACATCTTTTTGCCATTTCCACTGTATATTTTAAAATACCAACATTCTATATGCAATGGACTTCGGACGTGCCCACTGTGTATTATACAACACTAACCAGCCCCCATCTCTGGCCTTCGGCCGTGGCCACAGTATATTATATACACTAACAAGCCGCTAGCCATGGTCTTCAACACAATAGTAGCCAGTGGCTATGGCCTCTGGCCGTCCTGACTGCATATTCTAACCTATTAATGGGCACTAGCTCTGGCTGCTATAGCTACTGACTACAACTTTCAGTGTTGCCCACTGTATATTTTAAAACATTGACGGCCACTAGGCATGGCTTTCAACGATGCACATTAGTATTTTGCAACATTAACTTACTGCTAGCTATGGTGTTTGGTGATGGCCAGTGACCACAGCCTTCATCATGGACAAGTCCATAGCCTAAATTGTTATTAAGAAAATCAAATTTTTTATGAGCTAACATATCATGTTATGTCTAATTCCATTATTGATGTAATATGTTATATACAATGTAATTAGTGCTGTCACCAGTGATTTCATCAGTAATGCAATTTGTGATGTTATCAGTGTTCTCCTACAACATGGAATTAGTGATGTCATCAGTGATGTGATCTGTGATGTCATCATTATGGTCATAGGCTGCGTAACACGGTGCACAAAGTTAATGTGGCTTTAGCTGAATTTCAAGGGTTTTGTTGCGTTAAGTTCTCACCTTAACGTCCATGTAACTTAAGTTTATGTTCTTGACTAGGAAATCCGAAAAATGATTTGATAATAACGTTTGACTCATACAATTGTTTTAGCTGAAATAGCGCAGATGAAATTGTATCCCCAGACTACCCCAGATTGGGGATTTGGGGAAATATCGGTTAAAAAATAAAAATGTTATTAAGAAAACAAAAAGATACATTCAGCCTAGTCCCCATAGACAAAAAAGGACAATTGTTGCTGCACCGGACAGGGACAACTGCTGGACGGAATTGGATCAGGTATGAAACAACTTGGGCATGAAGTGTTAACTCGAGATCCTGGGGATGTTTGGGGCTATGGTTTCTAGTACTTCTTTTAATATTTGACGGGGTAGGGCATGCCCCCTTCGCCCAACATTATAGATATGTCTCCCATGGTGCTTTGCAGCAGAGAGGCGTTTCAGAAATGAAAAAAACACCATCTTCCCCACCCCGATTGGAGAGATATTCGTGAATATTCAGGGTAATATTCAAGGTTATCCAAAAATGAAAAGTTGAAAAAAATACCATTTGGAGGAGGAAAAAGGATGAAATGGCAGCAGACTTGAAGTGGGGAGAAGCAAAGAGGACACCATGTGAAATTGGGAATTTAGGGGGGGACTGGGACCAAGTTCAGAGCTTGAACGTTTTTGTATATTTGAGGTTATTTTTAAACGTGCATCACATGCATAATAACTGTGTATATTTTTGCAATAGTTGGGGTTATTTGTGCTTCATTACTGAAATAACTTTTTAAAAAGAGAGATTTTAACAAATGACATTAATACAAGAAAAAAAAGTGGATTTTTACATTGAGGTGTTGAGTAACCTATTGGGGCTACAAGTCACGTTGTGCAATATACCTGGCCAGTAAGCAAGAAAGCCGTGGCCACCTAGTGGGTCCAAAAGAAACATATTGGGGGAACATGTATACAGTTTTAAAATATACAGTGGGCAGGGAGACCATTGAAAATTCGATAGAGCAATCAGAGGAGAGTTCAGGAAAAGGGAAGAAGATTTGGGTGTCATCCACAACGAGTTTGTACGAGAACCAAAAGGAGGAGATTAGTGCCCCAAGAGCAGATGTGCAGAGCATAAGAGAAGCAGACTCAAGACAGAGCCTTGTGGAACACCAAGAGTTAGCATAGTGAGTTGAGAAGTGTTGTTGCTCCAGGAGACAAATAACTGGTGAGGTGCCATGTAGGATTCAATCCAGGCAAGGGAATTATTGTGAATCCCAAGACAATAGAGAGTATTAATGAGATCAGAGTGATTGACAGTGGACAGGTCAAGGAGATTTATGATAGTGGATAGGTGGAGCGTTTAGCAGAGGCGATGAAGTTGGACACATTTATGACAGCAGTTTCTGTGCAGTCACAAGAGTGTAAACCTGCTTGGAGGGGGTCTCGAGGTTGTGGATGCCTAAGAAATTGCTAAGAATGTTGAGCACAACATTTTTGAGCAGTGCAGAACAAGAGACACAGGCAGTGGTCGAAGTGTACGATCGGAATTAGTGGAACTATGTTCCCTGCTAGCCCACCCCCGCTCCTCAAAATCCCCATTACCATGCTCCCTCCTACGCGCAATACAAACCACATTCATGGGTCCTGCCTCTCCTCCATTTTAACAGTGTGTAAAGGCTGGAGCAACCTATTGCCTTTTTATTCAATGTGACCCCACAGCATGCAACATTACTCACCTTCCCCGTTCTAATCACCCACCATTCACACCATTTAAGGGACATGCTAAAGATTAAAGCCACCTTCCCATTCATTTGGATGTACATCTGTGCCTGCAGTATTTCAGTATTTAAGTTGCTTAAATGCACAAGAAGAATTCTGATTACTGTACGAGCATTGTTACAATGGGGCTTGGGAATGGGCTTTGCCACAAGTAGACCACTGGAAAAATAACAGCAGTCCAACAGTTTAGGATAGCTTAATGTGAGGCAAGCTTGTAGCTGAGCCAGCAGGTCCCAGGATCAAATCCCCAGTATGGCAAATGTAAAAAACAAATGAACCTGCTTTTTAAAACAAAATTATTCCAGAACAGTTCCTTTTTAAGTAAAAAGAAAAGGAATGGCAGAACTTTATTTTAAAAAGTAGAGGACCACCACTCCCACCCACTTCGCCCACTGGCCACAGGGCGACAGTTGATGGTAGGGGTGGGTCAGTCCCTTTCTTTTTTAGGAGAGGGATAACTGTGGCTGTTTTGAAAATAGAGGGAAAACAATTACAGTTAAAGGACAGGTTGAAGAGTTCAGTGAGGTGAGAGGCCACTAAAGGGGCAATAGACTTGACTAGCTGAGGAGCAAGAGGGTCTAATGTGACACAAGAGGGTTGCCTTCGTCAGTAGCAATATGACTTCTTCAGTATTAGTGTGACAAATGTGGGATATAGAGGAAGTGGATGATGGTAGAGTAGGTGGACTGCATAATGTAGGAAGAGGAAGTGTATGGTAGGCCATGGGAAAATCTCAAATTTTGGAAAGTTTTGCAGCAAAGTATTTAGCTAGGTTATTAGCTGTGAGAGTGGAGTTGATATTTATAGATTTAGGATATCGGTGGAGTGAGTTAAGGGTACCCTGTAGCCGGCGAGGATGGTAGGAGAGAGAGCCAATGAGGGTGATGTAGAATTCCCTTTTTGTCTACCGGGAAAAACTCGACACTACACAGGGAGTTGTTGTGGGATGGATTATGAATTGCTTGAAATGATGAGATGGGAGTGGAACTGGCATTGAGTGAGTGGGAGAGTATATGGAAAGTCCCAGTAAAGATGAAAATCGATTTAAATTTACGCTATATACAACAAAAACTATTGGAGCGTCTTCTTTGGACTCCGGATAAGATGTATAGATTGGGTCTAAAAGATGATGATACATGTTGGAGTTGCTCTAATGAGAGGGGTACAATGTTACATATGATGTGGAAATGCTCAAGGGTCAAGGATTTTTGGAGCAATATTCTAGATAGGGTAGATCTGATTTGGAGAATAGCTTTCCCAAGAACCCCATTGGCTGTGATTCTGAAATCAGCAAATTGCACTCGTCATTTGAGTTATGAGATGATGTGTTGGACCAACAAAGTTATTTTGATAGCAACCCGGCAGATTTTACGTCTCTGGAAAACAAGGAAAAAGCCATGTGTGGAGGAATGGTTAGTTCCAGTCCAACTTCTTTCTCGTTTTGATCAAATTAAGTTTGATATCTTACATAAGGAAGACTTATATAAAGAACAGTGGAGCAGGTTCAATGAATTTTATTAATTTTATTTGTGAATTATCTCAGAGTAGACCCTTATTAAATGTAATAGTCCAATACTGAGCTATAGTTTTTTTTGGGGGGGGGGGGGTTGATGTAGTTTGTCTTTGTCTTGTTTTGTGTTGTATATTGTCAGACACATATTCTTTTATGCTTAAAATTTAGCATGTAGTTCATTTTCGATTATTAAATGTATATTTAATTGTAGAATTTGATGTTACTTTTCTACTGCAATTGTGTTGCACATTTTGAAATCTTTAAATAAAGTTGTTATAAAAAAAGAATTCCCTTTTTGCTCTATCAAGAGAAGACTTGAGTGGGTTCAGGACAGAGAGGTGGAGTTGCAGTTCATGCGAGTGGGTACGCCCCCATTTGCACAGCAGCCTCTGCATGTCCCTGCGGAGAGAATGTATGAATGGGGTGACCCATGGTTGAGGATGCCGGGACGTAGGGGTGAGAGTAAGCAGTGGGAAGTGAGGGGAGAATGAGTCATGTAGTAATAGAAACTGGTTGGTTGAAGAGGCATCAGGAATGAAGGAGGAGAGTGAGAACGGTAGGTCAGAGAGAAAGGGAGGAATGGCAAAAGGTTGAAATTCCCTTTTAGTAATAGGTGAGGCAAGTGGTGAGGAGTGGTCAGAGGGTGTAAAGTAGATGGTGGTGGAAACAACAGAGTGATCAGATGGGGATGGTGTGACAGTAGTATTTGTGGCAGAGAGGGGGGGAGAGATGAATAAGAGATCCAATGAGTTACCCTCTGTGTGAAAAGGTAGGTTATGGTTCCGATTTCTGAGAAGTGCTTGGAAATGGAAGGATAAAGTCTAAGAGAATGAGGTGATGTTTAGTGGAAAGAGAATCAAGGAGTTGCCCAAGATCATCCGAGAATGGTTCAGCGGGACCTGAAGGGCAATAGATGGAGATGATGTGGACCGAGTGAGATAAAGCAATGATAGAGATGGTGAGTTCAAAAGAGATAGGAAAGGATGTGGCATTGGATATTTTTGAGGCGTTGAGGTGGGAAAAGAGTACATATTCGGTGCCTCAACCTCTGCAAGGTGATAAAGGATGTTTTCTTGCATACAGACTGAGCATTCCAGAGTGCAATGTTTAGTTCATGCGGTAAGGAAGAGTAGAGAAGTTGAGTCTCAGACAAGAGAGGCGAGGTGGATAGGTGTTAGAGGAGGTATGATTAGCTTGTCTTCTTTGTTGGAAGTAGATGGAATAGAGATAGAGTAGTAGGTGTTTCGAGATGTTAGTTATATAATAGGGAAGTTGTAACGTGACTGGAGAAAGTGTTGGGATGGAAATTAGTCTTTCCTACCACCTTGGGCGCTTTAGAGTGAGGTTGATCCCATAAGCAGCTGTGTGGTGTGCTAGGGGGAAAGAGCCATGCTAATTAACTCAGCGCGAATATAATGTAAGCGAGAATAATAGATGCATATATTCGGTGCGCACATAGAAAAAAGGCCATGTTTTAGTTATGGTAGGTCCATAGTCTTGCATGGCTGTGCGGCACAACGTTAGTTCAACGGAAGAACTCCACTACGCCCAGAACATTAAAACGGAATGAGCCTGCATGGCCAGTTCTCACACAAACTTCCCCTTGTCCCTTCCTTATTTCAATTACTTAGTATCACTGGGAGGAATGTGCCCAGCAAGGCCATGAGACAACACCAGGCTCCTTGCAGTGCACCTTCAACACAGCCGAACCCTCAACAGACCCCTAAACCCCACCAAGCCTAACAAGAATAATGACCCACATCACAGACTCAGTTCAAGAACCCCTGCATTCGCTGATAGTGAGTGACCCTAGCCCCAGTCATAAAACCAATCTCCATAAAAGATCTGAGCATGTGCGGCCATTTCACCTCTCAACATAAATACATCCTTTGTAACACGAGGTACAGGGAGGGATAAATTATAGATCAAAACGAGGGAGAAGTCCTTGGGTGCAAGTGGTGCAATATCAACAAAGATTGTGGGGTCAGTGTGACTGTATTTCTTCCTCCCTTCCCCCTGGCACCAGTCCCTGAACCTGCCAGGTGCGTGCCACAGTAATATAGTAGAAGACTTAGTGTATCATAGCAGTTCTGATACTGTAAATTACAAGGAATCTGACCTTCACTTCTTGGAGAGATGAGCCCAGCTGACCCACTTGGGAACTGACAGACTGCAGAAATGTGAACCAATCGTAGCTTGGCATCCCCTGTGGAGCAGGCCAATGTATATGGTCTCGCCAATCAGTGACGCTATTTTCTTCTGCATATTGATGCTGCTGTACTGCCTTTTAAGCTTCTGCTTGTACTGCTGATACCTTTGTATTCTGTACAATTAAACCTTGTTATGCTTGCAAGCAATCTCTTTGCCTTTTTTCCAAGTGTGTTGTATTCTTTTTAGCCTGAGCATAAACAGGGAGCTTCACAAGCGTAGGCAGAGTTAAGTAGGTGGAGCAGCAGGCGCAGGAGGAATGAGTGCATAAGCTTGGTACCGCAGTGTGAAGAGACAGCATAGTAATTAGGAAGACTGGGGTGCTCACAGGTGCAGCAGGGAGGAAGACAAAAGCAATGGCTCATGGGGCAAACAGGTCAATACCTGCCCTTAACTGAAATGTCCCTGGATGGACGCTCTTAGGGAGTTCAGAATTGATGACACATGGTCTTGTCACCTAATTGCCTAGTCCATCAGTGGTTGCTCTCTCTCATTTTGACCCAGTGTGCAGTACATAAACCAAGAAATGCACACCAAATGCTTTTCATTCTGCCACCTGTTAACAGCTGAAAACATATTATTGGCAGCCTGTATTCTTTGATGCATCATGCATGAAGTGATGTTTCACAGCAGCCATTATTGTTCAAACTGAGGTATTGGAGAGATGGCCAAATAGAACCTGGAGCTCACAGAAGAGTCCCTTTTGTATTTCTGAGTGGCCAGCAGCAAGATGGCAGCAGGGGAGAGGAAGTGCAGCATTAGGGGAGGGAATGAAGGTGGAGGAGCAAGTGGATACAGCAGTAATGTTTTTCGAGCAGCCGGCTTGTGTTCCGAGGCTTCCAACAGGAGCAGAGCAGAAACAGGAAAGGAGATGCCAGCACAGTGTGCCAGTGAATTCAACACATGGTGAAAGTACTCAGGCTTGTACTGTTTAATAACAGCCTATATTCTCTACACTTAACTGGAGATGCACTCGCATTGCAGTGTTAATGAAGAAAGAAGCTCCACCAATAAACAATAACCATTGAAAATGGTACCTTCTCAACACTACGTTTTAATGAGTACAATACTGTATATTGCCCTGCCTTTGTCTTTATTGTTTCGATTGTGTCAAAAGCTGCTGATAGGACCAGTAGTATGAGAAGTGCAAATGTATTATTGTCAGTGTTACGTTTTTGGGTGGTGCCAGATAGAGAGAAGTGCTGATTCGGTTCCTTTCACTGGACTAAATCCATTTTTGAGATTGGTTGAATATTCCATTTGTTTCCACACGTTTGAGAATATCTTTGTAAATACAATGAGGCAGGATTTTGTCTTGGTAGACTAAGTTGGATATGGGTCTGTAGTTGTTGGGTCTTCTACTCCTTGGTTTTATGCCCAGCGGCTTTGACAATATTTGGCACTATTCCAGGTTCTAAAGAGTGGTTCATCAATAATATCTCAGGAGGATATCTCAGGGGCAACGTGCTTGGCTTGGACGCAAGAAGACACAGAGCAACACAGGTTCGATCCCTGGCTCTGCCCTTAGAAACCTCTGGGTATTAAGTGGGTTATAAATATCATATCATATTTGGAAATAGCACACTGGGGATTGCTTGCTGAGTATTTTGAAGATGACCGATGGGCAGCGGCCATTGGGTGACCTGGCAACATTCTCTTATACGAGTTTGAGAAACGTTTCTGTGATAATATGTCTGAATTGGTTGAGCTCTGTTGGTGTTTTCAAGTTTTCATGTGGGGGCGAAATTGTTGACTGCATTCGGAATCTGCTGAATGTTTTTTATTGTTTTCCTGAAATGGTCAGAGGTGTCATTGCAGAGTTTCTAGAAAGGTGTGTTGGTGTGTTTGCATGAGGCGGGGTTTCTTATTGTGTTTCTTTTTTGAACATTTCCTTTTGTGGGTTGGCCTGTGTTCTGATTCCATTGGTATAGTAATAAAGGGAGATGATTAAGGCAATGGTGGGCGCATATTTGTCAGGCCTAAGGGCACATTGTTGGGGTACATGCCAATAAAACATCTTGTTTGCCTACCAAACATAACCGGATTGTTGAGAAATCCTGTGCTGTACCTTTTTAGAGATGAGGGACACACATGCTCTGCAGTTATTATTTTTGTATCCCTTTTTCTCGTTGCATTTTTGTGTTTGGTACTATTTACTGTTCACCTGGGTCCCTAGACTTAATCAAATTAATGGTATGGTCTATTTACACAGTATGGGGTGGGCATGTTAACGCTGCTGCCTGCAGCCATCAGTCCAGATCTCCTTCGGAATGGACCACCACCAATTGTGGGAGAATGAGGATTAATGGACGAAAAAAGAAACCACAAAAAATATGAACGGCTCCTTTTAATCCCCCACTAATAACGCAACTGGGCGAAGCCTTTAAACGAATACACATTGGATCGCTAGGATGTACCCAGGACGCATAACGCAGCGGTGCCCAATTATAGTCCTGGTGGGCCACAGATAGGCCTGCTTCTTCTCGCTGATTCAATGCACATGCAAATAACACTGATTCTTATTCAGCGTCTATCCACTGTATGCAAATGAGGCTCGTAAAGGCGCTTGGCGTATGCTGCAAATGTGACTGGTGTTCAGCCCTCCAGGACTGGATTTGGACACCCCTGCTGGGTATGGAAAATCACCAGGTCCTGCTGCCAAGGACAGCTCATTCTGCTCCCAGGCAATTGATGTGTGTGTTAAATGCCTGGCCACTGCCATGCTAGCCGTCGTGTCTGCCGTGCCTGTCTATTAACCCTTTCACGTCTAGGTTTCGCCTCTGTGCTGCATGTACCTTTGCTGTAACCTTTACATATGTGAACATGAAAACCCTTAGCAGACATTTAATAGTGTAATGAAACATTACTGAGCCGATACAATGGAACACAAAAAAAAAGAATTAAGCCATTATCAAAAGGCAAAAATAAAAGAAACATAGATACAAATTGATTCTGCCATTTGAAAACCACGCTTGTAAATTAACGTTATCTGTCATTTTCTCATCCCATTTACAGTTATTGAGATATTCAGGGTTTCCGGTTTTGTGTGTATCTGTTTTCAAAACATGACCTAGTTGCAATAACGTGTGTGCATTTGTTTAAATGCCAACCGAGACATCAGAACAACTGCCTGTCCTATAAATGCTAGCAACAGAAATCTGCTATCAAAACATCGATATTTTCTTGAGTTCCGAAAGTATATTTGGACAAAGCAATGTTTGTACAAGAATATCTTTGTAAAGTGGTCATTTCTTTAATTTTATTATTTATTGTTTCCCTGTAACTATGTTTGTCAATTGAATTGCATAGGTTTTTACTAGTGCAACTTAACCACAACATCCCTT
Organism: Ambystoma mexicanum; assembly: GCF_040938575.1. Classification (NCBI taxonomy): domain Eukaryota; kingdom Metazoa; phylum Chordata; class Amphibia; order Caudata; family Ambystomatidae; genus Ambystoma; species Ambystoma mexicanum. The sequence continues at coordinate 58,276,709 of NC_090937.1, forward strand.
TAACAATGTTTTTGTTAGTGAATTTCATAGGTTTTTAGTAAGGCACTGTAACCAGAACGTTGCTTTAGCATAGTGTTTTCTGTAAAGATGATAGCTGTTTGGTACTGCAACGGAACCATATCGTCCTGTTGACAACGGTTTGTTACTGATTCCTTGGCTGCCCTCATGATGAACATGTGGAAAGGCCAAATTGTCTGGTGTATGTATCCATTTGCGCTACCCCTTTTCCGAATAATGTTGGTGTATCTTATACAGATGTACATGGTAAATGTTGGTGAGTGTTTGGGTAGTTTCTCTTTTTTTGTTAACATTGCATGGTGAATCTGTGACGCACAGTACTGGGCCAGATGACTACAGATGAGCAATATGGACGTTTCCTCTGAGACTGCACCTGGTCGGCGTATGTGCAATCACACTGCAAGTATCTGTAGGACTCCATAAGTGCTGCATGTCCGCATCTTCGAATGCATTTTTAAATAGTTTTGGAAGTGCACGTGTATCTGTTCCACACCTATACCCATGCATAGGTCATCCACTGTGTGCTGGTAACACCGCCCCTGTCGCCAGCCCTACGGATTCATACGGTAGGCTACTGCATTTCAAGTACTCCTGCCGATTACGTGGATGGCTCTGCAAACCTACCAATGTGTGGCTAAAGCATGCCTGACTGTATGACGCCCACTGGTTAACAAGGAAAAGCAACCTGCAGTCTAACGTTGGCGTGTTACATGTCACATTAATTTGATTGATGTGCTGCTTAGCTTTCCATGACTCGTGAAACAGACACATCGTGTCTGCAGTGAGCAGTGTGACGGAAAGTGTCAAGAGGTCACCAGTGGGTTGCACAGTTGAAGAAAACATGTAAATGCAGGTGGAACAGTTTGTAGTGAGTCTGCAAAATGGCAAAGCTGGTGCGGCTTGGTCACGCACATAATAGTGCATGTAAAGGCAAGTAAGCAAACAGCAGAATGTGCAGGGCGCAAACAATGTTAGTGGTGGTTAGAAAAGTACTGTAGCTGCATTGGTCGCACAGAATAAATGGCGTCCTGCTCCACGTAATGAAGCTGTGTTTCGCGTTGTTATAAACATTCTTGTATTCCAGAATGTATGCATCTCAGTGAATGCTACTCCTAAGACTAATGGCATAGCATGAAGTGTTTGTACTGCATGTGACGACAACTGAAATGAAAGCACAAGGGACCAGTGGGCAGTCTAACGCCCTTCCAACAATTATGCAGGGTAATTTCATGTACAGCATTTGCCACATCTGCTGCGGGTAACAAGAGCGGCACTCCTGTAGGGCAGCAGAGCTCTAAAACATCCATGTGCAGTGCTACAGACCCTTACCCGGAAAAGGGCATTGTATTGTGCATGTACTGCAATGCGCTACTCTACAGAGGGAAGGTACTTGAAAGTGTGTGGGAAGGGTCCTTCCAGGAGCATGACAATGAGTGGTGCCTACGTAGGTGAGGGCCACCCAATAATTCCGTCACTCGGCACGTCCCCTATGTTATCCATACAGGTGCTGCCCCTTCTGTACCAGGCCTTTCCTGCGTTCCTTCTGTGGCGTGTCTCAGAAGACCATAATAAATGCAAATTAACTGGGAAAGGAAAAAAAGGGAAATAAAGAAAGCACCTTTTATTGAAGAGATGAACAATGGAATTGCCAATGAACGTATGCAGGGCGGGAGGCATGGCACTGTGCAAAACACTGTAGTTGAATCAGTTAGAAAGGGGATCGCTGTAGAAAGAGGTTTCTTTACGTGTTGCACATCGTTTTGAAGAGTGTCAGTGTGCAACACTTACTACAAAAAATGTTCCACTACTTTCAAGAAGGGCACCAAGGCAATTTGGATGGGGTGTGCAGAAATTGGGATGGCAGGCATAATAAGATGAATGTTATAGCTGGGGAAAACTGTTCATGCTGTGAACTGTCATATTCCCATGTGTGAAGTACGCCATTGGCACATGTCATACAAAGGCACAAATACACTTCTTCGCAATGTACTGCGCTTTCTCCATTTGTGGACCAAATAAAAAATGACACAGCACATCGATGTCTGCATAATGCGATACAAAGTTCTGCAAGATATCGGAAACAAACCCATGACCCGGGCAAGTGTCTCCTTCATCGCAAACGACACTGAAACTCGTTTAACATGCTGTACAATTTTCCCTCCACAATGAACAACAATGATATCGGCACAATTGCGTGTCACCAAAGTGTCATACAGACAAACCAAAATCAGTGACTTCATTGTAAGTACTCCATAGCACTACATATCCACATGATAGATTCCGAAATTCAATGTATTTCGAACTCCCCTGAAAACCGCATGATGTGGCTCATGAAACACATAGCCATAACCGCACCCTCTGCTTTTCTGTCGACAAATACACTTTATACCACAGTCTGTGCATACACACCACACCCACAAACCTTACTGACCAATCCTGTAGCCTCTACAGGCCCATTTCTAACACGTGCCACCCTGCAACTATCACGATATTCGCAGAGTTTTCATGCTGTGAATGTGTGGGAGTGGGGGGAATAACTTTCAACCAGGGTAGGGGACATTGTTAGTTGTGGCAGTGCTTAAAAGAGCCTTTTTTTAAAAAAAAAAAAGATGCTTCCATAGAAACACCTTTTTTCCATTTTTTATAGTTAGTTTTCAATGTCAACTCACAATCTTACAATAGGGTTTTCAGTGCAGCCTGTAGATTGTGAAACAAAATATCATTGCCACTGGTCGACAAAGACATGCCATTTGCTCTGAAAAGGTGTATATATCGAGACCCAATGTTCTCATTCTCACAGGAGAACATCCCAGCAGCACTCAAGAAGTCACACATGCTTCTGTTGATGCGACCCCTTCCGACCTCTGGCTGGCGACTGGAATCATAGTTGCACACTATTCTCGGAGGTATACATGAGAAAAGTATCTTGGCAGTGGGAAAAAGGCGCTGCACTATTTTCATCATCTTCTTCAGTTGACGGTACACATAGAAACAAGGCATGGAACCCAAAAAGAAGGCTCCAAAGTGCACAACCACAACATGTACAGTTGCCGAAGAGACCATGCATCGACATTCTACAAGGGCTCTGCCGAAACAGCACGCTTCGACACTGCACCACAAAGCTTCCACTCCCTCCAAAACGAAATTGCCACAAAAGCCTTCTTGGAGGGCATACACGAACAGATCTTCCACAAAGGCATCACCCACGACGAAAACTGTGCATCTTGCCATGTGTGCCAGCCACACTACACAAACTAATGGAATGATTGCTGCCCTTTCCTGTGACACATACCCTGAGCACCTCATTGGACATACCCCACACTCCTATTTTCATTGGCCAACATGGTGCAAAGCGCAGAATGTGGCACGTGCCTTTCCCCAAGTGCTGCGAGGGCTGCACCCCAGTGAAGCAGGAGGAGTCCTTCTCCCAATTGGTGCTCTTATTTCAAAAAAGGTAGCAGGCGCTCCTCTCCAGAAAGAACATGGCATGATAACCTGTTCTGAGATGAGTTTGCAGCACACGCTTTTTGCTCACTGTACCTTTCACAGATGGGAAATAATCCATTTGCATATCAGTCTTTGTCCCGCCCACATCGTCAGTCCAGCACCGAAATGCTATGGCAATTCCTCTCTGAACAAGACTACCAACAGCGACCCCATACACATGTTTCAGCCTTGTGCCTCATCAGTGAGGTGAAGCTGTGCTTCTCTGAGCACAGTGAGCAGGGAGTCCACGTCTGGTTTCCCCCAGGTAACTCAGGGTGGCCAACCACAAGTTCCTTGCAAATATTTCAAGAAAGGTAGCAGGCGCTCCTCTCCAGAAAGAACATGGCATGATTACCTGTTCTGAGATGAGAGTTTGCAGCACATGCTTTTTGCTCACTGCACCTTTCACAGATGGGAAATAAGAACGGTGAGCTAAAGACTTGGTTGAGACACTACCAGGGACCACTCACCCAAGAACAAGTCAATGGGCAGTGTTTGTGCTGGTAGAGAGTTTCCCAGACCCCCCTCTGTTTTGCATACCAAGTAACTTTGGGTCACACCCTAAGTTGCCAGGGGAATCCATATGTGGACCCCCTGCTCACTGCTCTTAGAGAGGCACAGCTTTACCTCACTGATGATGCCCAACTAGGCTGAAACACGTGTATAGGGTTGCTGTGGTACTCTTGTTCAGAGGAGAATTGCCGAGCATTTCAGTGCTGGACTGCCCCTGGGCAGGACAAAGACTGATATGTGGGGAAATGTCTTCTCTGTGAAAAGAACAGTGAGCTAAAGACTTGGTTGAGACTCTCCCAGGGGCCACCCACCCAAGAACAAGTCAATGGGCTGTGTTTGTGCTGAAAGAGAGTTTCCCAGACCCCCCTCTGTTTTGCATACCAAGTAACTTTGGCTCTCACCCTAAATTGCCAGGGGAATCCAGAAGTGGACCCCTTGCTCACTGCTCTTCGAGAGGCACAACTTCACCTCACTGATGATGTCCAACTAGGCTGAAACATGTGTATGGGGTTGCTGTGGTACTCTTGTTCAGAGGAGAATTGCCTAGCATTTCGGTGCTGAATTGCCCCTGGGCAGGACAAAGACTGATATGTGGGGACATTTCTTCTCTGTGAAAAGAACAGTGAGCTAAATACTTGGTTGAGACTCTCCCAGGGGCCACCAACCTAAGAACAAGTCAATGGTCTGTGTTTGTGCTGGTAGAGAGTTTCCCAGACCCCTCTCTGTTTTGCATACCGAGTAACTTTGGGTCTCACCCTAAGTTGCCAGGGGAATCCAGACGTGGACCCCTTGCTCACTGCTCTTAAAGAGGCACAGCTTCACCTGACCGATGATGCCCAACTAGTCTGGAACACGTGTATGGGGTTACTGTGGTACTCTTGTTCAGAGGAGAATTGCCTAGCATTTCGGTGCTGGACTGCCCCTGGACAGGACAAAGACTGATATGTGGGGAAATGTCTTCTCTGTGAAAAGAACAGTGAGATAAAGACTTGGTTGAGACTCTCCCAGGGGCCACCCACCCAAGAACAAGTCAATGTGCTGTGTTCGTGCTGGTAGAGAGTTTCCCAGACACCCCTCTGTTTGGCATACCAAGTAACTTTGGGTCTCACCCTAAATTGTCAGGGGAATCCAGAAGTGGACCCTTTGCTCACTGCTCTTAGAGAGGCACAGCTTCACCTCACTGATGATGCCCAACTAGGCTGAAACACGTGTATAGGGTTGCTGTGGTACTCTTGATCAGAGGAGAATGGCCTAGAATTTCAATGCTGGACTGCCCCTAGGCAGGACAAAGACTGATATGTGGGGAAATGTCTTCTCTGTAAAAAGAACAGTGAGCTAAAGACTTGGTTGAGACTCTCCCAGGGGCCACCCACCCAAGAACAAGTCAATGGGCTGTGTTTGTGTTCCCAGACCCCCCTCTGTTTTGCCTATTGGTGCTCTTGCCTGTGACGCACACCCTGAGCACCTGATTGACCAAAGGCCATAGTCCCAATTCCGTTGGCCAGCATGGTAAGAAGCGCAGAATGTGGCACGCGCCTTTCCCCAAGTACTGCGAGGGCCATGCCCCAGTGATGTAGGAGGAGTCCTTCTCCCTATTGGTGCTCTTGTCTGTGATACACACACTGAGCACCTCAATGGACAAAGGCCATAGTCCCATTTCCGTTGGCCAGCATGGTGAGAAGCGCAGAATGTGGCACGCGTCTTTCCCCAAGTACTGCGAGGGCCACGCCCCAGTGATGTAGGAGGAGTCCTTCTCCCTATTGGTGCTCTTGCCTGTGATACACACACTGAGCACCTCAATGGACAAAGGCCATAGTCCCATTTCCATTGGCCAGCATGGTGAGAAACGCAGAACGTGGCACATATGCTTCCCCAAGTACTGGGAGGGGCGCGCCCCAGTAAAACAGGAGGACTCCATTTTGCTCTTTCCACTCCAGGCATGCATGCAAGGCGCTAGGCCCTCCCCACAGAAACCACACCATATTACAGACTATGGTTAAATGCTCATGTCATCTGCACTGCACTCCCCATCTGCAATTCAGCCTGCCAGCTTTCACCCTGGGCACATATTTGCACACATGGCTTCATAACGTTGCATTGGGTGTGCTGAATGGTATCTAGGAGCCTGTGTACTTTAGCCATAGTTTACATGTGTGCTGCTGAGCACAGGCTTTCATGCTGCAATATCTTACAGCACTCCCAAAAGAAAGGGGATTATAAGGGCCAAACCATAGGAAATGCACATGGTGGTATGTGTCTCCCTATTGTTCAACACGGGCAATGATGTACACCATATGCTAATGTACGCCTACCAGCTCACTTCTGCTGCTGTACCAAGTCTACAATGTCCTCCACAACCATTGTGTAAAAGTCACCAACTTCAAATGCATGCAGACACCATCGTACACACTATGTTTAAATGCTCATGCCATGTGCACTGCACTCCCCATCTTCAATTGAGCCTGCCAGCTTTCACCCTGGGCACATATTCGTATCCATGGCTGCATAACGGTCCGTTGGGTGTGCTCAACGGTATGTAGGAGGCTGTGTATATAAGCCATAGGTTACATGTGTGCTGCTGAACACGTCCTTTCATGCTGCCATATCTTAATGCACTCCGTAAAGCAAGGGGCTTATAAGGGGCAAACCATATGAAATGCACATGGTGGCATGTTGCGCCCTATTGTGCAACAGGAGCAATGATGTACACCATATGCTAATTCACGCATAGCAGCTCTCTTCTGGTGATCGACTGAGTGTGTTTAGCCCATTTGCAGGCATTTCAAATTACTCTCTTGGGGTACCCTCTTTGTTTTGAGCGACAGCTCAGCTCTTTAATGTGTTTTTTTAATTCTTCTGCCGTTTCTGCGGACCCAGAGAAACTGCCCAACTGGGAGATTGTTTCTCAGACTCAGCGGGTGAAAGCTCTCAAATTTTGAGAGAGTGTTTTTATTAGTGGGTTTTCGAAATAAAGTGGTGTTTAACTTCCCAGTTGGAGACTTAATGATTAATAAATGCAGGAGAGCCATCTGCTTTTGGTCATAGCTCATGGTGAGTTTAATATTTGGGTCTTGTGTGTTCAGCCATGTCATAAACAAATTTAATGAGTGTTCATCGCAATTCCAAATTATGAAGACGTTATCGATATATCAATGCACCCATTGATCTTGGAATAGTACGGGTTGTCTTTATCATAGATTGTTCTTGCTTCAAAACAATCCATGCACAGATTGGCAATGTCGGGTCAAAATTTGCCCCCATACTTGTCCCATGTCTTTTGTTCGAGAAAGTACCATTGAAAAGGAAGTCATTTTCAGTGAGTAGGATTCTGATGCACTCAAAAATGAATTCTGTAGGCACATATTTCGGACTGGGTGTTTGTCAGTCAAGATAATCCTTCATGATATTCATGGTATACATTTGCGGGATGCTTGTATATAAAACCTCCACATCCAAGGACACTAGGAGATTATTTTGGCCAATCTCCATTCCTGCCAAGATGTTTAACATTTCCATAGTAAAAGAGAGCATTGCTCTTACGTACGGTCTGAAGAAAAAGTCTGAATAGATCGACAAAGGTTCTAAAATAGAGCCTATTGCCAATACGATTGGTCTACCTGGTGGTATCCTGCAATTCTTGTGGATCTTTGGTAATGAATAAAAAGCAGGGACAGTGGGATAAGATCTTGTAAGGAAAGATTGCTCGTTGGTGTCTATCCAGCTTTGCAAAAAAGTCAGACTGCTTATTTCTTTTTTGAGTGTTTGTGTGGGGGTCATGTTCTAGTCTCCTGTAGAAAACAGGATCGTCTCAGTGTCTCCTTACCTGAGCTGTATATGCTTGGCTGACCATAAAATGATCCCCCCTCCCATGAGGGCCAGTCGTTTGCTTAGAATGTGGTAAGCAGCAGTACAAGTGAACGGTGTGGTACATTAGTATGCTGGACAGTAAGGGAGGGGTAACCAGTTTCCTGTGGATAGCTACTATTGGCTTGTTACAAACCTTTCACAAATGGAAATACTAATTTCACGCATCCAGTCTATTCACAAACAAATTAAACCTTGTCATACGGTCTTTCAGTCTAGGTATTAGTCCTTTTAAAAGTCTCTGTTGAACACTCCTTCCATAAACATTACTAAAGCAATAACCAGAGAGGTTTTCTCTCCTCTCAATAGTAGCTGCCACCCCTTCTCCACTGCTAAGGTACTTATGGACTCCAGGTAAGTGCCCAAAGTGCTTAGATCTTAAAGACGTCAGAGCTGTACAGTGTAGTGTCAAGCGGTGGAGTCTCAGTCATCTCCTTTTTTTTACAGAAATCACACTGCACGTCTCTAGGCCTCAGTGCCAATCTTACAGACAGCACCTCCTTTGTTTCAAGCAAGTTTAACCTGAATCTCATGAAAAAGTTCTGAAGGGGCGGACCTTCGATAGATATTTTGGAGTTGAGCCCAAAAGTCTTGTTTCTTCAGAAGTTATCGATATAGATTGTACTGGTTGGCCTCATCGGTAGCTCGACTCCATTCCATTTACAGAAGCTTTTGTTTAACTCTACAGGGGTTCTCTTTTAAGTCAATTTCATTAATAGTCTCATCAAGCAAAGCGCTTAATTTCGTTTCCCCACCTTTTCAAAGTTCCTCTTCCAGATTCTGTCTCTTGCTTTAGCATGGTCAGTATTGCAGGTGGATTTTCCACTAACATGTCCTAAACAATAGATAGAGGTTTGCCAATCTACCCATGCTTTGATCGAATTTACACCTTCTTCTCTTCAGATCACCTGAATGGGAGTTGAAGGCAGGAGGCATAAAACTTGTTTCCAGAAGGTCCCCTCAATGTTTACCTGCAAGCCCTTCGGTGTATAGAACATAGCCTCAGATTGGTAAGTCACTGTGGGAATACCTTACGTTTATAGAATTCGATGATTGGAAGCAAGGAAAATCCACAATACTTCTGCCCCAGTATCTTTGCTTGGTTTGCCATCGATTGAGTTTTGTTTCTGAAATCCTTGACAGTGTATGTCTCCACTTTGCTATATTGATGTTTATTCCGAGGTATTTGATTCAATCTACCTGTTCAATTTTCATTGTTCCTAGCCGTCACTTAAATTGAGCCATTTTGGCTTGTTGATTTTTACCTAATAACAAAATCTTTGTTTTTTCAGTGCTTATCATTAAATTCGTTTTTGGTGGTATACTACAATAATTTGCCCATTTGTCGTTGGAGGTCGATTTGCGCCTGATCCAACAGGATCAAGTCGTCTGCGTGAAGCAGCCAGCCGACGTTCCCTTTGTGAACCTTAGGCGGAAATTTTTTGCCTGCGTCAATTTATTTCCAATGGCTGAGATGTATACTTTCAACAGCGCAGAGGCCAAAGGGCATCCCTGTTTAAGGCCTCTGAAGGAATGAATTTCATCTGTTAACAGACCCACTGCGTTCAGTCTTACCTTCAGTGATGTTTCGGTGTGTAGGGATTTCAGATGTTCCACTAGTTTGGTTGGGCAGTTCCATCTCTTCAGTTTCCACCACATCCTTGTCCTGCTTACACTGTCAAATTATTGACTCAGGTCACTGAAGGCCACATATATTCGAACATTGTACCCCAAAGCTCTACCTTTTAATGCATTTATGGTTGTGATATTTAGGCTTGTTCCCAGGCCTTTTACAAACCCTGCTGGAATCTCTCTACCTGGCCCACCTTCACTGCCCACTTGTTTTGTTTGGACAACAGATGTGATCCGTAGACTTTTCAAATTATGTCTAGGAGGGCGATGGGGGTGATAGTTTTTAAGATTGCCTCATCGCCCTTCTTGTCCATCGGAACAACTATTGCACGTTTCTATGATCCCGGTAAATCTCTCAGTCTGCCGATAACCTTTAATAGGAGGCTGATGAACTTGGCCCATAATACTGGCTCTTGCTTTAGGGCAATGTTTGTTAGCCCATCTGGACCGGGGGCACGCAAACTTTTTGCCTTCTTAATTAGCTTCATTATGTCCTTTATGTTATACTCAGTATACCATACCGATTCACATTTCTTGTCTTGGATTGGTTCTCCTATCGGGTTTCCATAGTACAAGGTTTTTGAAGTGCTGCCTCCACTTAATTGCTGAGACCCCATTTGTTTGCTTCGTTGTTTGTGAATAGATGTTGTCTTATAACAAGTCCCAGATTTCTCCAGATCTTTTTTCGCAGATTGCTCCTCGACATGTTTTCTGCATTATTTTGTAGCATAGTTGCCTTATGTTGCTGGACCCAATTTGTATGTGCTGTCTTTACCTCCCTTATCACTGTTTGGGTAGATTTAAAGCCTTTGTAGCTCCCTTTGCACTTCTTTCCTCTTTTCCACCATGTTACTTGCTTATGAGTATGCACTTTTCTGGCCCTATTTTACTTTTTATCAGGCTGGTATTGAAAGAGGGGTAGGTAGTTCCGCGTTTCTGCTGTGTCCACCCAACCATGTGTATCCGTACATTGTACAAACCTATCAATTAGCTCTTACACTTTCTTTTTTGACACTTTTAACTGATTTCCACCATTCGTCACTTCAACATCGACATTCATCACTGTACACTCTCTGTCTAGGCTTGCCTTCCAATTCAGTCTTAATGATAATGATAATGATGTGTTATTTATATAACGCCTTTATCCAAAGCGCTTTACAGAGCACATATTTAAATACAATATCAACCGAAATTGGTACTCATTTATCGACCTCAGAAGGATGAAAGGCTGAGTTGGCCTTTCCGGGTTTCAAACCTGCGACCTGCAGATCCCGCTCAGATCGCAGCAGCGAGCGCTCAACCCGCTGAGCTATCTTACGGGCTTAAGAGACTATGATCACTTGCTTTCGTGTCAATGACTTCAAGAGTACTTAGCACCCACACCAAGTCAGTTTAACACCCACACAAAGTCACTGGAGATGAAAACATAGTCGATTTAAGTCTTCTGGTTGCCTCTACTCCATGCTGGTTTGCTCGGTTTTTCTCCTTCAAATTGGTCATTTACCATGAAGAGATCTCTCGAGTTTATCAGGTCCATCCACGCTAGTCCTCTCTTTGCTGATGTTTTAGCAAACCGGGCAAGTGCTCTAACAGGCTTACCCTTATTGTTGAGGCATGTTGAATTTAAGTCACCACAAATTATTAGTGAGCCTTTGCTTTCCAACGTGTATGATTTATAGATTCCTTCAGACACTGTCCTGATGAACTCTAGTTCTCCAATTACCAAAGGAGTCTCGGATATGTTGTTTAAGGACAGGCATTTTCGCAAGGATTTACTCATTGTGGTTTTTGATGAACCCACTTCTGTCACCACTCTTTGAGTGAATGAGTTTACATTTTCACAAGATTTGAGTTCTAATCCCTGCAGTCGGTCTTCCCATTTGGCCTTTAAGAGCAGGGTTAAAAAAGATTGTGTATCCATCCAAACTAGGTGTTTGTGTTAACCTTGTCTCCTGAAAGCACACCAGGTCATTCTTTCCCCATTCTATCTCTCCTTTTTTGAAGAGATGGGAGAAGCCCCTTGTGTTCCAACACGGCATAAACAATTTGTTTGATCCTTTTCCTGAGCTCAGCTAGTGACATTTAGACCCAGCCAATGCCTCAGGGACCCATGACCACATTGCATCATCCAGCACTGTGGGAGTTCTTCCCTTCTGTAGTTCTACCTTTCCTCCTCCATTACTCGGTCCCCTGTTAGGGGCTGTCATGATTAAACCCACCATGCCAATTTAACAAGATCATCTTGCTCTCCGAGTGTTGATCTAAATGCATGTCTCGACAGTGCGTTATTAGCCACAGGGATGCAGTTTGCCATTCCTCCCTCTGGCCGTCCAACCACGTGAATGGAGGGTACACCCTCTTTTGTACTTCCCATGGCAGGAGCAGCGGTCTTCTATGACTTTTATCAGGGCAACATTTTATCAGGTCAAACCCCAGCATCAAAAAGTTCTCGGCTGATTCCAACAGAGTTTGTTTTATAATAATGGAACGAAGATGAAGATAAACTAAGCCCAATCTTTCTTCTCCTACAAACTCAGTTATCGCCAAGTCATCCGAGCGGATTTGTCATAGGTTGGGAATACATTGGAATAGTTCAATTACATTACTCCTGTTTAGGATAAAGGTGTCATCTGTATCCATCAATCTTTCTAATCTTGAGCATCTTGAGGGATCCCTCGTCGGCAAGGTCCTTGTTTTATCTAACAATCAGGGGACCTGTTCCCTTTTAGTTGTAATGTGTCTATTTGCTTTTCTATGCTCATTCAAGAGCTCGGCCAGGCGTCTTTTTTTGCGCTAATGTTAAAAACTTGTCAGGGCTATCAGAGGAACCCTTCTTAGGTTCCATTGCTGCCTTTAATTTTCAAGGTGATTGGTCCAAGTTTGTTGTTGTTTCCATTAATTAACAAAACTAACTTTTTCAGATGCTTGTCTATTCTGGGAACTGTTCCATTTGTTTTCCATTCCGCCGCTAGTTTAGCATCATCCTCTGATCTTCTTTCTGCCAAGGTTTTACATTTTTGGTCTATTTGGCTGATGGTTTCTTTGTGATGTGAGTTTGAAGTTCCATCCAACTGCAACATCTGTATCGTCATTTGAGAAATGATGAGTTGGGAAGTATCTACATCTTTGGCCTCCGCCCTCGACTGGTTAATCCCTCGACTGAACAGAGCACTGTGTCTTTCGTGTTCTTCATCCATCGAATAGACATAGAGGTTCATAAAGGTATTATCAGAATTTATCATTGGATATTCCTCTATTTTACCAATTTTGCTGTTTTCAATGGTACAGTACTTCAAAGAAACCCTTTGGTTCTTTTTTTCTGATGTTTTGAGAGTTTCTTTTCTCTACGCCTAACTACAGTTTGGTCATGAGGGTTCGCAAGAATTTTCTTGAGTCATTTAATTTAACCGTACATGCGAGATTCAGTTTCTCTGTGATTGCCATAGCTGCCTCTCTTCCTGCCTTTCTCTTCTTTTTTCCCCAAATATTGGGTAAGATTAATTTGGTTCTAAAGCTATTTGTTGTGGATGGTTGAGATTCTCCATCTCATCATCTCTGGTCAACCCTAAGGGGCTGTCTGGTTTAATTTGTACTGCCTCTGAGATGCAGGCTGGATGATTAATGGCATTGATTCCCCTCTCATGTGGTTCTTCTGTTGTATGGTCTCTGCGTTTTTCGGTTCTATTTTGGCACTCAAACTCAAGTACAGTATTTGCATCAGCCTCCAGAGAGGCTTGGGACCCAGCATTCCTTCCCCCATATCTTGTCTAGGATAATGTGAGTGGCAATTATTTTGTTGTTCTCGGTCTCCTTGTGTTGTCCCTTGTGGCCATCTCACTTTCTTCTCTCTTGCTGACACAATCTACCCTTCAATAAATATTTGGTTTGTGTGTAACATTGCCATGAGTGTGGTCTGGTCTTTCAAGTTTTCATTTAGTGATTCATATAGTTTTATGAAGGTCCTTTCTCTCCTCTTTCACTCTCTCTATTTGTGGTGTCCCACAGTGATCTAACTTACCCCCTGGTTCTTCAATATCTACATGGCTCCCTTGGCCCACAGGATCTCCACCTTTACCTCTAACTTCCAGTGTTATGCGAATGACACACAGCTCTCTTTCTGGCTACACTCAGCCTCATCCTCCTCCTCCTCTCTCATCCCTTGCTGTCTTTCTGCAATTCAGTCCTGGTGTGCTGCTAACAATCTCTGCCTGAATGCCAGCGAGACAGAGATTGTCCTCATTGGGACCCCTGCTCCCATTTTCCCACTTTCACACTGGCCGACCTCCTTTGGCCCTGCACCCTCACCTACCAATGAGGCAAAAAATGTTTCTCTTCACACATCTCCGACCTCTCTATGAGTCTCCATTTTATTGTGTCTCTACTGCCTCCTGTGTTCCTCGTGTGGTTGCATTGATTTATTGTATTACCTTTTTAAAACTACTTTTAAAATTGACTGTTATCATCATTGTACTTGTAATATAATTGATTGTTGCTTTTAAGTGCTCCTCGGCACCTCGGCTACTTTTGATCATTGTCGGGTGAATTAAAATAGCGCGTTCTCTGTGAACACTCTGCACACTCTGACCAAACTACAATGCCCAGCATTTTGCAGTTCCAACCTTGTTCTTCTTTTGCTGGCAGGCATGACTGTGCCTGGCATGATTAAGCCGGTTAGTGCTGGTTCGTGCAAGGTGAGGGGAAGGCAGTCTTACTAGACGTGCGCGCAGCACTCGGGGTCCATTATATCTCCCCAAAGTCAAGGTGTTGCATTTTTATTGCACGACACACTCCAGCCAGGGACGAATTCCCCGAGAACGAATGTGGCGTACAATAAAGCGCTTTTTATTTTTAATAAACCATTGGTTCTTTTTTTGAGTAGACCTCCAACCTATCTCGCACCCAACCTCCACAAACACCCCGTGTAACAATGGACTAGGAACCAGGACGGTGTGTATCAATACGATATTTATTAATTCATTATATAATGAAAAAGGAAAATAGTCAACAAACAGCAGCCACCGCAATAGTAGCAACACAAATGCAATATCCTATCTTGAGCAACCAAGTGGAAATGGGCTGTTACACTCGCTTTTGTTTTAATGACAAAACAGGAAAATACCATCAGGTTGAAATAGACTGTTACCCTCGCTTTCGTTTTAATGACAAAACAGGAAAATTCCATCAGGTTGAAAGTGATAGCACTGCAGTTTTAGCACTCCCCCCTGCAACACTCACCCCCAAACAGCAATTGAACTGGATTCCTTTGAATGGAAGGCAGTGACAAGGAGTCGGAATAGAGAGAGAATATCGGATTTGGGGTAAAGCCCACCACCCCGAGATGGGAAGCCAGCAAAGAAAGTGAAAACACAGTTTTTGGAACAAAATGGCGGATGGGATTAAGATTCTTACTCACAACTGTTAAGGGACAGAATGAAAGGACATTTGGAGTGCTTACACTTAGGAAATAGGGAAAGTTTAGGGAATACTAATCAGCACACCAGGGCAAAAATAGAAATGAAATGGGAACTCGGTTTTAGGAGAAAGCAAATGCAAAGGGAAAATACAGTGGCAAATGGAAATTCGTTTACACTGGGTTTATAATGACAGGCAGCTCAGGGAAGGGGTTTAGCTCACAATAGTAAAATCGGTTTTCAATGACAAGGACAGAGGCACATACAGGTAGACTTCTAGGCAAAAGGGATTGCTCACAATGGAACACGGGTTTGGGTTTTAATAGGACAGATGCAAATTGGAGTTTGTTTGGTAAGGCACACCAAACACTGACAAATTTGGTTTTCAGTTACAAGGAGACTACTAATTCTTATGAGACAACACTTTAATGACTATAAAAATTAAATACAACACCAGGCACAAGATGGTTGGTTTCGAATGGCAACGATCTTGCAGCGTGAATTTCAAATAGGGAAATTAATTGATTTACTTAAGAAAAATACTAGGGATTTACCCAGACAACTGAAAGGTTTTTCAAAGGAGATCTACTAACATAC
The DNA here is from genome assembly GCF_040938575.1 of Ambystoma mexicanum. Lineage (NCBI taxonomy): Eukaryota > Metazoa > Chordata > Amphibia > Caudata > Ambystomatidae > Ambystoma > Ambystoma mexicanum. The sequence goes on from NC_090937.1 coordinate 58,292,230, forward strand.
ACAGGCTAATAATAGATTCTTCTATGGGAAGGTGACTGAATTACACTGGCAATTTGGGGTTTTCAATGGGGGTTTCAATGGGGTTTTCAATGGGGGAAATATTGGATGCACTCCTGCAAAAATGAAGGGCATATGCAATTTAGGGCTAGGGTATATGCTGCCTACAAAGCAAGTCTTGGTTTAGGATTCAGGACCGCCAGCTGGATCTAAGGACACTCTGGACAGCTAGGGCAAGGGGTCTGGTCACTGCACTCTCAAAGATGGTAAGGTTCAGCCGCCTTCTCTTCGTTCTCCTTCTCCTGTCTCCCCAGATTTTTTTCTGTCTCCCTGACCTAGTACAGCCTCCCTTATATAGCACAAATGACATCACTAACTTTACAATCTAGGGGGAGTACCCTGTAATTATCCCTGCCGCCAGGATTGGACAGTTTCTCTCTGGCTCTCTGCTACCTGAGTCATGATTGGGTCAAGGGTAGAGAGCTCCATCTGTCTTTTTGCATTTATTAGAATACTTATTTCTCATGACCACTTTTTGGCAAAAATCAGTTATGTCTCATAACTTCATACTTAAACTAGCCCCGGCCATATGAAATAGATATGCGGTTTCAGTTGCTCATAGGGAATTAGGTAAGCCGATCGCCAATTCTGTGCGAGGTGGCATGTCCCTTTGGCACATTTTTGTCCTTTTCATAAAATGTATAAGTTATGACTGCAAATGATCCAGCATGTGCCTAATTTCATCTTACATCTTTTCATCAACTGTCATATTTGTCACCTGTTCAGATCAGCCAGAAACTAGTCTTAACAGGCCATTTATGTCCCCAAAGTCCTAGGGAAATGCAATTAGTCTCTTTAAAACCTCCTGGAAATTACATGAAAAAATAGCATGAAACAAAATTGATTCTTATTCTGATTGCTGTGAAAATGCCTAAAATGAAATCAGTTTTTTAATGTAACTTGGGCGTGTCTTGTTCCACCTGGGGGAGGGCTGTTTTATCCCCTCACAGCCATCGGTCTCCCTGGGCTCAGCCTGTAATTAGAGTTTTTTTTTATAAGTCTCTTTGAAGTGGTGTGGGTTCTTTTGAAGGGGGTGCAACAAGGAGCTCACACCTCCTGGTCAAGCTCTAGCCACACTTTTCCTCCTTTGAAATCTTTGGGCTCCTGCCTTCATGTCTTCAGAGCAGGGAATTATGATGCCCACTCCAGCATCACATTTTTTTGCAGGATGCTTATAGGATATGTGTGATATCCAGTGGGAGTGGGGCTTTGTCATCATGAATTCCTGCCTTCATGTCAGAACCATTTTCTCCTGTAGAAAGGATCTATTCAAAGGTGACTGGAGTTTTGTGGGTTGGAACATATTCTGCATTCATTTTGGTCAACCCCCACATGATATTTCCCTGACATTTTCTGCGTGAGCAATGCTATCTTTCCACTGTGGCTTTTAAAGCCGTTTCATTTTCACACGTGTACAGGCTTTTTGCTTCTAATGTTTACAATCCTCTCTTGCAGGTCACAGGATTCTTTGATTGATTTCTCCTTTTTGAGTAAGTTTGTATTTGCTGTTGGTCCATTGATAATGAGAGGTAGGCCCCCTTCCACATGGTTCTTTAATTTGATGTGAACAAAAGAAAAAGCCAAACCGTTTTTCGTTTGCAGTGTTTAACAGGCTTCTGCTCATGTGAAAGGGAAAACAAGAGCCATTTTTCTTTGTAGTGTTTTTGGTTGCAGTGTATAACTCTTGTAATTCAGGTGAAACGAAAGTAAAGCAAGGCCGTTTTTGGTTGCAATGTAGAACTTCTTGTCATTCAGGGGAATAAAAAGCAAAACAAGGCTGTTTTCGGTTGCAGTGTAGAACTTCTTGCCATTCAGATGAAATAAAAGCACAGCAAGGCTGTTTTTGGTTGCAATGTAGAACTTCTTTTCACTCAGGGGAAATAACAGCAAAACAGGGCCATTTTCGGTAGCAATGTAGAAATTCATGTCATTCAAATTAAATAAAAGCAAAACAAGGCCGTTTTTTTGGTGGCAGTGTTTAAATGCTGCTGTTCAGGTGAGGGGGTCTTCTGTTTAGGGCCTTTAAATGTAACCCACAAAGGTAAGCGTTTTGTCGTGCTGGTTAACTTACTTTGCTTTTTGCATTAAACCTCTATCCATTGGTGCCTTTGTACCAGTTCACCTTTTTGCTGTCAGTGAACCTAGTATTAGTCTATGGCCCTCATTAGGACCCAGGCGTTAAGGGGTTTACGGCGCCGTAAACGGCGCCGACCCTTAACGCCTGATTCCAAGGTCCCTTTGCGGGATGGTGATTTTAACGCCTGCTTTTTGCAGGCGTTAAAACCCATGCCGCAAAGGAACCTTGGTGCTAATTACGCCACCATAATTTACGGTGGCGTAATTAGCGCCTTTCCCCATTCCCATTATGCCCTATGGGGCAAAAATGGGAATGGGGAAGGGTAAAATGGGAAATGGGGATTTACCGCCCCACTCACCTTGGAATGGGGCGGTAAATCCGCCATCCACCATGGTGTAAACATAGTTTACACCATGGTGGTAAGGGTACGACCCAGGCGGTAACTTACCGCCTGGGTCGTAATGAGGCCCTATGTATTTAAACAAAAGGAAGGAACATATAACAAACTACATCAACACAGTATATATCCTCAGGCAGCAATTTCTTGTAGCAACCACGAAACAAATATGGGCTGCATTATGTGTTCTCAATAATCATCAAAAAGCAGTATTACCAAAAAATATCATTTTTAATATATTAATCTCTCTTCAGCACAAGAAATACACTCATTTGTTTAAAAAACATATACACATAACATAGTCATATACACCTTAAAATCATGCCACCTCACAGTGTACAGAATTAAATGCCAAAAATTTCATTAGCACAACACAACAATGGCAACTCAATTTTTCTCATTCCCCATTGTGTGAACCAGCCCAACTTATATAAGTTTCAGTCCTCTGTGTTTCAAAATAACCGGACATTCATCAGGGGCAGAAGTAATCCTGTGCTCCAGGTCGATTCTTCCTACATATACACCAGGTTGCTATCTCCTCGGGTGTTAAAGCTGTTCTTTAGTTGGAAACAGTCACAACTCAGTGGCATTGTCATCCATCATCTTTCTTTCCGATTTCCTAAACGAACTATCAGTGCCTATTTAGGCGGTTTTCAATACTCCGAAAAACACTACAGTAAAAGCCTGTATAGATAGGGTCTTTTCCTTCTAAAATTCCTCTTGCTCTTATCTATGCCAGCTGATAACCTGCAATCAGGCAGAGTACTACATCTCACGCCCGGGATAATAGTGGATCAACACCCCTAGTATTAGTCTATTCAGCTGTGTGGATTGTGTCAGGACAAACACATTTCCAGTACTTGCTGCACTTTAGTTCTGTTCTTTAGCATTATTATATCTTTGAATCTATTCTTAGAAACGCCTTAGCCATTTTGATTTAGTTGAATTTTTTACCAAAGCCTTTTTACATTTTTGCTACTGTTGTATGTTCTTTCTTTAACGGCATCACAAATCTGTATTAATATTGTGCCTTTACACCTTACTTGACTCTCAGTGCTGAGCTTACCGCTGCTAGTGCCACGTATCTGTGAAATCGCGTTTTTGAGTTCTCAGAAAACGCTGATTACGCCATGAACTGCAAATCCTATCAGGATTACAGCTCTTGAGCAGATTTAGCCCACTATTAGGTGCGTCAGGGTTTAGCCAGCCAGTGTTAGTTTGCATTGTAGGAACCATTTTGACACCCTCCTATATTGTTTTTTAGCTCTATTTATTCCTCGTTTTTATACTATCTCATGAGAGAAATAATTTAATACGTAATATATAACCTCTGTCCATCAGTTGTTGCTATGAAGAATTGGACCATCTGCAGGGTGGGTGTGTGGTCACCTAGGGCTTTTTTTAAATTGCATATCAAATTGAATGATGGTAAATCAACCTTTGGAAAATGTGTGGGGCTAATCTGCACACATTTTCCTTTGCTCACCGCACAACATGCACATAGACCTGTGTACTCTGGGTGAACCCAGCATACAGACACAGTCCTCCCCGTCACATTTAGCTGGAATGTGACACCCAGGAGCACACCAAGGCATCTCAGAAGGGGAAGGGCAAAACCTTCCTCCTGCCTTGGCAATTAAATAAGAAAGACTCCATTGATCTGCCCTATCCTTTGTTGGTCCTGCAAGAATGGTGGCAGCAATTAAACACAATTAGCACACTAATACTCTATGCTTCAAACAGGCCTACATGGGGCCTAGCTGCAGAGGCTAACAAAAGACAGGACACCCACCACCTTTGACATGCCATGTGTCAACCTGAAGCCAGCTCCCGCCCCTTAGTATCAAGGGCAGTGAACTGTCATGTCTGGTACATGTGTTTACAGTAGGCAACCACTGCTGGGAGACTCCATTCAGAGGGTAGGAGTAAGTGATTTGATGGAGACAGAGAGACTGTTCTTGCCACAACTTCGAGGGGAACCTGTGCATTGATCAGGAACCACTGAGACCTCAATTAACCAGAGATACCCTTCAATCCACAACAGACAGAAAGATGGGTGGGACTTAGTGGTATATGTTTTAACCCTTTACCTTTCCTTTTGCAAAACACTCTGGTTATGACCTCACGCATAACAGAAGATTGTTGGTGGGGACCCAGGATTGGTTCATTAAGGTAGATTTAGCCTACACCAATCACTGGGGCCCATTTGCTTTAAAAGAGGGCCGAGCCCCTCTTTTGGCAGAGTATCTGAAGACTTTGCAAGGAGTAACAAGGAGAACTAATTTGGACCCTGGCTGAAGATACATTCTGCCTTACAGCTTCCGGCAGTGAAGGAAGGCCAGGATTCCCAAAGAGGGAAACAAGGACCCTCCCCTAAACATCATCCAGGGAACAGAGGGAGATACTGAACCCAGAGAACCCTTCCAGCAGCTCCATAACCGGTGCCAGCCAACACACAGTATGCCGTTTTAGGCTCTGCAAGCAAGCTTCCCATGTGGGAAGTGTCAGAGAGTTTCTGAACCAAACTAAGGACAAGGCTGTTGCCTGAAACACTCTCCTCAGCTTTGGGCTGTCTGCCTTAAAGGACGACACAAGAACAGCAATGAAGCTAGGAGGAGTGCACTGACAAGCAACAACCAGGGTCCACCTTAAAGGACATTTTTGAGGCAGTCGAGCCCCTCAAGCTGCAACCACCTACACTGCTGACTGTGTCACGCTGCAGTCGCTCACGCCATCCAAGACGCCTCGAGCAGTGATTCAGAGCCGCTAATAAACGGAGACAATGATTCCTCACCCTGAGCCACTGTGTAGGCCAGCCTGCATCCATCCATCCAGCCTCACTTGCGATCTGCCTGCCGCCTGACACCCCCAGCTGTCTCCTGTCTTGGGCTCTGTGGCAGAAGGTGCAAAGTGCCCTAAAACCGACTTTACACTATCATGCTCCAAGAACTTCTACAAGCACAAGGTACATTGTGGTTCTGTCCCCCTGGTCCTTCTCCGAAGGCCCCTAGTGACATTTTATGACCCATTGCTCCCTTTATGCTGAAACCAAGTATCCTTGAACTATTGTGATTAATTACTTTACCGACTACTCTCCTGTCAGTATCCAGAGTGCATCCCCTTTCCTTCTTGAAACTGGCTGTCCTCTGCATTTCTTTACAGGGTGGGTTGTATTTTGTAGTGTCCTAGAATTGTGTTTTGAATAATAATAAAGTAGATATTTTTACGCAACCTTGAAAGGACAGTCCCTTTTATCATTCAGTAATTATTGTATTTTCGCTGTGTTGCAACTACTCAACAATCCACAACCTTGCAGAGATAAGCCTGTCGTTCTGTCCATTTTACCAAAATTGGAGAAGGAGGTTTATATTTGACTTGTGTTTCCAATCTGATCGGATCCTTACTGGTGTACTGGAGGTGTGGGACTGATTGATGGTTTAGAAACCGATATTCATCCCAGGACCACTGGTGCCCCAGTAGTTGTTTCATCACAGTTGCTCATGCAGCCCTTCACGGCCCCCAGGCAATCAAAGAAACGGGACGACACTTCAGCCTGGTCAAAATCTAAATGGACCAGGATCTGCATGTCGTCTGTGTATGAGTAGCACCTGAAGCCATGAGAGCAGATCAGCCAAACCAAGGGCTGAACATAGATGTTAACTAACATCAGGGACAAGGCGAATCCCTGAGGAACACCACAGGACAGCATGAAAGGAAAAGATAGAAAGGGAGGTAGAGATAGGGATTGGTCCATGTCAGTCAGAAAGGAGCTGAACCAGGTCAGGATGGCACCCGAGAGGCCAGCTGAGGCCAGGTGGGACAGGAGAATGGAGTGGTCAACACTGTTGAAGGCCACTGACAGATCGAGTAATATTAGGGCCCCTACTACACCTTCATCAACCAGCCTGGCCAGAGCGTCCAGAACTCATACAAAGACAATCTCAGTGCCTCTCCCCAGCTGGAAGCACGACTGAAAGGGGTCAAGCAGAGGACCCAAGAACGAAGAGGAGATACCAATGCCTCAAGAAGTTTCCTGAAGAAAGGGAGCAAAGAAATAGGATGGAAGTTAGCCAGAACAGACACATCCAGTGATGACTTTTTTATAGAAAGGGAACAACAATGGTTTGCTTGAGCTCTCCCGGAATACGCCCCGATCGACAGTATAGGTTAATGGCTTGTGTGACCCAAGAAATAATTTCTGGCAGAATGTCTGTCATGCCTGTGCCACTGGCGCACGCATTGGCAACCATCATGGACTATTTGGAACTCATTTATCTTCATAATACTCTTTGAACAATTCCTATTCGCACTTTGGTCCTTAATTTCCATTTGCACGACTTTGGTACTTTCTTATTTAATTCAGCTAACTACATGTACCATAATGCACCTTGCTACAGTTGTCAATTCCTGGCTATTCCCATTCATCAGTATTAGAACTACAATCCCCAAAATCCCGAGCAATCAGTGCTGCTTCCACCTTCTCAGGACCAGAGAGGGGGTAGGCAGATTGCCTTCAGGTGTGCTGCTGCAGGTGCTGCCAATTAACCTGCCTCAGTACAGGTCAGAGCTGTATTTAAGCAGCTGCCTGCAGGAGCTCAATCTCTTGCATTAAGAGTTCTCCCAGCACCTTTTGGCTTTCAGCCACGATTTGAATGCTGTTCCTGTTGCCGTATCATCCTGCTTCTGATTCCAACGCTCCTTGCTGCCCTGCTCCGCTGTGCTTCCTGCATTGCAGCCTGTAACACTCTTCTGCCTGCAGCCCTGGTCCTCTGGGCTCCCTGCCTCGCTGCCCTGCTCCTGTGGGCTCGCTCCTTGCAGCCCTGGTCCTCTCGGCTCCCTTCCTCGCTGCCCTGCTCCTGTGGGCTCGCTCCTTGCAGCCCTGGTCCTCTGGGCTCCCTGCCTCGCTGCCCTGCTCCTGTGGGCTCGCTCCTTGCTGCCCTGCTCTTCTGGGCTCCCTGCCTCACTGCCCGGCTCCTGTGGGCTCGCTCCTTCGCTACCCTGTTCCTCTGGGCTCCCTGCCTCGCTGCCCTGCTTCTGTGGGCTCACTCCTTGCTGACCTGCTCCTCTGGACTCCCTGCCTTGCAGCCTACTACAGTCCTCTGCAGTCCACAACAGTCTGCCTGCACCTTGTGCCATCCGTTACTGCAGTCCTGCTTCCTTGTTTGCAGCCCCCGTGTTTCCTGGCTACTGCTCCCTTACTCTCTTCCTTGTTTGCAACCCCCTGTTCTTGATCCCTATCCTGCTCTTCCTTGATTCTTTGGTCCTCCCTTAAGTTTTCCATTTCAGTTATACTGTTTCTGTACAGACACCCACAGCTGTTGTTCCCAGCCATGAGCATACCGAGTGGGCTCCTGTAATAGCAATCTGTGCAGAAGGCTGGAGATTCCAAAGGTCAGTGGAACACTCTTTCCCATTTCTGCATACACCCCAAGAGGGAATCCAGTTTGTTTGTACCTTTGTATTCTCTGCCCCTTTTTGTTCACAGCTACTGTTACCTATTCTTCTTTCTTCTTGAGCTTCCTGCTGTGTGTGCTTATCTGTCACCTTACATCAGCACAGCCACCCAAAACCTACCTGGGTGCCCGGTGCCACTCTTGACAGAGTGCCATCCTTGACAATGTCCTTCAGGACACTAAGTGGAACAGGGTCAGAAGGAGCTGCAGATTTGAACTGACATATGGCTGTAGATACGACCTTGTTAGAAAATACAGGAAAGGTTGACCAACTGGAAATAGCCTGCTGACCGAGATTATCTAAGGTCAGAGGATTAGTACTCTGATCCAATTGGATGCAATGAGGTCTAACCTCTATCTTAGTATGCAAGAAGTTAGCCAAGGCATCACAGCGTAACTGAGAAGAGGCTACTGCTGGCATGAACTGTGACATCGATGAAAAATAGGTAACTACTGCAAATAACTCCTTAGAGTGGTTAAGAGCCGTTATGACCTTTTTGCGTAAAACAATTCTGCTTGGCCAGCTGACTAGCTGTATGATACTTATTGCCAAAGTTCGCTTTTTCAGTGGGGCTATAAAACAAGGGCATTTACGTTCAGATTGTCTTAACTCCAGATAGTACAAAGATAAGGAGCGGCCAGCTTAACTTATAGAACGTAGGAGAGCTTTCAGGAATAGGGCAAAGGGTAGAAATTAGATTAGTAAAGTAGCAGATAACTGTTTTGAGGGCTGTCGTGAAGGAGAGTAGGGTATTGTTGTAGGAAAGGCACATGGGGGCGTAATGTATTTTCACTATTTGTAAAGGTGGAATATCGTTTCCATCTTGAGGTGGTGTGATTAGGGTTGGGGATGACTAGAAGAAGTTAAGGGATTTGAGAGGCAATGGTGTTCAGAAGGGGAGCGAAGAGTCAGGATGAAGTTAGTGAATGCCTTTTAAATGCAAGGGACTGGAGCAAAAGACAGAATGGAGGACCTGACTGTGCCTAGGTAGGGGCCTAGTGAGTCAGAATTACATTTACATTCAGAGACAGAGAAGATGGGAGGAGGAGAGAGCTAGTGCAACAGCAATAGAAAGTGGATGACAGAGTGTTCCGAGTGGTTGATTGTAATATTGTTTGTGGAGAGAAAGGGTAGATGAACAATAGGTCAAGAGAGCTTGTGTGGAATTGAGAGTTTGGTTTATGAAGGGAGGTTAGTGGGTGGTCTGAGATGAGGGGGTCATACTCCAATTGATGGGAGGAATGGATTTGGGGGAGTTACCCATTAATACAACAGGGGCTGCAGTAGGAAAGGAACTGAGGAGGAGGTTGAGATCAGGAAAGAAAGATGTAAGAGATCCAGTTGGCTGCAGATAAGGCGAATAGTCCGAGGGATGGGTGGTAGACTGTGAAATCAAAGGAAGTGGCAGAAAGTCAGAGCGAGGTAGTGGGGCAGAGCGATGACCATTATTCTTCATCAACCCAACACCTCTTTTAGAAGTTTGGAAGAGGTGTTTCAAAGTGGCAGAGTGCACTAGGCAGCCATGGCTGATCTCTGGACTAGGGGTCACACCATGTCCTGGGAGGGATAACCTCTAAATTAAGGGCCTGATTGATGGAAGTGTTTGATAATGGTGCAATGCCATAGGAAAACGTTCTGTGAATCAGGCCCTAAATTGTTTAGGAGAAGCTTATCTGGGCCGAATTCTGGCACAGAAACAGTCCTATTTTGCAAGCAAATGGGCATTTGCAGGTGGAAAAATCTGCAATTATTGGTCTTAATAAGTGATCCGTGGGTCCCAGTAACCGCTGGATTATGCTTGCATCTATACTGTACATGGGTAACAGGTACGTGCTGGTAAGGTACAACGTTTCATATCGCCAATCATTGACCAGTGTGTCAAGGAAACACAGCTCAGACAAGGTAGGAGCAAAGCCTGAGGCACCTTTATTATATTGTAAAACATTATAAAGAGCTTCATATTCACTCTAACAGAACAGTTCTACAACAATGTGACCCACCCATTAGACCTACACAATAGGTTATAAACGTTTGGCCTTAAAGAGGTATCCAGTCATTTTTTCGAAAACATAGTTTCGAATGACAAATGTTTTTTTTAAAAATGCATCTGAAAAATGCATTTTTTGTAGATAAAGTTTTTTTTTTACTAAAATGGGTGTTAAGGGGTAAAAAAACAGAGGTTGGGGGGACTCCCCCATTAAACTTTATTTTTTAAAAAAATAATTTTTTCGACGCATTTTTATTCAAAACTTTGCCATTCGAAACGATGGCATTCGAAAATATCACTATAAACCCTTAAAAAAGACCCTTAAGTCAAATAGACCACTGTCTAGTGTCAGGGAGGAGGCATTTCCCCTCTGTCCATTTCTTTCCCGAATGATCGGAAAAGTCAGTCATCAACACAGATGTCTCCACTGTGCTAATCACATGAATGTGATCTTTCTGGAAGGCTCCTTCTTAAGTAATGATCAGTACAGCCATGTTCCTCCTAAGACGTTAATGTCATTTTGCATTGTTCCCACCTCAAAACCTCAGTTCATTTGGTTCATACCGGTTGACACCGCTGGTGCCTCGCACAAAAATCGCTGCTTCGACAAGTTTCATTTTTCTTTTTTTTTCAAACTTTAATTTATATTCATTTTTTCTTCTTCATACTATCACTATAATGCAAATACAACATCTTGAACTGTAATTTCTCTTACACCGCCCACCCCCTGATAGCACAATCAATGTTTCCATTTCTATGATTGGCACAGACAGATGTGTAATAGCTACAGGGTTCTTGCAAGAGAATACAATATTGCGTCAATGCTTTTGCTCCCTCTTTACCAATGGAATGCTAAAATGTCAGACTCATTAGGACAGTTCTATGCCCACCTCCTCCACCTCTCAAGGTCCAATACAGTGTTTTCAGCTAGGTTGCTGTTCCCCAATTGGGGCCAACATCATGCTTTCATAGTGGTCATACACCCCCAAGTATCCAAGAGTCAGGACGGACAGTCTGACACTAGAGTGGCGCAAATGTGATTCCACCTCCCACCTAGTTGTCCGAGGTCCCCATTACTCCTGAAAGGAACCCAGGAGGTTGTTGACCACTGCAGTTCATTTTTTCATAACTCAAATATCTGGTCATTTTTTCTTCCACTCCCCTTTCGTTGGGACCCTCTCATCTCTCCAGTTTAGGGCAATCGCCAAACATTACCCCCCACATCCTGGTAAATCAATATTCCTCCCTGTCCCGAGTTGGAATACCAAATACCATTTGAAGCGAGTATAGCTCAAGCTGTTACCCAATTAAATCTTTGATCCAGCTCAAGAGTTTGTCCCTATAGATTTGTATCTGTGGGCAGTGGCACTACATATGGGATAATGATCCTTCCTGTCCACAGGCCATAGGGCACAGTAAGAAACACCTTGGAAAATGTACAAAAGTTTTAGAGGATCCTGATGACACCCTTCCAATATCTTAAAATGATGTTCCATTGCGGAAGTAAACAGATTCCCATAAAATGTTACATTATAAATCTTTGCCCATTCTTCATCTGTAATGTCCCTCCCGTATAGTCCCACGCAGTATCTCTTGAAAGTTTGTCTGCCCGTCATGTCCGCGGTGATAAGGACTTTATATAATCTTGAGAGGGTATCCTTTCTATTAACTGAAGCATCTAGGGCCTTTTCAAATGGATTTAGTTCTCTAGAAATATTCTCTTACCACTTCTGGTCTTTACATATCCCCTTAACTCGAAGGTATCAAAAAATAGTAATAGTGTCAATGCCCAAGGTCCCTCCTATTTCTTCGAATTCCAGGAATTGACCATCTCTAAACAGTTGACCTGCCCTTTCCAGACCTCTAACTGACAATTTCTGGGACTATCTAAAGCCGTGACAAGAGAGATTGATCGGTGGCCCCATGCAGATGTCATCGGAGAGCGCCAGGAGCTGAGCCTAATATTTGCGCTGTTCTCCAGATGGCCCATACTAGTCCCAAGGTAGGGTGATCCGTCAGTTTATGGGGGATTTCGTTATAAGAAACCCATAATAGATCCCTTACTTTTTGTAGATGGGTTTCCAAATCTTCTAGGTAGGTCCAGTATGTTCTCTAGTTATCCCTCATATGTTCTAGCATCACTCACACTTGGGAGGCTTGATAATATAAGTAGAAATCGGGAAGGCCGAATCCCCCGCAGTACCTCAGGTGAGTAAAAATAGCTCTTTTCAATCTGGGCTTTTCATTCAGCCAAATGAATCTGCTTACTGATGCATTCAGATCACAAAAGTAGCTGTCAGGGAGAATTATCGGTAGCGTGGTAAAAAGACATAGAAGACAAGGAAGAATGTTGATCTTCACTGAGGCCATATAGCCGTACCAGGATAGGACCAATGGGTCCCATCACTTGAAGTGTGACTTAATCCTTTCCAACAATGGGTCAGAGTTTGCATGCCTTATATTTTTGCTAGATCCCTCATAATGTGATCTCCAAGATATTTCATAACCAATTTTTCTACTCTCATTCCTGTGATTCTTGCTCTAGAGTCAAGGGATGATGTTTCATCTCTTATCGACATAACACAACATTTATCATTTATTTTTAAGCCTAAAAAGTAAGCAAAGATCAAGATTTTAGATAGCAGCTCGGGGAGAGAGGAATGGACGTTAGTGAGATAGCCCAGGATGTCATCAGACAACTTAAAGGCCACCTCTCTCCATGTGATACCTTTTATTAACTGATTTGATCTGATGCATATGGCTAGCAGCTCCATTGTCAGGGTGTACAGCAAGGATGACAGTGGACATCCCTGCCTAGTCCCTCACAATAATCTAAAAGATTTGAATAATGACACATTCACCATCACCCTTGCCGTTGGTGAACTGTATAGGGCGGTTATCCATTTAGGGACATTGCCACCAAACCCCATTTTTTCCAAGACTTTGATCAGGTATTGCCACTCCACCATATTGAAAGCCTTCTGAGAGTGTATCGTCATAAGACAAGCAACAACAATGGTAGTGTCACAGTCTATACCCCCAAACAACAGGTACAGACCACCCTACCCAAGGTCTTGGGTCCCATGGGGGCCTTGATGTCCCCAAGGAATCTTGCAGGGGCTTCCTGGACTCGGTCCTGGCACCATTGGCACCAGGCTCATACTGCCATCACCAACATGGCACGTTTCAGACCCAGAGAGGCATGTGCGAACCAATATGAGGCAGGGTGAAGGGACTATTTGCCGTGGGACTATTTGCTTGGGTGTGGTTGCTGGAACTACTTTCAGAAGACTATATAAGCCACACCCTTCACACAGAACATGCTTTGCGTTATTCTGCACTCCTGCAGCGTAACGCTCACTGTGTCTGCAGCTCCAGGCCAGCCATCAGTCACGCCCGTCCAGTGGTCTCGAGCTACCTGATTAGCCTTGCAGACCACACGCTCTTCATCGCAGTTCAGCGCTGCACTAATACTTACCAGCGAATCATCGGAACGCCATCACTCGCTCTCCGCTTCGTCTTCCGATCGCCGCTCCGGGACTGCTGCATCTGTAAAACAGAAATAAGACATCAGGTTAGCAGAGCAGTGGGAAGGCCTCATTCTGATTTATAATCCTGCTCGAGGCAGCTCTCACCTGTAAGCAGCAATCCTCACGGGCTCACAATTCTTCATCACGCAGCCTTTGTTCAGGAGCTTCCGCACATGCAGAATACAAAAGCAGCAGGTTAGTTGTGCAGAAAAACAGTATCGGGTGGAAACACTTTTGCATAGCACTGGCGCAAATCTTACCTTGGGAAGCCAGCTACCAAGAACCTCGCTCCTTCGTATGCACGAAGAGGGAATCTGTAAAGAAAGGTACAGAGTGAACTTTTGCAACTTGAACTCTTAGCTATCCATATCTTTGGAATAAGACTTACCATAGAGTCACAGTTGTCTAGAACTTGCAATAGGATCAGTGAAGTAACTAGATCCTAGAACTACGACGCATCCCTGCGAACAGTGGCAGGACGGGGAGCCCGCTATTCGTAACTCAAAGGTGAGAAATAGCGGGGGGTGCAAGAGGACGCCACGGGAGGCGGGAGCCGCCCTCATGCACATGGTTGGGTAACCTGTGATTTACCTTTCTAGGCAAGCCTGCTTTCGTAGAGGAGGGGAGTACAAGACACCACTCACCACCAGATCATCCAGCTCCGTTCGGCACCCCTGTGGAGATCAGGTGAGCATAACAGAACGCAAAGCCTACACACAAACCTCTACCTGGGTGCCATGGAAACCTCAGAGACAGACCAATTAGCCCAGCTTTTAGGTGAACTCAGAGCCGAGGTGCACTTGGTTAGGCAAGAGACTAACGCTTTACGAAGAGAACTGATTGTAGTGAAAGAGCGCACCGATGATTTAGCCCGGCAACTACTCCAGGCTCAGCTGGCCACACACCGTTGCCAACAATGGGAGCTTGAGTCCCAACCCAGTCCAGTAATCCAGTGCAAGTGGTCCTTCCAGTAGCCATACCTTTGGCTCCACCAGAACGCTTTGCGGGCGATCCTAAGCGGTTCGCGGTTTTTATGAACCAGTGTGCCATCTACACTTCCTATGCAGACCAGGGGCCTTTCCGAATGACCAAGCTAAGGTGGCCTTTATTCTTTCATACCTCAGTGGGAGTGCAGCGGATTGGTCCATACCACTAGTGAATCAAGACTACCCCCTTCTTCGAGACTTTCAGGGGTTTCAGCAGAATATGGAGAAGTTGTTTGCTCGGCACTCCCAAGGTCAAGCCTTGGATAACAAACTGCTCTCTCTTCGTCAAGGGAACCAAGACCTGTTAACTTATATTGCGACCTTTAACAGACTAGTGGCGGAAACCAGTTGGCCGGAGGAAAAAAGGATCACGTTATTTCATCGTGGGTTGAGAGGTGAGCTAAAAGATGTCTTGGCTCAAGTGGTCAACCCACATCAAGATTGTTCGGAATACATTGACCTAGTGGTACAACTATATCATAGACTGCAGAACCGGAAAGCTGATCGAACTAGATTTGAGAGTCGAGTGTTTGTGCGTTTTAAAGATACCACCGCCAAGACTACAGACACGTCGGAACCCATGCAAATCGGAGGTGTGCGAGGACCGCTATCTAAGTCCGAAAGGGATAAGAGAAGACAACAACAATTGTGCCTATATTGCGGCACGGCAGGCCATTTCATCCGAGACTGTCCAGTGAAACCACCCAAGAAAGCAGTCGGGGTTGCTGACAAGGTTAGCACTGAACCTGAGTCGGAAAACTACCCTGCCCGGCAAGCATAGAGGTCCGCTTGTCGAGCGAGAAGAAGGGCACCCAGACCTCACATCTAGCCTTGCCAATCATCCTCATCAGCCACCAGCACCCGTCTCGTATGCATGCGGTCAGAGCTTACATCGACAGTGGAGCTATAGGTAATTATATGGATCAGGAATTGGCTTCAAGGATGAGTCTATCTCTTTGCCCAAAGGCAACAACTGATCTGGTCACCACCGTCGATGGGACAGAGATCTCTTCTGGTCCTGTAACACACTCGACGAGGGAGATGATACTGTTGTGCCAAGACGGACATCGAGAAACCATTGTGTTTGACATAATTAAGGCCCCCCAATTTCAAGTGATCCTGGGTATGCCGTGGTTAGAAACACATAATCCTTGTATAGACTGGCGAGAGAATAGGTTGACCTTCGCAAATTGTGCTCATGCCTGCTACCCAAAAGAATCTAAGGCAATTGCAACAGTCACAAGTCCGACAAACCGACTACCTCAGGAATACCAGGACTTTCAGGATGTCTTTCTGAAGGACCAAGCCAACACCTTACCACCCCATAGACCGTTTGATTGCCAGATCGACTTAATACCTGGAGCTCAGATCCCATGCAGTAGAATCTACGCACTCACGGAACCTGTAAATCTTCACCTAAAACAATATCTGGACCAGTACCTGGTTAACGGCTTCATTCGTCCATCCAAATCTCCAGCAGCTTCGCCCTTATTCTTCGTCCCCAAAAAGGAAGGAGATCTAAGGACTTGTATAGACTGCTGCGTATTAAACCAGGTGACAATTAAAAAACGATATCCCCTGTCTCTAATCCCGGAACTGCTGGACCAAGTAAAAGAAGCTCAAATTTACACTAAGTTGGATTTTAGAGGGGCATACCATCTCGTAAGAGTTAAAAAGGGGGACGAATGGAAGACTGCCTTCCGCACTAAGTATGGGCTCTTCGAATATCAAGTGATGCCCTTTGGGCTTTGTAATGCCCCAGCATCCTTTCAATATTTTATGAACAATGTTCTTCGAGAGCTGATCGATGTTTGTGTCGTCGTATATATTGAAGATATCCTAGTATACTCAGCTTCGAAGCAGGATCATGTGAAACACGTCCGCGCCGTACTTAAAAAACTCCAGCAACATAAGTTGTATGCTAAATTGGAAAAATGTTTCTTCCACGTTGAAAGGGGCCCCTAGGGGTCCCTTATGTCTATGAAAACAAGGCGAGTCACCACACATGATAGATATGCCAGAGACAAGGTTGTATTCCCAAAGCTAGGGTTTATTGCAAAGCAAAAGTCTCAGTTAGCCAACTCGGTCTCACGCCCCACGACGTGTATCTCTAGACCTCGAGGGACGCAAGAGAGTGAATTACGTACATCAGTTACATATATACAAAATGCATATCAAACAATCAGCTATGACATGTTTAACACCCCCCTTTATTGGGTTTCTTTGAACTTGGTGTGATGATGGACATTTTTCGACAACTATGACACCTTCAAACATCTATTCTAGTTACAATTTGCAATTTGTGAGTGCGGAGGCATCTTTCAGTTGTTGAACAGAACACAGCGCTTCTGTTCTTGGAAGCGAGCTACATACAGGGGGAGAGTTGCATTCCAGACCTTGCTATCTATGAGGTTCTATTCGTGTCCTGGGAGTCGACACGCTCTAACGGGACTCAGCAAAGGGGGGCCGTTAAAAGAGCATAATTCAAGCCTTTAGCTGCTTTTTTCTAACATATTCTACCATATAACGAGTCTGGCTGCCAGCTGTGAAATGATTAAATGCCCTGCAGCTCTGCTTCAAGGCTACATTCGGGAGGCAGCCAGGCATTCTTCCTGGCGCTGCCTATGTTGTGTTTCAACAAACTCTTGTTATCCTCGCGGCCCTGCGGCCTTGTCCTTTTACGTGCAGACAACAATGTTTTACAGTCGAGCAGTGTAACCAGAAAATGTACTGCGAAGCAATAAGAACAGAAAGCAATGAGCAATGGTTAGAAAACAAAATGGCGATTCTTGTTACATCAAAATGGCCGTTCATTGGCAAACTCGGAAACCTATATTCTGTCACATCGTGCATGAGACGGTTGGCCCACGGCCATCAAAATATGTTTGCGGTCACACAGTAGAGGTATCAATTTTTCTAGACTGACAAACCCTCCTTTGGCCGTATGCCAAACGTCTCATTATTTATTGAAACCTCCTCTAATGATGATGAGTCTGAAGTACTTACGTCTGAATTTTGCATGCTATCGTAAACATCATCATTTTCATCAATATTTATAGCCATCAACTCTTTTACTGTTTTCATCTCATTTGTGTCTTGGTCAGCTCGACCATGAGTTTGTTTTTTTCTTGTCATCATATGCATACATCCCTCCGTACATCCCTCAGTTACCTCAGCGCAAACTATTGGTAGGCAGTGTATGCAACAACAGCATGTTATGAATATTCCAAACACCACTACTAATATTGATATCAACTTCCATCCTCAAGAACGCAGTATTCCCCAAAACCAAGACCCTATTCCCCAGCTTCCTTCTCCAGTAGGGAGTTCGGAACTTAGGACATGCATTTTCTTTATCACTTCAAAGATCGTAGGAGAATAGTTATCTCCATATACACAACACGCTGATCCCCACTATTTTGCAAATTCCCCCACGATCAACCAGGATCACATCGAGAGCCATTCTATTTTGCAGTGTCATTAACCTGATTCCTCTTTCTTCCAACGTCATGTTAAATAGTATATCTGTTGTGGTTTTTATGGTATTTTTTAGTATTCTGGACAGCTGCCTTATATTATAGGAGTTCACTATCTGCCCCAAGAATGGAATGAATGATTTTGCTACATCAGTTGCTATCAAAACACCCTCGCTAGTCCTTTTGACTCTAGCTCTGGATAGTATGGCCACGTGTCATGATGCCTACCCCCGGGCATCCGGATCGAGTCCATCAGCCCGGGAGTAGGCATCCAGATACTCATTAAAACCCCAACAGCCCCGGCTGGGGGCTGTTTGGATTCAGTCCTGGCGCCTTAGGCGCCAGGCTCATCATAGAAATCAGTCCTGGCACCATAGGCGCCAGGCTCATAGACTTTACTTACCTTATGCAGACCATGCTGCAAATGAGTCCAAGCCAACGTGAGGCCTAGATGGGACTATTTTATTACAGGGACTATTTTTTACTCGGGTGTGATTCTGGGGAACTTCTTACCTGGGACTACTTTGCAGGCTATTTAAACCATGCCGGAACAGCAGCTCATGCTTCGTGTTATTCTGCATCCAGCAGCGTAACGCTCACAGTGTCTGCAAGTCAGCATCCAGTCTTCTGCCACGCCCGCCTCCAATCCGGAGCTCCTAGCCAAAAGGAAAAGAAAGGAGAAGAGGTTAGATTGCGGACATTATTTGATTCCTTACCTGATTCCAGACCCAGCACATCTCCGAGCCTGGAAAGGACATTATTTCAGCATGCGTCACTTCGCCAGCAGCAGCGCTGCGTTATACTCACCAGTCCACCGCATCTTTCAACTCCGCGCTGCCTCCATCATTTTCTTCGTTGAAACCCAGCACCTGGGGGGAAAACAAAAGGAATAACAAGGTGAGCCGAGAAAACCGACAAAGACAATCTCTTTGCCACCATAGGCTTACCTGCTTTACCACCGGTGGTATTATCCTTTAATTTGCCTCATCTTTCTATGCCGCATCTATAAAGGGAGAGAAAACAGCAAGTTAAACTCATGCAACTTTTACCGGACAGCGTTTGGTAATGCAGACTCTTACCTGAACGCCATCAGCTGCCTCCGGGCAATATTCTTTTGGACCCAGCTGCAACCTAACAAGGTAATGGAACAAGAGTGAACATCGGACATATTGAACTCTTTCAACTTTATAGACACTGGAGTCAATATTCCTCCGGAACTCCTCCAGTACCTTCAAACCAGTGACGTAACTGATATCTACGCGCCCCTGCATGCCATGCAGGATGGAGAGCTCATCATTTAAAAACATAAGGTGAGGTTACCAAGAGGGGATATCAGAGGTGATTAGTGGGGAGAACGAGAACAGTTGGGGGGGCCATCACTAAAGTCCACGGGTGGCTAAATCCCTTTCTCCACTTGCAGGAGAATACTTCTACGAGTCCAGCAGACAAGATTAGGCGGGCCAGTCCAGACTGTCATCTCTTCACTACGCATCACGTTGGTTTAGACCGCAGCTGTCCGGGTCCGATCGACGCCCCTGTGGGAACCAGGTGAGCGTAACAGAACACGAAGCCTATCTACAAATCCCCACCCAGGCGTGATGGAGACCTCAGAAACTGACCAACTAGCCCAATTGTTAGTGTGAAAACATAAAAATTGATATGAGGCTGGGAAGCCCAAAAGAAACACACCAACACAGGTTACAAAGGACATATAAGTGCTTTATTTAAAAGCTACAACAGTTACCAAAGTCAATTGACAAACGGATAGCTATTCGGCTCTCAGAGTAACGTAACGAACTTCAACGAGGGTTTGATGCATTAGTAGAGAGACCGTACATTGGAATACTTGGGCTTTTATATCCTTTATCCAGCCCTTGGCCAACCCGCTCGCGGGTTAACCATTCTTGGGATCAGGCCTAGGGTTCCTTGCCAGGTCAATCCTATAATGTATGCATTTTGATCAGTTCCGCTGATACAGTTGTTCATTTACACATAGGTCAGTGGTAGGACAAGGTCTCAGTTCGCGACCCCGACAAGTGGCCTGCAGGCATATTAATTATTAGTGTGTGCGGAGGTCACAACGGCCAGAATCTCACTCAGAATGTTATTCAGCCTGCATTTTGATGTTCAGGACGACTTCCACATTACAAGAGAACCTAAAATGGCGGCTAAATCCAAGATGGCGACTTACATAACCTTTTCGTTAAGGTCAAGACCTTGCCGCGGAGTCTATTTACATGATATTTTAGACAACTTGGCGTAGGCCAATACACATTCAAATACTGCGATAGGAGGCATAATATCATTTCAATTCCAACAGACCCTCCTTTTGGCCTATGACAAGTGCTAATATCATTTCTAATACTTTTGCAAATAACTCCATGTACTATCATCCATACATCCCGAATCATTGTCTGTAATATCTATAGCCATTAGGTCGTTCATCAGAACCTCTTGTAACACAAACTCTTTGGATGCTGTATCTGGGGCATATATTCTATGCCCTATTGTGCTCACTGCTTGGGCACAACATCCCCCTAGCATTCCACATATACTCGGAAGACATTGAAAACAGCAACAAAGGAATAGCAGGATCCCCAAAATAACCAGAATAACAGAAAGCACCTTCCAACCCCAAGATCGTAAAGAATCCCAGAACCAGGTGCTAAGATTCCAATCTCCTACAGGGATATGTACTTCAGAACTAAGGATATGCAAGTTCTGTATTGCTTTAAAAATTGTCGGCGAGGAATCTGGTACGAAAACACAGCAAGCGGACCCCACCAATTTGCATACTCCACCTCGTTCTACCAAAATGACATCTAATGCCATCCGATTTTGGAGTGCTACCAATCTTATTGCTTTTTGTTCTAGTGTCATATTGTAGAGTATGTCCGTGGTCCGGTTGATCGTTCTCTCCAGTACCCTTGCTAATCCCCTAATGTTCTCAGAGTTTGTTATTTGTCCCCAAAAGGGCACAACTGATTTTGCTATATCTCCCAATACTTGCCCAGGGGTATCTCCGTTTTTGTCCCGCCGTGGGCGAGCCTTAGAAACCTCCAATGTACTAGCTACAAATACCCCGGGTAACAGGATTCCTAAATAACAGGTTCCCTGCCAATCCTTGGGCAACCAGGGAAATGCTAAACTACCACAAACAAAATAAACAGGCCCACCTACATACAGAGGCCTGTTTTCTCCAGTCAAATTTACAATGTTCATACAACCTTCAAAATCTCCCATTGGCCGAGTGCCATTTCTTTGTACACAAAAAAGGGGACCGAGTCAGGGCTATGATTTATAGAGTAAGAAGGAGGCACGGCGTCCTTATTGCCTATCGGAGCCATTTTAAAGGAAATTAAAGTTTGAAAAGGAAGAGACAGTTTATCAGACGGCCTAATAGAAGCAACATTAGGTTTACTTCTATTTGCAAAAAGTGAGCACCCCAGGGGAGTTAATTCACGTTTCTCGAAATCATTCAAATTAGTTCCATCAAAGTTCCCTGAGATGCTGTCATTCCAACGGCCAAAGAATAGTGCTCTAAGAGAGGCATAGCAAGCAGTCGTTAAAGGTAAAGGGTGAATATACCATCCTAGTCCCTTGTTCCCATGTTGCGGTAAATGAGTGCAGATCCAACAATTAGTCTTATTAAAAATGGCATGCGTTGCATTCATTACTATCATTAGAGTGTTATTATGATACTTTTGTCTATGTTGGGAGTCTCTAGGGGACAGAGTGGGAAGGTGTACAGAGGGAGTCAAAGCAGTTGGTACAATCTCGGTCGGTAGTAAAGGTTTTCGAGGATAGATTTCTTCGAAGTACGAGAGTCCTACAGCAGTAATTACAAAAATAACAATTATCATTATCAAAACACAGCAATACGTTTTCAGGGCCCAGGCACATAGTTCATTGTCCAAGTTGGTCACCCCCTTATTCACAAGTCCAGTGCGGGGAGCAGCAGTGGAGGTGGCAGGCATTGTAGTTCCTCAATCGACGACCCCAATGTTCGTTGCTGGCGACGCTAAGGTCGCGCGATTTCTTAGTCCTTCCGAACCCTAGCCAGCAGAATCCCTTTTTTTTCCTTTTGTTCAACAGAAACTTTCTTATACAAAAGAAAACTTTCGATCACTTCTCTTTTCCAAATGCACGGAAAAACCTGTGCCATAGTTCTATTTTCTTTGTCGGAGGTTGTACCTGGTGGTACCCAAAACTGTTTGATCCGAAAATAAGGTGTTGTCACTTCCTGAGGGAAGCGACGTATCAGAGGCGACGGAAGTCGCAGAACTTGAAACAGTGTTTTCCGGAAGTGATTTTTCAAAAGAGTGCGGAGACGAAATGGACTGTTCCCCAAGCTCCACGGGCTCAGAGAAATTCTCCGACGCACTCACAGCGCTGTTTGCTACTCCAAGATCAGAGACTGTAGCATCAGCGAGGGGATCTGCTTCTTCTGTAACGTGTGGCGTCGGGTGAGGAAGTTTCTTGACATGCGTCGCGTGGATCCAGCGTTTCTTCCCAGCCACCCGCACTGCTGTCCCAGTGACCAACAGCACCTGGTAGGGTCCCTTCCAACAAGGAGCGAGACAGGAAGACCTTTCATAGGCCTTCACTAGGACCCAACTTCCAGGCTGTATATCGTGTCCTGGGCCCGTAAACCGTACAGGTAAAGCAGAATATACCTGGTGATAAATGAAATACAGGTTTTTAGTTAACTGGTTACAGTAGTCTACAAGCAATACATTTTCCACCTCTCTCAGGGCTTTAGGTTTTGGGAGACCCCAAATGTTAGCAGGTCTCCCCATCACTACTTCAAATGGAGAGAGCCCAGTCTTAGTTTGAGGTGTGGTACGCATAGCCAATAATACAATAGGTAAGGCATCTGGCCATTGCAGTTTGGTATCGGCACTTGTTTTTGCAAGCTTATTCTTTAAGATACCATTATGTCTTTCCACAAACCCAGCACTTTGAGGATGTCTAGCTGAGTGAAATCGTTTCTCAATATGTAATGCTGTGCATATCTGCAAAATTACTGCTGCAACAAAATGAGGACCATTGTCCGACCAAATTACCCTTGGGAGCCCAAATCGAGGAAAGAATTCTTTTACCATAATCTTTGCAGTGGTCATGGCGGTAGCATCTTTAACGGGGAAAGCCTTGACCCATTTACTAAAGGCACAAATAATTACAAGAACATATTTCAGATTGTTACACCGTTCCATCACAATAAAATCAAAGTGAATGACCTCGAAGGGAACAGAAGGGGGCCCAAAGCTTCCCCTTGGAGTTACTGTCCCCTTACCCACATTGTGCTGTAAGCAGATCATGCAATTCCGAACATGATGTTTTGCAGTCTCCAGAATCTTGTTATTCACCCAAACTTGTTCTAACATTTTCGTGATCTGTTGAGCACACACATCTGTAGGACTGTGTGCCATCGTAACCATTGCCAGTACATATGAATCAGGGAGCAACCATTTTCCTTCAGATGTATCCACCAAACACCCATCATCATCTAGTTTCCCCATTCCTTCGGCCCACCTTTTAGATTCTTCTACTGTAGCATCAGTTTGAATATCTCGCACAGACCCAATACCTTCATCGATTATATAAGCATCCTTCATTTCCCTCAAAGCATACATGTCCGTGCTAAGGTCTGTGGCCGTTTGTCTGGCTATCAGGTCCGCAAAAGCGTTCCCTTTTCCCACATCATCTATGACCTTACAATGTGCTGCACATTTCATGATCGCTACCTGCCTAGGGAGCGAGAGTGCCGAGAGCAATTGCACTATCAAGGGGCCATGCTGAATCTTGGTCCCATGTGAGGTCAGGAACCCTCTTTCCGACCAGAGCCTCCCAAAGTTGTGAGCCACCCCAAAGGCGTACTGGCTATCAGTATATATATTTACTATACGCCCTGCGGAGAGTTCACAAGCTCGGGTCAATGATATAATCTCTGCGGCCTGCGCGGAGTTATGCAAAATTCTCTTAGTTTCAACAACTTTACTCAATGTAGTAACTGCGTAAGCAGCTGTAGATGTACCATCTGAAAGTTTGAAGCAGGAGCCATCACAAAACAGCTCCCCTTCTGCATTGTCCAAAGGAGTATCTATAAAATCTATCCTTCCCTTTGTTTCTTGTTCAGTGGTATACAGACAGTCATGTAATTCTTCATCACCGCAAACAGTATTTTGCGGGAAGGGTAAGAGTTCAGCCGGATTAAGAACACAACACCTCTTAATTTGAATGTGCGGGGCAAACAGAATTAATTCATACCTTGTTAACAGTGCAGAGGTTAGGTGCTGTGTTTGGGTTTTGTTCAATGGGATATCTACAGAGTGAGGTACCATCAAAATCAAATCATGGTCTAGGACCATTCCCTCACTCTGTTTTACAGACGCGGCAGCAGCAGCGACAGCTCGCAAACATCTTGGCAAAGCGCATGCGACAGGATCAAGGGCGGAGGAGTAGTAGCCGCACGGCCTATTCTTCCCTCCGTGTTCCTGTGTTAACACAGGCAAAGCACATCCATCACATTCATGCACAAACAACACAAAGGCCTTTTCATAATTTGGAGTACCCAGAACTGGTGCAGAGCATAACGCGGTTTTGAGAAGCTCAAATGATCGTTGATGTTCTGATTTCCATGGCAGTGGCAGAGAAATGCCCTTCTTCGTCAAAGCCAACATCGGTTTTATCACTAGCGAAAACTTCGGGATCCACAACCTACAGTAAGAAGCCATACCTATTAAGGCTCTGACTTCCTTCTGTGTATTTGGAACAGACATGCCAGAAATGTGTTTTATTCTTTCAGGTGTCAATCTTCTCCCCTCCTTTGACAGGAGGTAGCCTAAATAGGCGACCTCCTGACAACAATATTGACATTTTTTGAGCGAAGCTTTATGACCATTTTTTGCTAGATGAACAAGCAACAGTATAGTGCCTTCCTTACAAGCACTTTCAGAGTCTGCAGCCAAAAGCAAATCATCAACATATTGAAGCAGTGTACAAGTAGGTGGCAACTCAAGGGTGTCGAGCTGCTCTTTCAAAGCTCTACTATAAATGCTTGGACTTTCAGTATACCCTTGAGGTGCCCTAGTTAATGTAAATGAGCGTTCCCACAAGGTAAACGCAAACAAATATCTACTTTCCCTATGTATAGGAATGCTAAAGAAAGCATTTTTTAAATCCACAACGCTAAAGTGCGTAGCCGTAGCAGGGATCATTGTCAATATCGTCGTTATATCAGGCACGATTGGAAATTGTGGGGCGACAACTCTGTTAATAGCACGAATATCAATTATGAACCGGTATGGGATTGCATTGTCGCCTTTCTTATATACAGGCAAGATCGGACTGTTACACAAACTACCTGTAATCTTCTCGATCACCCCACGATGCACAAAATCGGAGACAATGCATTTTAAAGCACGCTCGCCCTCAACTGATATTTTATACTGCGGAATGCGTGGTAGTTTAACTCCATGTTTCAAAACTATTTCAACGGGCTC
The DNA here is from genome assembly GCF_040938575.1 of Ambystoma mexicanum. Lineage (NCBI taxonomy): Eukaryota > Metazoa > Chordata > Amphibia > Caudata > Ambystomatidae > Ambystoma > Ambystoma mexicanum. Next base: position 58,317,699 of record NC_090937.1, read on the forward strand.
AATCTGTAGTACCCCGACATCATTGTCATCAACCCGCCCATAAACATTCCGGGACAATGCTAAACTCAGGGGGTAAAGGTCGAATCAGAAACTGAGAATTAGGAAGTTGCTGTGGTGAAACCGTCAGCCGTACTCCATCAGGGGAACAATGAATTACTGCATTCAATTTCTTTAACAAATTCAACCCCAGCAAATTCTCTCCACAGTTTGAAGTCAGAAGAAAAGGGCAATGGCCGTAAAGGGACCCAAAGAAACAGTCACCGGTGAAGAAACCGGACAGACAATTGGTATACCAGAAAACCCTACGGAAACATTTGTTTGCCCTGACAGTGGGATGTTTGGAACCCGAGAATGATCAATGGAGCACTTCTGTGCTCCAGTGTCTATCAAAAACTGGTGTTTCCTATTCCCTACTAATAATTCAACGTAGGGGCATTTCTGATTAACAGGAATAGGTGAAGGTTCCAAACCCTGCTTCGGGCAGTCCTAATGAAATAGAGTATCGTCGGAAGGAAGCTCTTCAGAAAGGTAGGCAGCAGAAGGGTGATCAAATATGTTCCTCGAGTCCACACTCGAGGTCTGATTTTCCCGTGAAAAAGGTTGCTGAGGATCTTGCAAAAACTGACCTCTATCAGGGCCCCCTGCTCCAGGGCGGCCCCTAGGTCGTCTACCCATACTCCCAAACGCACTGTTTGACCTTTGTCGAAGGACGGGGCACTGTGCTCGCCATTGACCTTCCTGGTGGCAATAAGCACATTGATTAATATTCACAGAACCCAAAGGAGCATTTCCTTTTGGGACATACTGACCTCTGGTCTGTGTCGTGCTTCCTCTGGGGTTTCTAACAATTTGTTGTAATAATACTTTGGTTTTCAAATCTCCTTTCCTCTTTTTTATTTTCTCCTTCTCGTTATTAACACGGTTCTCATAATACTGAGCCATGTGCAAAACCTCAGACTGAGATTTTGCCTGCCAAGCACTCTCAGAGGACGTAATCTGTGACTGGATGTCGGGCAACAATCCACGTACAAATTTGTCCACAAACAACCTTTTCCCAGACTCTGTACCCAAATCCTGCCCACTGAAGTCAGAAAATACCTGCTCGAATCTGTTAAAGAATTCGGTGGCGCCCTCAGTTTTCCCTTGAACACAGGCCGTAAGCTTGTCCCAAATAATTATTTTTTCTGGAATTATAGTTTTTAATTTTGCGACAATTATATCAGGCAAAGTAACTTTTACCTGTGGTGGTTTCTCACCTGCTGGTCTTTCCCCATCAATCCTAATCATATTCGCCCACGTATCTCCCAACCCTGGCACATCGTCTATTGTCCGAACCTGCTTCCATACATCTACGGGCAGGAGTACAGGGAATAGCAAGTCAATATCACTTAAGGTGAACACAGAGGACTGCAAGACGGACTCTATCTCTTTGTAAAATCCCGTTGGGTTTTTCCTGATATCGGGAACTGATTGTCTAATAGTGTTCACTTCCTGTCGTGAAAACGGGATGTGAACGAATTGCGATACTTAATGTGCAGGGATATCCACAGTGGGTGCACCACTCCCAGCGTTGGCGGGGATCTCAACCTTTGGGACAAATGTCAGAGGGACCTCGCTCATAGGCAACTGAGATATAGGTACCTCTGGCCGCTTACTAAACAACAGAGCCAGGTCGAGCGCTAAGGCAGCCGAAGAAGTGTCGGGTGAAAAAGCCCTTTTACAAATCCCCAGCAATTCTATGGGGAAACTAACCTTCTTTCTTACACGTTCTACTTGCAGGTACTGTACCATTACCTGAATTACCTTTCTTTGCATTTCTACTGTATACTGACTATACGTGTCATACACTTCATCTGGCGGAATGGATGAATCCGAGATCCATCAAATCGTATCTTTGGTACAAATTCGTACTTCCTCAGGTGCCGATCTACGACACGGAAGGAACCGTTTCTGTACATACATACTATCGTCTTCATCATCCTCATCTCGTGACTTCTCAAAGCCCTTCCTATACTCAAACAAGCTTTTAACATGACCATATACTTTCTGCTCTGTGTCCCTTGAAAGTGCCAAAGCATTTAGATCTCTCACCCCTTGTGGAAGATCCGAATTTTGTAATCTACCCCCACATCACACATAAATGAGTCCCCAAACCTTCGATAAAAACATTTTTCTCGGGAAAACTGTTCAAATTAGATAATGTGGAAAAAACATCAACTTGATCACCTTTCTCCATACAGTGCTTAGCCCATGCAAACAATTCCTGTTTCTTATCTGCAGAAACAGTATTACGAGTGACGATCTTTGATCCTGCGCCTTGGTCAACTTCAGTCAATATGGGACCACTCGGAAGCGGAGGTGCAGGTAAATTTAATACAGGTGCAACTATCGGCGCAGGAGGAAGGGGCGGTGCGATAGGTGGAGGGACAACAACTAGAGGAGTAGGAACAATAGGTTATACAGGGGGAACAGGAATAACAGCAGGAACAACAGCAGGAATGGACAGAGCGCCCAAGAAAGGATCATACGGAGGTGGCGCAGAGGCACCAGGCCTGCGTTCGTTTAACAATTTTTCAATAAATTCTTCAGAAACATGAAAATCTTTAGAGGGGTAAATTTTCTGGATTCCAAGTGAAAAAGCCCTATCCATATTTTTAACTGATTCTGAATGTTTTTCTTTATCATATAACAACGCTTTTTCGGCATTTGTTTTATGACGGCGTGCATGTTTATCCCTACTTTTAAGCTGCTGTAATGCTTCTTTTTTCCAATTCTGTAAAACATGAAAGGCTGCAGGTCTAGCCTTCTTTTTTAGCAAGACTGATTCTAAGTATTCAATAGGGGATCTCAAAACTGCCGTTGATTGGCCACTGAAATTCGAAGGCATGTCTGGTCTGTCTGTGCCAAATCTCATTAAATACTATACTACCAATGCCATACTTACAGTACATAGTACATGCCGGCGACCCCTCCTGTGGTGCCGGGCGGCTAAATTCCAAGGATTGTCGATCGCTGCGGAACAGAGCCCTAAAGCAGCTAGACAATTTCCCGGCATTTCACAAAAAATTGGTGTTACCTGGTCAATAATTGTGTCTGCAGATACAATACGCCAAATTCAAATTGTCAGGGTTAAATTAAGAGCCGGGTCACGACTGCACCTGACCAAACCTAAGGAGGACAGTACGGTTTATCAAAGAACTTACCTAACGAATTTTACCTTGTGTTTGGTGGTTTCGACAAATCTGCCCCCCTCAAAAATGTACCCTCGTCAAGATGCCGTGTCAGACCACACGACTATCGTCCAAGTATCGGATTGTGCAGCGCTGCCGAGGTATCGTGTCTCATTCGGTCGGGCCTGCAGAATCACACCGTCCGATCCCGGTTCGATAGTCTGCGTCAACCTTCAATGATCCGGCATCAATCTTGAGGGTCCCTATTCGGGCGCCAACTGTGAAAACATAAAAATTGATATGAGGCTGGGAAGCCCAAAAGAAACACACCAACACAGGTTACAAAGGACATACAAGTGCTTTATTTACAAGCTACAACAGTTACCAAAGTCAATTGACAAACGGATAGCTATTCGGCTCTCAGAGTAACGTAACGAACTTCAACAAGGGTTTGATGCATTAGTAGAGAGACCGTACATTGGATTACTTGGGCTTTTATATCCTTTATCCAGCCCTTGGCCAACCCCCTCGCGGGTTAACCATTCTTGGGATCAGGCCTAGGGTTCCTTGCCAGGTCAATCCTATAATGTATGCATTTTGATCAGTTCCGCTGATACAGTTGTTCATTTACACATAGATCAGTGGTAGGACAAGGTCTCAGTTCGCGACCCCAACAAGTGGCCTGCAGGCATATTAATTATTCGTGTGTGCGGAGGTCACAACGGCCAGAATCTCACTCAGAATGTTATTCAGCCTCCATGTTGATGTTCAGGGCGACGTCCACATTACAAGAGAACCTAAAATGGCGGCTAAATCCAAGATGGCGACTTACATAACATTTTCGTTAAGGTCAAGACCTTGCCGCGGAGTCTATTTACATGATATTTTAGACAACTTGGCGTAGGCCAATACACATTCTAATACTGCGATAGGAGGCATAATATCATTTCAATTCCAACATTAGGAGAACTTAGGGCAGAAGTGCACTCCGCGGGCCAAGAAACTAATGACCTCAGGAGAGAACTGATTGTGTCAAAGGAGCGCACTGATGATCTTGCCAGACAACTGCTGCAAAACGAAGCCGGGCAAACACCACTACCTGGACTTGGGGGGAATTCAACCCCCGTTTCATCGAGCAGCCCTGTGCAAGTGGTTCTACCAGGGAGCATTCCTTTAGCTCCACCCGAACGCTTTGCTGGGGACCCGAAAAGGTTTGCCGTGTTCATGAACCAATGCCGCTTGCACTTTTTATGCAGACCAGGAGCTTTTCCAAATGACCAAGCCAAAGTAGCCTGTGTACTGTCATACCTTAGTGGCATCGCCTCTGATTGGTCAATTCCATTAGTCAACCAGAATGACCCTCTTCTTCGGGATTTTCAGGGTTTTCAATTGAGCATGGAAAGACTATTCGCCAGACATTCACAGGGACAGGCCCTGGATAACAAACTTTTATCCCTACGACAAGGAAACCAGGACCTGCTAACTTATATCGCAACCTTCAATAGGTTGGTGGTGGAAACCGGATGACCAGAGGTAAAGCGAATTATATTATTTCATCGTGGACTTTGGGGTGAACTCAAAGATGTTTTGGCCCAAGTTGTGAACCCACCTCAGGATTGCGCAGAATATATAGACTTAGTGGTCCAGCTAGACCACCGACTTCAGAATAGAAAAGCTGATCGAGCTAAGTTCGAGAATCGGGTATTGGTTAAACCCAATGTTACTCCCAAAGGAACAGAGCCATCAGAACCAATGCAGATCGGGGGGGTTAAGGGACCCTTAACTCAAAAAGAAAGAGAAAGGAGATGACAGATGCAGTTGTGTCTGTACTCTGGGGCCTCAGGACATTTTCTACGGGATTGCCCTATAAAACCATCCAAGAAAGTAGTCGGAGTTGCTGATAGAAATCAAACAGAGCCTGATTCGGGAAACGACCACACCCGACAAGCGTAGAGGTCTGTTTGCCGAGCTTAAAGAAGGACACTCAGACCTTGCACCTAATCATACCAATGGTCCTTATTGATCCAAGGCAGCCATCATGTATGCACACGGTTAGGGCATACATTGATAGCGGGGCCGTAGGAAACTATGTGGACCACGAATTGGCTTCTAGGATGAATCTACCTCTCTGCAAAAAGACCACTTCGGATGTTATCACCACAGTCGATGGAACTGAAATTGCCTCTGGGCCTGTAACTCATTCCACCACACAGATGACACTGTTGGGTCAATATGGGCATTGAGAGACTATTGTGTTTAACTTAATCAAAGCTCCGCAGTTCCAAATAATACTGGGGATACCTTGGTTGGAAACACATAATCCTTGTATTGATTGGCGACAGAAGAGAGTAACCTTCCCGGAGTGTGCAAACACCTGTTACCTGGAAAAAACCTTGAACAAATGCCTGGCCACAGTCGCTAATCCAGTCATGCAGTTACCTCAGGAATATCAAGAATTCCAGGATGTTTTCCAAAAAGAACAGGCAAACACCTTACCACCTAATAGATCATACAATTGTCAAATCGCCCTCATACCCGGTGCACAGCCTCCATGCAGTAGGATCTACGCCCTTACGGAACCCGAAAACCATCACCTACGACAATACTTGGACCAATACCTTGCTAATGGCTTAATTCGTCCATCTAAGTCCCCCGCATCTTCAGCTTTATTCTTCGTGCCCAAAAAGGAAGGTGACCTCAGAACGTGCATAGGCTACCACGCATTAAACCAGATCACGGTGAAGAACCGATATCCATTGCCTCTGATCCCCGAACTAATAGACCAAGTAAAGGATGCTTGCATCTACACTAAATTAGATCTCCGAGGGGCATATCATCTGGTACGTCTAAAGAAGGGCGACAAATGGAAGACCGCTTTTTGCACCAAGTACGGATTATTCGAATATCAGGTGATGCCCTTCGGGTTGTGCAATGCACCAGCAGCCTTCCAGTATTTTATGAACGATGTCCTTCATGAACTCATTGACGTCTGTGTTGTCGTATACATAGACGATATTCTAGTGTACTCCTCCTCAGAATCAGACCATGTTAAGCACGTTTGTGCAGTCCTTGAGAAACTACGCCAGCACAAGTTTTATGCAAAATTGGAAAAATGTGTTTTTCATGCTACAGAAGTTGAATTCCTTGGATTTATCCTGACTCCAAAAGGAGTCCGAATGGACTCTCGAAAGGTGGACGCAATTCTCAAGTGGCCATCACCCAGTTCAGTTAAAGGGGTGCAAAGCATGCTTGGATTTGCTAATTTCTACTGCAGATTTATTCCTGACTTCTCATATGTTGTACACCCCATCACAGCACTTTAGGAAAAAAGCAAACGCTTCTTGTGGACCGAAGAGGCTGAAAAAGCCTTCCAAGAACTGAAATTGAAATTCACGTCGGCACCTGTCTTAAAGCATCCACGCCCCGAGCTCCCATACATAGTTGAAACCGATGCATCCAGTTTAGCCATGGGGGCTGCCCTGTCCCAGAAGGATCCGGAAACCGGTCAACTTCATCCAGTAGCATTTTGGTCCAGATAATTCTCTGCCCCCGAATTAAACTATGCGGTTACCGATAAAGAGTTGTTAGCCATCAAATCCGCCTTCAAGGCTTGGCGGCATTATCTTCTCAGTGCCAGGCATACCATTACTGTAATCACCGATCACAGGAACTTGCAGTATTTAAAAAAAGCCAGGGCCCAATCATCGCGTCAACTTCGATCGGCCTTATTCCTTGCCGAATTCGATTTCGTGATCACTTATCGACCAGGTTGTAAGAATGGTAAGGCAGACGCTTTATCCCGAATTGGGATGGGAGAAGCATATTCGAACCCGGAACCGGTGCCTATAATTCCTGAACAAAGAATTCTTGGGATAACTACTCTACAGACCTTAGAACATATTCATTTAAAGATCCAACAACTTTTGTTCGAATACATGGATTTCCTTCCGTATTGATCTCTGACCGAGGTAGTCAGCTCATTTCGCAATTTTGGCAGAAGTGTTGTCAATTGGCACAAATCGACGTAAGGTTATTAACCAGTCACCATCCCCAAACCGATGGTCAGACCGAGAGAACCAACCAGACTCTTGAACAATACCTACATTGTATGCTCCACCAAACTGAAAGTAATTGGAAGGACATTTTATGGATTTCTGAATACGCATACAATAACTCTGTACATTCAGGAACCGGACAAAGCCCCTTTTATACCATATATAGACATCATCCTCGAACCTCAGAAATCGATTCGGCCCAGCATTTAGAAATGCCGGCAGTAACTCATCTGCATTCTACTATTACACAAGCTTTTAAAGAGGCAACAAAACATTTAAAACAAGCAAAAGAGAAATACAAGAAAAATGCTGATCAACATAGAAGTGAGACCCCACCATATCGAATCAGAGACCAAGTTTGGCTGGCTACAAGATATATACCTGTGAAAGGAACTCAGACTTTTAATCCTAGATATTTGGGACCTTACACCATTAAGGCCATTATCAACCCGGTGACCGTCAAATTAGAATTACCCTCTAAAATGCGGATTCATCCTTTCTTTCATGTTTCACTTCTAAAACCAGTTCAACCCGGGACAAGATTAACCAAACCACCTGACCCCATTCTAATAGATGGAGAACCTGAATTTGAGGTAAAAAACATCCTGGACTCTAAAATGGTTAAATCAAGACTTTTTTATTTAATTGACTGGAAGGGTTACGGACCACAAGAAAGGTCATGGGAACCTAGTGACCATGTTCATACTCCTGGATTGGTGAAAAAATTCCATCGGGACTTCCCAGACAAGCTAGGGCCAAGGGGAAGAACAACTTTAGGAGGGGCTTTGTAGGGAGTGCTGTCATGATGCCTACCCCTGGGCATCCGGATCGAGTCCATCAGCACCGGGAGCAGGCATCCAGATACTCATTAAAACCCCAACAGCCCCGGCTGGGGGCTGTTTGGATTCAGTCCTGGCGCCTTCGGCGCCAGGCTCATCATAGGAATCAGTCCTGGCGCCATAGGCGCCAGGCTCATAGACTTTACTTACCTTATGCAGACCATGCTGCAAATGAGTCCAAGCCAACCTGAGGCCTGGATGGGACTATTTTATTACAGGGACTATTTTTTACTCGGGTGTGGTTCTGGGGAACTTCTTACCTGGGACTACTTTGCAGGCTATTTAAACCACGCCCGAACAGCAGCTCATGCTTCGTGTTATTCTGCATCCAGCAGCGTAATGCTCACCGTGTCTGCAAGTCGGCATCCAGTCTTCTGCCACGCCCGCCTCGAATCCGGAGCTCCTAGCCAAAAGGAAAAGAAAGGAGAAGAGGTTAGATCATGGACATTATTTGATTCCTTACCTGATTCCGGACCCAGCACATCTCCGAGCCTGGAAAGGACATTATTTCAGCACGCGTCGCTTCGCCAGCAGCAGCGCCGCGTTATACTCACCAGTCCACCACATCTTTCAACTCGGCGCTGCCTCCATCATTTTCTTCGTCGAAACCCAGCACCTGGGGGGAAAACAAAAGGAAAAAGACAATCTCTTTGCCACCATAGGCTTACCTGCTTTACCACCGGAGGTATTATCCTTTAATTCGCTGCATCTTTCTATGCCGCACCTATAAAGGGAGAGAAAACAGCAAGTTAAACTCATGCAACTTTTACCGGACAGTGTTTGGTAATACCGACTCTTACCCAAATGCCATCAACTGCCTCCAGGCAATATTCTTTTGGACCCAGCTGCAACCTAACGAGGGAATGGAACAAGAGTGAACATCGGACATATTGAACTCTTTGAATTTTATAGACACTGGAGTCAATATTCCTCCGGAACTCCTCCAGTACCTTCAAACCAGTGAAGTAACTGGTATCTACGCGCCCCTGCATGCCATGCAGGATGGAGAGGTCATCATTTAAAAACATAAGGTGAGGTTACCAAGAGGGGATATCGGAGGTGATTAGTGGGGAGAACGAGAACAGTTGAGGAGGGCCATCACTAAAGTCCACGGGTGGCTAAATCCCTTTCTCCACTTGCAGGAGAATACTTCTACGAGTCCAGCAGACAAGATTAGGCAGGCCAGTCCAGACTGTCATCTCTTCACTACGCATCACGTTGGTGGAGACCGCAGCTGTCCGGGTCCGATTGACGCCCCTGTGGGAACCAGGTGAGCGTAACACCATGTCTGCTGTTTCTAAGAGGAATACTCCTGGGAACAGTAGACCTAGGTAACATGTACCTCCCCATTTTCTGGGCAACCAAGGATATGCTTTCTCTCCACATATAAAATAAACTGGATCTCCCACATATACTGGCTCTATTTCCCATTTCAATACCACTGTATTCATGCATCCAGTGTATGTTTCGACTCAAAAGGAGCCTTTCTTTTTTAGACAAAAAGGGACAGTTCTTGGGCTATAATTCACCATGTGAAATGGACGGATTGCATCTTTGTCGCCATCTGTTCTTACATGAAATGTCATTACAGATGTTTTTTCTGGTGGGGACAATCAATCTCGTCTATTTTGTCGTGTTATCTTTCACGTACTTGGGCTCTGGGGCCATTACTTGTGCTTTATGGAATATGGAACAACCCACAGGCTTCATTATTATTTCCTCAAACTCATTCATGTTGGTTCTATCTAATTGACCCGTACTACTCTCATTCCATTTCCCATAGAACATTGCACCCAAAGATGCACTACATGCAGAACTTAATGGTAATGGCTGTACATACCACCCTATTCCTTTCCCAGCATGCTGCGGTAAATGGGCACATACCCAGCAATTTGTTTTCTTCAGAATTGCATGCGTCATGTTCATAATAATAACAAGGTGTTATTCCCAAAACCTTCCCTGTGTCTTTCTTCCATTGGGGGCAGAGTATAAGTAATCACCTGAACCGGGCTTTCAGTAGTGGATATATTAACTATTGGTAAAACATTTCTAATGGGTGCATCGATTCCACATACCATAATATTAGGGCTGTCGTTATTGGTGCTACCACGCTCATAAAGCACATAATTATTGTCAGTGCCAGCATACAATTCTTTTTACCATGCGTTTTTCTTAAGCTTACAGTGTTTATAATTGACTCATTCTGAGCAGTGGTGCAGGAGGAGGCTGGAACCGGTCCTGACATGTTTCTCATCATCCTTCTTCTTCCTTATTACAGTTCGTCGTGGATATCTCTCTTCGTTGCGCTTGCTCTGATGTCAATAAGTTCAACGGAATTGTCACAGTTCAGTTCGGCCAGTCCTTTATAGCCTGGATTTGCTTATTTATTTTTAGGCAAGATCACTTGTCCTTTCTCATACTGCTCAGAGAACCTTTGATCAGTTATCTTATTGCCTTAGTACCATGTGCGCCCAGCTTGTCCGCTCTGGTTCCAGACACATGTACTTTTATGATCGCACCGAGGAGCCGCGAGTCTTGAATTGTCCGATTTGCACAATTCTCACGCTTCTCTCCTCTACACCTCTAGTTCCTTCTCCGTCCATGAGCAGAACCAGAGGTTGATAAAAACGCCAAAGAACTGTGGATCACTTTGTCTTTCGAGGCCGCAAATTGTATCACCTTACTCCTGGTATCGTGTGATCCGTGAACAGTGCCGGTGCACTTCCAGATTCAGGCTCAAAGTCAGCCTGTGGCGCTACTGTAGATGCTGGTGTACGCCGCGCCAGTGAGGCAGATTCGGTCTTTGGCGTGCTGGCAAGTGCTGGTGGGCGGCAAAGGGGTACACGTTTCGTTTCTGCTGGTATTTGCAAGGCAGATTTCATGTCGGCCAACAGTGATGTTGATTCTGCTGGGCAATGTTGGGGCACTCATTGCCCTTCCCCCTTTTTGGCAATCGTCTCAGGCTTTGTTTCGAGTTTCACTTCTCGTTTGGGCAGATTTGGTGGCTGCTTACTGGCAACAGTTTCTTCCGTTTCTGGGACCGCTGTCTCTTTCCGGTCATCTGGGTCAGGCAGGTCTTTCAATGACGTTGGAATCTTTTTGGCATGGATAGCATGGATCCACGACTTCCGTCCATCCACCCGTATCGCCGTCTGCGTTTCCAAGAGTACTTGATAGGGGCCGCGCCACCTGGGTGCTAACCATGACTTTTTTTCAAAAAATGTTAGCAGCACCCAGTCTCCTGGCTCCAGCGCGTGCCCCAGACCCGTGTATCTCACTGGCAATGCCTCCTGCACCTGCTGATGAATGAAACGCAATTTCTGCATTAAAAGGCCACAATAAGTACTAAGCACAGGATGTTCTACCTCTCTAAATCGTTTCGGCTGAGGTGCGCACCAAACATTTGCCGGCCTCCCCATTACGATCTCGTACGGGGAGAGCCCAGTTTTAGCCTGTACAGACGTACGCATGCATAATAGCGCTATTGGTAATGCATCCACCCAACTCAACTTGCTTCCCGCACATATTTTTCTGATCTTTGATGTAACGCTCACCTGATTCCCGCAGAGGCGCCGGTCTTGACTGGGTGAATGCCGTATCGTCAAAGGTGATGTGTAACACACGGTTGGCTCTTTGGGCTGGACCTCTGTGCACTGTATGTCTGACTCGAAGAGTAAAATGTCTGCAGATAGAAAATTGGGATTAATGAACTGGGGTTATTGGGTGCCTCTCTCCTCTTCCCTTTCTCTTCTCCGGTAGAACCCCAAAGGTTAACACCCTCACCATAGGTAAGTGAACGCCGAGCTCTCCATCTGCCTCGGGGCAGGGTGCCGTAACCAGTTTCTTCACTGGATAAGGGTGCAGGCCTCTTGACCTCAGAGGACTGCTGTCTGTCGTTAACTGCACGAACGGTGAGTTCTGGGCACTTCAAATGTCTTAAAAGTCTTTTGTAATGATATCTCTTGTTTTGCAGGGTTCCGGTGATGGCGGATGGCGGGCTGATGAGAGTTGAGGATCGAACCCGCGTGAGGAATAGAAGCGCCTGGAAGCACGTAAGTAAGCGCTTGTAGCCTGCTTCACGATGCGCACTAACTGTCCCTTTTATCTTGCAGGTACAAGTTCGGAGCTTTAGAGAAGCTGAAGGGTGCTGGAATACCCACTGGATTCGGCGTGGGAAGGAGTAATGGCACGTGAGTAATAAAGTTGCCCAATGTCTTTAAACGCACCTTCTTTTGTCTTTCAGATGCGGGATGCAGCGCCGAAGGCCTCCGGAGCGTGCGAAGAGCTGGTAAGCTTTTGTCTTTCAGATGCCGGAATGCAGTGCGAAGACCTCCGGAGCATGCGAAGAGTAGGTAAGCCTTTGTCTTTCAGATGCCGGAATGCAGCTCGAGGCGTTGGTGACAGCCGATGGACCAGGTAAGAGATGCGCTGCCACTGAAGACCGTAGTGCTAACCTGTTCTTTCTTTGTCTTTACAGGTGCTGCTGAAGACTGGATTCCAGGATGGTAAGCCTTTGTTCCCTTAGGCCCAGGATCAGAAGCAGAAGACACGATGAGCGTTCTGCTGCAGAGAATGCAGAATAACGCAAAGCAATATTCATCCATCGGGTGTGGTTTAAATAGCCTCCTGTAGTGCTTAGGTGTCTCCTTCCACAGCCACGCCTAGGTAAGAAAAGAGTTCCTGCTTTCCAGAAGAGTTCCAGTGTTCTGAACCTAGGGAGTGGCTCCTGCCCCACCCAACAGGAAAAGTAGTCCCAAACAGAAGAGGATCAGGGGTTCAACTGGCAGGTAAGTAAGCAGCATGGTCTGCTGCAGGTAAGTCCACCCAAGCATTATGAGCCCGGCGCTTCCAGCGCTGGGACTGGGCATCTTTATGAGCCTGGTGCCACTGGCACCAGGACAGGGTCCAAAAGGTCCCAATTGGGACTGGCTGGCACTCGGAACCGGGGTTATGGGTCTGCTTCCAAGGGAGTCGGGCAAGTCCTGATCTTTTGGAAGCAGAGATCATGACAGCACCCCCCCTCAAGGCCCCTCCCAAACCGGGCTTCTCTGGGGGTTTGGGCTTGTTAGGAAATGTTCGATGAAATCTTTTGATTAGACGAGGCGCGTGGACATATTCTGCAGGTTCCCAGGATCTTTCTTGGGGACCGTAGCCTTTCCAGTCAATCAGGTAAAATAGTTTAGATTTGGAGATCTTGGAATCCAGGATGCTTTTGACTTCAAACTCGAGTTCTCCATGAACTAGAATAGGTTTTGGAGATGTAGTTAGTCGGGTTTGAGGTTGCACGGGTTTTAATAGAGAGACGTGGAAGACCGGATGTATCTTCATGTGAGGGGGCAAGTCCAACTTGACCGCTACTGGATTTACTATGGTAGTGATGGAATAGGGACCAAGGTATCTTGGGTTGAATGTGCGTGGTCCTTTTAGAGGTAGATATTTGGTGGATAACCAGACTTGATCTCCTACTTGATATTGGGGGGCTTCCTTCCGATGTTGGTCTGCTCCTTTCTTGTATTGTTCTTTAGCCCTTTGAAGGTGAGAAACGGCTTCCTTTAAAGGCTTGGGTGATTGTAGAATGCAGGTGGTCTACTGCTGGTGTTCCAAGATCTTGGAGTGGATCCAACTCCGAGGTTCGAGGGTGACTACCGTATAAAAGAAAAAACGGGGTCTTCCCAGTTCCCGAGTGGACAGAGTTATTGTAGGCATATTCGGCTATCCAAAGGATATCTTTCCAAGTTTTTTCAGTTTGTTGTAGCATGCAGCGCAAATACTGTTCCAGAGTTTGATTGGTCCTCTCGGTTTGTCCGTCGGTTTGAGGGTGGTGGCTGGTCGAAAGTCTCACATCCATTTGAGTCGACCGACAGCAACTTCGCCAAAAATGAGAAATAAATTGACTACCTCGATCCGAAATTAGAACTGAAGGAAAACCGTGCAGTCGGACGATGTTTTCGAGAAATTCTCGGGCCAGAGTTGCTGCTGTTGGTAAGCCTTTGAGTGGAATGAAATGCGCCATCTTGGAGAATAGGTCCACGATTACTAGGATCATATTGTATCCGCAGCATGGAGGTAGATCGGTGATGAAGTCCATAGAAAGAGTATGCCAAGGGCGAGGCGGGATGTCAATAGGGCATAAGAGGCCGGCTGGTTTTTCCTTTTGACTCTTGTTTTGGGCGCATACTCCACAGGACATTATAAAGTCTCTGATATCTTTTTTCCAAGACGGCCACCAGAAGTAGCGCTTGATCTTTTCCGAGGTCTTGGTCATACCGGGATGTCCTTCCATTAAAGAATCGTGATAACAAGAGATTACCTTTTTCTGTAAATCTGTGCTGGGCAGGTATAACCGTTCTTGGAAATATAATAGGTTGTCCTTCACCGTAAAGTCCTTTCCCTGCAGATGCCAATTCTGTATGTCTGCTGGAGTTACCAGTAGCCTGGCTTTATCCTTAACTTCCTCTATGGATTGTGTGGTGATTACACCTAGAATTCTTTGTTCGGGAATGATAGGTACAGGTTTAGGATTGATCAAATGTTCTTCCACTCCCATCCGTGAAAGGGCATCAGCTTTACCGTTTTTTGTACCAGGTCGATAGGTAATTATGAAGTCAAACTCGGCAAAGAATAGTGCCCAACGGAGTTGCCTAGAGGATTGAGCTTTTGCGGTTTTCAAATATTGCAGGTTTCGGTGATCTGTAATCACAGTAACGATGTGTCGGGCCCCCAGAAGATAATGCCGCCAAGCCTTAAAGGCGGACTTGATAGCTAGAAGTTCCTTATCAGTAATAGTGTAATTGATTTCAGGAGGCGAGAATTTGCGGGACCAAAATGCCACGGGATGCAACTGATTGGTTACTTGGTCCTTTTGTGATAGAACTGCCCCCATGGCAAGGCTCGAAACATCAGTTTCAACGATGTAGGGGAGTTCTGGGCGAGGATGTTTTAAGATCGGTGCAGAGATAAATCTAGTCTTCAAATTCTGGAAAGCTTGTTCCGCCTCGGTAGACCATGCAAAACGTTTGTTTTTCCTTAACAAGGCGGTGATGGGCTGGACTATTCGAGAGAATTTGGGGATAAACCTGCGGTAAAAGTTAGCGAAGCCTAACATGCTTTGAACACCTTTTACGGAGGATGTCGATGGCCATCTGAGAATTGCATCGACCTTCTTTGAATCCATACGCACTCCGCTAGGTGATAATATGAATCCCAAGAATTCAACTTCAGTCACGTTGAAAACACAATTTTCCAACTTAGCGAAAAGTTTGTGTTGACGCAATCTCTCGAGGACCATTTTCACGTGTTTCCGATGTTCAGTTTCCGATGAAGCATAAACGAGGATGTCGTCAATGTAAACAACAACACACACATCTATGAGCTCTCTGTCTGAGGACATCGTTCATAAAATATTGAAAGGCGGCCGGGGCATTGCAAAGTCCGAAGGGCATGACCTGATATTCAAATAGCCCATACTTGGTGCGGAAGGCCGTCTTCCATTCATCGCCCTCTTTTACTCGTACCAAGTGGTAGGCTCCTCTAAGATCCAGCTTTGTATATATGCATGCTTTTCTGACTTGGTCCAGGAGTTCAGGGATCAAAGGTAACGGATATCTATTCTTAACGGTGATCTGGTTCAGGGCGCGATAATCTATACAAGTTCTAAGGTCCCCTTCTTTTTTTGGAACGAAGAACAAAGCTGAGGAAGCAGGGGACTTGGAAGGACGAATAAACCCATTCGCTAGGTATTGATCCATGTATTGTCGGAGGTGAAGATTCTCAGGCTCGGTGAGGGCATAAATTCTACTACAAGGAGGAGTAGATCCAGGTATCAGGTCTATCTGGCAGTCATAAGACCTATGAGGAGGTAGAGAGTTAGCCTGATCCTTCCGGAAAACATCTTGGAATTCTAGGTATTCAGGAGGTAACTGAGGAGCCTCCGAGGAAATTGCTGCCAGTGCAACACCAGGTCGAGGGTGACAAGTAGAGACACATTCTGGAAACTGAACCGTTCTTGCTCGCCAATCGATCTGAGGATTGTGCTTCTCTAACCAAGGAATTCCTAGAATAATCTGGAACTGAGGGGCCTTGATCACATCGAACACGATCTTCTCATGGTGTCCATCTTGACTTACTAGCGTCACTTCTTGGGTGGTATGCGTTACTGGTCCGGAGGCTATCTCCGTACCATCCACCGTAGTAATGACGTCCTTTACAGCCTTTGGACAAAGAGTCAGATTTCATTCTGACCATTTCATGATCCACATAATTGCCGATGGCACCGCTGTCGATGTAAGCTTCAATCGCATGTAATCGATCCGGATGTTCAGGGCTAATGAGGACCATAGGTATCACGAAATGCGAGGTCACGGAACTGGTTTTAACGCTCGGCAAGAGGACCTCTATTCTTGTCGGGCGAGGTCGTTTCCCTGCTCAGAGTTTGAGACCCTGGTAACTGCAGCTCCTACTGCCTTCTTGGCTGGTTTCACCGGACAGTCTCGAAGAAAGTGCCCCGAGTTTCCGCAATAGAGGCATAATTGCAGCTGTTTTCTCCTTTCCCGCTCCTTTTGTGTTAGTGGTCCTTTCAGGCCCCCTATTTGCATGGGTTCCCCGGAGTCTACTCCTTTGGTAGGAGTTGGTGGTTTGGAAAATACTCGAGCATCAAACTTGGAACGATCGGCCTTCCTGTTCTGCAGTCTGTGGTCAATTTGAACGACTAAGTCAATATAGTCCGAACAGTCTTGCGGGGGATTCACTACTTGGGCTAACACATCTTTGAGCTCTCCATGTAGACCTCTATAAAACAGCGTAATCCTTTTGTCCTCAGGCCATTGAGTTTCCACTATCAGTCTGTTGAAAGACGCAATATAAGCCAAAAGGTCTTGATTACCCTGTCGCAATGAAAGGAGCTCATTGTCCAAGGCCTGCCCCTGTGAATGTCTTGCAAACAGTTTTTCCATACTAAGCTGAAAAGCTTGAAAATCATGGAGAACCGGATCATCTTGATTAACTAGAGGGATCGACCAGTCTGCCGCATTGCCACTAAGGTACGAAAGCACGAAAGCTACCTTAGCTTGATCAGTTGGAAAGGCTGCTGGCCGGCATAAGAAGTGCAACCGGCACTGATTAATAAATACTGCAAACCTCTTTGGGTCACCAGAAAATCGTTTGGGCGGAGCCAGAGGTACATTCCCAGGTAGGTTGATCTGCACTGGGTTCGTAGAGGATGTTGAAGGAAGATTTGCCCCTGATGCGGGTAACGGAGTTTGTCCGGCTTGTGACTGTAGCAATTGTCTAGCGAGATCGTCTGTTCGCTCCTTGGAAATAATCAGTTCCCTTCTTAGAGCATTCGTTTCCTGATGGGCTGCATGCACTTCTGCTCTTAGTTCCCCAAGTAACTGGGCTAGCTGGTCGGTATCCGAGGTTTCCATAGCGCCTGGGTGGGAGTTTTGCGATAGGCTTTGCGTTCTGTAACGCTCACCTGATTCCCGCAGAGGCGCCGGTCTTGACTGGGTGAATGCCGTATCTTCAAAGGTGATGTGTAACACAAGGTTGGCTCTTTGGGCTGGACCTCTGTGCACTGTATGTCTGACTCGAAGAGTAAGATGTCTGCAGATAGAAAATTGGGATTAATGAACTGGGGTTATTGGGTGCCTCTCTCCTCTTCCCTTTCTCTTCTCCTGTAGAACCCCAAAGGTTAACACCCTCACCTTAGGTAAGTGAACGCCAAGCTCTCCATCTGCCTCGGGGCAGGATGCCGTAACCAGTTTCTTCACTGGATAAGGGTGCAGGCCTCTTGACCTCAGAGGACTGCTGTCCGTCGTTAACTGCACGAACGGTAAGTTCTGGGCACTTCAAATGTCTTAAAAGTCTTTTGTAATGATATCTCTTGTTTTGCAGGGTTCCGGCGATGGCGGATGGCGGGCTGATGAGAGTTGAGGATCGAACCCGCGTGAGGAATAGAAGCGCCTGGAAGCACGTAAGTAAGCGCTTGTAGCCTGCTTCACGATGCGCACTAACTGTCCCTTTTATCTTGCAGGTACAAGTTCGGAGCTTTAGAGAAGCTGAAGGGTGCTGGAATACCCACTGGATTCGGCGTGGGAAGGAGTAATGGCACGTGAGTAATAAAGTTGCCCAATGTCTTTAAACGCACCTTCTTTTGTCTTTCAGATGCGGGATGCAGCGCCGAAGGCCTCCGGAGCGTGCGAAGAGCTGGTAAGCTTTTGTCTTTCAGATGCCGGAATGCAGTGCGAAGACCTCCGGAGCATGCGAAGAGTAGGTAAGCCTTTGTCTTTCAGATGCCGGAATGCAGCGCGAGGCGTTGGTGACAGCCGATGGACCAGGTAAGAGATGCGCTGCCACTGAAGACCGTAGTGCTAACCTGTTCTTTCTTTGTCTTTACAGGTGCTGCTGAAGACTGGATTCCAGGATGGTAAGCCTTTGTTCCCTTAGGCCCAGGATCAGAAGCAGAAGACACGATGAGCGTTCTGCTGCAGAGAATGCAGAATAACGCAAAGCAAGATTCATCCATCGGGTGTGGTTTAAATAGCCTCCTGTAGTGCTTAGGTGTCTCCTTCCACAGCCACGCCTAGGTAAGAAAAGAGTTCCTGCTTTCCAGAAGAGTTCCAGTGTTCTGAACCTAGGGAGTGGCTCCTGCCCCACCCAACAGGAAAAGTAGTCCCAAACAGAAGAGGATCAGGGGTTCAACTGGCAGGTAAGTAAGCAGCATGGTCTGCTGCAGGTAAGTCCACCCAAGCATTATGAGCCCGGCGCTTCCAGCGCTGGGACTGGGCATCTTTATGAGCCTGGTGCCACTGGCACCAGGACAGGGTCCAAAAGGTCCCAATTGGGACTGGCTGGCACTCGGAACCGGGGTTATGGGTCTGCTTCCAAGGGAGTCGGGCAAGTCCTGATCTTTTGGAAGCAGAGATCATGACATTTGACTTGAGAATCCCGTTGTGCCTCTCCACAAGGCTGGCCGAACTCGGATGCCTTGAACTATGGAATCTCTTATCGATCTGAAGACCCGCAACACCACTGCACCCACAAAATGTGGGCCATCATCGGACCATAAGACACGGGGCAAGCCAAAACGTGAAAAATATTCTTTAAGCATTATTTTTGCTGTGCTCATTGCTGTGCAGTCCTTCAAAGGATATGCCTCCACCCACTTACTGAATGCACAGATCACCACTAAGACGTATTTTAAGTTTTGGCATCTCTCCATCTCTATGAAATCAAAATGGATCACCTCAAACGGCATAGAGGGCGGGCCAAAACTGCCTATTGGAGTCACTGTTCCCTTGCTACATTGTGTTGTAAAGATGTGATACAGTTCTGCACCAACCTCTCTGCATTCTTCTTTATGTTTACATTCTGCCATACTGTAGATAGGTGCTGTATTATCGTTTTCGCACAGATGTGGGTAGGGCTGTGGGCCATTGTGACCATTGCAGTCACATAGGAATTTGGCAACATCCAGTTTCTAGTTCCCTTGTCCACCCAACAACCTTCCAGATCTAACTCAGCAGAGCCCTCTGCCCACCCTTTTATTTCATCGGCCGTAGCTTTGGCCTGCATTTCTTTGACAGTGGCAACTCCATTTTCTATCATACAGGGTACTTCCTCAGTCTGAACCGTCATCATTTTGGTATTTAAATCAGTGGCAGTTTGTTTCGCAATTCTGTCTACAAACGCGTTTCCCTCTCCTACTTTGCATGTTACCTTTTTGTGTGCCTCGCATTTCACTATTGCTAGGCGTTTTGGAAGCGTGAGTGCAGACAGCAATCGTACAATCAAAGCGCCATGTTGAATTCTGGCACCATGTGATGTCAAAAACCCTCTCTCAGCCCAGAGTCGACCAAAGTTATGAACCACCCCAAAAGCATGCTGACTATCAGTATATATATTCACATTCAAATTTTCAGAAATCTCGCAGGCTCTGGTTAATCCTATTATCTCTGCGGCTTGTGTCGAATTGTAGGGCATTCTTTTGCTCTGTACAACACTCTCTAGGGTAGTGATAGCATATGCGGCAGTTGTCGTGCCGTCAGGTAATTTAAAACATGAGCCGTCACAAAATAACTCTCCATCTGGCTCTTTCTGTGGGTTGTCACTTAAATCAACTCTCCCCTTGGTTTCTTCCTCAGTGACCATTAAGCAATTGTGGGGGGGAGGGTGATTCATTCTCCCCAATTTCTTTTATGGGTAGTGGCATTAATTCTGCAGGATTCAAAGCGCTACACCTCATAATTTGGATATGGGGCGCGAACAAGATAATCTCATATCTTGTCAATCTAGCAGAGGTGAGGTGTTGCGTCTGTGTCCTATTTAATAGAACGTCTATGGCATGTGGCACCATCAGAATTAAAGTATGCCCCAATACCATCCCTTCTGTTTGTTTCACTGATGCAGCAGCCGCCGCGACAGATCGCAAACATCGTGGTAGTGCGCGCGCTACAGGGTCCAGTGCAGAAGAAAAATAGCTGCATGGCCTATTTCTTCCACCTTGTTCCTGTGTCAAAACCGCCAATGCACATCCTTCACTTTCACACACAAACAGTCTAAAAACCTTCTCATAATTCGGCGTGCCCAAAACTGGAGCCGAACATAATGCAGTTTTCAATTGATCAAATGCTTTCTGACATTCCTCATCCCATTGTACCGGCATAACCGCATCCTTTCTAGTCAAATTCACCATCGGTTTCTCAATTAACGCAAAATTACCAATCCATTGTCGGCAATATGAAGCCATGCCTATTATGGCTCCGACTCCTTTCTGTGTCTTTGGAATAGGCATACAAGAATGACTTTTTATGCGTTCTGGCGTTAGCCTTCTCCCTTCTTTCAAAAGTAGGTAGCCCAAATAGGCCACCTCCTTTCGATTACATTGAAATTTCTTCAAACTAGCTTTATGGCCATGTGCCGCTAGGTGTGACAGTAGTAATACAGTGCTTTCCTTACAAATCTCCTCTGTGTCAGCAGCTAACAATAGATCGTCTATGTATTGCAAGAGTACACAACCCACTGGTAATTCTAGCATGTCTAGCTGCTCTTTTAATGCTCTACTGTAAATACTCAAACTTTCCGTGTAACCTTGCGGAATCCGCGTGAATGTAAATGATCGTCCTCCTAATGTGAACGCGAACAAATATCTGCTGTCCTTGTCCACTGAAATGCTGAAGAACGCGTTTTTCAGATCAACTACACTAAAATATTCTGCTGAAACAGGTATCATTGTCAATATTGTAGTGACATCTGGCACTAAAGGAAATTGTAGATCTACTACCTTGTTTAATGCGCACAAATCAATTATAAAACGGCATGGTACTTCATTGCCTCCTTTTTTATAAACTGGAAGAATCAGGCTGTTGGATTTACTGCCTGTAATTTCTTCAATTACCCCTAATTTCACCAAATCTGTAACAATACCCTTCAATCCTTTCTCACCTTCAGCCGAAATTCTGTATTGGGGAATTCGCGGTAGGGTAACACCTTCTTTCAAAATGATCTTTACTGTCTCTATTTTCAAGCATCCAACATCGTTGTCATGCATTGCCCATATACAGGTTGGAACTTTACTTAGTTCTCCTGGTAAAGTTTCAGACATGAATTCTGACACAGGGGCATCGTGTGGCCAAATCATTAGGAACACCCCATCTGCCGTGCAATGTATAACGGAACCTAATTTTTTCAACAAATTTAATCCCAACAGGTTCTCCCCACAATTTTCTGTTAAAAGGAAAGGACAGTGTTCAGTGAATGGTCCTATAGTGACTGGGACTGGTTGGGACACTGGGTTTATGACTGGTGTACCTGCAAACCCTACGGAAACATTCTTTTGCCCTGACAGTGGTATATCCGGAACCAAGTGGTGGTCTATTCAACACTTTTGCGCTCCTGTATCTACAAGAAAGCGGTGCTCCTCATTCCCGACTCTCATTTCTATGTAGGGTCCTCTCTGATTCATGGGAATATACACTGGTTCCGACCCCTGTCCTGGGCTGTCCTATTGGGGAAATAACACATCGTCCGATGTGTAATCATTGCTGTTACTGTAATACGTGTTTGGCTGTGTATCAAAAACGTTCCCACTCTTTCCTCTATTTCCCCCACTCTGGTTTCCATATTGCTGGTTTTGCTGTCCCTGACTCTGGTTAGGGGCATTTTGGTTTTGGGCTTGGTTTTGATTACCTCCATTATTGTGGTGCTGCTACATACTATTCCTATTTGGTCCATTCGCTCCTTGGTGTCCTCTATGCTGTCTCCTCTGACCAGACCCATTTCTATTCTGCAGATGCGGACATTGCGCTCGCCAGTGTCCTTCCTCCTTACAATAAGCACACTGATTTGGTCCTACTGTTCCCCCATGCATATTCGAATTACTCCTTCCTTGTGCATTCCCTCTCCCTCTATTGTGTCCCACTACTTGCTGTAGCAGTACCTGTGTTTTCAGATTTACCCTATCCTTCTCGTCTTTCTCTTTTTCTGCAGTTGCTCTGTGCTCATAATATTGGGCCATGTGTAATACTTCGCCCAACGTTTTTGCTTGCCATGCACTCTCTGATGTCATTATTAGATCCTGGATTGGAAGTTTTAACCCCCTCACATATTTGTCAACAAATAACCTCTTTACCGCTTCCGAGCCCACATCCTGCCCACTGAAGTCTGTGAATACTTCTTCAAATCTGTTAAAATAATATGTAGCTAACTCATCCTTGCCTTGTACACATGTAGTCAATTTGTCCCATTGAATTCTTTTCTCTGGGACAATTTCTTTTAATTTCTGTACTATACGTGCTGGTAATGCTACTAGGTTCGGTCCCGGTGTTCCTCCAACCGCTTTATTCCTGTCTTCCATTATCAAGTCCGCCCATGTGGTGCCAAAGGTCGTTATGTCATCCGCCTTTCTTATTTGTTTCCATATGTCTGTTGGCAGGATCACTGGGAATATTAGGTCTATGTCACCCATGGTAAGCACGGATGATTGCAGGCAGGACTCTACTTCCTTGTAAAACCCTGCAGGATTCTTTCTTATATCAGGAATCGTCTGCTTTATGTTGTTCACCTCCTGTCTGGAAAAGGGGACATGCACATATTGGGCGGTATAATGGGCTGGTGTTACCTGCGCCGCTACATTGCCCGCTGCGGGAACCTCTACTTTGGGCACAAAGGTACGTGGGACCTCTCTCATAGGAAATGCCCCACTTACTGTCCCTCCCCCTTCTCTCATGTGTAACAATATTCCCAGATCAAGCAATAGGGCTGTTTCTCCTGTCCCTCGCTCTAGTGCTCTTTTATATACTGCCATTATTTCGGGTGGGCTGGCCTTATCGTTTTTTATATCTTTATCTAATAAATGTTCAACCATCGACTGCAGTGCTTTTCCTTTCATGGGCATGGAATATTCATCAAATATCTCATGTATCTCCATTGTGGGGATACTGGGATCCGACATCCATCTAAAAGCTTCTTGTATACATACTTTTAACTTGTAGCCCCTCTGTACTGACGACATTGAATGTCGTCGCTATATATACGGCTCTACAGTTTCCTTCCTATGTTTCCCATATCCCTACTCCTGTACTCAGGTGTAGTTAACATTTTGGCATAATCATTATCTAATTCATCTTTAAGTTGGCTAATAGGAAGTGTTATGTGCGCGGTCTGCGGCTGTGGGAGGGCTTCAGCTACCAGAGGTAGAGCTTGGGCTAGGGGCGGGGTTTGGGCAATAGTTACTGACGTGTCTGGCCTCACTTCTGATCTTGGGCCTTGTTTTGTATGGGTCAATATGTTTTCTATCAATTCATCTGCTATGTGTAATTCTCGTTGTGGGTATATTTTTTCTATATTCAACTGGTCAAGCCTACCTGCCCTTCTTATACTCTCAGTCCACTCCTCCTCTTCTTTCTCTTCCGCTACTTCACCTTTCGATTTATGCCTGCGCGCATGCTTCGCTCTACTACTAAATCGGAGCATTGCTTCCCTTCTCCAGTCTTTAATGGTTTCAAATGCTGCAGGACGCGCTTTCTTTCTTATCAACACCCTTTCCAAGTTATCTATTCTCGTTATCTCAAAACTACCATTAATCAGCCACTGATGGTCTTGTTGCTTTCTGGTTTGCCTATGCCAAGTCTCACAGAATATTATCACACCCACTCCATACTTCACATACATCTCATACGCCGGCGTTCCCCCAGGTGGTACAATTTGGGCATCTTCCAAAGATTGTCTACCACAGCGGAAAAAACCTGCTGGCATGGACAATACCCCAGGCATGTTTCAACCTTCCAGCCGGTTTAATCAATCTTTCCTAGGGCGTTTGATTTTGCAAAGTCAACTCTCAACCAATATCAGGATTACTTTGAAATGGGGAATGACTCACCTGATTAATCAAGTCGTCTGTATACTGACGCACCAAATGACGTTGTGTCTGCGTGTCTTGGCTTCCGCCTCGTTTCCGGACCCTCGCCTCCTTTTTCTCTAGCCAGGCACGACGATCAGGGATCAGATGTGTGCAGATCTGCAAAGGAGTCTCTCATCACTTCTACAGGGTGCCCCGAACACCTCTTGATCCCGGATCGATCGTCCCGTCCTCGCCGTTCTCCGCCTTACTCAATTACAACGTATGCGATGGAACAAGTGGGGGAGTGTCACTATTTGGGTGCCATCTTGAAAGGGGCCCCTAGAGGTCCCTTACGTCTATGGAAACAAGGCGAGTCACCACACACGATAGATACGACAGACACGAGGTTGTATTCCCAAAGTTAGGGTTTATTGCAAAGCAAAAGTCTCAGTTGGCCAACTCGGTCTCACGCCCCGCGACGTGTATCTCTAGACCTCGAGGGACGCAAGAGAGTGAATTACGTACATCAGTTACATATATACAAAATGCATATCAAACAATCAGCTATGACATGTTTAACACCCCCCTTTATTGGGTTTCTTTGAACTTGGTGTGATGATGGACATTTTCGACAACTATGACACCTTCAAACATCTATTCTAGTAACAATTTGCAATTTGTGAGGGCGGAGGCATCTTTCAGTTGTTGAACAGAACACAGCGCTTCTGTTCTTGGAAGCGAGCTACATACAGGGGGAGAGTTGCATTCCAGACCTTGCTATCTATGAGGTGCTATTCGTGTCCTGGGAGCCGACATGCTCTAACGGGGCTCAGCAAAGGGGGGCCGTAAGAAGAGCATAATTCAAGCCTATAGCTGATTTATTCTAACATATTCTACCATATAAGGAGACTGGCTGCCAGCTGCGAAATGATTAAATGCCCTGCAGCTCTGCTTCAAGGCTACATTCAGGAGGGAGCCGGGCATTCTTCCTGGCGCTGCCTATGTTGTGTTTCAACAAACTCTTGTTATCCTCGCGGCCCTGCGGCCTTGTCCTTTTACGTGCAGACAAAAATGTTTTACCGTCGAGCAGTGTAAGCAGAAAATGTACTGCGAAGCAATAAGAACAGAAAGTAATGAGCAATGGTTAGAAAACAAAATGGCGATTCTTGTTACATCAAAATGGCCATTCATTGACAAACCCGGAAACCTATATTCTGTCACATCGTGCATGAGACGGTTGGCCCACGGCCATCAAAATATGTTTGTGTGTCACACAGTAGAGGTATCCATTTTTCTAGACTGACAACGTTACAGAGTTCGAGTTTCTTGGTTTCGTTCTAACTCCATGTGGTGTTCGTATGGACTCAAGGAAGGTGGACGATATCCTCAAATGGCCCTCTCCAACTTCAATTAAAGGAGTTCAGAGTATGCTTGGATTTGCAAACTTCTATCGCAGATTCATCCCCGGCTTTTCACAATTGGTGCATCCCATCACATCCTTATTGTGAAAGAACAAACGCTTCCATTGGTCGGACGAAGCGGAAAAGGCCTTCCAAGACTTAAAAGGAAAATTCACCTTAGCTCCAGTCCTAAAACACCCTCGCCCGGATCTCCCATACGTAGTAGAAACTGATGCTTCTAGTTTGGGGATGGCCAGAAAGATCCGGAGACAGGTTAACTTCACCCAGTGGCCTTTTGGTCGCGAAAATTCACAGCACCAGAACTGAACTATGCCGTAACCGATAAAGAGCTGCTGGCCATCAAGGCAGCATTCAAGGCTTGGCAGCGTTATCTCCCAGGGGCCAGATACACCATTACTGTGATTACAGATCACCGAAATTTACAATACCTAAAGTCAGCCAAGGCTCAGTCTTCTCATCAGCTCCGATGGGCACTATTTTTTGCAGAATACGATTTTGTGATCACTTACCGACCTGGTTGCCGAAACGGCAAAGCTGATGCGCTGTCTTGCATAGGGATGGAAGAAGCATATTCAAATCCGGATCCGGTACCCATCATCGCGGGAGGGAAAATCCTTGGAATCACTACCACATTGACCCTGGACGACATCCACAAGGAAATTCCACGCCTCCTCAATTCCAAGGCCTTACAAGACTGGTCGACCAAAAGTGAACACCACTCAGTTGTCAATCACTTACCTTATTTCCAAGGCCGTCTCTACTTGCCTAGTAAGGAGCTTCAAAAACAGATCATCTCAAATTATCATGAGTCATTGGTAGAAGGTCACCCTGGATTTGCAAAAACCAAAGCCAAGATCAAGAGACATTTTTGGTGGCTGACATGGCGTAAGGATATCAAACAATTTGTGCTTTCATGCGGTATTTGTGCTCAGAACAAGGCGCTGAAAAAGAAACCACCTGGTCTACTTCAGCCTCTAGATGTACCACCTACACCCTGGCATACGTTGTCTCTTGATTTCATCACGGATCTGCCCCCCTGTAATGGTTTCAACACCATATTGGTGGTGGTGGACCTGTTTTCTAAAATGGTCCATTTCATTCCGTTAAAAGGTTTGCCCTCCGCTTCAATCTTGGCGAAGGAATTCCTAGAACAAATTGTCCGGATACATGGATTCCCCTCTGTCTTAGTCTCAGATCGGGGCAGTCAGTTTATCTCTCAATTTTGGCGAAAATGTTGTCAGTTGGCCCAGATTGACGTAAGACTTTCGACCAGCCACCAATCCCCAAACAGACGGTCAAACTGAAAGAACCAACCAAACTCGGGAACAATACCTAAGGTGCATGTTACATCAAACTGAAAGCAATTGGAAAGACATTTTATGGATTACTGAGTATGCCTACAATAACTCGTTGCATTCCAGCACGGGCCAAATTCCATTCTATACAATTTATGGAATGCATCCACGAACCTCAGAACTCGACCCACCTCAACATTTAGAAATGCCTGCCGTAAGCAGCCTACATGCAACCATCACCCAAGCTTTCAAAAGAGCAACAGAACATCTGAGCCAAGCTAAGGAAAGGTTCAGGAAATTTGCAGATCAACATAGGAGTGAAGCTCCGAAATACCAGATTGGAGATGAGGTCTGGTTAGCCTCCAGACATATACCACTAAAAGGAAACCACACGTTTAACCCCAGGTATTTGGGACCATACACCATCAAGGCCATCATCAACCCTGTGGCAGTAAAACTGGAGCTACCCCCGAACATGCAAGTGCATCCCGTATTTCACGTCTCCCTGTTGAAACCAGTACAACCAGGAACTCGGATAACGAAACCGCCAAAACCCGTTTTGATAAATGGGGAACCAGAATTCGAGGTCAATGAAATTATAGACTCAAAGTGGGTCAAATCAAAAATGTTCTACCTAGTTGATTGGAAAGGCTATGGTCCCCAAGAAAGGTCATGGGAACCAAGTGACTTTGTTCATGCACCCGCCTAGTGAACCGTTTCCATTGAAACTACCCGACCAAACCTGGACCAGTGGGACAAACCCCCTTGGGAGGGGCCTTGGGGGGAGTGCTGTCACGGTCCATACCCCCAAACATTAGGTACAGACCACCCTGCCCAAGGCCTTGGGTCCCATGGGGGGCTTGAAGGCCCCAAGGAATCTTGCAGGGGCTTCCTGGACTCGGTCCTGGCGCCGTTGGCACCTGGCTCATAATGCCATCACCAACAAGGCACGTTTCAGAACCAGAAAGGCACGTGCAAACCAATATGAGGCAGGGTAAAGGGATTATTTGCCGTGGGACTATTTGCTTGGGTGTGGTTGCTGGAACTACTTTCAGAAGACTATATAAGCCACACCCTTCACACAGAACACACTTCACGTTATTCTGCACTCCTGCAGCGTAACGCTCACCGTGTCTGCAGCTCCAGGCAAGCCATCAGCCACGCCCGTCCAGTGGTCTCGAGCTACCTGCAAAGAAGAGTGAGAAAGAATAGCAGAACAAGATACTTACCAGTCTCTTCATCGCGCCCGCTCGGGAGTCCACGCTTCTTCAGAACTGAAAAGGAAAGAACATCAGATTAGCTTTCCAGACCACACGCTCTTCATCACAGTTCAGCGCTGCACTAATACTTACCAGCGAATCATCGGAACGTCATCACTCGATCTCCGCTTCATCTTCCAATCGCCGGCTCCAGGACTGCCGCATCTGTAAAACAGAAAGAAAGACATCAGGTTAGCAGAGCAGTGGGAAGGCCTCACTCTGACTTATAATCCTGCACGAGGCAGCTCTCCCCTGTAAGCAGAAATCCTCACGGGCTCACAATTCTTCATCTCGCAGCCTTTGTTCAGGAGATTCCGCACCTGCAGAATACAAAAGCAGCAGGTTAGTTGTGCAGAAAAACAGTATCGGGTGGAAAGACTTTTGCATAGCACTGGAGCAAATCTTACCTTGGGAAGCCAGCTACCAAGAACCACGCTCCTTCGTTTGCACGAAGAGGGAATCTGTAAAGAAAGGCACAGAGTGAACTTTTGCAACTTGAACTCCATATCTTTGGAATAAGACTTACCATAGATTCACAGTTGTCTGGAACTTGCAATAGGATCAGTGAAGTAACTAGATCCTAGAACTACGACGCACCCCTGCGAACAGTGGCAGGACGGAGAGCCCGCTATTCGTAAATCAAACTTGAGATATAGCCGGGGGTGCAAGAGAACGCCACGGGAGGCGCGAGTCGCCCTCATCCACATGTTTGGGTAACCTGTGATTTACCTTTCTAGGCAAGCCTGCTTTCGTATCGGAGGGGAGTACAAGACACCACTCACCACCAGATCATCCAGCTCCGTTCGGCGCATCTGTGGAGATCAGGTGAGCGTAACAGGTAGATCTAGCATGGTGCGTTAATTCAATGGTCTTTCTAATATTATCAGGGCCCCATCACCCTCTAATGAAGCCCAACTGATCCCCATGGATAAGCGATGGAAGAATGGCATCAAGTCTATATTACCAGAATGTTGCCCAATATCTTTACATCATTGTTCAGCAATCATATTGGTCTATAGGACGAGCAGGATAACAGACTTTTACCCTCTTTGTGTATGACCACAATAATTGCCTCCATAATTGAGTCAGGTAGGCCAACTCCTTTCAGAACTGCATTGAACAACCATACTAAATAAGGAGCAAGTGTATAATGGTACATTTTGTAAAATTTAATTGAGAAACCCTCAGAGCCTGGACTCATGCCTGCCTTCATTTTTTTAATTGTTTCTATAACCTCTTCAGGTGTGATCGGCTAGTCTAGGTAAGAGGGTGTTTCCTGAGAAATCCCCAAGATTGATAGCTGGTCGAGAAAGCTATCAATATGAGACCCTTCACCGAATATTCTGAGGCATACAGTTCCTCATAATATTTGGAAAACTCCTTTCCGATTTTTTCTGTGTCATATATCATGGGGCCCTCAGTTGGTCTTATAGAGGCTACCATTTTACATTTTCTCTCCTCCCTTAACCTCCAAGCAAGACGTTTTTTGCTTAAGGAATAACAACTTGTTTTCTGTGTCCTGAATTAAAAGTGACTTGAGCATTGCTTTATAATGTTTAAGTTTTCTTGCGAATGCGAGTGTAAGATGAGTCTCCAAGGCTCCTCCTATCTGAAATTCTGCTATTCTCTTCCTGAGGAGTTCCTCTTGCTCAGACCTTTCTTTCTTTTTCTGGGAACCTAACCATATTAGAACACCCCCAATGGTTGACTAAAAGGATTTGTGATCCCACTTCCCCATTGTCATTATTCTAAAAGTATTCTTTGATGTCCGTAAGGAGACCCTCAGAGACCTCCTTATCCTTGAGCAAGCGGTCACTGCACCGCTATTATTATCTGAACCAGTCCCTCACCACAACTCTCATCGAGTTTGCTCAAACCATGGTACAGGAATCACATGGGATTCCAATATCAATCCCTTAAGGGTATTATCCACCAAAATGATGTCTATTTTCGAGTATGAGTTGTGAATTTGGGAGTAATATGTGTATGGCCTATGACCCTATGTGGGTTCAATGACAGAGTGACACCTAGCTCCAGGTTCAGTCTCAGGAATCATTTAGAGTGACCATCTCTCAGTTGTGTCGATGAAACATCCCTGAACCTTTTCTGGTCTCTGATCAGGTCTAAAACCGTGTTGGAGCATCCCCACAACCCAACCACTATGGTCCCCTCGACAAAGAGAACTCGTTTTTCCTTAACCCACTTTAGAAAGGCAGTTGTCCCATATTTGGGCAATATAATGAGCCTATTGTCAATGTTGTGCCCTGCAGCCTCCCTTTTATGAACACATATCAGCCGCCTGGATCAAATAGCCCATGCTCCACATGCAAACCCAACAGGTATGACAAAACAATGGTCACCCCACTTTTCTTAGTCGGGGCAGACGACATGTCTACTTCACCGACTGATTTTTCTCTTAATCATTGTTATTTATCCATCTGCCAATATGTTTCCTGAAACAATAGCAGGATGTTTTAGGGCCCCTGGAGCCTCCTCCAGCATGGTGGGCTCGATCTATGGTGATTTTGTCTATTGCTTCCTCACCAAACTAAGTTTTAATAATGTCATGGATAGCCATATCTCTCTCAGTCTCCCCTTCTTTCTCAGGGAACTCAAAAATCTGAGATTGTTACGGAGCTCTGTATTTCCAGAATCATCCATTTTGGGAGCTGCGAGTCTCAATTCAATTTGGGTTTCCAAAATGTCTCCTGATGTTTGATTGGCTTCAAGGCCTTGGAGTCTATCATCTGTCGAATCCCCCCTTCTGACAAGTTTATTAAGCCTATGGCCAATGTCAGAGTGTGTGCCTCTTTTCTCCTCAAGGAATGCGTCTCAGCCCTGAGAGGCAGTGGTGAAGAATTTCATTTTCTGTGCAGAAGCCGGGACACGGAAACACTGAGAGCCTCCCCTCTCCAGCCCCTACTCAGTGCAGCAACCCTCCGTTCTGGAGATACCACACTGGATAGTTCTTACATAGGCCTACCCCCACCAAATCCCCTGCAGAGCGCATAGGGCAGGATCCGTCTCCTTCTGTCTTCTCCCATTCGCATGCCTGTCCCTGGAACTCCACAGTGCCATATTCCGCCCTTGGGATCGGAGGCCCTCAGTGACCCTAGTCTATTCTCCCAGGGCTGCTGTATAGTAAGACTCTGTTATGGCACCTCCAGGAACCCACACCTCGCATTGTTTTTATGGGCCCAATCTACAAATAAGGTGGCTCGGGATGGCCCGGCTTATCCACAGCACGGCCTTAAATCCAGGTCATTGCGTGATGTTTGGCAGAGCTTCTTCTTGGTCCAGGGCTGTGTTCTCACCAGGGCCAATTTAGCGCTCGGTTATATCCGGCTCCTGGTGACCAAAATTCCCCAAATTTAGAACGAGTGTGCCCAGGCCCGATCTCTTGAGGAAACGATGGTCGGATCACCAACTGGGGGCTCTAAAGGTGGGGCTCAGTTCCCCTTTGTGTCCGATGATCCGGGAAGCAGTGTGTCTTAGATTGCCATCGACCGCGCTCCCTCTGGTGGCCTCCAAGTTTCATTTTTAGATGAAAAGATCCATTTGGTCCCAGATGTGAATTTAACAGGGAATCACAAAACATACTAATAATAAATCCATCAGTATAATACAGTCCACTCTTATTAGCTGATAAGAAAGGAAACGTCAGAGAATCTATTCTAAACATTAATGTGAGAAGAAAAGATCAAATGGCACAGTAACAAAACGTGATGAAGAAAACATAAAGAATTATAAATCTGCATCTACAAATGCAAGGAAGCTGATTGCAGCTGCTCCACTTTGGGTACCTTATTCATCTTGATGCCCTTTAAATACTAAAGAGTCATTGAGGAAGAAACAAGGAAGTTTGTAGGCAGTTGACATTTACTACTGAGCCCAGAGTGCACATTTCATGTGCAGCTCCCACTCTCGTTCAGTGATGTGGAGCACTGCGCAATGAAGCAGCTCCCAGCTCCATTCTGGGGGTCTCATTGGTTTACTCCCATAGATCTAATTTGAACCCCTAAATGAACTACAAGTATACGCACTTTCAAAAAAATCATGTTTTCCATTAAAATCAAACAACATGAATATTTTGAAGGAATTGAGAGTAGGATGTTCCTGCTCCCAAAACCACAGCCCATACAGTCAAGCCCACACCTTGTATACATGTATACATATATGGAGCGCTACTTGTCAAACTAGCTCATTCTATTCGGGAGATCCTTGTCCAGTTCTTTTTTTTTTTCTTTTGCATTCTGGGTCTTGTGGTACTGGATGTAAAATGGGAAATCCAGCATTAGAAGTGCCAGAATAAAATTTTTGTTTATTTTTATAAAACAGGCTTGGATGAGCAACTTCCGTATGGAATGCCATGTTGCCATGTATTTCGGGCTACAACTGTTACTATTAACCCGAAAATGGAGACAGTGTCAGAGGGGACATTATAATGTTGAAACCTAACAGATATGCAGCTGTCCGGCAAAGGTGGGCACATGTTGCCAAAAAGTCCCTTGCTTCCAAACTGCCACCATGCCTAACAAGCAAGCCTAATTAGTCACACTCAC
The DNA here is from genome assembly GCF_040938575.1 of Ambystoma mexicanum. NCBI lineage: Eukaryota > Metazoa > Chordata > Amphibia > Caudata > Ambystomatidae > Ambystoma > Ambystoma mexicanum. The sequence goes on from NC_090937.1 coordinate 58,350,636, forward strand.
AAACCCAAGGTTCCTGCATAAAAGTGCCACCTCCTCTGGAGGTAAAAAGCTCTCTACCGAGTCTGACCTATACATAAAAAATGCCAGAGAGCCTGGTAGGAGGCTCTCACAAGAGATGAATAAATAACGTGGAAAAACTGACGTAACTTCATGATAGGAGTAAGCGACCAGTCTTCTACTAAAACGAGGTCACCCAACCTGCACGTTCTGTTGTTTTTTACGTCAGTGTACTTAAGGCGATGAGTGAGATTTCACCAGACGATGCCTGATATCTGTTCTATTATTTCACTGACTGCAGTCCCGGCTAGCACATGCTACATTCTCAAGACTCTCAAACAATATATGCATGTTACATGGCTGCAAGGTCTTTACACACCTTGTTATGACGTCAAGCTTTCCTACTATGCGCAATGACGAGCTAAGGGGACCGTTAGAGGACATTCTTAGAAAAGTGTCAGGGAAAGATATTACATGCATATGTCCCACTGTCGTTGAAACTCTCGGTTTTTCCAAGCTTTGCTGAATTACGCATTAGCCCCCCTTCATGGCACCCGTCCTTGCCGTCCTTGCATGAAACTGATAAGAATAACCTATGTAAATCTGTGATTGACTCCTTCATGTGGGTGGTTATGCCCGCCCCCCCCCCCCTTTCTCAGTCACTGCACGCTCTCCACTCACCGCTGCCGAGTGAAGAGTGGTTTCATGAAATGGGAGGGAATTCAGAGTGTGCTCAACACGCCTTTGTGTTTTTTTTTTTTTTTTTTTTTAATGTGACGCAGCTCTTTGCTTTTGAGTTCAGGGCCATTGGCTGAGCTATGAGCCATCTTCTGTGACAGGCACCTCTCGTGCGTCGATTTCTCTCATGGAGCAGTGAGTTCTGCCGCCTAGGACTCTTCACCGCAGCCTGGCTACTGGTGCGCTGTTCAATTTCCCCAATTGGAATATGACTTCACCTGCTTGATTAAAACTGTTGCAGAGCATTATCTGAGCAAGTAAAATTGCTTATCGACGGCTGACAATTTTGTTTCTCCGGTCTATATTAAACGACGCCCTGTATCGGCTTGGGCACTCAGCTCCCCCTCTAATTTCGAGGTTTACCAGTCCAGCTCCCCTCTCCCTGTGCATGGCTGCCTCCAAGTGATTGATGGCTGTCAGGTCTAAACATTTACCTGTTGATGTTTTTGCTGATGGATTTATTAACTTTCTGAAGGATAATGTCGAATTCCATCATCATTGGGCATTCATTTGTATTCTGCTTACCAAATTGATTGACGGTTTTGTCTGGCAGGCGTGTGGCGGAGAAGGAAGCATTGCATTACTGTTGCAAGAGGCAGTCCATTTGCCAATAAAACGAATATCTTGGGGGGGGGGGGGGCGGGGGCTGCTGATTTTCGATTTATAGAATTATTATTCGTATCCTTAAGGAGGCTGCTATTATTTTGTTTGTTGATATTTTACAGCTCTGTGCATATATGGCCCAAAGCTGAAGACTCAAGGAGCCAAATCATGACATTGACACAAGAAGTAGAACAAACAAATGCCCTGTAAAAAACTGCACTAATTTGGTAGGAGTAGCGCTATGAGGAACTTGATACAAATCTGATTTCTGGCCTACTTATATAGGACAGTTACATTAATCAAACTGGCTCAAACCAAATGCTTTTGAAAAACCAAGGACTTTAAATATCTCGCCTTTCAAGTGCAGTTTTTGTGTGGATCCTTAAAACGTGCAGTGGACTTAGGTCTTGAGGAACAGGTTTGTCGAACCTGACATACGTGGTACTTCCCTACACTCACTTCCACATTGTTTATCATGACAGCATCCACTGTAGTATCAGAGCAGTGCCACTCCAAAATCAACAAGGAAGAGTTTCACAGTATAATCCTTGTTCCCTTATGGAGTGAAGGACGTTACCTGTGGTGCTTGGAAAATTAAAACATTTTCTGAGTTATGGGTAACTACCTTGATACTAAGGAATTACCCCTCCAGTTAGATACACAGAGATCTCCCCACCCAACTTGACCATACTTTAGAAATTGGCACTGCGCAAATGTGCCCAGTTTTCCATCAGATGGTCAAAGAACAGATCACTCTGGCTGATGCCTGAGACAAATGCCCAAAGACAACAACTGAGATAAGTATTGCTGGACTTCCACAATGCTTTCTCTGTTGAGTCATGTGACTATGGAAACAATACCTATGAACCCTTACATGTCCCTAGTACTTGTAAAACAAAAGAGTTTAGCTGTTGAGACCATGCAACTCCCAGTTGATCAAAAACCTGGAATCCCGTGGGATAAATCATCCAATCTGTAGCACCTTTAACAATCCAGTCTGCGGAACATTAAAGCACAATGGAGATTGTGCAGACCTACAGGACATGAACAGGAGCACACACATACCTGTGTTGCCTCTGCCTTACATCAGTCAGGGACTTGCACAGATCCAGGTTTCGGAAATGTACTCCTTCTCTCGATTTGCCAAATGGATATTAGATGTTTTCAGTACTCAGTGAATACCAATATAAGGTTGCTGCTACCTTTGGGAGGCAGCAGCATGCATGGACAAGCATTCTGTTTGGGTACATTAACAGTGTGAATTAATTCAATATATTCGTACATAAACCCATAGCAGACCTCATAGAAAGAGAGAACTTGGCCTATGTGAGTAATTGATTAATACAAAGTAAACCGTGGAAAAATCCTTGCTGGATATACGCCACATGATTTCAACAACCACCAGATCATTATTTTTGATTTAAGCATCAAACATATTGATGGTAAGTTAATGTGAACCTTGAATAGGAAACCCACATGCAGAACTACCAGGGACAACCTTTAGAACATGTTCTGACGGTGTATGCAGGGCAGACCAGGGCTGCAACACTGCATGGAGCACCTCTGTGGGGTGAAGGCGTCTGAGATACATGTTAAGGAAAACAAGTTTCTCAGACGGCTTTTATGGGGTCCTAGGATCCGCACCCTGTCTCTCAGTACATAGGGAACTGGGGGTGCATTTTTGGGAGGATCATTGAATGTCAGTCTCAAGTATATTTTTCCTACGCCTATGGTCTAATGATTGTGCTACTCTTTGCCATTTTATTATCAGGAGCATTATGGAGAGGCCAGATTGGCACGAAATCCTTTGACTAGCGTTCATTAATGACTCAATGTGAAAGAGTCATCTTTTGGATCTTTGTCCTCCTGACAGTCTTCTGAATTTGGGGCAGCAGAATCATTTTTAGCGCATTTTTCAGCTAGTGGTGAAGGAAAGGAGAGAGTTCATGGAATTTTCCACCGGCTCTGATAAAAATCACGCTCTGATTGGCAGGGCGAATAAAATGTAACCTTACCTCCTGAGTTCAAAAAAGGGAGATTGGTGGCTGATTACGCATGCAAGATTTGACAGCCTGCTGTTGAGGGGAAACACAGTAAAGTGGCACGTGTACCCGGATACAGCAAGCTGTCCAGCATGTAAGGCTGCCAGAGAGGATTTTAAGTACTTCTTACTGTTTTGCCCAGCCTATAATGATCTTAGAAGGTCTACGACATTGCTGGACCTTAGGGAGTCAAATTTGTGCCTTTATAGGCTGACCTTGCTGTTTCTTCAAATAGCAGACTCAGCATTGACCGATTGGACACATTTGACTTTCTTGAAAAGAGCGATTTATCAGAGAAAGGGTATTTGGGCTCATTATGAAGAGACTTTTTACGTTTCTGGATATGTACTATGCGCCTTTGCACCTGAAATTGTAAAGTATTATCTTTTCTGTGTGATAATGATGTTTTTAATAATGATGTTTTATATTCGTGACGGAATGGCCTTTTTCTTGTTTTCTTCTCTGTTTGTATTTATTTTGTGTGTGTTCAATGGATGTTTTTATCCGCATAAACATTAATTGATTGATTGAGAGCTAACTTGCTCCATTGCAAAGATTTTCATCCCGTAACCAAATAGACAGTCTTGCTTTGAATCAATTCGTAAGGATATGTCGCAATTGCAGCTCTCTTATGGATTATGGTACACATGCACACGTTCTGGAAACACAATTTAAACATAGAGGATATCCTAAACAAGTCATCAACCACGTGAGAAAAAAAGGCTAGATACACCCCCAGAGATGTTCTGATTATCCCGAACCGAACAAAAGAAAACAGACAGGTTAAGATGTCACCACCTACTGTCCACATGCAGTCAATATTAAAAAGATCACTAAAAATATTGCCGATTGCTCTAAGCGCACATCCATTTGTTGTCTAACTCACTACTTTATGCACGTATGAAGGAGCAATTGAGGGCCAAATACCCAAATGTACCAGATGAACATAAAAGTAGCCCCTTGGTGAGATAAATGATGGCACCAGCTGATACCACCAAGCCTATCTCCTCACTATATGCTTTAGCCATGCAGGCGCTAAATACTGAACATACAGTGATTCGAACTAAATGGAAAACCACATTGGGCTGTACGATTGAGGATGGGAAATGGGAAAACATCTGTTGGCCAACGAGGTTCATCTCTCTAAATTATAAGCACCATGCACTACAATACTGGTTCCTACATGAAACATACTACATCCCTTTAAAAGTGAAGAAATGTGATCCTACAGCCTCTCGAGGCTTGCCCTAAATTCAAACAAGGTTATGCTGATTTTTTGCATACGACATGGTCCTGTTCCAAGATTGGAAAATGTTGGTCTGATGTCACAAATATGATTGCGGTTGTCACTGCCACTGACATTATCGACGGTTCATTAACATGGCCACTTGGTCTCCACGCTCAGCTTCGGTTCATAATAGGCACATTTACAGTACTGGCCCTGTGGCTCACACGTGAATGCATAGCTATTTGTTGGATGGATAAAGTTGCACTGACTGATAGCCACTGGTTTCATGAACTGGTGCAAGCTAATGAGTTGGAGGAGGTCAATCGGGATATCTCCCATACTTGTGCTAAACCTAGAGATTTCTGGTGCTATCTTAGACGCCACCTTGCAGAGAAGAAAGATTTAAACAGTGCTGACCCTGATAGTTGACCTTTATGCATGTCAGTGATTAACCTAGTTTGTTACAGTGTATGTAATTGGAAGACATGGTATTGGTGGTATGTGCTAGATATGTGGAGATATAGAGACTTGCCTTTTGAAATATAGGGCATTACAAATGTATTTTGAATTCATGCACTGAATCATCTTCTTGGATACATTTCATTGTTTAGTTGTTTTGTTTTCCTGAAGCTGTAAACATTAATTTGTATTGTTTTTGATGATACATTGGCACATTGAATAGATACAGTTTTTAAAAATAATTATGGACTAATTTCCCTTTTGGAGTGTACAGGAAAAATCTATGCCAGGGTCATATTGGGACACAACCAGGCATGGACCAATGGGAACAATGTAATCAGTCACTTAAGATATGTTGTATTAAGGAAGAGTTACTTATACACCAGGGCAACACGCTGGTCTTGGAAGCGAGACCACACATAGCAACGGAGGTTCGAATCCCGGAACCACGCTTAGAAACTGAACTCAGGTATGGTATTAGGTGCGTTATAAAAAAACAATTAAATGCATCAATAAATAAATAACCTACAAAGGGCCTTCAGTGAAATTCCCTAATGAAATCTATGGCAAAGGTTGTCTCTGCTGGGGATGCCGGGTCCATTATTTAAAGCGATATTGCCACTTCTTTAGGGTAATGTAGCTGTTTTAAGGTGTGGCTTGAATGGCAAAACAACTGCCGCTTTTAGAGTGGATAAAGGTATGTGCCAGGGCTGTGATCGACAGCCACACTTTTTTTTAACCTCACTATAAAGGGTACTATAGAGGCAGCGCTCTCCACCGCTAATGACGCCCCATCACTAGGTTCCAATAAATCTCCTCTATTAATGTGTGTGGATGATACGGGTCTAATTTCTTTGGGCTAAAAGGACAGATCAAATTTGTTTTTCTATTTTAATAACAATGTCCCTCTGATTTACCATACTGAAACCAAATCAATGGTATTTAAAACCCCTAAGAAAAAACGATGAAAGTTACATTTGGAAATTGATGGGTTCCCAGTCGAACAAGTGAGAACTTTTAACTACTTGTGAGACAGGTTTTCCGATAATGGCAATTGGAAACAACATGGTGAAAAAGCTAATCTGACATTGAGTATAGTGAGGCCACCATCAGATTCGCCAGATAATATGGAAATGGTGCCTTGAGGCCTACTATAACCATTTATAAACTTCAATCCCAGGTGCGTTATATGGAGCAGAACAAATTGAAGGTCACTGAAAATGCATTTATTAAAAACATGCTAATTCTCCCTAAAGGTACCCCTACAATTCCACTCCATGAGGAATTATGGCTAGGGTATATACATCCTTTACCTCTACTGGGTCCGAATTTGGAGTGCTCCTTTACTTGAAATGTATAGAAATGCCTTGGAGGATGTTTTAGAGCAGCCACAGGGAGCAGTTTATCATGGATGAGGCACGTGAAAAGAGTACTTTTTAACCTTGGCTTTGATAACTGTCGGCCTCAAGTGGATTCGATTAAACCCACTAATAAGAGTGCCATTCAATCGAAGTTCTGGTTGCAGGAGCTGGAAAAGAATTTTAGCACTTGAACTTGTTCGGTCATGGTCCATAATTATTGAGAATACAAATCATACATTAGGTATGAGCACTATTTGGATCTGATCAAACCCAATTTGGCCCGTACTCTGTATGTTAAATTTAGATGTGGCAGTCTAGCTTTAAGCACTCGTGCTTTTTTTTCTGGAGCTTGAGCTTTAGCGACTATTGTTGCAACCGTCTAGAACAGAGGGAAACAGAGATCCATTTCTCACTCCTCTGTCCTATGTATCTCACTCTGAGAAGGTTCCTCTTGAAACCAAGATTCACTCAACTGAATAATCGAGATACTAGGGCAGTTGTGAGGGCATGTAAAAGGACTAATCATGTAACCCTGGTCCTTGCTGTGGCACGTTTTCTATTACATGCTTAGATAAGTAGGAAGAATATGAAAGACAACACTGTGCAATGACTTCTTGAGCCTGTGGGTGCGTACACAGCAGTGTTGGACAGCACCTTATTTGTGTCCTTTTGTTTTCTAAATAGTAATTGACTAAAACTGATGCAAAGGGATGGGGATTATGCTTTTATTAGGAGCTTTCACTTTTTAGATATTTATTTTTTGGAGATCGGCTGTTTTTTTCAATTTATTTTGAATGGCTTTTCTTGTTGGATCGCTTAGTTTAATTGTTACCTAAAAGGCTATTTATAAATGTTTTTTATTATGATTGCATCAATTGTATTATGCAACATTTATGGCAGAGCTGTCAAAACAAAGTATTTTGTTGATTGATTGATTAATATTATCACTGGTCGAAGGAAAATTAACAATTGAAAAAATGCACACCGTGTAACAGTACTGGCATCGAAAACTAGAGTCCCAATATCCAGGGAGAACATATTGTATTGAGAGCTCCCACCAACCATAGCAATATTTGCAGAGCGACTGGATACAGCCTGGGAAGTCTACAAATCAAGGATTACTTCCTGGATGCTTTCTATGTAAGGTTACCCTGTAGAAATCACATATACCCAAAATAAGTATAAGAATTAGCAGACCTAGATATTCTTGATGCACTCTCTGAAATTGCAGATACTGTAATCGACCCAGATCGTATGTCGTTACTGTTTGGCATCTGGGGGGTTGCGGGGGGATGGGACTAAGAAAATGGCCAGGTTTCTGAATGTGGGATGCATGGTGGCTAAGAAATGTATCTTACAATGTTGGAAATGTCCCTCTCCCCCCACCTTTAAGATGTGGCTCTCGGCCCTTACATGGACACAAACGTGCAAAGAGGAATCCATCACCTCTCTGCTAGCACAGTCCCGCCCTAGAAATGTCTGGACGGCCTTCTGAAGCTACCTCAATGAAGAGACTGATGGGGACTCAGCTCCAGCTACCCCGCCACTCACATGAACAGGATGTAAACCATTGCTCTATATACTGTTGCCTTACCTGCGCGATCCTACTTATGTGAATGTATGTGCTTGTTATGTTTTGTATGCCTGCGACAATGTTAAAATGCTCAAGCGTGTAACTGCCTAATCTCTGCCGTTAAAGTAAAAGTTTAAAAAAAATAAAGAATTAGCAGACCTGCTTGGTTGTGTCAAAGATAACTGTAGAGAAGATGAATATATAAAAATAACGGACAATAGAAAGCCATATCTATCTTCTCCTCACAAGATATATGAAGAAAAGACCTGCCAGGGAATGCCCACAGAGTATGATGATGGAGGCACTTACCATATAACTGAAAATGATGAGGAACTAGTCACTGGCATTGAACATGATTGGATGAATGACACCGTGATCGCTCAGATGGTTATACGGTGTGTTCTGGGAGCACTCAATCTGTCATGGCACCTGGGGCAGATAAGGCAGCGGTTGGCACACTCCCCATGAAGTCAGGGCTTTTAGGGCTCACAGTGACCTTTATGATGTCCAAAGGTCATTGGGCCAGAAGAGTTCACCCGTAGAGAACAAAATCCATAATGGAACTACATCACCCAGAAGGCAGTGAGTCAACATGTGACATGATGAACTGCTGGAGTTATATATAGACACACTCAGTCCTTGAGCTCTTAGCTAGGTATCTGCAGTGAATTCACAACCATACCTCTGTCCCTCCAGCTGACCTCCAGCAAACTTCAACACTATTCATTTGTGTTAGAGAAGCCTCACATGCACAGCCTCCAACTTGGGATTAATTGCTATCTACTTTCTTCACTAGGCAAGCACAGTTCTAATTTAAAAGTATTATTCCCATGAAAGCTAAAATATGAGTTTGGTGGTATCTCAGCAGTAAATCCGCAGAGATACCACCAAATGGATTTACCATTGCCGCCACTTGGTCCAGTGGAATTACTGCCACATTACATGTGGTGCTATGGCAGTGTTAGTCCCAATTTTTGGAGTCCATAAGACTCCAAGGGGATTTTGTGGAATTGCAACCAGCAGTTATTCCACCAAAATGGGTGTTTTTGGAGATAAAGTGGCAGAATTACCTCCAGCATTTTTCTGGAGGTTTTTCCTCCACATCACCTCCAAACCCAAAATTCAGCTGTGTGGTAATGCAGCTGAAATGCAGCAGTAACTCTGTTACCTCTGCATTACCACTGTTTTTGGCCACAGTGAGGCAATTCATCCTTGCAGCATTCATACATCAGCTTCAGTTATCAGGATGAACTCAGAACTCTGTTAGTTTTCAACTGAATCAACAGTGAATTCTGTTAATTAAGTTACACCTAACGTTTTCTATGTTTCACAAAGCTGTTTAGCGTTCGCAAGTGGTAAAATGTAAAGCAACAAGAAAAATAACTGCTTAAGGACATGGCTGTGAAGAACCACTCTTAAACAAAGAACCTTGAGACTGGAAGTCTTTAAATACTCCTAACTTTCGTTTTCTATATGTTCTGCATTCAAAGCACAGTCAAGCGACACCCTAGGAAGCTAGAAGCGCTGTGATCAGCGCTATAAGCTCCGCCGCTCCGGCCGAATAGTGCATGGCTAGTCTCTTTTGCACAGTCACTTCATATTCTCTGTCCACTAGGCAAACAACCGCCGCACCAGTGTGCCTCCAACAGTCCCCTGGTTAATACTTGCTGACCCGTCAACAAAAAGGACCCCCCACGCCCACCCTCGAGCAGTCTATTGTTTGCCTTTGGTATGTCCTCCTCTTCCCCTTTGAATGTCACACCGTCATGCTTTACAAAGTCTTCGTCAGTACACAGTTCTGTGAGAAAGGTGGCAGGGACTGCAGTCTTGCATCATACTATCTGTATGTATGGTCTAGACAGTATAACCGTATAAGCCAATGCCTGTTGGGTGGTGAGAGTTTTGCTTGCTCAAGGATGGAAAATACAGCATGCTCCACGTACAGCGTTACTGAACATACCATGACAATCGTGGAGCTTTTTTCAATTGTAACTGCCGCAGCCGCAAGCGCCTGTTTGCAAGGGAACTGGCCTTGCATCACTGAATCTAGCACTCCACTGTAATAGGCCAATGGGTTGTGGCCCATAGTGCTTTTCTGCGTGAGCACTGCAGTCATCATTTGACCATTAGAATGGGAAAACAGATAGCACTCTTGGGTGTAGTTAAGGGTTGCCAGCACTGGTGGCATACAGATGACCTCTTTTAGGTCATTGAAACTGGTAAGCATGTCCTCTGTCCACATTATCTTTTTGTCTGTTTTTTGTGCCTCCTTGAGGCCCTGAAACAGGGGCCTGGTGTATGCAGCGTAATCTAAAATCCATGCCCTTCAATAGTTACAAAGCCCGAGTATTTCTGAATTTCTTTAACTATCTGTGGCTGGGGGCCCTGTACACTGATATAGTACACTTGTGTATGATTTTCTTCCCATGGACAGATATCCATTGTCCCAGATAGACTACTTCCTGGAGACAGTACTGTAGTTTTTCTTTGTCTACTTTGTACCCTTTGTATGTTAACAGTTGCAAGAGAGTGAAAGAGTCACTCAGCCACTGCTGTTCACTGTCGCTGCACACCAGCAGATTGTCCACATATTGAATGATAGTACTGGATACTTGGATGTTTCCTAGATCAGCATGCAAGATTGTGTTAAAGATGCGGGGCGATTTGCAATACCCTGCAGTCTTGTATGTTCGAACCGCATTCTGCTATGTGTAAACGCAGTGGGATATTGTGAGTTGGGATGCAGGGGTATGGAAAAGAAGGCATTCTTCAGATCCACCACAGTAAAATATGCCTGCTTGGGGACTCTGCACAGAATGGTCACATGGTTAGGAACTACAGGATAGTCTAACTGGACAATGTCATTTAGGGGGTGGAGATCTCGGATCATTCTCCAACTTCCCCCTTTTGCCTTTTTTATTGGGTATATTGCTGTGCTGTGTATATCCCTTGATTAAAGTGCGCAGTGATGGTGTTCCATATTCCTTCCACTGCTTCCTTATAGAATAGATATTGCTTCACTCAAGGCATTACTGTACCTGTTAGGTGAGGTGACAGTTTTGACAGCTTGTTGGAATTATCAACACATTACTCCTGATTTGTTTTTCACACATGTTTTAACGTATTTATGAACATGTGTCAATGTCTGGCAACATGAGCCATGTGAGGTGAAACAAAAGCCGATGCACGTTTTGACCATAGTCTTTATCAAGGCAGACAATTGGTAGTGTCTGAGGTGACGGTTAGAACTTCTGCAGGCATCCCAGTTACAGTGCCGGATGCATGCTGGATAGCTGATCTGATGTGGCTGCTGGGCGACTTGCTGCCGTGGGATTCCAACGGTCGAAACGTGCGTCGGCTTTTGTTTCACCTCAAATGGCTCATGTTGCCAGACATTCACACATGTTCATAAATACATTAAAAATGTATGAAAAACAAATCAGGAGTAATGTATCTATAATTCCAACAAGCTGTCAAAACTCAGTACAATAGTAATCTCCTAGGAGTTGTTCAACAAACAAACTGCCAGCGCTCATATCAAACAAGGTTTGTCTCCTCACCTACCAACTAACCCCTCGGGAACTTTGGAGTTCTGGTTCCCTGTCAAACCATGTGTCAGGCTGCAGGCAGTACTGCGACCAACCACTAACAAACCTCAACTGCGCAGGGGACTGACTATCCCTCCAAACTCCAAACCTCTTGAACCAGTACTGTACCTGGTTTGAGTGTTATTCTCACAGGACTAACTCACTGAAAGAAATCTACATAGTGGGTGTTGGGTGTCCATAGTCATGAAGGAGGGTGTGGCGACAAGTGCCATCAGGGAACATTGCACCTTACGATATTGCACCATAATCTCGCAGGGGATGCAGATGGCCAATACTATTTCCTCATTGTCAATTCAATCCTCAAACAACTCTATATCCGTTACTTCTTTACTTCTTTTAGGGGTGCTGTTAGGTCAATACACAACACTGTGCACCATTTGCACCCATCTCAATCTGTTCCCACCAAAACAATTATCTTTGTCGATACCTCAAAGCCCTGTAAATCCAATGAGAGTATGGTCCCTGAAACAAGTTCAGAGGTCACAAGAGGCCTCCAAATTAAATCAGATTGTACCCGCCAACATGCTTTACCAATTTGTGGTACTTCATTAAGTAAAACCGTGATCCCGTAAACAAGCATATCAGGGTAAACAGAGATGCTGCGGACCACACCCTCTCATCCCCTGGCCTGAAGATCACCATTGCTCTCATTGCACACATCCCTCTGGTGGTACACATACTGTCCCCCTATTTGTGAAGGAGTTGGTCATATTCAATTTGCTCAGGATATCACACCCGAGCAAATTTACTGGGGAGATTTTGGAATATAGTAAGGGTGCACACACCACTCTTCCTCCTTTTTTCATTGGTACTTCTTCTGTAAATATGTTAATGACTCCAATCAAGCATTCCCACTAAGTCAGTGCCTTGTCTGGGATTGCTCAAGGGAAGCCCTTATTTATATATTTTTATGACAAGTTATAATCTGGATGATGAACCCTCGTATAACGCCCCTCTCTTAGAATCCCCCTGACCCCAGTGAGCCAAGAAGTAGGTTTGTTTTGCAAATTAAAAAGGTTTATTTGAAAAAATTAAACAATAGATATATATCACACTTTTATAAATACATTGATAATTGATAGCACACTTGTGAATATGAGCAGTAATCAGCAATAGGTAATCCTACAGTAGCACAGTTCTTGGTTACTTATGAATAAGAACAGAGGACTAAGGTAGCAGAGAATGCTTTATATGGTTCAAGGAAATGCAAGGTGGGACAGAATGCAACACAGAAATAATGTGATATGATTTCAACAAGAGATAATGTGATCACTTTTCCTTTTGACAATTCACTCCCCCCCTTTATGCAATACAAGGAAATGGAAGGAGAGCACACAGTCTTCAAGAATACCAACAAAAATGCAATACAAAGTTCCAATTCCCCCCCAGCAAGCTTAGATCACAGGGATGATTTTTAAACACAGGCCCAAAATGCTTTAAATGTAGTATGCAAAGAAGGGAAAAATATGCTAAAAATGATTTTAATTCCCTATAAGAGATTCAGGGTGGGTGATAGCTACTTTAAATTAGTTCAGGATCACTTTAGCAATGCTCTATGAATAATCGTCAGGTTGCAAACGAATTTCAGCAAAGGAAAGCAAGAAGCTGCTATTTTGATAAGTGAAGACATTTGAGCCAAATCGCAAATCGCTGCATTTTTCCGAGTGCGTCGAGCGCAATTATGGAGGAACTATAAGGAGTAGCAAGTCGGTTTGGCTTAGAATCTCAGCTTTAAAATGAAAGTTAAAACTCGCTCCTAGCACAAACGGTTCAAGAGATACGGACGATTACGTGAAGGTAGTTTTTCAGAAATGAAACAATGATTCAAAATGGCAAAATGACACTTTTACAGGTTGAAAATCGGAGAAGGGACACACAATTCCTATGATGCAGTTCTGGACAGGTTCAAATGTTTTGAATCAGATTATTTTAAGCTAAGAGATGGGTTCTGCACAGTTCTAGCTGGGTACTCACACTATGAATTTGAAATAGGCCGTCAGGGTCTGGTCAGGTTGGGACTGGACTCCAGGCGGTTGGTTCTGAAGTCACAACACTCTGGGTCAGCTCTGCTCTGCTGGTCTGGTCTGGTACTCTGGTTCTGGTCTCTCTGGTTCTGATCTGGTCTGTGGTTCTGCTGTCGGCACTTCTTTCTGGGTCTGCTACCGGTTCTGGCAAAAGTTCTTGGCAAAGAATTCAACAGCTCGCCCGGCTGTAAAATAGTTTGGTTGGATTGCTGGATTCTGAAGGCCTGCTGAAAAAGGATTTAGCTGGTGGTCCAGGCCTCTCTGCTTTAAGTTCTGGAGTGAAGTTCTGGAGTAAAGTTCTGGAGTTCTCCGTCAGTGTGCTGTGCAGGAATTCAGTTGATGGTTGGAAAATGAATGTTCCTGTCTGGCTTCCAGTGGCTCTTTTTATGTCTTTTGAAAATGGGTGTGAATGCTAACTTTCTTTGCCCGACCCACTCACGATTTGATAGGTCAAGGATTTCTCTTTGACCTGATTTGTGAAGGGAGCAGTGAGTCATCAGGTGTCATCTTTATGGCATACAGAAAGAACACTCCCCTTTGCTTTTACCTTAGAAAATCATTTTCATAACTAAACACATTTCCCAGATACACAAGTGGTTGACATTACATATACACATCATATATCACATAAGGTAGTTTCTGTTCCAACTCTGATGTTTCTAAGAGCTTGGATTAAGAAATGACAACATTTTGTGCTTTTTGGTTGGTTTACCAATATTGGATTTTTACCAAAAATAACACAGATGTACACCGCCTCTCTACACATATTCCAGTAAATGTTCATTTTTCTAGCGTGAACCCCGTGTCTGCAATCTCCATAGTTCATGGGGTTTTGCCTCAGAACATGGTACAGAGTTCTAACACCTCTTAAAATGTGCACAGAAAAATCACAAGAATAATGATATTAATTATATAATTTTGACAAGTCCGTACTATGAATTATCCATCTTTTTTTTAAATTATGCTCTGGCCCTAAGGGGTGTGGTTTCCCAAAGCACATGGTGGAATTTCTGGTTTGTCCACTTCCTCCAACTCAAGTTGCTCACAGAGGCACTGCCCCTCCCCGTTTCTCTCAAGAGGAAGCCATTTACGACCCCCCCTAATTTAACATTTGCCTGAGCCAAGGAAAGCTCATTGTTCAGTTTCCTGCAGTCCCCAGCTGCTCCTCCCCTAATCCAATCAGAGAGGTGCCAGGCAGAATTCAATCTCTTTAAGCCAGGCTTCAGCTAAATGTCACTTTTGTTCCCAGTTTTTCTTCATCCAAATCAAACTTAAAATGTTTACACATGCAGCTAGAACGCTGATTCTAAGTTCAAAACTATGACATTTAACAGTTGCAAACTATGTGACACTCAACAGTAGGTCACTCATTTATTTTAAACATGTAGATTTTAGTGTCTTTCAGTCCAATTTCACTTCAGCTGCTGACATCCACGGCTCAGCCAGTTTCATTATGAACATTATTTTGGGCTCTTTCTCTTTCCAGATTTTGTATGCACACAAGAATACATTCTGCCAAATGTCTGCTGGTGTTTAGTGAGATTTTTGAATATCTTGCAATGTTTAAAATAGGCATTTTTAGCTTGCATTTCAGAGAAACAAAGGTGATTTCAAAGTGCTTTTTGAGCCAACCGGCACTGCTGTTTTTCCTTTTGCACACATTTCACCCATGGCATTCCTGGCCCATCACGCTCGCACTGGTGGGTGGTAGGTCAGGTGACCATTTTGGTGTGTGCAAAAACTGTGCGGTTTTCCTGGATCCTGGCGCAAATGTGGGCTTTTCCGCCATCTTGGATTTCCTAAACCCACAGCACCAAATGTTGCAGCATAATAACTCGAACATGGGTCAAAACCCCTGACAAGCCCCCCCCCCAACTGCGCTTTTATTTCGAGTCGAGGGGAAGTCGGGTCCAAAGGATGTTTTGATCCACGCGCTGGGATGTCCGCATCAGCATCTTTCGATTCCACAGATGGCACAGTTCAGCATTTTCCTTCATCAGGGTCATTCGATCTGTTCTCCTTGCCGGTCCTGATGGGAGTATTGTGTGGTACCCCGGGCCCCTCGGAACTTTGCTCCCGGTCCCCAGGTCATCTTCCGTGGTCAGTCTCCATTGTTTCATCTCTCCTAGGATGATAAAGCAAAGCGGCAATACACATTCCTAGACATTTTTCCACCACTATAAATGGTGCGGCGAACATATACATTTTATACATCAGGATACATTTTGCAGTCTTATTTTAAAAACAAGATATAACAGGATACATTGGCATTTAAGAATCATAATATTTTAGAGACTGTGTGTGGTATATTTTAGGGTTGGAACTGAATTACTCTGGAGCGGCCCCCTCTGGGATTCCAGAGGATTCCTCCAGTTGTTGCAGAGTGTGCCTGGGATGGCAACACTTTAACTGATTTATATGGACCCACTTGTCTTCCCCTTCCGACCAAACTACCTTTGGGGATGCGGATCTTGTATGCAACTGGGGAGATCTTGTCTATAATTTCAAAAGGGTCCCTTCCATGCAGGCAAACATTTTCGCTGTTCGGCCTGGTTCCTTTGGAAATTGTATAGATAGACGCGGTCTCCCACATTATATACTTTCCTGGAAGTTTTCAAATCGTAATGGGTCTTCATGCTATCAGCTGATCTTTCTAGATTTCGCTGAGCATAGGAAAAAGCATGTTGGAGGTGTTTCCTCAAATTCTCCACTGTCATGGGCGCTGCTCCCGAGGGGCCAGGACTGGCCCACCGCCCTCGGAAGCAGACCCGTCTTCCACTACTCCGGACCCAGCAGACCCCTACAGGGGCCCTTTGGACCGTGTCCTGGCACCTTTGGTGCCAGGCTCATGAAGGGTTTCAGTCCCGGCGCCATAGGCGCCGGGCTCATATTGATAAACAGTGTAATAATGCTTGGGTGGACTTACCTGAGGCAGACCATGCTGCATATTTACCCATAACAATCCAGTCTGGTTGAAGTCCCCAGCCATCAGGGCTGGGAGGAACTATTCCCTCCATTCAGGAACTCTTTTCTTACCTGGGTGGAACCGGTGGAAGAACACACACTGGAAGCACTTCTCTGCTATTTAAACCACGCCGGATGGAAAACACGTGCTTCGCGTTATTCTGCAGCAGCAGCAGGACGCTCACCGAGTCGGCTCCTGCATTCCAGGTCCAGAGTCATCTTCAGCTTCCGCGCAGCAACCTGTGGATGAAGAAAGACACAGAACAATACTTACCAGATCCCGGAATCCAGTCACCGGCAAAACCTGCAAAGAATAAACATAAGGTTACAAAAGTGCAACTCGCTCGCAGCCGCGCCCGCTTACCTGATCCATCCGTGATTGCAACAGAGCTAACCGCGGCCTTCTCTTCGGCAGCTTCTCTGCACCTGAAAGGCAAAGGACATAATTAAAAAGGGGTTCGGGTGAAGGCAGTCGCATTCATCTTAACTTACCAGTTTTTGCACGCGCAGAAGCGGCCGCATCAACCGCAGCATCCCGGCACCTGAAAACTAGAAAAAGGACATTATTAGAGGTGCCATTAAAAGCGGCCAACGATCATTATACTTACGTGCATCGGCACGTGCAGTGGCAACGGATATAAAGCCCGCTGCATCCCGGCACCCGAAAACTAGAAAAAGGACATTATTAGAGGTGCCATTAAAAGCGGCCAACAAACATTATACTTACGTGCATCGGCACGTGCAGCGGCAACGGAAAACTACGCCCACAGCATCCCGAGGCCTGAAACAAAGGAAAAGGGACATTATTGAGGTGCCCATCTTTTAAAGCCTAAAGACTACAGTATACTTACAGGCATCCGCTCGTGCAGTAACGGCGGCATCGCTCTTCGGCATCCCAGCACCAGTGCCACAACTAAGGCTGCAAAAGACTTGAGCCTCAACACTGAACTCATCCAGTGACGTAACTGGAATCCACGCACCCCTGCACCAGACGCAGGATGGAGAGCTCAGCATTTATACGCCTAAGGTGAGAGCTCGCCGAGACAAGTAGAAAGATAGGCTGTGGGAGAAACTGGCGATTGGTGGGAGAAGGAATCCCATCAAACGGTGATTAACCCTTTTTCTTCCACCTGCAGAAAACTTACCCTGCAAGTCAGACATTCGATAAGAGGAAGCCCAGTCCTGAGAGTCATCCGAGCTCTACGCTTCTCAATTGAAGAAACGATAGCAGCCCAGCCGGGATCAGCGCCTCCGTGGGAATCAGGTGAGCATTACATCCACATACTCATGAGTTGTGGAGGCATTGATCAACCTCTGCTCTTGGGTCCTGTAGAGCAAATGCTGGGGAAGAACCATCTTGCGTCCAGTTATCAGTTCAAATGGTGACATTTTAGTTGTAGATGAAGGGGTAGATCTGATGGCCATTAGGACCAGAGGTAATCGGATATCCCAACTTGGCCCAGAATCTGCCACAAACTTTTTTAATATGCTCACAATGGTTTTGTTGTATCTCTCCATTGGACCAGAAGAGGCTGGCCGGTAAGTAATATTTAGCTTCCTTTTGACCCCTAGTATCTCCAAAGATACTCGCTGTCATTACCTCGCTGGTGAAATGGCTACCTCTGTCTGACTCAATCCTTTGAGGTAGACCAAAACGGGAAAAGATGTGGTTAATCATCAGGGCAGCTGCTGTTTCTGCCTTGCAGTTTGGGGCCGGGAGACATTCCACCCACTTGGTGAACAAGCATGTGACCGTCAATATGTACTTGTTTCCCCTAGACGAGCGAATCACAGGGCCTACGAAGTCGATTTGCAAATCTGACCATGGCAGTGTCACCCCCTCTTTTGGAGAGGTGCACGGTGTGTGAGGGATGATGGCTGAAATTGTACACACACCAGACACCCCTTCAAGTATTGGTCGAGGTCCTGCCCCATGTGTGGCCAGTATGCAACCTCTCTTAAGATTTCCAGTGTTGTGTGAAACCCCCTATGACCGGCTGTGGCCGCATCCTGGGCGTGACTTAACATCAGGCTTCGAAATGAGGTAGGGACCACCCACTGATCATGGCCAGCTTGGGATTTCCTTACCAACAAACCGTCTTGGATTCGGAACATTTTTGGGTATTTCATCAACACTCTAAGGTCCTCTTTCCCAATGTAATCGGTATCTGTCAGGGGAAAGTTCTCAGGGTCCTCAATGGTCCTCAATGTGTTGGTAATACTTACCAATTATTGGATCCCCCTTCTGAGCCATAATTAAATCAGCATCAGGGGTCTCCTTACTCCATTGTGCAGTTGAAAGATCATTGTGAGCATTTGTCTGGGACCTAGTGATAGCAGTGACCTGGATTTCCCCCAACAGGGACTCTATTTCTATTAGATCCCCTTGGATGGCCCCGGTTTTGGCCAGCTGATCAGCTAAGTCATTCCCAGTTTTGTCTGGTCCCTCTACTTTCGAAGGACCCTTGATCTTTTTCCAGTAGATGGTCATCCCATTCGATGTGACCAGATCATCACTATTTTGGATTAACTTCCCATGTTTCAGGGGTTTGTTATTAGCACCTAACATGCCTCTGGTTTTTCAATTAACCAGGTGCTCCACGAACCCGTTCCGTACATAATCTTAATCTGTGATTATGACCAGTTTGTGGAGTTGATGTTGGACAGCAGTGAGGATGGCTTGTTGCACAGCCAAAAACTCTGGTACTTGACTACTTCGGGGGCCGATTTTGTACCCAGCGGAGGGTTCTGGGGACTCCTTCACCCATGCATTCCATACGTCGGCCACCAGTTCTTTTTCCCCATTGTTGTCAACATGGTAAGAGCATCCATCCACATAGACAGTGGGCATTCCCTCACACTTGTCTTCTTCAAATACTTTGTGTGGGGAATTAAGGTATGCCTCCATGTTGTCCTTGATTTTCAGACTTTCATCCTTGAGACAGTTTTCTCTGGCACTATCATGCAAGTCAGCCAGACCTTGCGCAAGGGGACTCTTCTTGTTTTGGCCATATCTGACCTCCACAGGAAAGCCTTGCATTGACAGAATCCAGGAAGTAATTCGGGAATTACTCACATTTCCGGCTCGGATTCTGTCACTTTGGAGATATTGAAGAGGCTGGTGTGGAGTCTCCACTATGATGTGTTCCCCCTGGATAAACGGGCAGTAATTCTTCAATGCCCACACGGTTGCCAGGAGTGCCTTCTCACAATCGTTGAATTTTTCCTCCACAGAGGATAAAGTTTTGCTCGCATAGGAGATTACTTTATTGACCTTGTCATGCTTTTGGTATAATACTGCCGTCAAGCACGTATTAGAGAACCCTGTCTCCAGGAAGAACTCCTTGTTTCTGACAGGGTAAGCTAGGCAAGGCGCTTGTGAGAGGCTTCTTTTGAGTTGTCTTACTGCCTCAGATTGTTCTGGACCCCATTCCCACTTGACCCCCCCCTTCAAAAGATGAATCAGAGGTCTAGTGATCTCTGCGTAGCCCTCAATGAACTTTCTTCTGTAATTAGTCAGTCCAAGGAGGCTCCTTAGTTCCCGCAGAGTTGTGGGATCCTTCAGTTTCTGAAGTGCTTCCACTTTCTTTTTTTGGGGACAGAGACCCTGAGGAGTAATCTCATGCCCCAAGAAATTAACATGGGTTCTACACCACTGTGCTTTCTGAAAGGAAAGTTTTGCTCCGGCGGCCCTCAACTGTGTCAGAACATAACGGATCTCCGCTATGTGTTCTTCCACAGATGAACTTTTGATGAGGACATCATCTACATAAGCCAGATTGCCCCTCGCACCCAGGTCGGGCATGGCCTTATGTAGGAAAATGTTGAATTCATTGCCAGAGTTGAGGTATCCGAAGGGAGTTCGGGTCCATGTGTACTGCTGGCCTCCAAAGGTAAAAGCCAGTTTGTATTGGTCCTCCCTACTGACAGGCACGGTCCAGTATCCATTGGTCAGGGTCTATTGCAGTGAATACCTGTGACCCCTGAATCTGGGCCAGCCCTTGGTCAATGTAGGGCAGAGGCCATCGGGAAGTATGGACCATTTGTTGAGCTCCCTAAGGTCGTCGCAGAGTCTCCACTGGCTGTTTGGCTTCAATATTCCCAGCACCGGATTATTGAAGGTGCTGTTGACTGGACAGATTATTCCCTGGGACTCAAGGTTCTTAATTATTTCAGTAAGGGACTCCATGGATGCGAGGGGCAAACGATATTGCTTCACAAACACTGGAGTCATGCCAGGGTCCCTGGGAATTGTTGTTGTGTGGATGTCGGTGAGACCACTATCATATGAGTCTACCGCAAAGAGATCTTGGAAATCCAAGAAAACTTGTTTCAACTTTTGCTTCTGTTCCAGAGTCACACAAGCATCAGCTAGGTTGACTCTCTCTTCCACCTTCTGCCTGAAGCCTGGAAAGGCTTCTGGTTTTGCTATCTCAGCGGCCTCCTCCAGCTGGGTGGAGAAGTCCCTGGTCAGAGTGCTGATTTGGACTGGAGGCTTCAGGTGGGAAAGGCAGCCCTCATGGACCTGGAAAATCACCTCATCCCTTCTGAAGTCACAAGTCACGTCTTCCTTGCCATAAGGGCAGGAAGTGTACACCAGGAAGTTCCCCCCATGCCGGGTAAAGATCCTGTCTGGTGTTGTATTGTCATCACTGTCAAAACAGTCCTTGGGGATTGGTCCTAACAGTTCATTTCCTAAATCAATGGAGAAATGTCGGTCATCAACCGCCATTCCAATAATGGTGCCCGCGGCTAGAGTAATACTCTTTAAGTCACTGTTATCCACCTCTATTGGAATGGTGTCATGTTCTATGTTGACTAATGGTGTTGGGTTTACCCCTAACCCTTGCTGTTGGAGGGAAGCATTTAGATGAATATAAGCATCAGGGATTTTCAATTTTTGTCCTCTTTTAACTTTCACTCCCAGGGAGAATTGTCGGGTCCTTTCTGGGATGGTGACTTCCTCTTTAATCTGAATTTCAACTGCATAAGGTAGCAATTGAGCTGACCTAAAGGCTTTTTCTGGATCATCAAAGCCCATGGGATTATCCGCTAATTGGGACCAAGCTTTGAAGTTTATTAGGTCCAAACTAATGGCGAAGCGATTGAGAATGTCACTGCCCAAGTAAAAGGCGGCAGTGACGTCTCGCACGACCCAACAATTATGGACTATGCTCTTTTTGCCAATGGAGATTTTGAGCATACACCTGCTTTGCAGGGGATGCTTGGAATTAGGTGCTTCCAGGTCCATTTCCCATTTGTCTATCAGTTTGAATGCGGGAATGGCTGGATCTTTTGGGAGTTGGCGGAACATGGCTTCGCTGATGAAGCTCTTACCGTTGTTCACACACGCACGGGCAAGAACAGAGTCCTTCCCATCATTTAACTGAACAAGGATGAACAACTGCTCTCCAATTTGCTGAATATCAGCCAGGCTCTGAGCTGATTTCACATCTTTCTGGACTATCGGAGTGGGAATGTATGGTTGTGGATTAGTAAAGAATTTCAGAGTATTTCCTTCAAGTGTGGAATACCACCTTAAACTGGAAGGAAGGTTGAAATCGAAATAGAGAGGACCCCCCATCACCGGTCTGTTGTCCTACTGCTATTACTGTCACGTCTGGAATTTGGTTGTTCTGGAAGTGAAATTCGACTTGGCCAGATTTTTGTTCAACCATGTGGCAGGTGCCGTTTAAGCTAACATGGTTGACACTCTGTTTTAATTTTATTGGTCGGCTAGTCTGGGTCCAGAGGACCTTGTTTACGCAATCTATTAGAGGTGACAACCTTCTCAGGAGGTCATTTCCTAGTAAACAAGGGATGCCCTCTGGAGTCACTACTATGACCGGGTGTTTCACCTTGTGTCGCCCAATTTTGATGTCCAAATCTGCAGTCCCCTCGATGGGAATTTCCTTCCCGTCAAAGTTCTGGAGTTGTCCAGGAAGAGAGGTGAGAGGAATACGGTAATTCTCCCCCCTTCCTGCATTTAGTTCGTCAAAGGCCCTTCTGGACAGAAGGGTAGCTTGGGATCCAGTGTCCACCAGTGCCAACATTGTACCCTGCCCCTGTACTTGTACCGGGGCATAATATCTTCCCTCCTTCTCCTCAAGGGGCACAGATAATGCACATTTTTGGACAACTGGTGGGCTAACTTTCTGGTTTTGGACATTGAGAGAGAAGAAATGTGGGCAGAATTCTGTGGAGAGCCTTGGGAATCTGAAAGAAAAAGTTGGCAACTGGAAAAGGTTTCGGGTTCCCCTGGTTACGGTTCTGGGCCACCCCCCCTTTTTGGAGGCAGTCATCAGAATGGGTTTGACCCATGTGATTTTGGTATTGTTGGTTCTAGTATAAAATGATTGTCAGGACCGGCGGTTGGCGACTATGGAACTACTGGAGGCATTAACCAGTTCAGAGCCACGCTCTAGTCCTCATCCAGCATGGCGGCTTGTCCTATCCTATAACTTCCGGCTCCGCCCCATCGTCCAGTGCGTTGTATCTGTGTTCCCTCCTGTTACTTCGCTCTGTACTCTTGTGACTATTCTAGTGATTACTCTTGCGTTTTCACCCTTTTCCTTCTCCCCGTGCCTGTGTTATTCTCCGCCCTACGTTATCTTTGTGTTACCAGTCTTTCCATTTCTGACGGCGTCTTGCCGTGTTTGCTTGCTGCCGTTATTTCTTTGCTTTCACTTTCTTATTTACTTTCACGGCGCTTGCCGTTTCCTTCTGCAGCTTTCATTTCCGCTCACTGCACTCGCAGCTCTTGCTTCCTTTTCTATCACTATACTTTTACGGCGTTTGCCGTTTCCCTTCTGCAGCTTTCATTTCTGCTCACTGCACTCGCAGCTCTTGCATCCTTTTCTATCACTATACTTTCACTGCGCTTGCCGTTTCCCTTCTGCAGCTTTCATTGCCGGTTTAACACTGCAGCTCTCTTTCGCCTCGTACGCGAGCTGCTCTCGCATCCTTGCTTTCTTTTATTTACACACGGCTTATGAACCGTTCCTTCTTGATCAACACTAGATTCCCCTTTTGGACTCTGTTTGGTTGCTTTTCCATGGTTCGTTTCTATAGCATTTTCTGTCTGCTCAAGTATTCATTTCTTCTGTTTATCCATTCTTTCTGTCTTTCCCAGATGGCACATCATCATTGAGCCCTTCTCACTACATTGGACAATTATACTCGCTGGACAATTGGTCTTTCGAACTACCCTTCCATCCATCTGAATATTATCATATCCAGGGTTTTTTCTGCCTTCCGGCTTTTTCCCTGGGGCGAGGCTGGCCCCCTCGGGGCCCCCGGGGGCAGGTTCTCAACTCTGTCACGGTGGCCTCTGGAAGGGCCAGACCTTACTTACACGACAGAAGAGGTGGGAAGATAAAGGAAGACAAGTCCAAGAAGAAGAAGAAGAACCCAAAGAAGCCTGAAGCGACACTTAAGGAAAGCTCTTCAGAAGACTCAGGTGAGGAGAAGGGGGAGTTTGAACCTGAGCCTGACAGTATACAACGCCCGACTCACACGATGGCTTCATTGGAGCAATACCACAAATTGGTGGCCGCTATGCAGAATTTAACCGCTGAGGTTCAAGCCTTGAGAACAGAGAATATTGCGCTCCGACAACAGGTAGTTTTACGCCGGGATGATTACGGCGACTTGCCTACTATGCCACTCTCCTTCGGGAAGTACGATGGGTACCCCAGAGGCCTTAAAGACTTTATTGATGCTTGTAAGGTGTACTTTGCCTTCAGGCCCCATGCTTATGACACAGCCAGATCTAGGGTAGGTTTCATCATCGTGAACCTCTCAGGATATGCCTTATCTTGGGTCACTCCATTGGTAACGAACAACTATCCGTCTCTGAACGATTATGACCGTTTTTTTGGAATTGTTCAAGGAAAGGTTTGATAGACCCGAAGTGCTGTACTCCTCTTTGGAGGCCATTCTGGATGTTCGTCAGGGAAACACCGATCTCCAAACCTACCTCTCTTGCTTCCAGAGACTAGCGGCCAAAGCTGACTGGCGAGATTCGGCCCAACAGACCATATTCAGACGAGGTCTTCATGACGATATTAAGGACGAACTAGCTAAAGTTGCCAGACCAGCTTCTTTCCGAGATCTGATAACCTTGTCACTCCAGATAGAATTTTGTCTACAGGAACGACGACAAGAAAGAAAACGACCCAGAGGAACTCCTCAGGCTTTAAATCTTCCTTCTCCTTCACCTCAATCAAAAACCTCAAACATGGCGGAAGAACCCATGCTAATCGGAGCCACCTGAGGTCCCCTGACTCCAGAAGAGCGAAAAAGAAGACATGATACCGGATTGTGTATGTACTGTGGTTCTTCTAAACACCTACTAAGAGTCTGTCCGGAAGTACCACCTCGACGGAAGGAAAACTTCAGCCCCCGGTCTGCTGCAAGGGAAGTGTCGGGGGACTTGACAAGTACCCTTGCAACAGCTCAAGAACCCTAGAAAATATGGAAGAAAACAGTCTGATGGTGTTTAAGTTTGAACTATGGTTGTCTAAATCTGCTCCCATCGAGGTATTGGCTATGTTGGACTGCGGAGCAGCAGGCAATTTCATGGATTTAAGATGGGCAACTGAACATCAGGTGGCTACCAGACTAAAGTCAGCTCCCATACCAGTGGAAGGGGTAGATGGCAGACCTCTATCCTCTGGACCGATCACCACAGAGACATTCCCTCTGAAGATGAAGATGGGCCACCATGAAGAGTTTTTGGTGTTTGACCAGATCAGGGCAGCCCATTTTCCTTTGGTTATGGGCATCCCGTGGTTAAGAAGACATAACCCTACATCAACTGGACAGACAACAAGGTGAATGTTGATTCTCTCTTCTGTCAGACCAACTGCACGAACCAGTCAACTGCCTCCCTTTCTAATGTCAGATCAGTAGAAGGAAGGTCTGTCCATAATCCCTTGACTGTATCTTCTGTCCCTCTTCAGTATCAGGCCTATTCAGAAGTGTTCTTAGATACCCTACCCAGAATTCTGCCTCCGCATAGGGCTGAGGACTGCTGCATCGACTTAATACCTGAGGCTGTGGTTCCCTTTGGATGCATGTATCCTTTATCTCTTCCAGAGCGGAATGCCCTTCGGGACTATTTGGATGCTATTCTACAGAATGGACTTATCCGAGAATCTAAGTCTTCCTGTGGGGCTTCTGTGTTCTTTATCCCCAAAAAGGATACTGTGGAGTTACGCCACTGTATAGATTACCGTGGCCTGAATAAGGTCACCATCCGTGACAGGCATCCCATGCCATTGATACGAGACATAATAGAAACAGTACAATGAGCTGTCTACTTCACAAAGCTTGACTTAAGAGGTGCCTATCACCTATTGCGTATAAGACAGGGTGACGAACGGAAGACGGCTTTCCGCACCCCCTTTGGCCTATATGAATACAGGGTGATGCCGTTTGGCCTTGTAAATGCTCCTGCAGTGTTTCAAAGATACATGGATAAGGTATTTGCCGACATGCTGTTCATAAGAGTGGTGGTATACCTCGATGACATTTTGATATTTTCCAAGACACTTGCAGAGCACAGAAGACTCGTCATGCAGGTTTTGCAGTGCCTTAAGTCTCATCAACTACTGATCAAACCGGAAAAGTGGCAATTTGAAACTACATCAGTGTCCTACTTGGGATTCATACTGTCCAAGGAGGGCATTGAGATGGATCCTATCAAGATAAGGGCAATTAGAGAATGGAAGGAACCTACCAATGTCAAGGAACTACATAGTTTTCTGGGTTTGGCAAACTTTTATCGAAGATTCATACCCAATTTCTCTAACACTGTGCTTCCTCTCACTTTTCTGTTGAAGAAGGGCATAAGTTTCATCTTTGGGGAGGAACCCAGAAGAGCATTTACAACGCTCAAGGATTGCTTTTCTACGGCACCCATACTGGTCCAGCTGGATCAAACCAAACCTTACATCTTGGAAACAGACGCTTCCTTAGGGGCAGTCAGGGCCATCCTACTACAGAAATCAGATGACGATTTCGAACATCTTGTGGCCTATTACTCCAAGACCCTGACTTCCAGTGAGCGCAACTATTCTGTACTCGAAAGGGAACTTTTGGCCATCAAGTTGGCTTGTCAAGAGTGGCGTCATCTTTTGCAAGGGGCCGCTCACAACTTTGTCATCCGAACGGACCATCGCAACCTCCAGGTTTTACAGCAGATGGAATGCACAAATGCACGTCACGCCAGGTGGGCCTTTTTCTTTCTGCAATTCGATTTTAACATCACTTACATTCCCGGTACAGAAAACATGAAGGCAGATGCCTTGTCTCGAAGTCAAGGGGAAGGTTCTGGAATCTACAAGGATCACAAATTGATCTTCCCAGGACTCAGGTTTGTAGCATCCACTCTCTCTTTCCTTCAAGATTTGATACCCCAGTATCAAACAGGATTAGACCTCCCTTCCTCGATCATCCAAGGTAAGGATGGGTTATACTATCGTGGAGAAGCACTGTTCATTCCCACTAAGAAGCTTCAAACTCTAGTCCTATCCTGGTGCCACGACACCCCTTTAACAGGACATCCCGGAGTTAGAAAGACTTACAACCTGCTACGTAGGGGATTCTGGTGGCCTACACGTTGGAATGATGTTGGTCGGTATGTATCTACCTGTTTGGTTTGTGCCTCCAACAAACATCGAACTGGGAGACCGGTAGGATTACTACAGCAACAATCCTTACCTGAACCCCCTTGGGAACATATTTCCACTGATTTCATTGTGGATCTCCCCCCATCTGATGGCATCACAGTGATCATGGTGACGGTAGATTCATTCAGTAAGTTAGCCCACTTCTCCGCTTTCAAGCAAGTTCCTTCAGCCCCAGAGACAGCGACAGTATTTCTTTGAGATATAGTCAGATTACATGGTTTGCCTCGGACTGTGGTTTCTGATCGGGGACCCCAATTCACTTCTAGATTCTGGGCTTCTCTTTGCCTGACTCTGGGGATTCACAGGGCTCTCTCTTCGGGTTACCACCCTCAGAGCAACGGACAGACCGAAAGGTTGAACGCCAGTCTGGAACAGTATCTGAGGTGTTTCTGTAGCCCACAACAGGGGAACTTGTATCGTTTCCTCCCGCAAGCAGAGTTTGCCTACAACAATGCCCTTCATACATCTATCCAGATAAGCCCTTTTTTTTGTACTTATGGGTACAATCCTCAACATCTACCCTGGCTCAGTTCCCCATCCTCCAAGATTCCAGCAGTAGATGGTGTGCTTAATGAAGTACATGAAATAGCTCAGAAAGCACACCTGGTCAGCCAACAAGCACAAAAGAAATGGGCAGACAAGGGCAGAAGCCCCAACCCGACGTGGCAGATAGGACAATTGGTCTGGTTGTCCACCCGTTTCTTACCCCGATGGGTCCATTCTGGCAAGTTCTCCTCACAATTCCTTGGGCCTTTTCCCATTGTGCAACAAATCAACCCGGTGGCCTTCAAGCTCAAACTCCCGGACTACCTCAAGAGAGTGCATCCGGTTTTTCACGTCTCCTTACTTAAGGAATACAAGGATGACCCTTTCCAAAGACCTGTCCACAGAGTACGTGCTCAGGTAACCCCGGCTCCAGAGGAATATGAGGTGCCCTACCTGGTTGATTCCCGGTACCGCAGGGGTAGGTTGCAATACCTGGTCCATTGGAAGGGATACCCATTGGAGGAAAGGTCCTGGGAACCCGTGAGCCACATTCATGCACCCCGATTGATTAGGAGATTCCACCACTTTCACCCGGGTAAACCTGGGGGACCCCCAAGGAGAAGGGGGTATACTGTCAGGACCGGCGGGTGGAGACTATGGAACTACTGGAGGCATTAACCAGTTCAGAGCCACGCTCTAGTCCTCATCCAGCATGGCGGCTTGCCCTATAACTTCCGGCTCCGCCCCCTCGTCCAGTGCGTTTTATCTGTGTACCCTCCTGTTACTTTGCCCCATACTCTTGTGACTATTCTAGTGATTACTCTTGCGTTTTCACCCTTTTCCTTCTCCCCATGCCTGTGTTATTCTCTGCCCTACGTTATCTTTGTGTTACCAGTCTTTCCCTTTCTCACGGCGTCTTGCTGTGTTTGCTTGCTGCTGTTATTTCTTTGCTTTCACTTTCTTATTTACTTTCACGGCGCTTGCCGTTTCTCTTCTGCAGCTTTCATTTCCGCTCACTGCACTCGCAGCTCTTGTTTCCTTTTCTATCACTATACTTTCACGGCGCTTGCCGTTTCCCTTCTGCAGCTTTCATTTCTGCTCACTGCACTATCAGCTCTTGCGTCCTTTTCTATCACTATACTTTCACGGCGCTTGCCGTTTCCCTTCTGCAGCTTTCATTGCCGGTTTAACACTGCAGCTCTCTTTCACCTCGTATGCGAGCTGCTCTCGCATCTTTGCTTTCTTTTATTTACACACGGCTTCTGAACCGTTCCTTCTTGGTCAACACTAGATTCCCCTATTGGACTCTGTTTGGCTGCTTTTCCATGGTTCGTTTCTATAGCATTTTCTGTCTGCTCAAGTATTCATTTCTTCTGTTTATCCATTCTTTCTGTCTTTCCCGGATGGCACATGATCATTGAGCCCTTCTCACTACATTGGACAATTATACTCGCTGGACAATTGGTCTTTAGAACTACCCATCCATCCATCTGAATATTATCATATCCAGGGTTTTTTCTGCATTCCGGCTTTTTCCCTGGGGTGAGGCTGGACCCCTGGGGGCCCCCGGGGGCAGGTTCTCAACTCTGTCACGGTGGCCTCTGGAGGGGCCAGACCTTACTTACACGACAGAAGAGGTGGGAAGATAAAGGAAGACAAGCCCAAGAAGAAGAAGAAGGACCCAAAGAAGCCTGAAGCGACACTTAAGGAAAGCTCTTCAGAAGACTAAGGTGAGGAGAAGGGGGAGTTTGAACCTGAGCCTGACAATGAGGGGCGGCGACAGCTCAATCCCCACATCTACCCAGTCTATTGATGAGGTTTTAGGTTCCCCTGGTTCCGGTTCTGGGCCGCCCCCCCCCTTTTTGGAGGCAGTCACCAGGATGGGTTTGAACCAGGGGTTTTTGGTATTGTTGGTTCTGGGATAGGATGATGGGCGGCGACAGCTCAATCCCCACATCTACCCAGTCTGGATTGGAATCCCTTGGGACCCATTTTTCCTTGGGACGAGTTCCCCCATCTCTGAAGAAGAAGATCCTTTTCCCAGGATCCTCTGAGGATCCCTCTCCCTCAAATTGGAAGACCTGTACCTCCTCCACAAAATGGGTCTGTTTGGGTCCTTTGTTTCTCCTACCTCCTCTCTGCTCCTTGGGCGGCAGACTTCCAGGGGTAGGAGATTTTGTTTCCGGTTCCTCGGTTTCCAGGGGCTGTTTACAAGTGGGGAAGGAAGCTTCCTCCAAGGCTTTACACCCCCCTTCCCCTTGTGCCTCCTCCCTGGGAACCGGTGGGTTATCGGGGTGCTGCCCCCGTCATTGTTCTGGAGCACCAGGCCCAGAGTTTGGGGCCTTCTCATCTGAGGGTTCTGTTGAGCTCTCAGTATGTGACCCAAATCCCGTGCCATATTTTGGACCTGGCGCTCAAGTTGGGCTGATCCCAGGAAGAGTAGCTATCCCTTCTCTGGTAATACCCTGGGTTGGGACGATTTGGGTACCCCTCCACCCTTGGCCTCCCCTCTCCTGGATTCGGTTGTCTGGGCTCAGGGAATTGGGGAAAGAAGGGAGGATGGTTTTGGGGTTGGAAATTGGGAGGATACCTGGGAAAAAAGTTCTGCCCAGTGTTTGGGGAATTTCTGCCCTCCTGTGGGAAGTGCAGAGGGAAGTTCCCTGGGTTGGGCGCTTGGTTGGATCCCCCCCTTGGGCTGGAGGAGTCCACACATAACCCAGGATTGGACTGTTTCCCTTATAGCGGGGACTTACATAGTCAGGGGAGCGGGGGACCCCATTTGTGGGACTGCCTCCTTGACTCCCTGTCTGTGACTGGCCCGAGGGCCTTCTGGGCTTAGAATTATTTGGTGCAGGCAGGTTTTTAGGTCCCCCCATCTCCAAATCTAAAACGGGGGCAACCTTTACCTCTGCCACATTGGCAGCAGCAGGGGTGCTGTTGGGTTTGGGGGTTTTGGGCTGATTCTTATTTTCCACCGGTTTCTGCACCACATAGATGCGGGTGGCTTGCTCAATGACCCAGTCTAAATATCTTTTCTCGTGAAAGTCTCTCACGAGCTGGGTCATTATGTATTTGGGTAAGGCATGGAAAAACGTATTAACAAATTCTTTACTGTCCGTGCGTACCCTCTTTGTAGTCTGCGCAAAAGCACGCTTTAACTCAAGCACAAATTCTTGTGGGGCCTGATCCTCCCCACATTGCAAATTGTAGGCTGCCTTGCGAGCCTCTTGAGGATTTCTATGAACAGAAAAATGTTTCAACATTGCCGTCCTATATGTGGACCATCTTGAATGGTTTTGGTCCTCCAGCCCCGCAAAGAAACTGGAGTATTCTGGGGAGAATGTCCATTTGACGTACTGGATGCAGCTACTGCTGTCCTTCAAATGGAAAGTCTCCATAATTTGCTCATAAAGCTCCAAGTGTTCCCAAACAGAATACTTGGTGTTCTTGTGATAAGGGGTGATGACACTCCTTATTGCCTTGATCTGCTTTAAGGGGTCCTTAATCAAGGCCCTTTTTGCCTTATTGGCCTTTTTGGTTCGGGTAACCCTGGTCCACTCATCCTCTGACTCAGAGGCACTGCTCCCAGAGGTGCCCGTCTGATCTTCCAGGTTTTCCCGGATTCTGCGAGCCTGGGAATGGCTGGCAGAATGTGGGGACCTGGTCTCCTGTGTCCTGGGCCACTCAGAGGAGTCTTCAGATCCCTCCTTGCTGCCAGGATTTGATGGGTACCCCCCCCCACTGACCTAACTGGGCAGAGGTTTTCAGGATGCCCTTATTGGGCCTTCTCTCCTGGGGTTCCACACTAAATTGCACTGTGCTTGGGTTCCCATACCCGGATGCCCGCCCATCCATTCCTGGGAGGTACTGGCCTATGAACCCCATACTTTTGGCTGGATAATAATGTGCCATCCCTGTGGCCCTGTGCTTATGTGCGCCAGGGCACATGGGGCTGGCAGAGTCCAAGGACTGGGAGAGATGAAGGCCTCTGGTACTAGGGCTCCTGAGGTTATGCTCAGGTGTTTCCCTTTCCCAGCGAACTTCATCTCTGTCAGCCCCTGCTCCCTGTTGCAATGCAAGAGCCTGCACTTTCAGTTCCTCAGTTAAGGCCTTGCTAGACTCTATCAGTCTCTCCTGCATGGCTACCTGTTGCTGGAGCCTATCATTGTGCTGACAGAGAGCCTCATTTTCTCTCTGCGCCTCCTGATTGGTCCGGGAATACTGGGCCAGTCTTTGCTACAGGGTGGTTACCTCCTGGGTACCATCCCTACTGGCCTGCTCCTTTCTTGCCAGAGCATCTTCCACCCTCCTGGTGTGCTCTAACAAGTCGTGGTGCTCTTTTTGGAGGTCACCCAGTCCCTGGAGGGCCAGGTGATTTTCTTCCATTTTCCTTTTTAAGTGGCAGACTTCCTGGCCTAAGGTATCCCTTTCCTGAGTAAGAGCCTGCATCTGTGCCGCCAGGTCGTCCCTCTGCCGTTGAAGGGCACCGGCTTTCTGGCGCTCTTCAACAAACTCTGCCTGGGTATCCAGGTCTTTCAAAATCATTTTATTGCTTTCCTCTTTCTCTCTGTCTAGTTGGATTTGCAGGGTGGCTACGTGCTCTGTGCACACCCTGTTGAAATTGATCTGTTGCTCCAGCTTTTTCTGGCTCTGCAGTAAGGAGTCCAAACTGTCTTGGTGCTCCTTCTGCAAGGCCAGAATTCTGGCATCCTGGTCAGCCTTTTCCTGTTGCAGGATATCCATATCCTCCTTTATTTTAATGATGTACTGTCTACTCTCATTTTTGGATTCCTGGCTTCTGTGCAGCCTCTGCTCCGAAGAGTCCAGATCAGATTGGGCCTTCTGTAATGCCAGCAGTTGCCTACTCGCCAGATCTTGGCCTTCAGCACATTTGTCCTGCATGGCTCCCATATATAGATACAAATATGCTGCTATCCTGACAATCTTGTCGTGTTCCTCTTTAGCTTTAGGAGCCATATATAGTTCACTCAGGGCCGCATGTAATGGACTCTGATCTCTCCATGTGTCTGACCCTGTTTCAGTGATCTGCGGTGCGATTACCTGCAACCAGACAGCCTGGTCCTGATGAGCCCACTCACCTCTCACAAATAGCTTATGTAAGAAGTGTTCTCTGGCTATTTTGATGTCTACCAGTGTCGTCATTCTGGAAATTGATTTCCTTCCTGACTTACCGAAGTTAGTATTTTATTTTGCAAAACAGACCATTTCTTGAGAGCGTTCCTTGTGTACTATCCAGTGTAACACGGCGTGGTGATCCAACAGAATTTATATATCCTGTCAGTTAGCACACCGTATTAAGCTGCACAAGCGGTAGACCTAATCCAGAATCCCCGGCTATGAGCCCCCACTCTGTTAATGACTCCAATCAAGCATTCCCACTAAGTCAATGCCTTGTCTGGGATTGCTCAAGGGAAGCCCTTATTTATATATTTTTATGACAAGTTATAATCTGGATGATGAACCCTTGTATAACGCCCCTCTCTTAAAATCCCCCTGACCCCACTGAGCCAAGAAGTAGGTTTGTTTGCAAATTAAAAAGGTTTATTTGAAAAATTAAACAATAGATATATATCACACTTTTATAAATACATTGATAATTGATAGCACACTTGTGAATATGAGCAGTAATCAGCAATAGGTAATCCTACAGTAGCACAGTTCTTGGTTACTTATGAATAAGAACAGAGGACTAAGGTAGCAGAGAATGCTTTATATGGTTCAAGGAAATGCAAGGTGGGACAGAATGCAACACAGAAATAATTTGATATGATTTCGACAAGAGATAATGTGATCACTTTTCCTTTTGACAATTCACTCCCCCCCTTTATGCAATATAAGGAAATGGAAGGAGAGCACACAGTCTTCAAGAATACCAACAAAAATGCAATACAAAGTTCCAATTCCCCC
Organism: Ambystoma mexicanum; assembly: GCF_040938575.1. Classification (NCBI taxonomy): domain Eukaryota; kingdom Metazoa; phylum Chordata; class Amphibia; order Caudata; family Ambystomatidae; genus Ambystoma; species Ambystoma mexicanum. The sequence continues at coordinate 58,384,341 of NC_090937.1, forward strand.
CCAGCCGGCTTAGATTACAGGGATGATTTTTAAACACAGGCCCAAAATGCTTTAAATGTGGTATGCAAAGAAGGGAAAAATATGCTAAAAATGATTTTAATTCCCTATAAGAGATTCAGGGTGGGTGATAGCTACTTTAAATTAGTTCAGGATCACTTTAGCAGTGCTCTATGAATGATTGTCAGGTTGCAAACGAATTTCAGCAAAGGAAAGCAAGAAGCTGCTATTTTGACAAGTGAAGAAATTTGAGCCAAATCGCAAATGGCAGCACTTTTTCCGAGTGCGTCCAGCGCAATTATGGAGTGGACTGGACTCCAGGCGGTTGGTTCTGAAGTCACAACTATCTGGGTCAGCTCTGCTCTGCTGGTCTGGATCTCTGGTTCTGGTCTCTCTGGTTCTGATCTGGTCTGTGGTTCTGCTGTCGGCACTTCTTTCTGGGTCTGCTACCGGTTCTGGCAAAGGTTCTTGGCAAAGAATTCAACAGCTCGCCCGGCTGTAGAATAGTTTGGTTGGATTGCTAGATTCTGAAGGCCTGCTGAAAAAGGATTTAGCTGGTGGTCCAGGCCTCTCTGCTTTAAGTTCTGGAGTGAAGCTCTGGAGTTCTCCGTCAGCGTGCTGCGCAGGAATTCAGTTGAAGGTTGGAAAATGAATGTTCCTGTCTGGCTTCCAGTGGTTCTTTTTATGTTGTTGGAATTTAAATAATATTATGCCTCCTATCGCAGTAATTGAATGTGTATTGGCCTACGCCAAGTTGTCTAAAATATCATGTAAATAGATTCCGCGGCAAGGTTTTGACCTTAACGAAAAGTTATGTAAGTCGCCATCTTGGATTTAGCCGCCATTTTAGGTTCTCTTGTAAAGTGGAAGTCACCCTGAACATCAAAATGGAGGCCGAATGACATTCTGAGTGAGATTCTGACCGTTGTGACCTCCGCACACACAAATAATTAATATGCCTGCAGGCCACTTGTCGGGGTCGCGAACTGAGACCTTGTCCTATCCCTGACCTATGTGTAAATGAACAACTGTATCAGCGGAACTGATCAAAATGCATACATTATGGGATTGACCTGGCAAGGAACCCTAGGCCTGGTCCCAAGAATGGTTAACCCGCGAGGGGGGTTGGCCAAGGGCTGAATAAACGATATAAAAGCTCAAGTATTCTAATGCACGGTCTCTCTACTAATGCATCGAACCCTCGTTGAAGTTCGTTACGTTACTGTGAGAGCCGAATAGCTATCCGTTTGTCAATTGACTTTGGTAACTGTTGTAGCTTTTAAATAAAGCACTTTGTATGTCCTTTGTAACCTGTGTTGGTGTGTTTCCTTTGGGCTTCCCAGCCTCATATCAATTTTTATGTTTTCACAGTTGGCGCCCGAATAGGGACCCTCAAGATTGATGCCGGATCATTGAAGGTTGACGCAGACTATCGAACCGGAATCGGACGGTGTGATTCTGCGGGCCCGACCGAACGAGATGCGATACCTCGGCAGCGCAGCACGATCCGATCCTTGGACGATAGTCGTGTGGTCTGACACGGCATCTTGACGAGGGTCTATTTTTGAGGCGGGCAGATTTGTCGAAACCACCAAACACAAGGTAAAATTCGTTAGGTAAGTTATTTGATAAACCGTACGGTCCTCCTTAGGTTTGGTCAGGTGCAGTCGTGACCCGGCTCTTAATTTAACCCTGACAAATTGAATTTGGCATATTGTATCTGCAGACACAATTATTGACCAGGTAACACCAATTTTTTGTGAAATGCCTGGGAAATTGTCTAGCTGCTTTAGGGCTCTGTTCCGCAGCGATCGACAATCTTTGGAATTTAGCCGCCCGGCACCACAGGAGGGGTCGCCGGCATGTACTATGTACTGTAAGTATGGCATTGGTAGTATAGTATTTAATGATATTTGGCACAGACAGACCAGACATGCCTCCGAATTTCAGTGGCCAATCAACGGCAGTTTTGAGATCCCCCGTATTGAATACCTAGAATCAGTCTTGCTAAAAAAGAAGGCTAGACCTGCAGCCTTTGATGTTTTACAGAAATGGAAAAAAGAAGCGTTACAGCAGCTTAAAAGTAGGGATAAACATGCACGCCGTCATAAAACAAATGCCGAAAAAGCATTGATATATGATAAAGAAAAACATTCAGAATCAGTTAAAAATATGGATAGGGCTTTTTCACTTGGAATCCAGAAAATGTACCCCTCCAAAGATTTCCACGTTTCCAAAGAATTTATTGAAAAATTGTTAAACGAACGCAGGCCTGGTGCCTCTGCGCCACCTCCGTATGATCCTATTTTGGGCGCTCTGCCCATTCCTGCTGTTGTTCCTGCTGTTATTCCTGCTTCCCCTGTACAACCTATTGCTCCTATTCCTCTAGTTGTTGTTCCTCCACCTATCGCACCGCCCCTTCCTCCTGCGCCGATAGTTGTACCTTTATTAAATCTACCTGCACCTCCGCTCCCGAATGGCCCCGTATTGACTAAAGTTGATCAAGGTGCAGGATCAAAGATCGTCACTCGTAATACTGTTTCTGCAGATAAGAAACAGGAATTGTTTGCATGGGCTAAGCACTGTATGGAGAAAGGTGATCAAGTTAAGGTTTTTTCCACATTATCTAATTTGAACAGTTTTCCCGAGAAAAATGTTTTTATCGAAGGTTTGGGGACTCATTTAGGTGTGATGTGGGGTAGATTACAACATTCGGATCTTCCACAAAGGGTGAGAGATCTAAATGCTTTGGCACTTTCGAGGGACACAGAGCAGAAAGTATATGGTCATGTTGAAAAATTGTTTCAGTATAGGAAGGACTTTGAAAAGTCACGAGATGAGGATGACGAAGACGATAGTATGTATGTACAGAAACGGTTCCTTCCATGTCGTAGATCGGCACCTGAGGAAGTACGAATTTGTACCAAAGATGCGATTCGATGGATCTCGGATTCATCGATTCCGCCAGATGAAGTATATGACACGTATAGTCAGTATACAGTAGAAATGCAAAGAAAGGTAATTCAGGTAATGGTACAGTACCTGCAAGAAGAATGTGTAAGAAAGAAGGTTATTTGCCCCATAGAATTATTGGGGATTTGTAAAAGGGCTTTTTCGCCCGACACTTCTTCGGCTGCCTTAGCGCTCGACCTGGCTCTGTTGCTTAGTAAGCGGCCGGAGGTACCTATATCTCAGTTGCCTATGAGAGAGGTTCCTCCGACCTTTGTCCCAAAAGTTGAAATTCCCGCCAACGCTGGGACTGGTGCCCCCGCTGTGGATATCCCTGCACATTATGTATCACAATTCGTTCACGTCCCGTTTTCACGACAGGAAGTGAACACTAATAGACAATCAGTTCCCGATATCAGGAAAAACCCGACGGGGTTTTACAAAGAAATAGAGTCCGTCTTGCAGTCCTCTGTGTTCACCTTAAGTGATATTGACTTGCTATTTCCTGTACTCCTACCCGTAGATGTATGGAAGCAGGTTCGGACAATAGACGATGTGCCAGGGTTGGGAGATACGTGGGCTAATATGATTAGGATTGATGGGGAAAGACCAGCAGGTGAGAAACCACCACAGGTAATACTTACTTTGCCTGATAGAATTGTCGCAAAATTAAAAACTATAATCCCAGAGAAAAGAATTATTTGGGACAAGCTTACGGCCTGTGTTCAAGGGAAAACTGAAGGCGCCACCGAATTCTTTAACAGATTCAAGCAGGTATTTTCTGACTTCAGTGGACAGGATTTGGGTACAGAGTCTGGGAAAAGGTTGTTTGTGGACAAATTTGTATGTGGATTGTTGCCTGACATCCAGTCACAGGTTATGTCCTCTGAGAGCGCTTGGCAGGCAAAATCTCAATCTGAGGTTTTGCACATGGCTCAGTATTATGAGAACCGTGTTAATAATGAGAAGGACAAAACTGAAAAGAGGAAAGGAGATTTGAAAACCAAATTATTATTACAACAAATTGTTAGAAACCCCAGAGGAGGCACGACACAGACCAGAGGTCAGTATGTCCCAAAAGGAAATGCTCCTTTGGGTCCTGTGAATATTAATCAATGTGCTTATTGCCGCCAGGAAGGTCATTGGCAAGGTCAAACAGTGCGTTTGGGAGTATGGGTAGACGACCTAGGGGCCGCCCTGGAGCAGGGGGCCCTGATAGAGGTCAGTTTTTACAAGATGCTCAGCAACCTTTTTTGCGGGAAAATCAGACCTCGAGTGTGGACTCGATGAACATATTTGATCACCCTTCTGCTGCCTACCTCTCTGAAGAGCTTCCTTCTGACGATACTCTATTTCGTTAGGACTGCCCGAAGCAGAGTTTGGAACCTTCACCTATTCCCGTTAATCAGAAAGGCCCCTACGTTGAATTATTAGTAGGGAATAGGAAACACCAGTTTTTGATAGACACTGGAGCACAGAAGTGCTTCATTGATCATTCCCGGGTTCCAAACATTCCACTGTCAGGGCAAACAAATGTTTCCGTAGGGTTTTCTGGTATACCAATTGTCTGTCCGGTTTCTTCACCGGTGTCTGTTTCTTTGGGTCCCTTTACGGACCATTGCCCTTTTCCTCTCACTTCGAACTGTGGAGAGAATTTGCTGGGGTTGAATTTGTTAAAGAAATTGAATGCAGTAATTCATTGTTCCTCTGATGGAGTACGGCTGACGGTTTCACCACAGCAACTTCCTAATTCTCAGTTCCTGATTCGACCTTTACCTCCTGAGTTTAGCATTGTCCCGGAATGTTTATGGGCGGTTGACGACAATGATGTCGGGGTATTACAGATTGAGCCCGTTAAAATAGTTTTGAAACATGGAGTGAAACTACCACGCATTCCGCAGTATAAAATATCAGTTGAGGGCGAGCGTGCTTTGAAATGCATTGTCTCCGATTTTGTGCATCGTGGGGTGATCGAGGAGATTACAGGTAGTTTGTGTAACAGTCCGATCTTGCCTGTATATAAGAAAGGCGACAATGCGATTCCATACCGGTTCATAATTGATCTTCGTGCTATTAACAGAGTTGTCGCCCTACAATTTCCAATCGTGCCTGATGTGACGACGATATTGACAATGATCCCTGCTACGGCTACGCACTTCAGCGTTGTGGATTTAAAAAACGCTTTCTTTAGCATCCCTATACATAAGGAAAGTAGATATTTGTTTGCGTTCATCTTGGGGGGATGCTCATTTACATTCACAAGGGCACCTCAAGGGTATACTGAAAGTACAAGCATTTATAGTAGAGCTTTGAAAGAGCAGGTCGACACCCTTGAATTGCCACCAACTTGTACACTGCTTCAATATGTTGATGATTTGCTTTTGGCTGCAGACTCTGAAAGTGCTTGTAAAGAAGGCACTATACTGTTGCTTGTTCATCTAGCAAAAAATGGTCATAAAGCTTCGCTCAAAAAATTTCAACATTGTTGTCAGGAGGTCGCCTATTTAGGGTACCTCCTGTCAAAGGAGGGGAGGAGATTGACACCTGAAAGAATAAAACACATTTCTGGCATGTCTGTTCCAAATACACAGAAGGAAGTCAGAGCCTTTGTAGGTATGGCTTCTTACTGTAGGTTGTGGATCCCGAACTTTTCACTAGTGATAAAACCGATGTTGGCTTTGACCAAGAAGGGCATTTCTCTGCCACTGCCATGGGAATCGGAACATCAACGATCATTTGAGCTTCTCAAAACCGCGTTATGCTGTTCACCGGTTCTGGGTACTCCAAATTATGACAAGGCCTTTGTGTTGTTTGTGCATGAATGTGATGGATGTGCTTTGGCTGTGTTAACACAGGAACACAGAGGGAAGAATAGGCCGTGCGGCTACTATTCCTCCGCCCTTGATCCTGTCGCATGCGCTTTGCCAAGATGTTTGCGAGCTGTCGCTGCTGCTGCCGTGTCTGTAATACAGAGTGAGGGAATGGTCCTAGGCCATGATTTGATTTTGATGGTACCTCACTCTGTAGTTATCCTATTGAACAAAACCCAAACGCAACACCTCACCTCTGCACGGTTAACAAGGTATGAATTAATTCTGTTTTCCCCTCACATTCAAATTAAGAGGTGTTGTGTTCTTAATCCGGCTGAACTCTTACCTTTCCCGCAAAACACTGTTTGCGGTGACGAAGAATTACATGATTGCCTGTATACCACTGAACAAGAAACGAAGGGCAGGATAGATCTTATAGATTCTCCTTTGAACAATGCAGAAGGGGAGCTGTTTTGTGATGGCTCCTGCTTCAAACTTTCAGATGGTACATCTACAGCTGCTTATGCAGTTACTACATTGAGTAAAGTTGTTGAAACTAAGAGAATTTCGCAGGCCGCAGAGATTATAGCATTGACCCGAGCTTGTGAACTCTCCCAAGGGCGTATAGTAAATATATATACTGATAGCCAGTACGCCTTTGGGGTGGCTCACAACTTTGGGAGGCTATGGTCGGAAAGAGGGTTCCTGACCTCACATGGGACCAAGATCCAGCATGGCCCCTTGATAGTGCAATTACTCTCGGCACTCTCACTCCCTAGGCAGTTAGCGATCATGAAATGTGCAGCACATCGTAAGGTCATAGATGATGTGGGAAAAGGGAACGCTTTTGCGGACCTGATAGCCAGGCAAACGGCCACAGACCTTAGCACGGACATGTATGCTTTGAGGGAAATGAAAGATGCTTATATAATGGATGAAGGTATTGGGTCTGTGCGAGATATTCAAACTGATGCCACAGTAGAACAATCTAAAAGGTGGGCCGAAGGAATGGGGAAACTAGATGGTGATGGGTGTTGGGTGGATACATCTGAAGGAAAATGGTTGCTCCCTGATTCATACGTACTGGCAATGGTTACGATGGCACACGGTCCTACACATGTGTGTGCTCAGCAGATCACGAAAGTTTTAGAACAAGTTTGGGTGAATAACAAGATTCCGGAGACTGCCAAACATCATGTTTGAAATTGCATGATCTGCTTACAGCACAATGTGGGTAAGGGGACAGTAACTCCAAGGGGAAGCTTTGGGCCCCCTTCTGTTCCCTTCAAGGTCATTCACTTTGATTTTATTGAGATGGAACGGTGTAACAATCTGAAATATGTTCTTGTAATTATTTGTGCCTTCAGTAAATGGGTCGAGGCTTCCCCGTTAAAGGTGCTACCGCCATGACCACTGCAAAGATTATGGTAAAAGAATTTTTTCCTCGATTTGGGCTCCCAAGGGTAATTTGGTCAGACAATGGTCCTCATTTTGTTGCAGCAGTAATTTTGCAGATATGCACAGCCTTACGTATTGAGAAACGATTTCACTCAGCTAGACATCCTCAAAGTGTTGAGTTGATGGAAAGACACAATGGTATCTTAAAGAATAAGCTTGCAAAAAGATGTGCCGATACCAAACTGAAATGGCCAGATGCCTTACCTATTGTATTATTGGCTATGCGTACCACGCCTCAAACTAAGACTGGGCTTTCTCCATTTGAGGTAGTGATGGGGAGACCTGCTAATATTTGGGGTCTCCCAAAACCTAAAGCCCTGAGAGAGGTGGAAAATGTATTGCTTGTAGACTACTGTAACCAGTTAACTAAAAACCTGTATTTCATTTATCACCAGGTGTTTTCAGCTTTACCTGTTCGGTTCACGGGCCCAGGACACGATATACAGCCTGGAAGTTTGGGTCCTAGTGAAGGCCTACGAAAGGTCTTCCTGTCTCGCTCCTCGTTGGAAGGGACCCTACCAGGTGCTGTTGGTCACCCGGACAGCAGTGCGGGTGGCTGGAAAGAAACACTGGATCCACGCGACGCATGTCAAGAAACTTCCTCACCCGACGCCACACGTTACAGAAGAAGCAGAACCCCTCGCTGATGCTACAATCTCTGATCCTGGAGTAGCAAACAGCGCTGTGAGTGCGTCGGAGAATTTCTCTGAGCCCGAGGAGCTTGGGGAACAGTCCATTTCGTCTCCGCACTCTCTTGAAAAATCACTTCCGGAAAACACTGTTTCAAGCTCTGTGACTTCCGTCGCCTCCGACACGTCGCTTCCCTCAGGAAGTGACGACACCTTATTTGCGGATCAAACAATCTTGGGTACCACCAGGTACAATCTTCGATGAAGAAAATAGAACTACGCACGGGTTTTGCATGCATTTGGAAAAGGGAAGTGATTGGAAGTTTTCTTTTGTATAGGAAAGTTCTGTTGAACAAAAGGAATTCTGCTGGCTAGGGTTGGGAAGGACTAAGAAATCTCGCGACCGTAGCGTCGCCAGCAATGAACATTGGGGTCGTCGATTGAGGAACTACAATGCCTGCCACCTCCACTGCTGTTCCCCACACTGGACTTGTGAATAAGGGGGTGACCAACTTGGACAATGAACAATGTGCCTGGGCCCCGAAAACGTACTGCTGTGTTTTGATAACGATAATTGTTATTTTTGCAATTACTGCTGTAGGACTTTGGTACTTTGAAGAAATCTATCCTCTAAAACCTTTACTACCGACCGAGATTGTACCAACTGCTTTGACTCCCTCTGTACACCTTCACACTCTGTCCCCTAGAGACTCCCAACATAGACAAAAATATCATAATAACACTCTAATGATAGTGATGAATGCAATGCATGCCATTTTTAATAAAAGTAATTGTTGGATTTGTACTCATTTACCGCAACATGGGAACAAGGGACTGGGATGGTATATTCACCCTTTCCCTTTAACGACTGCTTGCTATGCCTCTCTTAGAGCACTATTCTTTGGCCGTTGGAATGATAGCATCTCAGGGAACTTTGATGGAACTAATCTGAATGATTTTGAGAAACGTGAATTAACTCCCCTGGGATACTCGCTTTTTGCGAATAGAAGTAAACCTAATGTCGCTTCTATTAGGCCGTCTGACAAACTGTCTCTTCCCTTTCAAACTTTAATTTCCTTTAAAATGGCTCCGATAGGCAATAAGGACGCCGTGCCTCCTTCTTACTCTCTAAATCATAGCCCTGACTCGGTCCCCTTTTGTGTACAAAGAAATGGCACTCGGCCAATGGGAGATTTTGAAGGTTGTAAGAACATTGTAAATTTGACTGGAGAAAGCAGGCCTCTGTATGTAGGGGGGCCTGTTTATTTTGTTTGTGGTAGTTTAGCATTTCCTTGGTTGCCCAAGGATTGGCAGGGAACCTGTTATTTAGGAATCCTGTCACCCGGGGTATTTGTAGGTAGTACATTGGAGGTTTCTAAGGCTCGTCCACGGCGGGACGAGAACGGAGATACCCCAGGGCAAGTATTGGGTGATATAGCAAAATCAGTTGTCCCTTTTGGGGACAAATAAACTCTGAGAACATTAGGGGATTAGCAAGGGTACTGGAGAGAACGATCAACCGGACCACGGACATACTCTACAATATGACATTAGAACAAAAAGCAATACGATTGGTAGCACTCCAAAATCGGATGGCATTAGATGTCATTCTGGCAGAACGAGGTGGAGTATGCAAACTAGTGGGGTCCGCTTGCTGTGTTTTCGTACCAGATTCCTCGCCGACAATTTTTAAAGCAATACAGAACTTGCATACTCTTAGTTCTGAAGTACATATCCCTGTAGGAGATTGGAATCTTATCACCTGGTTCTGGGATTCTTTACGATCTTGGGGTTGAAAGGTGCTTTCTGTTATTTTAGCTATTTTGGGGATCCTGCTATTCCTTTGTTGCTGTTTTCAATGTCTTCCGAGTATATGTGGAATGCTAGAGGGATGCTGTGCCCAAGCAGTGAGCACAATAGGGCATAGAATATATGCCCCAGATACAGCATCTAAAGAGTTCATGTTACAAGAGGTTCTGATGAACGACCTAATGGCTATAGATATAACACAATGATTCAGGATGTATGGATGATAACACATGGAATCATTTGCAAAAGTATTAGAAATGATATTAGCACTTGGCATAGGCCAAAAGGAGGGTCTGTTGGAATTGAAATAATATTATGCCTCCTATCGCAGTAATTGAATGTGTATTGGCCTACGCCAAGTTGTCTAAAATATCATGTAAATAGATTCCGCGGCAAGGTTTTGACCTTAACGAAAAGTTATGTAAATCGCCATCTTGGATTTAGCTGCCATTTTAGGTTCTCTTGTAAAGTGGAAGTCACCCTGAACATCAAAATGGAGGCCGAATGACATTCTGAGTGAGATTCTGGCCGTTGTGACCTCCGCACACACGAATAATTAATATGCCTGCAGGCCACTTGCCGGGGTCGCGAACTGAGACCTTGTCCTATCCCTGACCTATGTGTAAATGAACAACTGTATCAGCGGAACTGATCAAAATGCATACATTATGGGATTGACCTGGCAAGGAACCCTAGGCCTGGTCCCAAGAATGGTTAACCCGCGAGGGGGGTTGGCCAAGGGCTGAATAAAGGATATAAAAGCTCAAGTATTCTAATTCACGGTCTCTCTACTAATGCATCGAACCCTCGTTGAAGTTCGTTACGTTACTCTGAGAGCCGAATAGCTATCCGTTTGTCAATTGACTTTGGTAACTGTTGTAGCTTTTAAATAAAGCACTTTGTATTTCCTTTGTAACCTGTGTTGGTGTGTTTCCTTTGGGCTTCCCAGCCTCATATCATTTTTCTTTGTTTTCACAATGTCTTTTGAAAATGGGCGTGGATGCTAACTTTCTTTGCCCAACCCACTCACGATTTGATAGGTCAAGGATTTCTCTTTGACCTGATTTGAGAAGGGAGCAGTGAGACATCAGGTGTCATCTTTATGGCATACAGAAAGAACACTCCCCTTTGCTTTTACCTTAGAAAATCATTTTCATAACTAAACACATTTCCCAGATACACAAGTGGTTGAAATTCCATATACACATCATATATCACATAAGGTAGTTTCTGTTCCAACTCTGATGTTTCTAAGAGCTTGGATTAAGAAATGACAACATGTTGTGCTTTTTGGTTGGTTTACCAATATTGGATTTTTACCAAAAATGATACAGATGTACACCGCCTCTCTACACATATTCCAGTAAATTTTCATTTTTCTAGCGTGAACCCTGTGTCTGCAATCTCCATAGTTCATGGGGTTTTGCCTCAGAACATGGTACAGAGTTCTAACACCTCTTAAAACGTGCACAGAAAAATCACAAGAATAATTATATTAATTATATAATTTTGACAAGTCCGTACTATGAATTATCTATCTTTTTTTTAAATTATGCTCTAGCCCAGAGGGGTGTGGTTTCCCAAAGCACATGGTGGAATTTCTGGTTTGTCCACTTCCTCCAACTCAAGTTGCTCACAGAGGCACTGCCCCTCCCGTTTCTCTCAAGAGGAAGCCATTTACGATCCCCCCTAATTTAACATTTGCCTGAGCCAAGGAAGGCTCATTGTTCAGTTTCCTGCAGTCCCCAGCTGCTCTTCCCCTAATCCAATCAGAGAGGTGTCATCTCCCTTTGGTGGGGGCAGCAGAATGCAGCCAGGCCTGGGAAGAGTGGCTGAGCAAGTTTCAACTCCTGTCGGGGGTAGTTGCCAGGCAGAATTCAATCCCTTTAAGCCAGGCTTCAGCTAAATGTCACTTTTGTTCTCAGTTTTTCTTCATCGAAATCAAACGTACAATTTTTAAACGTGCAGCTAGAACGCTGATTCTAAGTTCAAAACTATGACATTTAACAGTTGCAAACTATGTGATACTCAACACTAGGTCACACATTTATTTTAAACATTTAGATTTTAGTGTCTTTCAGTCCAATTTCACTTCAGCTGCTGACATCCACGGCTCAGCCAGTTTCATTATGAACATTATTTTGGGCTCTTTCTCTTTCTAGATTTTGTATGCACACAAGAATACATTCTGCCAAATGTCTGCTGGTATTCAGTGAGATTTTTGAATATCTTGGAATGTTTAAAATAGGCATTTTTAGCTTGCATTTCAGAGAAACAAAGGTGATTTCAAAGCGCTTTTTTGAGCGAACCGGCACGGCTGTTTTTCCTTTTGCACACATTTCACCCATGGCACTCCTGGCCCATCACGCTCACACTGGTGGGTGGTAGGTCAGGCAACCATTTTGGTGTGTGCAAAAACTGCGCGGTTTTCCTGGATCCTGGCGCAAATGTGGGCTTTTCCACCATCTTGGATTTCCAAGCCAAATGTTGCAGCATAATAACTCGAACATGGGTCAAAACCCCTGACAAATGGAACCTTAGCCCCAAGCCTTGCGTGCCAAGAGTTTCACCTGATAGCTGGAAGTTTCCCTCACTGATGCATTATTTAGTGGCACCTGTATCGACCATAAAGATGAATTGCTTATTACCTATCTCAGTGCCCACCAAGGGTTCCTCGTCAGGGTGGGTGATCATGGACAGGACTGTGCATGCAAGGGCTTTCTGTGGGCATATCAGGATATGTGTTGGTACCCAGGAACGCAAAAGGATTCCCTACCATGACACTCACTGTGCCTGTTGGGGTGTGGGGGGTACCTGCAGTTATGCCTGGTGTATTTCATATGGTATGGACATGGCAATAGGGTGTGGAGGGAAGTGTTTCTTTTGGTGCCTCGGGCCAGTCTGGGCATATGGATTATATCCCATTCGCATCCTGCTTCTGCATTCCCTCACAAAGTGACCCCACTTCCTGCATCCCCAACACTGAGCTGAGCCCACTCCCCCTTTAAGTCTCATTTCTCCAAATCCTCCCCTGCTTCTCTGACCCCTCCTCTCCCTCACACTGCTAACCTCCTGGATACCACCCAGGATACTGGTGTTGCGGCCCACCGTTCAACTGCCCTTGCCCTCGACCTGGCCAAAATGCTGCTATTTGGACATCTGCCTGCACTGCCAACTATGTTTATGTTACTGCTGTTACTACCCATTCAAGTGCTATTTCTGCTAGTTTCTTCTGTACCAGTTTCACTTCCCCGTCTGCACCCTTTGTGCCATTTCCTTCTCCTTCTCTTTAATTTATTTTTTAGTTGTGTATAATTTTAATCTCTATTTCAGCCTACCCCTTCACTTCAATGCCCACAATCTTCTTGAGTGCTTTTTGTGCCTCCTTGAGCAATTCCTGCTTAATAACAAAATAGTAAATAGGAAATGATCGGTACCACTGGTGTCCCATCTCAACTCTCCACATCTCCTGCACTTTTAAAATGTACTGAGCTGGGTCTTTGTCATCCCCAATTGTGTACTGCTTTATGGACTGCAAATCCGGTGTGTCAATGTATGCTTGCGGCAAGTCACTCCACACCTATGCCCTGATATTATTAAAGGGTGCCCTGTAATGTGTATCATCATCTAGCTTAACTCCTGGATAATCTGCCTTAACCCACACATCTCCAGCCTGGCCTCCCACTGTTGCTGCAAGCAAGCTTTTTGTATCTCCCACATCTAAAGGAATCCCGGCGGTCTGTTTCTCTAACGTGTATATCCTCTTCCCAGTCCCCACCATAAGGGGTGGGATCACCTTGATCAAGTTGTTCTTATATATTTGGGCACAGGCTACATACTGCGCCCTCCCAAGGCCTTTATGCAATAATGGCAACTATGTGCCCATTCCATACCTTGCCTTCGATCCATCACTTTCCTTTTTCCTTGCCACTGCCACCTGTCCAAATCAGTTCCTTAACTTCGGATGCCACAGACTCTCCACCCATGTAGTTTCTGGGGCCTCCTGTGTCTTGTCTTCATCCTCGAAATCATCCATAGAGTCCCATTTTCCTTCCTGCAACTCTCTGTCTATATCCCTGCACGACCTCACTGTCCCATAACCTACCCTCTCTGCTCCTCTGTCATTGGCCTTCCTTTTCTCAATGTGCATGTCTTTTCTTGCATTGCTGTCCAGTCAAAACAAAACACATCCAGTCCTCCAATCGTCCAGGCCACACCCCTGCCTGCTGCCCCCTTCCCTAAGAGTTGTCAACTGTGCCAATTCTGCTTGTGATGCTCCTAATTTCTGTTCTGTGGTTTGCTATCCTGTGACGTTGTAGTGTTGGATGCTGTTTGATATGGGGGTGTCGCTGTGGCGGGTGAAGGCACATAGGTTGGGTTTGTGTATCCCGTGGCTGAGAGGGTGATGAGCAGGTAGAGCCCTCCAATGAGCGAGGGCGGTATTGCACCTTCTGGGGATGTTGGTTGGACTACACTTGGGGTGAGGCTGCCGCCACACTGGGCCCTGTACTCATCAGAAACCTCTATTTCCTCTAACTTTTTTCACAACTCTAACATTTCTTTCCTCTTCTGAAGCATTTTACCTTTGTATTTGGCCACTAAAAACATTGACATGTGTTCGAATATCCCTCTATCATTTGTGCCTTGCTCTGGACATTACCCCCATATGTTTCTACCACCCACTGGCGGTGATACTTTTCAATCTTACTCTTATACAATGGCAATGCACTACATATGTTCTCTAACAGAGTAACCATCCCCATATCGACGATTACAGTGCTCTCAAAATATCAGACAATATCAGAAATACTATTTGTCGTGAATGCTCCTACCAATCAATTTTCTGGCCCCCCCGTACCCCCCTTGCCACGTTCCCTTCTCCCCTTCTCACTTAACACACATGCACTCGCTCTCACTCCCCACGATCAATGCACTCACACTACTTCTTCTACAGGCCCTTCCTTGGCCTCTGCATGCGACACAATAAAAGATATGAAGCACTAAAACAACAAGCTAAAACAATAACATTAAAATAACAACTACTACTTTGTCTCATTCACCCACCCGGGATATATTGGGTACAGGAATCGAAACTCTCAAATTTTATGCCGCCCCTATATCTTTATTCTCTTTTCACAAGTAAAGAAAATGCCCCATCATCTTCCCTAGCTTGGAAAGGATCCCACACTTCTGTGTTTCTCTTCTCATGTCCTCATAACAATAGTAAAAAATAGAAAGAACAAACTGCCACGTGGTCTTCACAGTCTCAGCTCAATCGCACACCAATTCACCACTCACTCTCGCTCCCTCTACTACAATGCACATGCCCATGTACACCGTTGTCCCCATTCCCTCTTAATATCAACCCCTGTTGTTATCACCCACAAAAGGTGTACTTACATCTGCGTGTTCACCAGAGCTCCTCCGTCACTGGTCCCAATAACGGTCTGCACCTTCCTAGAGGCCGTGTCATGCTCCAAAGAGCAGACAGGTGTTCTGTGAAAACGGCTCTTGTGCGCCACTGCAGGTTGCATGCTTGAGACTGATCACTGCAGATATGCGGCCTGGAAGCATCCGTCTTTCGCAGAAAATCTGGGATCATGTCAAGGTCATCTAAAATGTAGAGAAACCACTCAACGGTCACACCAGAAAAAATACAACCCACTGGGGAAAAAGGCCAAGCACACCTCTTGCAAGGAGAACAAGGTTTATTCTCATAAAAAAACACGCATGCGATAGCAAAGAACTCTGCTGCCACAGAGCGCCCTGACAAATCAGCATAAGCAGCAGATTATAAGGGTACACAGTGTCATCAATGACGTAATTTACATGCATTACAAATGCAAGCAGCTGGTTGGTGCGACCCCATACATATACGACCTGCTCCATAAGGGCCTGGCTTCTCCCACCCATCTTCTTCCACGTGGGCTTCTTCTTCGCACATCACGAGTACTGCAGACATGAGGGCACAGGCTGCATTCAAGGGCACACTATCTTACAAACCCCAGCTCCATCCCAAACGTGTTGGCACTGTTCCATTTCTTCCCACCCCAGAATGAAATGTTACTTTCCCTCCCTTGCACCTCGCAGCACACATCACATGGGCTTAGGGCCTTCTGCTATGATCTTTTTGATAGATTATCAATCTAACTGCTTTATGGGTGGTGGTCTGAGACTGACCTGTACTCTGCAATGTTGGGGTTTTAGAACATGGGCATCTGGATACAATAATTTAGAGTTTGGGCTGGGGTAGGTCAGAGGCATGTGCCCTCCTTCTCATGGGTTAGCTGCTTGCACTGAGTTCTCTGCCCCCTCATGGCCTTGTAAGGAGCATTCCTTCTGAGTGGAATGTGCTGTTAGTATGAGACAATGAGAGGTTTATGAATCCCAGTGGATTTGGCATTCCTCATTGTTGCCCAGGCTATAATAAGCTCCCACGTTCACATACGCATTTCTATGTTTCGCACTTGGGCCTACTGCCTTGGCTGCAGCGCAATGCCAGGCCTCAATTTTAAGATGGCTGCTGGTCTCCTAAGATGGTCTTTCATTTTCTAGTACAATCTACTCCCAGTTACATAGTAATGTACTACAGAGCAGCTTCTATTGACACCCCCTCCTCCCTGCAACCATCCTACACCACACTGTTAGGCCTCTGCCGCATTCGGAACCCCTTTGGGCCAGGGACGACCGTCCCCTTCCCAACACTAGTATACTTGCTTTGGTGAGAGTGAAAATTAACCTAGAATCATTGTCTTTTTGCATTAAACACTTCTATAAAATGTTTTTAAATGTTGTCATACTGGGTTATTATGTGAATTGTGTACTTTATTTTAGGTCATTATGTTGAAACACTCACAAATAAATGCACCTTGCTCAATGATAAGAATTGGGAAACAATGTGGTCAAGTTCAGAAATTGCAGGTTGGGCTCAAATCTCAGCTTAGCCTCTTAAAGGATAGTTCCGGGACTTTTTTTTTATTGTCCCTACGGGTCGGCCATGTGTTTGTAAGCATAAATCGGTAGATCGTAGGAAACTTTCCTATGGACCTTACCCGACTTTTCGCCCATTATCGCACTCGAAATCAGCCTCCATTTTGTGATAATCCTATCATTCCGCCGCATCGACCTGGCTCACCTGCCTTTGCGGCACTAAATCAAATCCCCCGCCCCTGAAACAGACTTTATCAAAACATTCATATTCCCCGCCTCTATCCGTGACGTGACTGAGCTGCGTAGGCAAACGCGCCCAGGCGTCTTCTACGCGACTCCACACAGACCCCGGAAATCAACACAGATCAGCTCACAATACAGCGCACCACAATTCGGAATATGAAACTGTACTTTGAAATCAAACCGCAAGATTGTAAATGTGGTAAAGTACATTTATTTGACATCAAATGTTTAGAGAATATTCAGCGATTTGCATTTTTATTTGCTCATGTTCCAAAAAGTTCGTATTGAGGAACGCGATGGTCCTTTGCTGTACACAGGGTCTTAGAGCATCTCACAATACAGCACCACAATTCGGAATGTGAAACCGTGGTTTAAAAGCAAACGGCAAGATTGTACATTTGGCAAAGTACGTTTATTGGACATCAAATGTTTAGAGAATATTCAGCGATTTGCATTTTTCTTTGCTCTCGATCCAAATTAGTTCGTCTTGAGGCAAGCGATGTTCGTGTGCAGTACACAGGGTGTTGGTTTACGATAAAAATAAGCTCTTCTGTCGCACTGATAATCGCATGGCTGTTCCAACAACGAGGCACTAGGCCACCACAACGGTAGGTATGTTGCATCTAACCGTTAGTACCGCGTAAGGGCATACTTGTACTTGGCGATCGTCCCATAAAATGGTCAGGGTGGTAACGTTGTTCACGCGGAGAAGCAACTGGCGGCTGTAGAAGCCGTCCGCCGGTGTCTGGTACTCGTGACACAGACAGTAGTGAATGATGTACCTAAAAACATAAAAAATGAAATTAGTCTCACCATCAGATCCTTATTAAAATTATTCATTTCATAGCGAGGACAGCGCTACTGGGTGTACACAAGTGTTTAAAGGCGTGGCGAGGCATGGAGGGGGGGGGAGTGGAGTACAAGGTAAGTAGCATAAAATAATAAATAAATAGGGCCAGCTGGTGGCAAGTGCAAGGTAAGTGCAGAACAAGTGCTGGGAAGGGGGGGCTGTAGGATACTGAGACAGTCCCCCAGTGCAGGGGTTGACAGGGAGGCAGTGCAGGTGGAGAGTGGAAGGGCCCAGGACCGAGGTCGCAGACAGTGGACCAGTTGTAGCAGGGGAGAGGGAGAGAGAAAGCAGAAGCAAAGAGGAAGGTTTTGAGGTGCTTCAGTAAAAGCAGATGTTTCTCCTCCAGATAGTGCGCGGTAGAAAACACTATGCCACATAGAACGAACAAGTACAACTGAACCCGTCTTTAAAGCCACTGTATAGTAATGAAATTGCGGTATAAACTCATCAAAAGTTACTTACATTATATTTGCATTTTCCATTGTGTCTCTGTGTAGGGCAGACCCGAAACACCACTCCTTCTTTGCCGACGTTACTTCTTCTAATGAACGTGGCTCATCGTTTCGTTTCTGAAATTTTATTCATTATCTTTTCTTAGTCTTTCAGGATGGTCCCGGCCTGTCAAGGTCAAATCACAATAGAACCTTATATTGGGTCGTGGGCCGTTCCGCCACCCGAGCAAAACATCAAAGCAGCTGACCTTCACTTTGAGCGAGCACACATTTCTAGTTAGCTCCAGTTAGTGTAAGGGCATCTTGTCTGCGTGCCTTTTTTTTTATTGTCCCTATGGGTCGGCCATGTGTTTGTAATACGGAAACATTCTATAATTTTTGTAAAAATGATTTATATTACTGTTTGGTTTAATTGCAATGGGCCTGCAACATGAGGAGACTCGAGAGAACAGACAATCGAATTACAATCATTTAAACCGTGATGTGTATTTCTCAATGAGCTCTGCTTTAGGTGGACATGGAACAGAGGCAATGTTGGGTGGCAATGCAGTTGTCCCCTGCATAGGTTCGTTCACCACTCCATGTTTGTGCCTATCGAGGACATCTACGATAAGTCTCTCAATAAACTCATATTGCATATCCTCAAACACTGGTTTGATCACCCATTGTTTACTTCTTTTAGTGAAGGCCTTATTGTAGCGAAGCGTCCCTAAAGTTCCGGTCGTCCTACTTTGTTGACGGCCAACATTATGGTTATGTGCCAAGACCGCTAGAAGAGTCCGATTTATCATGCCTTCCATGCCAAAATGCAATCTTTTGGGCCTGTACTTGAGGCACATATTGTGGAACACCTCCAAATCTCCTGTGTGGCAGAATTCCGTGAGTCCCCTCAAAGCTTTTGTTATAGTTTTATCAAATACAATCTTTTCAATGGCCTTGTGAGTGGGTGATGAAGGAATCAACCACTTCTTCTTCCGTGCCTCCTCTGTGGACAAATGGCCATGTTCACATTTGTGGAAATGCTCATTTGTCGACCATCGATGTACGTTGCTACAGTGCAACATTACTGACCGCCATTTTTCCAGTAGAATTTCCAACGACCCTTCACATGTTTTTGAGCTCCACCAAAGATGGTTGCTGATTGACTTGGACCACTGTGAAATACCTTGCATATCTTTTTTTTTTCCTGCAGCCGACAATTTTTTATTGATTGATTTTGCAAGATGCCAAACGTCAAATTGGTGATTTATATTTTTGTACTGTTCTCTCATTGTCTTGGCAATTGAAACGTGTCTGTCCGTGGCTATCAGGTCGATCACCATTCCCCGCGATTGTAGTTCTTGCAATGATGCTACAAAGCCAAATTTCTCCATGGCCACTGAGGATGTACTTTGTGACACCTGCACGACCACCGAACTCACAATTTTCTTACTTTCCATGTCCTGAAAGTGGTAGGTGCAGTACTTGGCTGAAAATCCTGGACTGTCGCATTGTCCATCACCGGCTAGCCTGAAGCGTTTGCCCGCGAATGTACTTTCCATTGACATTTTTTCCATTCTCCAAGCTTCGCTGATGGCTGGAAATAGATAATCGGTTTGGTATTTGTAGAACTGACTTTTCGCAATGAAATGGATTCCCACAAACTGAAAGAAATACTGTAACTTTTTAAAACTTGAACCACTAAAAAGTGCGGCCGCTGCACAAAGTAGATTGCCTGCTGGCAGTTGCCCCAGCATGGGTTGTGCAGACCATGCGAACGGATGATATTGTGTACAGGTGGCATGTATTTTAAGGTTAGTGCCTCGAATTGCACGAGTCACATTAATCAATGGCTCCCCACATACTTCCCCACCAACCCAATGCCCACATTTCATCATCATAATAATATCCATCAAACAGCTATCGAATACAATGAATTTGGCCTCTTTCCTTATACTGTCACTCTGCATCCCAGCTGGTTCGGCCTGTAACGTTGAGGACATGTCACTCGCATGAAAGGTACAATCTCTGATATCGTCTTCCGCTATGCTGAGTGATATTGATGGTGTTTCATTGTCGTCCACTTCATTCTCTTCCATTGCAACATCTGTTCCTTGTCCGGAGATGGGAGAAAAAAACAATGTCTTCAACTTTCGCGTGCTCTTATTTTTTGCGGGTGTGGATTCTGTGAATTGATCTACGACTGCATCCAAACTACCAGGAGGACATTCACTATCAATGGCTGGTGGTGGTATAGCTCCGTTGTCAATCACTTCATATTCTTCCCATTGGCACGATGCATCTCCAGTCTCAAGTCCCTGCCAAAAGGTTTGACAAGCAACATCTCTCGTTCGCTTCACTGTCTGTGTAGATCTAGTTCTTACACCCACTCGCAACTAGAGGACAGATTAGAAAAGGGATGTTCAGTTTAAACACAACTTACAGTATTGAACTATTGACAGTGAAAGACAACATAATATAGTGAACAGGACACTAACCTTCTTTTGCTTTCTTTTCTTTGAAACTTTCTTTCCTCGAACTTCAACATCAGGACGCTGTTGCTCCGACTCGTGTGTGCATGTCTCCACTTCCTCTCGCGCTGCAACGACTATACTTTCATGATAAGCACATCCATCACTCACTGAGGCTCCATCGACTCGCTGAAACATAGAACTTTCATTAGTATGTATAATAATATTGAAAACACAAAATGTACTTGGGGACCAATACCCATACGTACATCTCAATAGCAAAACACGAATGAACGCATTGTGTAGAACATTCAAACGACAATAGTTCACGCATTGTTGATCTAGTTAGATTGAACTGTCAAGATCCATACCTCGGGCTCCGCATAGACTTCCATTGATGATATTATTGAAGATGAGGCTTCAGCAACTCCCTGAAACACAGTAATTGCATTAGTATGGTTTTGTATTTTGTTTAAAAGAACATAAACTTTCTGCAGGCGTCAACGGCTCATCTAAATAGACCTGCACAAATGATCAGTTGTCTAAAATAAATAATGGATATCTAAATATGATTCGATTTGCTCCATCGTTGGAAGTGTCACCACCCAGAGATCTGCATCAACTATTAGGGGTGATGTTCTTGTTGAAGAAGCTCCGTCAGCTCCCTGAAACATAGTACTTGCGTTAATAAAGAAGGAAGTATAGCGGATGTAATCACGTCATTTGATCTCGCATGATTGATCTGTCAGTATCCATACCTCGAAATGCATAAGAACATCAAGGGACGCTGTAACTGCGGTGCACACTTCTGCAAGCTGTTGCGCCGACCCGTAACTGCACGCTCCCCCTTCCTCTTGGACTAATGCTCCATCGACTCCCTGAAACATAGGACTTTCATTAGTAATGAACACAATATTGAAAAAAGAAGACACATAGGAGGGCGACGACAGAAGGACATACCAATGGCTAAAAACGAAAGAAACATTGTGTGTAACAATCACGCTACAAGAATGCAAGATCTGATGATCTCCATCGATGGAACTGTCCGGAAACGTACCTCGAGCATCTGAGTGACATCTACGGTTGTCGTCAATGCGTTGGACTCCTCAGCATCTCCCTGAAAGACAGTACTTGCATTATTTTGGATAACAATAATTATAACTGAAAACAAAGACTAGAGGACGAGTACTGTGGTGTACCATTAGGTAAAATAATTACACGATCAATTAAAACTATTGATTTACATGCCTAAAACAAGTCAGTGTCAGAATAGCTAAGTAAGATTACCCGATAGGCGCTTGAAGTGGCTGATGACTGCAATAACGACACGGATGGAGAATCTTCAGCCTTCATATTGAGTGGATACATAAATGGGGAAATTATTGTTAGCTAATGCTACACACTACCGCAATGCCGAGAGATAAATACGTAAACTTGACTCACCAGTGGAGGGATGTGGACGAATAGAGTGGGAATAGCGGTTGAGAGCAATTTTCGCCTCGCTCGCGGTGTTTTCGTCCTTATTAGCAATGATGTGGAGTACATGTCTGGGCTAAAGTGCCTGCTGCAGATGCGGTATCGATCACCCCTCTTGTCCGCAAAGACTTCTAGGACTCTACTTTCTATCTCAGAGGCTGGATATCCGCAATATCGGACCCATTCTCTTATCTGATCTATTGTCTTAGGGAAAACATGTATTATAGTACCTTCAGATTTGTTATGGGTCTTCGAAGGGCAACCGCCAATGGAACAGGCAGGCATTATGGAAAGTTCTGAAAAGTAAAGATCAACAATTCTCTATGAATACCAATGTGTTAAAACATTAAATGACACATAAAAGGTTCAATGCAAGGTCCGTTTTGGTTCTTGGAACTATACATGTTATTCACATGCGGATAAGTATTTCAATAACTTTCAAAAAATAGAAAAAGTAATTTGACTAAACTCAGAACATGTGACTAGTTCCTTGCATGTACTGTCGTGAACGAAAAGAAAACATGGATGCAATTTGATGACTACTAGCAAATAGATATAAATTAAAAAATTGGACGCAAAATGATTATGGTACATGGACTTACCTTGACGAACAAACAGTTAGATGCAGGGATCAGAGTAGTTTCTTGTCGTAGAACAGGGAGCTGTTCACAGGTTGCAAACTGACGAGTTTGCTCAAAGTGGTCACGGAAGTTCACAGAGACGAAGAGCAGATAACCAGCACCTTCACGGGTTGACTAGCAAAGCGCAAAGAAGTTCTCATTAGAAATATGAAGTGGGTTATAAAGAATTCGAAACAGGGGTGTGTTTGTGAATGAATGACGTGTATATGTCGTGGCATTATGCGGTCTGCAGGGGGCCGTCCAGCGTGAGGGGGGATGCTTGGCAGGAGACACGGGGTCTGGAGGTAGACATGGGAACAACAACCCATGCTCTATAGACCACTTTGAAGTGTACATGGTCTTTGGCACCTCTTGGCCTTTATCGCTCCCTGACAGCTCCACTTGCCAGCACAAGTACCCCGGTGCGAACTGCCTTTGATAGGGCGGGGGGTGGATCGGGGCGGTGGTCGTGCAGACAAGACACAGGAAGACTCGTGAATGGAGACACACTTATGTGGATTGCAGGGGGCCGTCCAGCGTGAGGGGGGATGCTTGGCAGGAGACACGGGGCCTCATTAGGACCCTGGCGGAGAGGGTGTTACGCCAGCGTAGTGCATGGCGTACCTCTCCGCCATACTACGAGTTCCCGTAGCGCCATGGCGGCCTTTTCCGCCTGGTTTTACCAGGCGGAGAAAACCATGGCGCTACGGGACCTCGTTGTTAATTACGCCACCGTATTTTACGGTGGCGTAATTAACTCCTTCCCCACTCCCATTATACCCTATGGGGCAAAAATGGGAATGGGGAAGGGCAGAATGGGGATTGGGGATTTACCGCTCCGCCGAGGTCGGAATGGGGCGGTAAATCCGCCAACCCCCATGGCGCTATCGGCGGCTTTCCGCCATGCTTCGCGGTGCATTTAGCACCGCGAAGTCCGCCTGGGTCGTAATGAGGCCCACGGGGTCTGGAGGTAGACATGGGAACAACAACCCATGCTCTATAGACCACTTTGAAGTGTACATGGTCTTTGGCACCTCTTGGCCTTTATCGCTCCCTGACAGCTCCACTTGCCAGCACAAGTACCCCGGTGCGAACTGCCTTTGATAGGGCGGGGGGTGGATCGGGGCGGTGGTCGTGCAGACAAGACACAGGAAGACTCGTGAATGGAGACACACTTATGTGGATTGCAGGGGGCCGTCCAGCGTGAGGGGGGATGCTTGGCAGGAGACACGGGGTCTGGAGGTAGACATGGGAACAACAACCCATGCTCTATAGACCACTTTGAAGTGTACATGGTCTTTGGCACCTCTTGGCCTTTATCGCTCCCTGACAGCTCCACTTGCCAGCACAAGTACCCCGGTGCGAACTGCCTTTGATAGGGCGGGGGGTGGATCGGGGCGGTGGTCGTGCAGACAAGACACAGGAAGACTCGTGAATGGAGACACACTTATGTGGATTGCAGGGGGCCGTCCAGCGTGAGGGGGGATGCTTGGCAGGAGACACGGGGTCTGGAGGTAGACATGGGAACAACAACCCATGCTCTATAGACCACTTTGAAGTGTACATGGTCTTTGGCACCTCTTGGCCTTTATCGCTCCCTGACAGCTCCACTTGCCAGCACAAGTACCCCGGTGCGAACTGCCTTTGATAGGGCGGGGGGTGGATCGGGGCGGTGGTCGTGCAGACAAGACCCGTTTGCCGCAGGGCCTCACCAAGGAGAGGCCATCTAACTGAATGTAAGAGGATGGCTGCAGGATCTACTACATGGAATGCAGGGGGGTGAGTTTATAAATACCTCACCCTCCCAGGAGAATATACACTAGATTCATTTAAAAAATCAAAACAACCATTGTTAAAATATATGTTGGGCTTTATTTTAGATTTTAATTAAACATAAATAATAAACATTACACATTGTAAAGTTGAGGTTGCAGCACATCGAGGGAAAATCCGCGGTATTGTCCACTGTCACTGGGGAAATGTTGTCTAATGGCAAGTACCGCACAGGCAGGTATTACTCTCCGAACGCGGTGTCCGAGCCTCCCGTGAAGCCACCAAGTGAAGCAACGATAGGCCACCAGCCTGTACCACCTGTGAAAAAAAAGATGCAAACTGTATTAAACTGACCAAACTTTCTTATCAATGTCGATTCAGGTAACACATGTCATTTTTCTTAGAAAAAAATTATATCTAGAAAATGCACTATATGGAACCAATTTACATGCGTTCGAATGATATGTAAATGTAATTTTATATGTGGGAGACGACCATGAAATAGTGGTGGCATCACTGACATCACAAACAGAGTATACTTACTCGTTACTCGGATTACGCGGACGAACAGTGCCACGAAGTTCGTGCATAAGCACCATCATCATCCTCAACACTGTCCGTGAGAGGCAGGCTTCCCTGAACTCTGGCAGCTCGGTGATGCATTGCGGACTTTGCTCGCCTTCCTGCAGACTTTGCTCGCTTTCCGAAATGTAGGCCAAGCACCCGGAATTTTCACGGCAGCAGCAGTTCTCCTCCTCAGTTGGCATTAGCTCGCACCGATTGCACGTGCACCAGGTGGAGACGCCGTCCATGCGACATGGTCCAGGCTCTTCATCCGTTGACTGGTCCTCCCAACTGCCGTCAGAATCCCCATCGTTTTCGCGTGCTTGCCTTTCCAGTAGTTCCTCCTCGGTGTACTCGGGCTCGTACATATACGGCATTATTGTGGCCATTGTGCGGTAAAGATAGTAAAATAATTTACAGAGATGGTACAGGTGTTCACACGGGCTACAAGCGGCGAAGGTAGCTGACCAGAGCACT
Source organism: Ambystoma mexicanum (assembly GCF_040938575.1). Classification (NCBI taxonomy): domain Eukaryota; kingdom Metazoa; phylum Chordata; class Amphibia; order Caudata; family Ambystomatidae; genus Ambystoma; species Ambystoma mexicanum. The sequence continues at coordinate 58,409,828 of NC_090937.1, forward strand.
GAAACGAGTCACAGAATACTCAAAGTAACACAGAGAGAGGAATGGAATCGAAAATCTGCTGCTGTGTGTTGTGAAACGGTCTGTTTATACTTATTGGGGAAAGAGGCGTCCTGCCATTTCCATGGCAACACGTCAATAGCTGAGGCGCAGCGATTGTTGACACGAGACGTGCTTGAAATGGGCAGTACGCGTCTGCTGATGTCAGGCTCAGGGGCGGGGGATTTGATTTAGTGCCGCAAAGGCAGGTGAGCCAGGTCGATGCGGCGGAATGATAGGATTATCACAAAATGGAGGCTGATTTCGAGTGCGATAATGGGCGAAAAGTCGGGTAAGGTCCATAGGAAAGTTTCCTACGATCTACCGATTTATGCTTACAAACACATGGCCGACCCGTAGGGACAATAAAAAAAAAGTCCCGGAACTATCCTTTAACCAACATGTGTGATCAAGGGCAAATCATTGGATCTTGTTTTGCCTAACTTGTCCACATTTCCAGTTTTTTAACCTTTGAAAATTCTCAGTGCCCGATTCTGTAAACATCATGCTTCATTGTGCCTTTCCTTGATGCGCAGTTACCATCCTCATTCTTATGGAGTCCTAGGCTTCGGCGCAGAGGGCGATACTGCTGTGTCCCAAACTGCCTGCATTTCACCAGTTTTTTTTAAATAAATGGGCTGACTGCATGTTTTTGGCAGAAGTTTTGTATAGTTGCACAACATTCGCAATTTAACAAAAGCGCTGCTCAAAACACCCCTTTTAGCATTGCATTTATTTGTTAGCTCTCTTCGGCACTGTGAAACAATCCTCACCAAGCCCTACCTCCAACACCCCACAAAACAATAATCAGGTATTATAGGAATGTTGCATAGTTCTTTCAATTATGTGCAATTTATCTGCTTTAAACCAACACAAATAGGACCAGGCATACTTGTGAAATCTATTTTATTTAGAAGCACTTAATTAGTTGCGTTCTCTCAGTGCAAAGCCACATGTCTAGATAGATTTGTAAGGTAGGCTGTGACTTGGATAGAGGTGGGTGACCATACCTCTGTTCTCTGGTCACACTCCTCGACGATAGCGAAAGTGCAATAAGCAGAGAAGCACCACCAAAGGATGTAGTCTGTGTCATTTTTACACTGGGCCTCATTACGACCCAGGCGGCAATCTGCCGTCATTAGCGCCATGGCGTAATGAGCGTTTACGCCGTGGGCCGATGGCGTAAAGAGCGGTACATTACGACCCATCGCGCACGAGCATTACGCCATGGCGGTAATGCAATTAACGCCATGGCGGAAAAGGCCCCTACCGGCATCGTAAGTCGAGCAAGGTGCACTTCCGCCACCGTAATTAGCGGCCACCGTAATTAGCGGTGGCCGCAATTAGCGGTCACCGTAAAAAGCAGAACCGGAAATAGCGTCATCGCGGCAGAACGGGAAACAGCACGTTGGCCATCTTTAAAAACACAATCCATTGCCATCCTACCGAACAACACCAGATCCAACCCAGACACCTGTCCCAACCAATCACCCACCCATCCAACTACCCGAAAATGCCGAAAGTTGTTAAGAAGGCATGTGACCGCCAGCGCCAGGAAAGATTTAGCCGGGAGGAACTCTGCATGCTTGCGGAGACCCTGCAAGACAACGCAGCTGTCGTTTTCTCCCCGGAAATGACCAGGACAGCGATAGCGAAAAAGAAGGCCATCTGGGCCCTGGTGGCCGAGCGCGTCAGCGCGGTGGGGACCGTACCCCGCACCCCACAGCAGTGCAGGAAGCGCTGGGATGACCTTCGCATACGGGTCCGAGCCGTCATCTCTGCGAACCGCAACCTTGCCCTGGGTACCGGTGGAGGTTCGGAATCCCCACTAAAACTCCAACCGTGGGAGAAGATTTGTGCACCCATGATTGGCATGGAAGGCATTGAAGGCGTCGGAGGGATGGAAAGGGGAGCTCCGACATCAGGCGATGAAGGTAGGTGCCTCAAACAAGACATGCCATAGTCACTGCAGTCCATTCATGTGTAGCACAAGGTTGCCCTAGAGTGTAAATGCAACACATTAGCTCCACACTGCCCATAGCCACATGCGAGCACCACCCTGTATACACTGCTGGCACCCACATACCTGCATCCACATTCCACACAAAAAGGAGACAACCTGCATGGCCCTGCCTGAAATCTGCCTCATCTACTGACCAGAATCATGTCAATCATTGTCATTCCAAAGTCCGCAGACCCATCACTAACGCCCTCCCTCCTTTGCTCCACCACAGGCACAGATTCACACCCCGAGGACCAGGACACCCCTGCGACAAAGAGAGCCAAGAAGGCCAATAATACCATCCCCGCACCCTCAACCTTAGCTGCAGTGAGGCAGACCCCACAACAAGCAGAATCCACTGCAAGCAAACCGGACGGCCCACCGGCAAGCACCCCTGTAGGCAGCAGGCCAACAGCAGCAGCTCCACCTGTACCAACATTGCCTGCCACAGAAGGCACCGGGTCTGCGGCCAGCAGCAACATGGGTGAAACAGCTGCAATTGCTGCATGTTCAGACTCAGACATTGAGGAGCACGAAGTCAGAAGCCCCACTGACCTTCTACATTCCCCCTGTTTGTCAAACGCCAGCCCCCATGAGGATCACACACAGGGGCACACAGAGTTAGAGGAGTGGCCTTCTACCCCATGCCCAGTCCTCAGTCCACAGGAGGGGAGCAGCCCCTCCATCACACCACCAGCACTGGGCATGGCCCAGCAGGGGCAGCAGTCCCTCGAGGACATCATAGAACGGCAGCAACAACTGTCCACGATGCTGACTGGGCATGCCGCGGAATGTGTGGGGGCTAGGGCAACCATTGAACAGGCCATGGAGACCCTAAGGGCCGAAGTAGCGCAGAGCACTGCCACCCTGAGGGATGCCATGCAGGCCATGTCCAGAGACATCTGTGGTGAACTTGCCGGCTTGCGTCGTGCGCTCACTGAGCTCACCCACACCCTACAGGACGTGCATGCACAGGGGCAGGCAGGGACATCCTCCGCTGCCAGTTCTGCACAGAGCAGCCCCGTCCGACGTTCCGGACGTAACCTGCGCTCCACAGCCAGGGGTGCCCCGGGGGCCGGGAGAGGGGGCTTGTAACAGCCTGTGGCCACTGTCACAGGCATCTGTTGACACCTACATGGGGTGTGTTGGGGTGTGCAGGAGGGAGGGCGGAGGGGGTGTGTTGGGGTGTGCAGGGGGGAGGTGGGAGGGGGTGTGTTGGGGTGTGTAGGGGGGAGGTGGGAGGGGGTGTGTTGGGGTGTGCAGGGGGAGGGGGGAGGGGGTGTGTTGGGGTGTGCAGGGGGGAGGTGGGAGGGGGTGTGTTTGGGTGTGCAGGGGGGAGGGGAGAGGGGGGAGTGGTTGTGTCACGACGTTTTATGATTGAAATACACTTTTTGCTTTCCCGAAATGAAATGTGTGGACATTTTCATTGCATATGTGTGCTTTATTGGTGTACAGTCCACAGTGTGCATGTCCTAGAGACACACAGTGCCCCAAGTGCAGTCTCCATGTGATACACACCAGCCGTGTGTGCTAGAAGCAGTGGTCGATGATACTTTGGCGCATTGCACGCCCCTCCTGTGCATCGCCTCCTCCATGGGGTGGCGCCCCATCTGCACCCTCCTCATCCTCATCGTCAGGTGGTTGCAGTTCTGCGTCAGGGGGCAGGGGCACATTCTGTCTGACGCACATATTGTGTAGCATGACACATGCCATGACGATCTTTGCCACCTTCTCATGGCGGTACAGGAGTGCCCCACCAGACCTGCTGAGGCTTCGGAACTGTGCCTTCAATAGGCCGAATGTCTGCTCTATGACCACGCGAGTACGTGTATGTGCACGGTTGAAGTCCTCCTCGTGCTGGTTCTGCGGGTTCCGGACTGGTGTAAGGAGCCACCTCTTCAGGGGATAGCCTGCATCACCTGTATGTAGGCGAGAATGTATGTGTCAGTCATGTCGTCTGATCAAGAACATGATGTGCCACCATGGCTTGCATCCAACTGTTACTTTGGCTCACTTCTACATGCACTAATTGATTCACGCAATGCAACCAGTATATGCTCATGGCTCCCATGGCCTGTTTTGCATGCCATCACCCAATGTATGCAGAGGGGTTGAGTGCATTGTGAGTGCCCATCCACTGTGTCCGTTCATGCCGTTTGGTTAGTTGGCCTGGCACATGTCCTGTGATGGCAATGCGCACATCATTGCAACATTGCTGTGGGCCTCATCATGTCCCCAGTGAGCAATGCTGATGTAGACAGGGACATTGTGGGGGCCCTGCTGTCGTTGTAATGGTGTGTTGATGTTTCTGTCCGTCATGTGCCTCCTTCGTGGGCAGTTATGGGGGACAGGCCTATCGGTTGATGGTGTTTGGTGACGTGCATGTAGGTGCTTTTCATTGTTGAAAATGTGGTCTGATTTGGTAGAATGCACTTGCAGATGGTTGGAGTATGCATCATTCCCCCCCCTTTCAGCCAGGTGGAGTATGCATCATTCCCCCCCTTTCAGCCAGGTGGAGTATGCATCATTCCCCCCCCTTTCAGCCAGGTGGAGTATGCATCATTCCCCCCCCTTTCAGCCAGGTGGAGTATGCATCACCCCCCCCCCCTTTCAGCCAGGTGGAGTATGCATCTTCCCCCCCCCTTTCAGCCAGGTGGAGTATGCATCATTCCCCCCCCCCTTTCAGCCAGGTGGAGTATGCATCATTCCCCCCCCTTTCAGCTAGGTGGAGTATGCATCATTCCCCCCCTTTCAGCCAGGTGGAGTATGCATCATTCCCCCCCCCCTTTCAGCCAGGTGGAGTATGCATCATTCCCCCCCCCTTTCAGCCAGGTGGAGTATGCATCATTCCCCCCCCCCTTTCAGCCAGGTGGAGTATGCATCATTCCCCCCCCTTTCAGCCAGGTGGAGTATGCATCATTCCCCCCCCCCCTTTCAGCCAGGTGGAGTATGCATCATTCCCCCCCCCTTTCAGCCAGGTGGAATATGCATCATTCCCCCCCCCACTTTCAGCCAGGTGGAGTAAGCATCGGTACGTCATTCACCTGCCCACATCCATGACATTGGACTCACCGAGTAGCCAGGATCTTGGGCCTGCATGTCGCTCCATGTAGCGTGGTATTGTGGAGTTCCTCAGGACCATAGAATCATGGGTTGATCCGGGGAATCGGGCACAACAATGTGTGATGATCTTGTTGGAGTCACAGACCATTTGCTCGTTGATTGAGTGGAACTGTTTCCGGTTGCGGTACGGTACCTCCATGGCACGTGGAACCACCAATTCCACATGGGTGCAGTCGATGGCACCAATGTAACCGGGTATGCCGGCTAGTGCATGGAAACCCACTTTGGTGTTTGCAATCTCCTGGGCAGTCCGTGGTAATGAGATGTGGTCGTCTGTGTGCTTGAGGAGGGCATCGAGCACTTGGATGAGTGTTCGTGAGAATAATGGTTGTGAAATGCCATGCAAGTGCCCCACTGTGTGCTCGTAGGTGCCTGTGGCCAGGAAGTGTAGTACAGACACTACCTTCAGTAGGGGTGGGATGGCGGTTGGAGTTTCTATCATGCTGACGATGTCGTTGTGTGTCATGTCTACGATGGCGGTGATGGTGTCCCGGTCCAATCGGTACAGGGTGTGGATCTGAGGTTGAATGGATTGGCTCTGATGCGTGGGATTGGGGGCTGCCTGCGTGGTGGCACTGGCTGTGCTGGTGGGGCTTGCTGGGCCTGCCTTGCCCTCCTTCTCCTCCAGCATCTCCTCTGTGCTGCCTGTTGTTGTTGTTGCTGTTGTAGCACTTGCATTGCTATCAGGTCCTCCAGCCCCAACATTGCTAGTCGTATTGGTATCATTGTGGAGTGTGACTGGGTGTGGGAAGGGGTGGGGTGTGCTCTTTTTGTACTTCCTGAGTCTGTATTGCCTTCACCTGTGCTGTTTCTGTGCACCTGTGGCAGCTGCATTCACTTTACATGGCCCTTTACGGTTGGTTCGCGATGGCGTAATTAGCACCATGGCGGTAAGGTACTTAACGGGCTGGGTGATGGCGTTAGGTGCATGTCCGCTTGGGTCGGCATTCGCGTACCTTTACGCCATGGCGCTAAGTATGGTGTGGGAGGTCGCGTGCGCGCGCCCTTGGCGCAGTTAGCGGCAGCGTTAACTACGATGCCGCTAATGGCATCGTAGTTAACGGTCACGGGTCATGATCGGACCTGGCGGAAAACGATGACGGTAGCCATTTACCGCCATCGTTTTTCACTTAGCGCCAGGGTCGTAATGAGGCCCACTGTCACTAATGTGGAGCAGTGACATCAGAATCCACATGCAAACAACCTGTTTGTGGAACTGGTGGTTGCTAAATTGGTTTCCAGCCAATACTGGCAACAGTCACGCAGGTTCCTGAACTGGTGCAATGTGTGCTCCCTCAGTGAAATCCAACACCATCAGAAAAGGTGTCGGTAAACTATAATCCAACATTTTCAGCAATTTACACCTATCTGAGAATCAGGCATTCGCTCTATAAGAGTAATTTAGTTCTAAGGGTATGCTCTTCAAGAAAAGTCTCACTAGTGTTTTTACTGGTTACAGTGTTGAATTGTATATAATAATCATGATCATAGATATATTGCAAACCACAAAGTCATGTGTTTCTTTGCTGACTAATAGCACAGCCACTTGAAAACCATAGCTTCTGATTTATATCCACAATCTACGCAATCTCTCTACATGGTTGAAAATGTTTTCTTTTTAATGAGACTGCTAATCTGAGTCTTCTCTCTATGTTGGTGTATGTGTGCATTTTTCATACGGCTACTTATCTGTGCCCTGTATTTGAACTACACCTTTCTTGTGGCTGCCATTGCTAAAATGTTTCCTGCCTGTAACTATGCTTGAACACAACTACCCTCGTCCTGGACTGAAAATGTTGCCCTTCAGATGCTGCTGGTTCATTATTCTGATTCCAGCTGGTCTGAAGAGGTTAAGGGGGACTGGTAGGGAGCAGCAGGCATATTTTCATTGCTGCAGGACAAAATATCAAACTGTGGGTTGTGATCGCAAAGTGGGAACGGCGAACATATACTTTGTTTCCCATAATTTCTTTGGTTCAGAGGGGGCCCCAAAGGAGTCTGCGCCGCGGGCTTCAAAATTCCTTAGAATGGTCATGCTGAAGGGCACTGTGTTTAACAGGCTCCATAATCTGCACCCACTGCACTGGAGAATTGAATGTCACTGTGGCCTTTGGGTCATGCAAGTGCTTCATCAGCTCCTGACTGGCCTTTAGGTTTTCGTTGAATGTTCCATGTATTTTGACATTGTAGACTGAAGGCCAAATACATAGTCCACCACATCTCGTCTGGGGATGACGGGTTGCCCTCCCATACCTCTTTTACTAGACTGAGGGGATCTTGCACAGGGTGTCCAAACACTCGAAGGGGCTAAATCCTACTCTGTTCTATAGCACCTCCCTGTAGTCGAACAGTAGGCATGGGAAGAGAATATCCCATTTTCTCCTCAGGTGCTCTTGCAAATCACCTATCATGCCTTTCAGGGTCTAGCTGAACCGCTCCACAAGCCCATTCGTTTGTGGGTGGAAGGATGTAGAGAACCGGTAGGTGACTCCGCATTCTTCCCACATAGCCTTCATATACGCTAATATGAAGTTTGATCCCCTGTCAGAAATGACTTCCTTGGGGAAACCAACATGGTAGAATGTCCCAATCAGAGCCTTCTTAACCACTGGGGCTTTGGCGCACCTCAGAGGGACAGCCTCAGGGTACCTCGTGGTGTGGTCTACCACCACCAAGATGTATCTTAGCTGGTTTGAGGATCCAAAGGGCCCACAATGTCAATGCCTATTCTCTCGAAAGGCCGGCCAACCAAGGGAAGTGTAATTAAGGGGGCCTTTGTGGCACCACCTAACTTACCAGAAGCCTGACAAGTCAGACAGGATCGGACAAATTCCTTAACTTTTTCGCTGAACTGTGGCCAGTAAAAGTGCACAGACATCCAGTCTGATATCTTAGTCACTCCCAAGTGACCCGCTAAAGGAATTTGGTGAGCCAACTCCATTAGGACCTTTTGTGTGGCACTGGGGAATCACCAACCTTCCGGTGCCCTCACCCTCAGAGTCTTTTGGTTCACTGTACAGGAGTCCATCCTCTTAGTACACTTTGAACAGTCCAAGGGCCTCGCCCTTAGCCTGCTCCTCCACCCGGCTTCCACAGGCCTGCCAGAGTGGGACACTCTTTCTGGGCTTTAAAGAACTCAGTCGGATTTAGACTTTTCAGACAAAAAGGGTTCCAGATCAGCTTGATTACCCCATTGTTGTTGCTCTTGCCAATGAATGGTCAATGGTGATTTAGGGTCAGTACTTCTTAGACTTGCCAAACGTTCTCTGATCTGGAAGATTTCTGAATAGAGGTTATCAACCGAGTGCCATCATTAACGCCCGGGATAAGTATTCCACGTGTAAACAATCAGATTTAATATGTGAACAACCAAAGTTAAGAACGGAACAAAGGCATCTTGCTATTGTCACACAATTCTCTCAATATTCCTCCACTCTCTACAAATTGGTCCCCAAACACTGGGACATTTTGAAATTGGACAAGGATCTGGAACCCTTTTTGTCTGAAAAGCCGAAATTCACATTTACTAGAGCACGGACAATTAAACAAAGTGAGCCCTTCCTTTTGGACACTCAGGATGACAGTGCCATCAAGAACTGGCTCAACTCTAAGATAGGTTTCTTTAAACGTGGTAACTGTAATCATTGTAAATATGCTCATGCTAATTGTCAGTCATTTACTGATGCCAATGGAAATACTATCCAGATCAATGAATTTATCAACTGCAAAATGTGTTATGTGGTATATGTCATAATCTGTATATGTGGAAAGTTATATGTGGGTGGCACCATTAGACAATTAAGAATCTGGATCAGAGAACATTTGGCAAGTCTAAGAAGTACAGACCCTAAATCACCAGTGGCCATTCATTGGCTGGTTAGCAACTCAGGTTTATGCACCTTGGCGCTATGAAGAAGTCCGCTCTCTTGACATAGGATGTGCAGGACATCCTTGAACATGACTTTCACAGTCTCTATGTCAAGATCCATGGTTATTACCAATACCTATCAGTGTTCTAAATGTTTCCTGCAAAAGTACTTTTATCGTTGCATAACTAGGCTGTGAGCAAGGCTCCAACTAGATCCCACCGCTGCAACCAAGATGATGAATCAACTCCCAAGGCACCAGGGGTGCAGGGATGAAGATCGGTTTTTAAACCATCAATCAGCACCACACCTCTAGTACACCAGAAGGGATCTGAACAGATTGGAAATGCAAGCAAATTATAAATCTCCTTGTCCAATTTTGGTAACATAGATGGAATGGCAAGCCTATCTCCGAAAGGTCGTGGATCGTTGGTTAGTTGCAACACAACTAAAATACAATGATTACCCAATGATAAAAGGGACTGTCCAGTCAAGGATGTATAAAAATATAAACTTTATTATTATCACAACAGATAGTTCTACTAACACTACGCAATACAACACACCCTGTAAAGGAATGCAGAAGGTAAAGGGATGCACTCTGCATACTGACAGGAGGGTTATCATTAGGGTAAATAATCACAACATTTCAGGGTTACTTGGCCTCAGCCCAAATGGAGCAATGGGTCTTCAAATGTCTCTAGGTGTCTTCTGGGAAGGACCCGGGGGGACAGAAACTGAATGTACCTTGTGTCTTAGAATTTCTTGGTCTCAACAGGGTCCAGTTTGCTTCAGGGCACTTTGCAGGCTTCTGTGACAGAGTTCAAGATGGGAGGCAGCAGCGGGTATCAGGCGGCAAGACAGTTCAGCGAGCGAAGCAGGACGAACGGCTGAAGGCTGGCCTACACAGCGGCACCAGGGTCAGAAATCGTTGTCTCAGTGCTGGTAGGAGGTTCTGAAGCAGTGGTTGAGATGTCTCAGATGTCTTTAAGTGACTATGGCATAACAACGGTCAGTGCTGCAGTCTGTTGCAGCCTGAGGAACTCGACTGGCTCGAAAATGTCCTTTAAGGTGGACGTCAGTAGATGCTCATTGAGGTACTTCTCCCAGCTTCTTCAATGGGCTTGTGTTGTCCTTTAAGGCAGATGGCCCAAAGATGAGGAGTGTGTTGCAGGCAGCTGCCTTGTCCTTGTTTTCGGGTTCAGAGACCTTCTGGCACTTCCTACCTAGGATGTTTGCTGCAGATCCTATCAGGGCACGCTGTGTGCTGGCTGGGTACCGGGTGTGAAGCACCTGGAGGGCCCTCTGGATTCAGTATCTCCCTCTGTTCCCTGGAAGATGTTTAGGTGAGGGATCTTGCTTCCCTCTTTGTAAATCCTGGCCTTCTTTCACTGGCGGAAGATGTAAGACAGACTGTCCCTTGATCCAGGGTCCAGTGATGAGTTCTTCTTGCTACTCCTTGCAAAGTCTTCAGATGATCTGCCAGAAGAGGGGCTCAGCCCTCTTTTGAAGTAAAATGGGCCAGAGGGATTGTGTAGGCTAAGCCTATCTTAATGAACCGATCCTTGGGTTTCACCAACAATCTTCTGTACTCATGAGGTCATAACCAGAGTTCCTTACAATAGAAAAGGTAAAGGGATGAAAACATGTGATAGTAATTTCCACCGATCTTCCTGTCTGTTTTGGATCAAAGCGTCTCTCTGGTTAATGGAGCTCTCTGTGGTTCCTGATTAAAGTGTCAGGTCTCCCTTGAAGCTGCAGCATGACCAGACTCTCTGGCTCCTGCAAAACACATTCTTGTACCTAGGAATGGGGTCTTACTGCTGGGTAGACTACTGTAAACACGCAGTCCGAGATATTACAGTTCACTGTCATCGATACTGAGGGCGGGAGCTGGCTTCAGGTTGACACAGTGGCATATGAAAGGCTGTTGGGTTTTCCTGTCTCCTTTATTAGACTCTGTAGCCCAGGCCCCATGTGGGCCTGTTTGAAGTAGAAGTACACCTTATTTGTATGGTAATTGCTACCACCAGTTGCTGGGCCCAACAAAATAGCAGGGAGGATCCATGGAGCCTTTGTTAGTTAATCAGACCGACCATGGCAGAGGAAGGTTTGGTCCTCGCCTTTTGGAGATGCATTGTGTACTCCTGCTTTCATATCCCAACTAAATATGACAGGGCAGACTGTGCATGTAGGCTATGTGCCCCCAGAGTACACAGGTCTATGCTTTTGTTGTGCTGTGAGCATAGGCAAATGTGTGTGGATTAGCCCCACACATGTTCCTGAGGTCAGTCTACCATCATTCTATTTAATAAAACATTTAAAAAAAGCTCAAAAAAGTTGAGGCGAGTGACACCCACCATCCACATTGTCATATTCTTCACAGTCTCTCTTGCCCAGACCTTCTCAAGTGATTTCAGAAGGTGTCTCCCTTCCCCAAGCCTTTATTAGGCTCTCTTTCAATAGTATCAATATTGCCTGAATTTCTACCTAATGATATATCTTCCTGCTTCTGGTTTTCACGTTATTTGTGCCAAAGGATCTCTTTCTCTTCCCCTGGTCCTCTCCTGAATTTAGTTAGAGTATCTTTCTCTCTTTGTTTGTTGTTCTTCTGACTTTTGCAAAGCATATCTTTCTAACCCTTCAGTCTTCTCTTCTCGTTATGTCAGTCTCAGTCCCCCTTCTCAGCTTTGTAATGTCTTTTATTTAATCCCAGTTCACTATCCTGCCAGGCATTATCTTTGATGTTCAACTCTCTCAGCTTCTACGTATTTCAGGTTCCAGACCCCTTTCTCGGCTTTGTAAGGTCCTTTAGTCAGGCCTGGTTCACAATCCTGCCAGGCCTCTCTTCGGGTCACTTTGGGGTGTTCTCTCATCCAATATGTCACCCCGTGTTTTCCTAATATCTGGTCATGGTTGTATTCACTGTTACTAACATCACATAACCAAACAATGCGCATGAATTATATCTGCATTTGTTAGATAAACAGCTGTAAGTGGGGATCCTATCCCACTTTCTCTTGCCACTCCTGGAATTATTACCGCATGTATTGGTTGTTTTATATGTTTTTTATATTTGATAAAAACAAACTGTCTTGTGATATATAAATTAAAATATGTTTTGTTAATACCATGTTTTTGGCTGCACATGTAATTGGATTATATAAAGTATCTCCTTTTGAGTAGGTTACCCTACAACTATAGTGTGGTAGAGGTGGGTACTTTTGCTGTTCTCAATAGTTACTCCTCTAACATCGCAGCCCCCTTTGCAAAAAAAGAGGAAACCCTCATTTGCTCAAATCATTTTTCTACTATCATCCAATATGTCCTTATTTGATTTCTCTGCTTGGTGCCACTGGGATGAGGAAGATGGTTCTGCGTGTCCTCTCAAACACAGCCTCTGGGGTCTCCCCATGCCTTTCTGGTGCCCCTCTGCCTACCTTCCAACTTGGTCCACAAGGGTTCCGGTCCTCGCCAAGACTGGTAAGCTTCTCCGGCTTCCCCTGAGATCTTGCATTCTGCTCTTGGCTTTTGGCGGCTCCGCCACGCTGGTTTCTCCCCGCACATCCAGTCTGGCCTGGACTACTCGGATGACTATCTTTTTGCCACCAGACATCGGGTTTGCCAGCCTTCGGGTAAGTCTTGATCTTCTCTGTCTTCTCGGTCCCTGCCTTTCCACACCGTGCGTTTGGGTCTGCAGCGCATACTCTCTGCGTGGCTTTGCTCTCCAGCCCATTGCTTCTCTGGGACAGGACTGACAGTGAGGAGAGTCCTTCGTCAGTTTTTATGGCATATTTACTTTCGAGTTTCAGATAGCTAGTATGTTTGTCTTGGTTCCACATAGGGCTCTTCATTGCCCTGCTCTTCCTCGTGTCAGTACTTTTGGATTTATCCTTAGTCACTCTTCACTCCCTCTTCCTCATCACAGTATTGTGTACCTGGTAGACAGGGCTACTATCTATGAGGTAAACAGCAGAAGAAAGAGGAGACATAGAGGGTGGGGGTACTAGGGCCCTATCCATATTGTTGGGTGAGCAGTGTCTGGTGGCATGGTGCTTAACATACAGCGTTCTCCCCTGACAGTCCTCCCTTCTCCCTGGGATGGGGTCCCATCCCATGGAATCCTCCAGCTGAGTAGAACCCCCAGGTAGTGGTCTCACCTCCCTGGCCCCATGTGAAGGAGAAGTGATGACACCGAAGAATTCATCACAATATTCAGTTGCAATTAAATGAGCGAGAAACAGATTTCTCTTCTTTTGAACAAATATTGTTCTGTGAAGACATCATACGTGTACCATGATGACAAGACTGTGACAAAGGATGCATACTCAGTCGTGAATTCATAGACATACAGTACACATTAAGGGTAAACAGGTGCATGTAGTGGAATCTATTTAAATAAATATCCCATACATACTAATTTAATTCTTTGAATTAGAAGAATAAGTACATAAACTTGGGAAAACAATAATTAAGCAATAATAGCTGGATCCTCAGACAGTAAAGGTGGTAATGGCCTGGGGCCAAGCTAACATCGAAAGTGCCCAGGACATTAGCAGCTGGTACAGCTTGGGGATCCAAGCACGATGGTTAAATTTCCTGGGTTGCTAGTGGTAATGTAATTGTTTGAATGAATGGTTGCAGCGAGCATGCAACCGGTTCATTCAAACACATACTCACCCAATAGGGCCACCATGGAAATGGAAGATGGGGCTCCAGGCAGAGCCCCTCTTGTATTTCTATGGCAGCCAAGGATGGAGGAGCGTCTTGGTGGCTGCTCCGGCCGCAACGAGGAACAGGTAAGTGGGAGAAAGGAAGTAGAAGGGGGAGATGGGGAGGTAGAGCTGTCCATTGGTGGAATGCGGAGGTGAGGGAAGATGGCGGGCAGGTGCAAGCAGCCTTAAGCTTGCTCGGATTGTGGGCTTGGATCGTGGGGTTCAGTCTGTGATCGGAGCCAGCTAATTGGCTGTGTTGTCCACCCCGGGTGCAAAAATTGTGTACATCAGCGACATTGATTTAATGGATTAATATAGAAATCTCTTGCCGCATGTCTTGTTATAGTTTACATATGATGTCACACACATTGCATGATGACATCATCATGGCTTGATAATAAACGTAAGAAAAATGTCACTCACAAGAATATGTGGAACACCACTAAAGAGAGAATAAATGCCAACTATGGAAGGATGTAAATACATTCAGAGAAATTCAGTCAGCATGTAAAAATAATTCCTTTTTTGAAATCTTGGTCAAAGTACACCTATAGTTGACAATAAAAAAAGCATTTATAACAAAAATGACTTACTAGACTATTTAAGGCAGCGAGAAACATTTTTAATAGTTGGGTGGAAGTTCCATATATGGTATTGAGGGTAGTCCAGGCCAGACTGCCTGGAGCCTTCCCATTGACTGTAAAGTTGTGGGTACACCCTTGGGGTAGGACCTGGGTGAATGCAGTGTGTGACCGATATACATTTCATGTTATGTGTGTCTGGTTTCTTGTGTGTGACACAATGAATGAGACAGCCCTGCCCGAAACTGGTATCAATGCAGTGTGGAGTGCTGAATGGCTGGGTACTTGTCCCAATCCACATTCCTTGTTGTGAGTGTCTGGATGGAGAAGAATGGCCTGAATGCACTGTGAGCCTGATTGGCTGCCTGCCTGCTGAATGCCCGCCTGAATGATTGGCTGCCTGAGCTTGGCTCAGCAATGTGAATGAGAGACAGAACAGTATATCTGTGGACTTCTCACTTACTGGAATTGTTCAGAAACTGAAGTCGAAATTTGATGATTACTCTTGAAGCCGAGCCGGAAGAAAAATAATGGCTGCTGCTTTCCTTCTACGCAATCTGAAAGCTGTCATGCCTTTGAGGACTGATACAAGAGAGGACCTGGCTAGGAGACCTCTTCCCGAGCTACGAGGGAACATCGTGCACCAGCTAACATTCACCAAGACTCCCTTGGAAGTCAGTCATCAAAAGGCTGCCGACCGGAGACAGGGACCTCTGAGGAATCTGAAGCAAAGCTCCAGGACGTCTAGGCCATTGTTGACCATCACCGTCGACAGAGGTTCGGAGGACCGCTGTAACCTCATCAACCGGAGCCACAGCGCTCCATTGCCTAAGACACTTTGAAATCAAAAACTCCCTTGCTCATCACCGTCCACTGCTTTGTCCCGCTGGAGAAAGTCAAGGTCGCTGACGAACCAAGGAGAATCCGCCGGTGGGTTTCTCGCCACCCGAATTCCACAAAGATGGCGACGACGATCCGAAAGCCAGCCGTGGTCAAGTCCCGATCACTGACGCCAAACGCCGATGACCCGACGCCCTTGCTGGGCCCACGTTCTTCATTGACTCTTTGCAGCAGAAACGAACACTCATCACCGATGAGCACTGCAAGGACCGAAGCTGCTACCTC
This sequence comes from Ambystoma mexicanum, assembly GCF_040938575.1. Lineage (NCBI taxonomy): Eukaryota > Metazoa > Chordata > Amphibia > Caudata > Ambystomatidae > Ambystoma > Ambystoma mexicanum. The sequence goes on from NC_090937.1 coordinate 58,425,276, forward strand.
GATGACATTGTTCACCTTTTCCTCGAGGAATCTCAAGGGACTTCACTCAAGAAGGATCCGTTGACGACCCATCGAAGAACTCTGCTAAACCAGATACATTGGGGTAGTAGAACCTTTTTAGAAGGAACCAAGACTATATTAAACAATATATGGACTGGGTTTGTTGATACACTTTATTTACAGGTTGCCCAGGTGGGAGGATCCTCACACAGAATGGTGTCTAGGTAACAGGACCCAGTATTCTGCAAATTGTTTAACCCAACTTGTTTTCCTCTCATATCTGGTGTTTATTCACTTTATTATTAGCCTTGTATGTCATTGACAACTGTCAGAAGTTGGTGCATTTTAAAGGAGTTAAGAGTCAACTGTGGTATCACATAGATATTGTACATATGTATCATTATAGTATTGCCAGAGCACAAAGTGTGTTATTCTGTGTGAATAAAACGTGAACTTTATGTTTATAAAGAACTCTGTTATCACTAACATAATGTGTGGACATTTTGTTTGTGGGGGTGTGGGGACTACACTCTACTTAAGAACCAGCCCGCATCACCTCCTGAGAGCTAAGCCTTGATTGCTCGTCCATTGCTACCAACAATAGAGATTCTTGGCTGGGGTGCTCTGTGCTTCTACTCTGCCATATAGAGGGCAGGAGTACAGATAACCCCTCTCCAGTCTTTATAGTTGTAATTCAGTGTCCCTGCCCAGTGTTGTAGATTAATACATAGGGGAGACAGTGGCGTAACACAAGCTCTGGGGGCCCCCCTGCAAGCCATGCTGAGGGCCCCCCCCCCGCAACTCTGCAACAAATCACGAGTCGCACCACACTCTGGGCCGCCCTAGATTACCACGCTTGCGCAATACACAAAAAAGTGTTGCTTAAGGGGTATGCCACACACTGCACTAGGAGAAAGATATAAATATGTGTTTTAATGCAATACACAGCACACTTTCTGAGAACATTTTACTAAAAAGCCACAGTGTTTGCTATTGTTGTGTAGGGTAACTGCAATCCAAAACATGTAAGTCACCAACGGTGCACATGAACATTAATGCTTTGCTATTACAAATGCCATGGCACAATGAAAACATGTCCAACTGGCTGCACAATGTAGACCAGTGTAGACACATAATAACATTACAGTAAAGCATGCCAGGCCACATTAAGATATACCTAGACTGGTTGCACCAAAATGTCAGTCGAAGCAATAAGACTCATCAAGAAGAGAGCACACATTCAAGCCTGAATCTCTGTGTCCTCAAACAACGCAGCCAAACTCTTTAAAATCTGCAAGGAACTGGCCAATCCTGTTACGGTTTCTACCTCTCCTGTTCCCTCAACAGGCCCTCTGTACGGCTTTGGCCTCTCGCTTCTCCACTAAAACTCAGGACATCCTGTCCACTATCTCCTCTTCCTCTCCCTCTTCCTCTCTCGGCCCCCTTTGGCCATCTCTCCCTCTCCTCCTCCTTTCTCCTCTTTCTCTCTAACACCTGACAAGGTTTCTAGACAAGTCCCATCTAAGGAAGTGTCGTCGAAACAGGTGCTCGGCTGCTCCTCCATTCAGGACCACATTGAAACCCTTGATCCAGCCTTGGCCGATTTCTGTAATCATTCTTTGGCCACTGGAACTTTCCCCTCTCCCAAATTCTTGGAAAAGCTGGCCAACTGCCAGCTTATTCTCCACACTGAATTTGTTGGTTGTCTCCATGACCATCAGTCTGGCTTAAGAGCTGCCAGAGGCATGGAAACTGCTCTCCTGAACACCTGTGAAGATCTTAACTCTAACCTTGATTCCAGTATTCCTTCTGTCCACATCATCCTGGAACTTTTCTCTGCTTTCCACCTGGTCAACCACACCATCCTGATCAATTGACTCTGTGAGAACCTGGGCATCATGGATAAGGCCCTGGAGTGGCTGACCTCCTTCCTCTTGGACAGCCCCTCCCAGGTCCAACTTTGTCCCTTTCACTCCGCCACCTCTCTCTACATGTGGCGTTCTCCAGGGCTCTATCCTCTCACTCTAGTTTTTCAACCTCTACTTGGCCCCTTTGACCCCCCTGATCCCTACCTTCTCCTCTAATTTACAGTGTTATGCGGATGACACTCAGCTTTCCTTCATGCTCCCCTCAGCCTACTCTCCTCTCTCGCTCATTCCTGGTGTCATCTTCAACTCCACTCTCTCTTTCTCTCCTCACATCGCGGATGTCGCCAAGAAGTCCCACTACCAACTGCACCTCCTCAAAGGGACTCTTCCATTTCTCACTTCCCCCCAGAGGCTCACTGTCTCAAGAGCTCTGGTTCTCTCTCTAGGCTGGACTACTGCAACAGCCACTTTCTCAATCTGCCTTCGTCTACTCTCCACCCTCTGCAACTAATCCAGAACAGGACTGCAAGACTTATCCTTGGCCTCAAGCCCAGGGACTGTATCTCTCCAGCCATGAAATCTCTCCACTGGCTCTCGGTGGCTGCAAGGATCAAGTTCAAGACCCTTTTCATTGTCCACAAGGTTTTCTGGGGCTGGGATCCGCACTACATCCAACGCTATCTTCCAAAATACCTTCCTTCTAGAGCCCTAAGGGTTATATGCTTCTCCAGGCAGAGAGTGGGGGGGTAGATCCTTCTTCCGTGCAGGTGCCTCCCTCTGAAATGGCCTCCCTGACCCTCCCAAACTTGAGCCGGAAGACCTGAAGTTCCGGAAGCAGCTCAAAAATGTCCTCTACTCCTCTGCTTTCTCTCTCTCCCTCCCCTGCTGAACTACCTGACCTACCTGTCCGCTGTTGCTTGGCTACCCTCTGTCTCACTGAGTCCAGGCTCTTTCTTGATCTGTCACCCTTGCACTGCCTCCAGGCCTATCACGCAGTTAGGGGCTGTAACTGCAACCCTACAGTCCCTTGTTCTCCTTGCACTACCCAGAGCGGCGCTGCCCTGGCGGCACTTACACAGAGCATTGCTGCCCTGTTTTCGCCTCCCATCTCCCTTGCACTTCCCCCCTTTCCCCTTGCACTTCTCGTTCTCGCACTTGCACGATCTGAATGACACAAGGCTTAGTAAGATAATTTGTCTTGTCCTCCCTCAGTTTTCCTTCTCTTATCTTATCGTGCCTAAAAACACTTGTGCACAGGTGCGTTATATATGACTTATCATATCATAACATATCATTTTATCACAGATGCCCAGAAAAATATACAGTGCCGCAGTAAGAAACGGCTAGACTGGCAGAACCCAAATGCCAGTCTAGCCAGGTAATTACACTTAGCAGGACTGCTCTATCAGAAATGCCCAGTTAAAAAAAGTCATACCAAACTGAGGAATGACTAGACTGGCTGCACCAAAATGCCTCTCTAGCCACTAATACCACATATCATACCTGCTTAGCATGGACATGGACGACCATTATGATTTATTGCACAACCGCAATCCCCCCACACATCCCTTCTCCCTCCCATCCCCTACCCCAACCTCCAAAATCAGCTAATTGGCCCAGAATTACCTCAGTCCCTCTTCCTTGTCCCAGTGCTTACGTATGAGGCTCCTTGCCTGACTGGTAAGTACTGGAGGAAGAGTGGGACTAGGAGTAATGAAGATTACAGGTAGCTAAGTCAGGCATTACCTTCATGTACCTCTACCTTATCCCAGTACTTGTGTATGAGGCATATTTCCTCATACACAAGTACTGCCTCATACACAAGGACTGGGATGAGGAAGAATAGGGCTAGGTGTAAAGAAGATTACCAATAATTATTCAAGGCATTAAACACAAGTAGTGGTGCAACACCATTGAGTTGACTGGGCTGCAGCACTCCCCCCCCACTGAAATTGTGGGCTATGTTGACTTGACCTGGCTGACCTACAGAGCAGTTGCCGGACAGAAAAGGACACAGATGTTAAACTGCACCTGGGCTTTGCTGTTAACAAGGGCCCATCCCAGCAATTACTAATGTACAGCATTTCACTGTTTGTACCTGCATTCAAATGCCACATTTTTTAAGTAACTGAAATTGTGATGTGGGTTTAGTACTTGCATGGCATGGGAGTGATTGGAAGGGTAGAGCGGAAACAGGAGACAAGTTGTTCTCACAGCAGCCCATAAGTGGGTGCTTTCACACATAAAGGAGAGAGTTAACTGCTTGCAACATTGACGCTGCACTAGAATAGTCTCATTAAAATGCGTAAAGAAGTTAGATGCCCCCACACAAATAAGTTTGCTCCTCCCCACCACACATGACGTTAGCACCTCTCCCAACATTTGAAAAGTTAGCCCCCCGAAATGTAGGTTTTGTTGCGCCCCTGAACAGAAGCACACACACCATTCACCATATTTACACACGCACACCCAGCCATCCATATATTAAGAGTGCACTCTTTCACCATACAGGCACACCCAGGCAGCCACCCATACATTTAAGTGTGCATCCTTTCACCGTACACGCACACCCAGCCACCCATACATTTGTGTGCACTCTTTCACCATACCCTCACACAGACAGTCACCTATACATTTAAGTGTGGACACTTTCACCATACAGGCACACCAAAGCAGCCACCCATACATTTCATTGTGCATCCTTTCACCGTACACGCACACATGCATAACCAGCCACCCATACATTTGTGTGCACTCTTTCACCATACACTTACACACGGACACACCATGGGTTGAGGGGAGCCATAATACTTCAAAAATACATTGGGCCTCATTAGGACCCTGACGGTGACGGTATGAATGGTGCCGGTAAGGCACCGGCACCGGTCATACTATCCTGCCGCATTACTCATTCTGTTCGCAGGTTTCCGACAGCCCGCCAGGTGTTACCTGGCGGGCGGTGCGGCACCCGCAAGCATTACTCATAATTGCACCGGCACCGTTATCAACGGTGCCGAGGCAACCATGCTCCCCACCCCCATTCTGCCCTATTGGGCAGAAAGAGGATAGGGAGCCTGGCAATACCGCCACCCAGGAATGGACAATTATCGGCCCATTTATCTCGTAATGGGCCGGTATTGCCCAATCGTGGGAGGCGGTGCCGGTAGCAAGCATGGCGGTAGCCGTGCCTGCCATACAGGCACAGCTACCGCCATGCTCGTAATGAAGCCCATTGTTTCTTTTTGAAGTCACTCTGACTTCCTAAAGAAATTATTTCCGTTAAGGGCTGAACCATAATGGAAATAATGTCTTTATGAAGGCAGAGTGACTTTTTTTTATTTTTGAAGTCATAGGGTTCCCCCACCCCATGACATGGAGGCCTCCAGCCTAGGGTCTTCATGTCATGGGGTGGGGGTAGCCACCGGACTTTTTGTATTCACTGTGCCTTCATAAAGAAATTATTTCTGTTACATAAATAATTTCTTTAGAAATGCAGAGTGAATTCAAAAAGAACATGTGGTCGCGGGGCCCCCCCTGCACCGTGGAGGGTGCGGGGGCCCCTGTTACACCAGTAAGGGGAGATCCTGTGGAGCATGGTAGGGGGCCCCCATTTGTGAGTTGGCATTTTCAGTGGCAAGTCTAGATTCATGGAATAATTAGCGCGGCGCAAGTGGGCAAAAACGTGCGAATCGCAGTGGAATAGCGAAAATCGCAGTGAACGTGCGAAAATCGCACGAAAAGCAGCGCACGTCAATTCATGGAAGGCCGTGCGCGAGAAAACCAGCGGATGTGCGAAAAAAAAGTGCGCGGCGCACGTTGGCGCACGTTGGCGCACAGGCCATCTAACAGCGTGCGCCAGGTCACAGCGAAAATCGCACAGGCCACAGCGAAATTCGCACATAGCGCGGCGCACGCAATAAAAGTAGGCGGAACACGGGCGTAACACTCGGAATGGGGAACAACTTGCCAAAACGTGGGCGTCACGGGGGAAGTACAGGGCACAAGTGCGCGGAACGCCCACACGCTCGCCTACAACACGTATTCATGGAATAGAATAGGGGAAAAAAGCGCATGCTCAAACCAGCGCACAGGCACAAACACGACCGCCACAAGAAAGGAGGCGGTAGCGTCTCTGCGGCTGTAAGAAATGTGCGCCAAAAGGTGCGCCAACAAATAGCACCTATATACTGCCATGATGAATGTCCCATACTGTGGCCCTCCAGGAAAAATGACGTGCAAAGGGGTACCCACAAACACGGACACCCGCTGACAAAAAATACGTGTGCATGTATACCGGGGTGCGCGGGAAGTGTCACACGCGATTTGCAGGGTACGTGCATCACAGGGGTTCGCGTGAAGTTATTCACACGATCGGGCCTGGGGGAGCGGGCTACGTGTATTACAGGGGTTCGCGTGAAGTTCCTCACGCGATCGGGCCTGGGGGAGCGGGCTACGTGTATTACAGGGGTTCGCGTGAAGTTCCTCACGCGATCGGGCCTGGGGGAGCGGGCTACGTGTATTACAGGGGTTCGCGTGAAGTTCCTCACGCGATCGGGCCTGGGGGAGCGGGCTACGTGTATTTCAGGGGTTCGCGTGAAGTTCCACACGCGATCGGGCCTGGGGGAGCGGGCTACGTGTATTACAGGGGTTCGCGTGAAGTTCCACACGCGATCGGGCCTGGGGGAGCGGGCTACGTGTATTTCAGGGGTTCGCGTGAAGTTCCACACGCGATCGGGCCTGGGGGAGCGGGCTACGTGTATTACAGGGGTTCGCGTGAAGTTCCTCACGCGATCGGGCCTGGGGGAGCGTGCTACGTGTATTTCAGGGGTTCGCGTGAAGTTTCACACGCGAATAGCCTGGGCGCGTGTATTTCAGGGGTGCGCGGGAAGTTTTACACGCGATTTCTGCACGGTACGTGTATTTCAGGGGTTCGCGTGAAGTTTCACACGCGAATAGCCTGGGCGCGTGAATTTGAGGGGTGCGCAGGAAGTTCCTCACGCGATCGGGCCTGGGGGAGCGGGCTACGTGTATTACAGGGGTTCGCGGGAAGTTCCACACGCGAATAGCCTGTGCGCGTGTATTTCAGGGGTTTGCGGGAAGTTCCACACGCGAATAGCCTGGGCGCGTGTATTTCAGGGGTGCGCGGGAAGTTCCACACGCGAATAGGCTGGGCGCGTGTATTTCAGGGGTGCGCGGGAAGTTCCACACGCGAATAGCCTGGGCGCGTGAATTTGAGGGGTGCGCGGGAAGTTCCTCACGCGATCGGGCCTGGGGGAGCGGGCTACGTGTATTACAGGGGTTCGCGGGAAGTTCCACACGCGAATAGCCTGTGCGCGTGTATTTCAGGGGTTCGCGGGAAGTTCCACACGCGAATAGCCTGGGCGCGTGTATTTCAGGGGTGCGCGGGAAGTTCCACACGCGAATAGGCTGGGCGCGTGTATTTCAGGGGTGCGCGGGAAGTTCCACACGCGAATAGGCTGGGCGCGTGTATTTCAGGGGTGCGCGGGAAGTTCCACACGCGAATAGCCTGGGCGCGTGAATTTGAGGGGTGCGCGGGAAGTTCCTCACGCGATCGGGCCTGGGTGAGCGGGCTACGTGTATTACAGGGGTTCGCGGGAAGTTCCACACGCGAATAGCCTGGGCGCGTGTATTTCAGGGGTTCGCGGGAAGTTCCACACGCGAATAGCCTGGGCGCGTGTATTTCAGGGGTGCGCGGGAAGTTCCACACGCGAATAGCCTGGGCGCGTGAATTTGAGGGGTGCGCGGGAAGTTCCACACGCGAATAGCCTGGGCGCGTGTATTTCAGGGGTGCGCGGGGAGTTCCACACGCGAATAGCCTGGGCCCGTGTATTTCAGGGGTGCGCGGGAAGTTCCACACGCGAATAGCCTGGGCGCGTGTATATCAGGGGTGCGCGGGAAGTTTTACACGCGAATAGCCTGGGCGCGTGTATTTCAGGGGTGCGCGGGAAGTTTTACACGCGAATAGCCTGGGCGCGTGTATTTCAGGGGTGCGCAGGAAGTTTTACACGCGATTTCTGCACGGTACGTGTATTTCAGGGGTGCCGGGGAGTCCCACATGTGATTTGACAGTGTGGGTCCTCCCAGGTGTACCCTGTACACCCTCCACGGCCCCTGCAGGCAGCCCACACCACAGGGGACTACCCTGCATCCCTGGTCATGTCCCGCAGGCAGCCCACCCAACATGGGCATGCCCCCCAGCAAAGGCACATGTCTCCTTGAACTAATGAACACCAACACATGTCCCCTTGCACCCCCACCCCCCAGCACTGTGGGGCACATGCCAGCAGTCCCCCACCCATGTCCAACTCATGTCCCCCACCACCCCCACCCCCCAGCACTGTGGGGCACCTGCCAGTAGGCCCCCACCCATGTCCAACTCATGTCTCCCACCACCCCCACCCCCCAGCCACCAGGGTCACCCTCCACCAGGGCCCCACTCATGTCTCCCACCACCCCCACCCCCCAGCACTGTGGGGCACCTGCCAGCAGGCCCCCACCCATGTCCAACTCATGTCTCCCACCACCCCCACACCCCAGCACTGTGGGGCACCTGCCAGCAGGCCCCCACCCATGTCCAACTCATGTCTCCCACCACCCCCACCCCCCAGCCACCAGGGTCACCCTCCACCAGGGCCCCACTCATGTCTCCCACCACCCCCACCCCCCAGCAGTGCAGGGTCACCCTTCACCAGGGCCCCACTCATGTCTCCCACCACCCCCACCCCCCAGCACTGTGGGGCACCTGCCAGCAGGCCCCCACCCATGTCCAACTCATGTCCCCCACCACCCCCACCCCCCAGCACTGTGGGGCACCTGCCAGTAGGCCCCCACCCATGTCCAACTCATGTCTCCCACCACCCCCACCCCCCAGCCACCAGGGTCACCCTCCACCAGGGCCCCACTCATGTCTCCCACCACCCCCACCCCCCAGCACTGTGGGGCACCTGCCAGTAGGCCCCCACCCATGTCCAACTCATGTCTCCCACCACCCCCACCCCCCAGCACTGTGGGGCACCTGCCAGCAGGCCCCCACCCATGTCCAACTCATGTCTCCCACCACCCCCACACCCCAGCACTGTGGGGCACCTGCCAGCAGGCCCCCACCCATGTCCAACTCATGTCTCCCACCACCCCCACCCCCCAGCCACCAGGGTCACCCTCCACCAGGCCCCCACTCATGTCCCCTATCACCCCCACCCCCCAGCCACCAGGGTCACCCTCCACCAGGCCCCCACTCATGTCTCCCATCACCCCCACACCCCAGCAGTGCAGGGTCACCCTCCACCAGGCCCCCACTCATGTCTCCCATCACCCCCACACCCCAGCAGTGCAGGGTCACCCTCCACCAGGCCCCCACTCATGTCTCCCACCACCCCCACCCCCCAGCAGTGCAGGCTCAACCTCCACCAGGCCCCCACTCATGTCCCCCTGCACCCCCACCCCCCTGCCACCATGTGCAGCCCCCACCAGGTCCTCACAATCCCCAATCATGTGCGTAATGGTCAGCCTCCACAGCCAAAAAGACCTACCAAGTAACCCATTCACCCACATGGAAATGGAAATCACATGTTACACCCCCAATGTACATGAAGCAAATGAACCCATGTCCGTCACACACATATTTTCAAATTGAATGGGAAAACACACAACATGACATGCATGAAACCAATGAGATGAAACCACACAGTGAACAATGTAAAAAAAAATGTATTGAAAAAAATACAAATGCCAAAGAAAGAAAACTAACTACAATGTAAATGTGAAAAAATAAGCTGCATGTCCGCATAAAAACACAAATCTAGAAAATCAAATCAAAAAAATTATGTCCAAAGTGAAATGTAAAAACTCTCCATGCAACAAAGAACTATGTACAAAAATAACAAGGGTCCATCATCACAACTGAACTAAGGAAACCTCCTAAAAAACCTACCTAAATATCAACTATATACAAAAAGTGGAGCAGTGTCCGTCGACTCCAAATAATAATAAGAACGAAAGGAAACCTAAAACTAAAGAACTATATACAAAGGCGGCGGGCAAGTCCAGCGGCTCACTCTGTGGTGTTCCGGGCCAGGGCATCATCGAACTCCTGTTCGATGTCCCGGAGGCGGTCCAGTTCCATGGCCCCGAGGGTCCGCAGGGACGACGCCGTGTCCTCCTCCAACCCCCTGCGGATTGCCTCGAGGCACTCGGCCCGCCTCAGGGCCCTCCGCATGGAGTTCTCCGCCCTGACCATTCTGAGCCGCGCCTCTTCCGCCCGCCGCCGCTCCGCACCTATGGCGTGGCCCAACCGCTGCCACACGGAAGACACTCTCTGTCCTGGGTCCTCCTGCCCTCCGGCCGATGCCTGCCCCTCCGATGTCGAAGGCCCCGAGCCTTCATGGCTCCCACCATCTTGCTGCTGCTGCTGCTCTGCCTCTGCCCGTGCACTGCCTCCTGCTGCCTGCACATCCTCCGCCGGCTGGGGTGCACCTGTTGATGTGGCCACCCCTGCTGGACGTCCGACTCCCGACTGTGGCAGGGATGCCTCCTCCACCAGCCTGGCCGCACTGTCAGAGGCAGCTCCACAGGGCACCCAGGTGACTGATGGGTGGGAAGATGGCACAGAGGACGACTGGCGCGTAGGGGGTCCAGTTGAGGAGGGGGTCGGAGCAAGCCCCATCAGACAGCGGAATCCGGCCTGGGTGACCTTTCCCAGCAGGCTGACGTGGTCAACGAGCCATTCGAGATGACGTGCAGTCTCTCCATGAAAAGACTGCAGGTCACCTCGCATGGCCCGTTGACGCAACGCCACACCAGCCAGGACAGGCTCAACCCGGTCCTGGATGGCCACGTCCGCAGGCAGAGGAAGGCCAGTTGACGTCAGCTCATCCCCTGCCTGAAAACGGGTCTGGACGTAGGCATCCCTGCTGGTGCAAGATGATGCAGGGACAGGATCGGGGACAGGATTGCACACAGGCACCTCCGCGGCCGCCTGTGCTGCCTCCTGTCCCTGGTCCTGGACTGCACCACTAGCACCAGTGGGATACCCACCTCCAGACCCTGTCTCTGGTGCTTGCGCGGCCCCCTCCTCCACCAAACCCCCCACCAACCTGGATGACTCTGTGCCATCTTCCCCTGTTGGGCCCTGTGGGGTCCCAGCTGCCCCTTCTGCTGCCGAGGAGTCCAACTGCAACCTCCGCCTCTTGGACCTCCCCCCGGCAGCTGCGGCCTGGGACGCGGCACCGGACTCCTCACTCCCCGACGAGATGACAACACGGGAGGGGAGCCGGGCCTTGCGTCTCCGGCTGGCGGTCGGATCCCCGCCGCTGTGCTCCACAGCACCTTCTCCGCCCTCTTCATCAGTTGACGCTGCAGACAGGGAGAAACAAAACACAGGCATCAGGGCACTGTACAATGGACACATACAGGCATGACAGTTGCACATGAGTGGCATTGGCAAACCTCAGACATGTCATCACAATCCCCAACACACATGTCATTGCAACTGGCACACATGAGCCATACCACAGCCATATCGCAACTGCCACCACCATCCCCACACATACAACAGCATCAGCAGCCAAAGGGGAGCCATACATCACATGCAACACAGGAAGTGCACCACACATGTACACACACCACCACACTTGCATGCATGTCTACACCTCTGCCAAGTGTCGCACTGTTCAGACGGGCATCCATGTCACATCTGCCAATCAGGCTTCCACATACCGCTGTCACATGCATCCATGTAGCATCACTGTTGCACCTTTGACAAATACACACACATGCACATGTACACAGTGCTCATACATGCAGCCGAAAACAACATACATGCCTGACATCACGGACATGTCTACTTACATACACATTCATCCAAACATGTGTGCACGCACAACTGCATTTGCCATGCAAGCCCACACACACAAGCACCATCCATGTCTCACACATTACAGCCCTCGCATGTGTCAGCCCCACGGCCCTGTACACCCCCACCCATACTCCACCCCATACAAACAGATGTGCAACTGGCACAATGGGGAATGATCACCACACGCCCTGCTCACAACCAGGATGCATGTACACTCACCGCTCGACTCCAGACGGCTCTGCTTCTCTAGGACCTGGACGTGGAGCGCTGGGGATATGCGTTCCAGGACCCCCATCTGTTCTTCCGACAAGTGGCCCCGGCGCCCCTTGGCATCCGCTGCCTTCAAGAGGCGCCGGGCCTTGTTCAGGGTCCTGGACCTGAAGTCCTCCCAGCGCTTCCTGACATGTTGTAAGTCCCGGACTGCCACCCCCTCCGCGTTGATGGCAGTCACGATGTCTGTCCAGATCCGAGTCCATCCTTCCTTGTCGGCGCGGGAACTTCCAAAGAGGGCATCATACTGCCCCAGGACTTGCTCCACCAGGACACCAACTTCGGTGGCACTGAAGCTGGTGCCCCTCTGCCTCTCTGGCCGGGGGTTGTCAGTGGTCACAGATGGTGTTAGCCCCGACATGACAACCCCAGAGGCAGGAGTGGGTGGGCAACTGGGTCCTGGGGCTGGGCTGTGGAGCGATGGAATTCCAGTCGGGAGTCTTCTGTTCCAGCAGGGGTGGTCACAGCAACAGCACCCCTGGCTGATGTGCAGGCAGCAAATGGCAGTGCACGTGGGCAGCAGGCAGTCAGGCAGCAGCAGATAGCAGGTGGGAGCGTGCTCGGGGCTCTGGGGGGCAGTAATTCGGCCTTCTGGGCAGGAGCGTGGTCTCCCGTGTGCTCACGCGTGGCCAGCTTGGTACGGAGTGAATTGGCACGTGAAAATCCTGCACGTCAGCGTGAAAACCGAGGAAAGGCCCTTAGCGCGTAAGCGCGTCAGCACGCATACGCGATTCCATTGGACCAAAGGCCCTCAGCGCGTAAGCGCGTCTGTGACGTGACCCGCACGGGTGTTTCCCACACAGCACGTGATGACAGAGCACACGTGGAAAGACTGCACGTCAGAGTCTCATCGCGTGTAATTGGACAAAAGTGCGTGTACACGCGATTGGCCTATGTACGTGTATATGAGGTGTGCGCGGACACTTACACACGCAAGTACGTCAGCGCACCTGTATCCCGGTGTACGGCCATTTCCACCAATCACACGCAATGAGACTCTGACGTGCAGTCTTTCCACGTGTGCTCTGTCATCACGTGCTGTGTGGGAAACACCCGTGCGGGTCACGTCACAGACGCGCTTACGCGCTGAGGGCCTTTGGTCCAATGGAATCGCGTATGCGTGCTGACGCGCTTACGCGCTAAGGGCCTTTCCTCGGTTTTCACGCTGACGTGCAGGATTTTCACGTGCCAATTCACTCCGTACCAAGCTGGCCACGCGTGAGCACACGGGAGACCACGCTCCTGCCCAGAAGGCCGAATTACTGCCCCCCAGAGCCCCGAGCACGCTCCCACCTGCTATCTGCTGCTGCCTGACTGCCTGCTGCCCACGTGCACTGCCATTTGCTGCCTGCACATCAGCCAGGGGTGCTGTTGCTGTGACCACCCCTGCTGGAACAGAAGACTCCCGACTGGAATTCCATCGCTCCACAGCCCAGCCCCAGGACCCAGTTGCCCACCCACTCCTGCCTCTGGGGTTGTCATGTCGGGGCTAACACCATCTGTGACCACTGACAACCCCCGGCCAGAGAGGCAGAGGGGCACCAGCTTCAGTGCCACCGAAGTTGGTGTCCTGGTGGAGCAAGTCCTGGGGCAGTATGATGCCCTCTTTGGAAGTTCCCGCGCCGACAAGGAAGGACGGACTCGGATCTGGACAGACATCGTGACTGCCATCAAAGCGGAGGGGGTGGCAGTCCGGGACTTACAACATGTCAGGAAGCGCTGGGAGGACTTCAGGTCCAGGACCCTGAACAAGGCCCGGCGCCTCTTGAAGGCAGCGGATGCCAAGGGGCGCCGGGGCCACTTGTCGGAAGAACAGATGGGGGTCCTGGAACGCATATCCCCAGCGCTCCACGTCCAGGTCCTAGAGAAGCAGAGCCGTCTGGAGTCGAGCGGTGAGTGTACATGCATCCTGGTTGTGAGCAGGGCGTGTGGTGATCATTCCCCATTGTGCCAGTTGCACATCTGTTTGTATGGGGTGGAGTATGGGTGGGGGTGTACAGGGCCGTGGGGCTGACACATGCGAGGGCTGTAATGTGTGAGACATGGATGGTGCTTGTGTGTGTGGGCTTGCATGGCAAATGCAGTTGTGCGTGCACACATGTTTGGATGAATGTGTATGTAAGTAGACATGTCCGTGATGTCAGGCATGTATGTTGTTTTCGGCTGCATGTATGAGCACTGTGTACATGTGCATGTGTGTGTATTTGTCAAAGGTGCAACAGTGATGCTACATGGATGCATGTGACAGCGGTATGTGGAAGCCTGATTGGCAGATGTGACATGGATGCCCGTCTGAACAGTGCGACACTTGGCAGAGGTGTAGACATGCATGCAAGTGTGGTGGTGTGTGTACATGTGTGGTGCACTTCCTGTGTTGCATGTGATGTATGGCTCCCCTTTGGCTGCTGATGCTGTTGTATGTGTGGGGATGGTGGTGGCAGTTGCGATATGGCTGTGGTATGGCTCATGTGTGCCAGTTGCAATGACATGTGTGTTGGGGATTGTGATGACATGTCTGAGGTTTGCCAATGCCACTCATGTGCAACTGTCATGCCTGTATGTGTCCATTGTACAGTGCCCTGATGCCTGTGTTTTGTTTCTCCCTGTCTGCAGCGTCAACTGATGAAGAGGGCGGAGAAGGTGCTGTGGAGCACAGCGGCGGGGATCCGACCGCCAGCCGGAGACGCAAGGCCCGGCTCCCCTCCCGTGTTGTCATCTCGTCGGGGAGTGAGGAGTCCGGTGCCGCGTCCCAGGCCGCAGCTGCCGGGGGGAGGTCCAAGAGGCGGAGGTTGCAGTTGGACTCCTCGGCAGCAGAAGGGGCAGCTGGGACCCCACAGGGCCCAACAGGGGAAGATGGCACAGAGTCATCCAGGTTGGTGGGGGGTTTGGTGGAGGAGGGGGCCGCGCAAGCACCAGAGACAGGGTCTGGAGGTGGGTATCCCACTGGTGCTAGTGGTGCAGTCCAGGACCAGGGACAGGAGGCAGCACAGGCGGCCGCGGAGGTGCCTGTGTGCAATCCTGTCCCCGATCCTGTCCCTGCATCATCTTGCACCAGCAGGGATGCCTACGTCCAGACCCGTTTTCAGGCAGGGGATGAGCTGACGTCAACTGGCCTTCCTCTGCCTGCGGACGTGGCCATCCAGGACCGGGTTGAGCCTGTCCTGGCTGGTGTGGCGTTGCGTCAACGGGCCATGCGAGGTGACCTGCAGTCTTTTCATGGAGAGACTGCACGTCATCTCGAATGGCTCGTTGACCACGTCAGCCTGCTGGGACAGGTCACCCAGGCCGGATTCCGCTGTCTGATGGGGCTTGCTCCGACCCCCTCCTCAACTGGACCCCCTACGCGCCAGTTGTCCTCTGTGCCATCTTCCCACCCATCAGTCACCTGGGTGCCCTGTGGAGCTGCCTCTGACAGTGCGGCCAGGCTGGTGGAGGAGGCATCCCTGCCACAGTCGGGAGTCGGACGTCCAGCAGGGGTGGCCACATCAACAGGTGCACCCCAGCCGGCGGAGGATGTGCAGGCAGCAGGAGGCAGTGCACGGGCAGAGGCAGAGCAGCAGCAGCAGCAAGATGGTGGGAGCCATGAAGGCTCGGGGCCTTCGACATCGGAGGGGCAGGCATCGGCCGGAGGGCAGGAGGACCCAGGACAGAGAGTGTCTTCCGTGTGGCAGCGGTTGGGCCACGCCATAGGTGCGGAGCGGCGGCGGGCGGAAGAGGCGCGGCTCACAATGGTCAGGGCGGAGAACTCCATGCGGAGGGCCCTGAGGCGGGCCGAGTGCCTCGAGGCAATCCGCAGGGGGTTGGAGGAGGACACGGCGTCGTCCCTGCGGACCCTCGGGGCCATGGAACTGGACCGCCTCCGGGACATCGAACAGGAGTTCGATGATGCCCTGGCCCGGAACACCACAGAGTGAGCCGCTGGACTTGCCCGCCGCCTTTGTATATAGTTCTTTAGTTTTAGGTTTCCTTTCGTTCTTATTATTATTTGGAGTCGACGGACACTGCTCCACTTTTTGTATATAGTTGATATTTAGGTAGGTTTTTTAGGAGGTTTCCTTAGTTCAGTTGTGATGATGGACCCTTGTTATTTTTGTACATAGTTCTTTGTTGCATGGAGAGTTTTTACATTTCACTTTGGACATAATTTTTTTGATTTGATTTTCTAGATTTGTGTTTTTATGCGGACATGCAGCTTATTTTTTCACATTTACATTGTAGTTAGTTTTCTTTCTTTGGCATTTGTATTTTTTTCAATACATTTTTTTTTACATTGTTCACTGTGTGGTTTCATCTCATTGGTTTCATGCATGTCATGTTGTGTGTTTTCCCATTCAATTTGAAAATATGTGTGTGACGGACATGGGGTCATTTGCTTCATGTACATTGGGGGTGTAACATGTGATTTCCATTTCCATGTGGGTGAATGGGTTACTTGGTAGGTCTTTTTGGCTGTGGAGGCTGACCATTACGCACATGATTGGGGATTGTGAGGACCTGGTGGGGGCTGCACATGGTGGCAGGGGGGTGGGGGTGCAGGGGGACATGAGTGGGGGCCTGGTGGAGGTTGAGCCTGCACTGCTGGGGGGTGGGGGTGGTGGGAGACATGAGTGGGGGCCTGGTGGAGGGTGACCCTGCACTGCTGGGGTGTGGGGGTGATGGGAGACATGAGTGGGGGCCTGGTGGAGGGTGACCCTGGTGGCTGGGGGGTGGGGGTGATAGGGGACATGAGTGGGGGCCTGGTGGAGGGTGACCCTGGTGGCTGGGGGGTGGGGGTGGTGGGAGACATGAGTTGGACATGGGTGGGGGCCTGCTGGCAGGTGCCCCACAGTGCTGGGGTGTGGGGGTGGTGGGAGACATGAGTTGGACATGGGTGGGGGCCTGCTGGCAGGTGCCCCACAGTGCTGGGGGGTGGGGGTGGTGGGAGACATGAGTTGGACATGGGTGGGGGCCTACTGGCAGGTGCCCCACAGTGCTGGGGGGTGGGGGTGGTGGGAGACATGAGTGGGGCCCTGGTGGAGGGTGACCCTGGTGGCTGGGGGGTGGGGGTGGTGGGAGACATGAGTTGGACATGGGTGGGGGCCTACTGGCAGGTGCCCCACAGTGCTGGGGGGTGGGGGTGGTGGGGGACATGAGTTGGACATGGGTGGGGGCCTGCTGGCAGGTGCCCCACAGTGCTGGGGGGTGGGGGTGGTGGGAGACATGAGTGGGGCCCTGGTGAAGGGTGACCCTGCACTGCTGGGGGGTGGGGGTGGTGGGAGACATGAGTGGGGCCCTGGTGGAGGGTGACCCTGGTGGCTGGGGGGTGGGGGTGGTGGGAGACATGAGTGGGGGCCTGGTGGAGGGTGCCCCTGGTGGCTGGGGGGTGGGGGTGATAGGGGACATGAGTGGGGGCCTGGTGGAGGCTGCCCCTGCACTGCTGGGGGGTGGGGGTGGTGGGAGACATGAGTGGGGGCCTGGTGGAGGGTGCCCCTGCACTGCTGGGGGGTGGGGGTGGTGGGAGACATGAGTGGGGGCCTGGTGGAGGGTGACCCTGGTGGCTGGGGGGTGGGGGTGGTGGGAGACATGAGTGGGGGCCTGGTGGAGGGTGCCCCTGCACTGCTGGGGGGTGGGGGTGGTGGGAGACATGAGTGGGGGCCTGGTGGAGGGTGCCCCTGGTGGCGGGGGGGTGGGGGTGATAGGGGACATGAGTGGGGGCCTGGTGGAGGCTGCCCCTGCACTGCTGGGGGGTGGGGGTGGTGGGAGACATGAGTGGGGGCCTGGTGGAGGGTGCCCCTGCACTGCTGGGGGGTGGGGGTGGTGGGAGACATGAGTGGGGGCCTGGTGGAGGGTGACCCTGCACTGCTGGGGGGTGGGGGTGGTGGGAGACATGAGTGGGGGCCTGGTGGAGGGTGCCCCTGGTGGCTGGGGGGTGGGGGTGGTGGGAGACATGAGTGGGGGCCTGGTGGAGGGTGCCCCAGCACTGCTGGGGGGTGGGGGTGGTGGGAGACATGAGTGGGGGCCTGGTGGAGGGTGCCCCTGGTGGCTGGGGGGTGGGGGTGGTGGGAGACATGAGTGGGGGCCTGGTGGAGGGTGCCCCTGCACTGCTGGGGGGTGGGGGTGGTGGGAGACATGAGTGGGGGCCTGGTGGAGGGTGCCCCAGCACTGCTGGGGGGTGGGGGTGGTGGGAGACATGAGTGGGGGCCTGGTGGAGGGTGCCCCTGGTGGCTGGGGGGTGGGGGTGGTGGGAGACATGAGTGGGGGCCTGGTGGAGGGTGCCCCAGCACTGCTGGGGGGTGGGGGTGGTGGGAGACATGGTTGGGGGCCTGGTGGAGGGTGCCCCTGGTGGCTGGGGGGTGGGGGTGGTGGGAGACATGAGTGGGGGCCTGGTGGAGGGTGCCCCTGGTGGCTGGGGGGTGGGGGTGGTGGGAGACATGAGTGGGGGCCTGGTGGAGGGTGCCCCTGCACTGCTGGGGGGTGTGGGTGGTGGGAGACATATGTGGGGGCCTGGTGGAGGGTGCCCCTGGTGGCGGGGGGGTGGGGGTGATAGGGGACATGAGTGGGGGCCTGGTGGAGGGTGCCCCTGGTGGCTGGGGGGTGGGGGTGGTGGGAGACATGAGTGGGGGCCTGGTGGAGGGTGCCCCTGCACTGCTGGGGGTGGGGGTGCAGGGGGACATGAGCAGGTGTGCAGGGTAGTCCCCTGTTTTGTGGGCTGCCTGCAGGGGCTGTGGAGGGTGTACAGGGAACACCTGTGAGGACCCACCCAGCCTAATTGCGTGTGATAATTCCCGCACACCCCTGTAATACACGTACCAAGCCAAATCGCGTGTGATAATTCCCACGCACCCCTGTAATACACGTACCTGGCCAAATCGCATGTGAAACTTCCCGCATACCCCTGTAATACACGTACCCTGGCCAATCGCGTGTTGAACTTCCCGCGTACCCCTGTAATACACGTACCCTGGCCAATCGCGTGTTAAACTTCCCGCGTACCCCTGTAATATACGTACCCTGGCTAATCGCGTGTATAACTTCACGCGTACCCCTGTAATACACGTACCCTGGCCAATCGCGTGTTAAACTTCCCGCGTACCCCTGTAATACACGTACCCTGGCCAATCGCGTGTTAAACTTCCCGCGTACCCCTGTAATACACGTACCCTGGCTAATCGCGTGTTAAACTTCCCGCGTACCCCTGTAATACACTTACCCTGGCTAATCGCGTGTTAAACTTCCCGCGTACCCCTGTAATACACGTACCCTGGCCAATCACGTGTTAAACTTCCCGCGTACCCCTGTAATACACGTACCCTGGCTAATCGCGTGTATGACTTCACGTGTACCCCTGTAATACACTTACACTGGCTAATCGCGTGTTAAACTTCCCGCGTACCCCTTTGATACACGTACCCTGGCCAATCGCGTGTTAAACTTCCCGCGTACCCCTGTAATACACGTACCCTGGCCAATCGCGTGTTAAACTTCCCGCGTACCCCTGTAATACACGTACCCTGGCCAATCGCGTGTTAGACTTCCCGCGTACCCCTGTAATACACGTACCCTGGCTAATCGCGTGTATAACTTCACGTGTACCCCTGTAATACACTTACCCTGGCTAATCGCGTGTTAAACTTCCCGCGTACCCCTGTAATACACGTACCCTGGCCAATCGCGTGTTAAACTTCCCGCGTACCCCTGTAATACACGTACCCTGGCCAATCGCGTGTTAAACTTCCCGCGTACCCCTGTAATACACGTACCCTGGCCAATCGCGTGTTAAACTTCCCGCGTACCCCTGTAATACACGTACCCTGGCTAATCGCGTGTATGACTTCACGTGTACCCCTGTAATACACTTACCCTGGCTAATCGCGTGTATGACTTCACGTGTACCCCTGATATGCACGTTACCCGCTTTGCGTTCCTTGTTTGGCTGCCCTGTAAACTGGTCCAGGGTTAGCGCAGCCCTTTGCGATGATTTAGCGATTTTGCTGGCTTTTCCTTGCGCGAGGGCGTTCTTGGGGGCGTTACTGGCGCTGCTGCAGGGTCGCTGCGATACTCTGCGCCACGGCTGGTTTGGGAGCATGAAATCCATGAATACGCTGTGCGCGGAAATCGGTTTTAGCGCACGTGCCTGGCGCAGTCAATCGCACGCGGACACTCTGCGCCAGCCGCTTGCGACACTTTTCTGCGAAATTCTATGAATTACCCTGATAGTCTGTTATAGCAATTTTCTTGGGCAATTTAGAAAATAGCGTTATTGTTGAAACTGGCATGGAAATTGTCTATGGGGAAATATAGAAAAATGTGCAATCGGTACATTACTGGACAATACTAGAATAGCACTGTTGAATCTAATTTGAGGTTAAAAAAATGTGGTCAACTTGGTAGTTCGATTTTTTTTTTGACAGTGTGTAAATTGTAATGGCAATGTTTAATGGGTCAGAACTATGTTTTGTTCAAGAACACCATGCCATAATTGAGCAACACATCGGGAAAATGGCACATTAAGGGCTTGATTTACAAAAAAAATGTCAATGGGACTTTTCCATGTTAAAACATTTTTGTAAATTATACCCCAAGTTTCTTGTTACTTGCAGCAACCTGGAATATGCAATCCACACCCTTACTCTATTGTCGGTACCTAGGATAATTTGGCTCAGATATAGTTTGCCAGTAACCTATTGCGTCTAATGAGAAATCGGATCATATTGTATGTTCTGATCATTCTGATTGGGTTATATTACCAACTATAGGAATGATGTTGTGCATTAAATGCCTGCCACAATAGTTAAAACGTGTCCTTTCTACTGGCAAATGATGAAGGATCTGCATTTTTCCAGTGTGACAATTGTTCATGTTATTAGCCTCTGTTTTAGTGATGGCCACAGTACTTATTTATTGGCTGTCCATCATTTATTTTTATCGGCAACACCATTTCCTGATGGGTGCATACATGATTTACTGTGTGAAAATCAGGGGTCGGGTCCTAAAAATAAAAGTGGGGGGACTTATCAACAAACGCAATGGGATGTGACGCCGCCAGAAATTAGCATATCAAGGTGAAATATGCACATTGCGTTAAATTGGCCTTGCATAACCACCCACATTGCACAGGACGAATGGCATTTGCCTTTCATAAATTCAACACACACACAAAACCAAGAGAGGATATTTTCTTCTAATAGTGTTTTTGAAAACGTTAAAAGTTGTGCATGTTTTAAACTCCAATATGCATGGAATGCTTGAAGTGTACTCATGTAAGATGTACGAATATAAATGGCAATAAAAAGAGTTTAAAATAAATAAATGTTTTAAACTCCAAGAACCAAATGTTTTCCCTAGAACATGCATTACCGAAATGGGACATTTCACCTTTACTTGTTTGTTATTTATCAACGGGTTACATAGTGCAGTGGTGAAGTGTCGGGCCTGCAAAGCTGACAAGGTCGGCTTTAATTCATAAATTCAAGGAAGACTTTCAATGTTTCTCCTTTTAGCTAGGGGGGCGCACTGAGTCCACCCTCTGAAAAAAGTGGGTGGACTCCGTCCACCCGCGTGTAGCCTCGACTTTAGCCCTGGAAAATGCTGTTGTGAACTCTTTCAGACTGTATCTGAAGGGTTCAAAGAGCTTGTATTCCCCATAGGAAATGCCAGTAACTATTAGGGGGTCCTTTGGAAGCTGGTGTGGGGATAATAAGTTTGTGATTGAATTGCAGAGGCATGGGGTGATTACGGGTATGGTGGGGCAATAAAACGTTTCAGTGATGGAATGACTTCCATATTTACCACACAGCCACATTTCGAGATTGGAGTGGAGTTGGAGGAGAAAGCTCCAGCACTTGGATGGAGTTTTTGTTTCCACATTACCTCCACTAAATGGCGGATTTATTACAGGTGGAATTGTTGGCATAGATAAATGCTCCGAAACCCCAGAGTATCACTCTACTACTTGTAACTCGGCACAAACATTCACAAAACAAGTGGTGATAGTAGCAAACAAATATGGTGGTATTTCCAGGGGGGAAACACGGAAATACTGGCATACTTGTAATGAGGCTCTGGTCTACGGCAGTAAATTATGCACAATGGGCCTCATTTTAAAGTTGGCGGACACGGTATGAACGGGGCCGGTAAAGCACCGGCACCGTTCATACGGTGCTGCCGAATTACGAGTTATGCGTGCGGGTGCCTGAAAGCCCGCCAGGTCTTACCTGGAGGCCTGTGCAGCACCCGTGAGCATAACTCGTAATCGGGAGCCCGGCATTACCGCCACCCACAAATGGGAAATTACCGGCCCATTCAACTCGTAATGGGCTGGTTATTGCCCAATTGCAAGTGGCGTTCCCGGTAGCGAGCATGGTGGTAGCCGTGCTTGCCATACAGGCACAGCTAACGCCATGCTCGTAATGAGGCCCAATGTCATTTTCATGCATTTTCTGCATGGATCTGGGTGGTGGTACGTAAAAGACTGTGGGTAATTCATAGAAATTTGCACAAAAGTGGCACACGCAGCTGGCGCACAGTGTTCCCGTGCGAATGTCTGTGCCAGCCGCGTGCGCTAAAATCGATTTCCGCGCACAACGTATTCATGGATTTTAGCCTCCAAAAGCAGCCGTGGCGCAGAGTGGCGCAGCGACCCTGCAGCAGCGCCAGTTACGCCCCCAAGAACGCCCTCGCGCAAGGAAAAGCCATCAAAATTCCCAATTCAGCGCAAAGGGCTGCGCCAACCCTGGACCAGTATACAGGGCTGGCAAACAGCAAACGCCGAGCGGGGAACGTGTATTACTGGGGAAGTTCCACACGCGATTTCAGCAGGGTACGTGTATTTCTGGGGTGCAGGAAAGTTTAACACGCGATTTCAGCAGGGTTCGTGTATTTCTGGGGTGCGGGGAAGTATAACACGCGATTACAGCAGGGTATGTGTATTACAGGGGTGCGCGGGAAGTTCCACACAGGATTTCAGCAGGGTACGTGTATTTCTGGGGTGCGGGGAAGTTTAACACACAATTTCAGCAGGGTACGTGTATTACAGGGGTGCGGGCAAGTTTCACACGCGATAGGCCCTGTGCGAGTGGGGTACGTGTATTTCGGGGGTGCAGGGAAGCCCTACACTTGAATTGGCAGTGTGGGTCCTCTACACCATCCACGGCCCCTGTAGGCAGACCACACCACAAGGGACTACCCTGCACCCCTGGTCATGTCCCGCAGGCAGCCCATCCACCATGGGCATGCCCCCCCAGCCAAGCCACATGTCACCTTGCACTAGTGTTCACCAACGCATTACCCTCTTGCACCCCCACCCCACAGCAGTGAAGGGCACCTGCCAGCAGGCCCCCACTCATGTCCCCTTGCACACGCACCCCCCAGCAGTGCGGGGCACCTGCCAGCAGACCCCCACTCATGTCCCCTTGCACCCCCACCCCCCAAGCAGTGCAGGGCACCTGCCAGCAGGTCCCCACTCATGTCCCACTCATGTCCCCTTGCACCCCCACTCCCCAGCACTGAGGGGCACCTGCCAGCAGGCCCCCACTCATGTCCCCTTGCACTCCCACCCCCCAGCAGTGCAGGGCACCTGCCAGCAGGCCCCCACTCATGTCCCACTCATGTCCCCTTGCACACCCACCCCCCAGCACTGAGGAGCACCTGCCAACAGGCCCCACACATGTCCCCTGCACCCCCACACCCCAGCAGTGCAGGGCACCTGCCAGCAGGCCCCGACACATGTCCCCCAGCCAACACATCATCACAATCTAGATCCCTGGCCCTTATGGCCAGCCTCCACATGCCAAAGACCCACCCAAGTATTGCATCCACCCACACACACAATGGGTGCAAGTGAATGTCAAAACCCATATCATGACATGCATGAAACCAATGAGATGATACCACAAATGGAAGTATAAAAAAATATATATTAAAGATAACATGAACGTAAATCAAATTAAACACACAACAATGGGAATAACAAAAGAAATGGTCCATGTCCGATA
Source organism: Ambystoma mexicanum (assembly GCF_040938575.1). NCBI lineage: Eukaryota > Metazoa > Chordata > Amphibia > Caudata > Ambystomatidae > Ambystoma > Ambystoma mexicanum. Next base: position 58,449,260 of record NC_090937.1, read on the forward strand.
AATTATGAAAATCAAGAAAACATAAGCAAAAGACATCCAAAAAGAAATGTTGTCCAAAGTCACAGTACAAAAAATCAAATCCAAGGGAAAATAAAAAGTAAAAACCATTGCTCCATGGTGAACACAAAAAAATATTAAAAAAGATGAATCCAATGTAAAACTATGTACAATTGAAGAATCCAGGGACCATGAGCCCAACTGAAGAAATGAAACCTATCAAAAATACTACCTAATGAAAAACTATATACAGAAACGTGGTGCATTGTCCAAGCGCAACCAAAATAAAGAAAAAACCAAAGGAAACCTAACACTATCTAACTATTTACAAGGGCAGCGGGTAAGTCCAACGGCTCCCATGTTGATGTCCCGGGCCAGGGCATCATCGAACTCCTGCTCGATGTCCCGGAGGCGGTCCTCTTCCATGGCCCTGAGGGTTCGCAGGGACGATGACATCTGGAACTCCAGGTCCCTGCGAATGGCCTCGAGGCACTCGGCCCGCCTCAGGGCCCTACGCATGGAGTTCTCCGCCCTGACCATCGTGAGCCGTGCCTCTTCCGCCCGCTGCCGCTCTGCATCTATCGCATGGCCCAACCGCTGCCACATGGAAGACACTTCCCATCCAGGGTCCTCCTGCCCTCTGGCCGATGTCTGCCCCTCCGATGATGAAGGCCCCGAGCCATCATGGCTCCCACGCCTGTGCCCTGGCTCCTGCTGCCTGCACATCCTCCTCCAGCTGGGGTGCAGTTGTGAAGGTGGCCACCCCTGCTGGACGTCCGACTCCCGACTGTGGCAGGGATGTGTCCTCCACCAGCCTGGCCGCAGGGTCAGAGGCAGCTCCACAGGGCACCCAGGTGACACATGAGTGGGAAGATGGCACGGAGGATGACTGGCGCATAGGGGGTTCAGTTGAGGAGGGGGTCGGAACAAGGTCCAGAAAACGGAGGAATCTGGCCCTGGTGAGCTGTCCCAGTGGGTCAACGCGGTCAAGGAGCCATGCGAGAAGACGTGCAGTCTCCTCATGAAAAGACTGCAGGTCAGCTTGCATGGCACGTTGACGCAACGCTACCCCACCCAGGACAGGCTCAACCCGGTGCCGGATAGCCACATCCGCAGGGAGAGGAAGGCCAGTTGGTGTAAGCCAATCCCCTCCCTGAGAATGGGTCTGGACATGCTGCCTCCTGTCCCTGCCCCTGCACTGCACCACTAGCACCAGTGGAATCCCCACCTCCAGACCCCGTCTCTGTCCCTTGCACGACCTCCTCCTCCACCAAACCCCCCACCAACCTGGATGACTCCGTGCTATCTTCCTCCGTCGGGCCCTGTGGGGTCTCAGCTGCCCCTTCGGCTGCCGAGGAGCCCAACTCCAACCTCTGCCTCTTGGACCTCCCCTCGGCAGCTGCGACCTGGGACGCAGCACCGGACTCCTCACTCCCCGACGAGATGACAACCTGGGAGGGGAGCCGGGCCTTGCGTCTCCGGCTGGCGGTGCGATCCCTGCCGCTGTGCTCCACAGCACCTTCTCCGCCCTCTTCATCAGTTGACGCTGCAGACAGGGAGAGATAGGAGACAGGCATCAGGGCACTGTACAATGGACTCATACACACATGACAGTTGTACATGAGTGGCATTGTCAAACCTCAGACATGGCATCACAATCCCCAACACACATGTCATTGCAACTCACACACATGAGCTATTCCACAGCCATATTGCAACAGCCAGCACCATCCATACACATACAACAGCATGAGCAGCCAAAGGTGAGCCAGACATCACATGAAACACAGGGAATGCACTAGACATGCACACACGCCACCACAATTACATGCATGTGTGCACCTCCGCCAACTGTCGCAGTGATGAGATTGGCATCCATGTCACATCTGGCAATCAGTCTTCTACATATCAGTCTCACATGCATCCATGTTGCGTCACTGTTGCACCCATGTCAAATACACATACATGCACATGTACACGGTGCAGATACATGCAGCTGGAACCAACATCCATGTGTGACACCACAACCATGCCAACTTACATACACAGTAATCCAAACATGCATGCTCACACATCTGCATTTGGCATGCATGCTTACCCACACATACACAATCCATGTGTCTCACACATGAAAGGACTTGCATGTGTCAGCCTCACAGCCCTGTACATACACATCCATACATGGCCCTACAAAACCACATGTACAACCTGCACACTACTGGCACACCATCACACGCACAGCTTCCAATCAGTATGCATGTACACTTACCGCTCGACTCCAGACAGGTCTGCCTCTCAAGGACCTGGACGTGGAGCGCTGGGCATGTGCGTTCCAGGACCCTCATCTGATGTTCTGACAGGTGGCCCCGGCGCCCCTTAGCATACGCTGCCTTCAAGAGGTGCCGGGTCTTGTTGAGGGTACTGGACCTGAAGTCCTCCCAGCACTTCTTGACATGTTGGAAGTCGCGGACTGCCACCCCCTCCGCGTTGATGGCAGTCACGATGTCCGTCCAGATCCGAGTCCGTCCTTCCTTGTCGGTGGCCGACCTTCCGAAGAGGGCATCATACTGCCCCAGGACTTGCTCCACCAGGAGACCAACTTTGGTGGCAGTGAAGCTGGTGGCCCTCTGCCTCTCTGGCAGGGGGTTGCCAGTGGTGCCAGATGGTGTAGTGCCCGACATGGCAACCCCAGAGGCAGGTGTGGGTGGGCAACTGGGTCCTGGGGCTGGGCTGTGGAGCGATGGAATAGCAGTCGGGAGTCTTCGATTCCAGCAGGGGTGGTCACAGCAACAGCACCCCGGGCTGACGTGCAGGCAGCAAATGGCAGGGCACGTGGGCAGCAGGCAATCAGGCAGCAGCAGATGGCAGGTGGGAGCGTGCTCAGGGCTCTGGGGGGCAGTAATTCGGCCTTCTGGGCAGGAGCGTGGTCTTCCGTGTGCGAACGCGTGGCCAGCTTGATACAGAGTGATTTGGCACGTGAAAATCTTGCACGTCAGCGTGTAATTCGAGGAAAGGCCCTTAGCGTGTAAGCGCGTCAGCATGCGTATGCAATTTCATTGGACCAAAGGCCCTTAGCGCGTAAGCGCGTCTGTAACGTGCGCGCGCATGCGTTTCCCTGAACCCGGGTGCATGTTACACGTCCAAGAACTGCACATCCGAGTGTCAGCTCGTGTAATTGGAGGATAGGGCCTTAGCGCGTATACGCGGAAGTGACGTTGGACGTGTGGGCCGGTTGAAAAGGTACGTGTAGGACATCATTTCATTGTACGTGCTTTTCGTGGAGAGCGAGTGGGTGAATTCTGTACTTCTTGTCGGTTCACACGCGATTTACTTCACAGCGTTTCTAGTTCGTACTCCCTGTTACCTCTGACAGCTTTTTTCTGATTTTCTGTTGGGCTTGTTTCCTCAAACAGCATTCACTTCTTCTTTTGTCCTGTCTCCTCAGACAGCGAACAATTCTTCTTTTGGTGGGGGTGTTGCCAACGCGCACACGCGTGTATTTTTCACGCTCTTTTTCCAGGCAGACGGTGAGTCGCGCATGTATTTACCAACTGTGCTTGCCCCCTGTGTCGCGTACCCCTTCAGAGGTCATTGTAGGCTGTGTGTAACACGCGTACGTTCATTTTTGTGTTTCTGGGTGCCACAGCGTAGTGCGGGTTCATTTTTCCACGCACGTGGTCTACGAGGGGTTGCGTGCATGTTATTTTCTGTTTTTGGGGTGCCTGTGCGTTGCGTGACCCGTCATCTTTCCCCAGGGTTCACATACAGCCTTGCTAGAGCACTAGAGTACGAATTCCATCTAGTACCCTACCCCTTTGACCCCCAAATGCCCAGGACAATAGTTTACTGCAACTCCCATATGCACAACAACATCAGTGCCATGGTTGGGAGGCGACCAAGCGGTTTTGGTGGCAAAGGTGGCCGAGCCTCAAGAGGTGGGCGTGGTGGGCACGGTAGGGGATGTGGCCGGGATTTGCAGGGTACCCCTAGCCCCCCATGTGTGGAGGACCAATCAGGGACACCCATGCCCCCCCCATGGTTGAGGGAAACGTGGCTGACACCATCTCTGATCAGCCCTTGTTGGACCGGCACATTGTGGCACCTGACCTGGCATAGGGTGACACCCAGGCTGACTTCCAGGTCGCCAAGTCTAGGCCACGTGTGGTGGTGCAAGTTGGTGTCACCAGGCCACGTGGATCAGGGGCAGCTATGTCATCTGCTGCCCCGAGTAGGCAGGGTGGAGAGGCTGCAGGGGAAGCTGCAGCTCCATCCACCCCAGCTCTGACTCTCCCAGCCAGGGCAGTGTTGGTCCCAGTCCGTCTTGCTAACTTTCCCCCTGACTACGTCACACTTCAGCCAATGCCTGCAGCAAGTCCCATGCTCAGTGTGCATTACCACACTCCAACTACCCAGTCCACCGGTGCTCCTGCCCTTAGTGGCCAGAGCGGCGTAGGCCACTCAGGATCCCCACCACCTTCCAAAGGAAAGAGGAAGAGTGCTCGTCCACTACAGGCTGATACCCTGAGGCTAGCTTCAATGATGCCGAACGTGATGCACTTGTGCAGTATGTGTCCGCACATGACAGCGAAATGTTGATCACTTCAGGGTGCAAGACCACACCTGCTCGACGTCAGGCACACTGGCAGACCGTCGCGGACATCATAAGTGCCCTTGGATTTGTGAGGCGCACAGCTGGTGAGTGCTACAAGCGCTGGAATGACCTTAAGCGCAGGGCAAAGAAAAAGCTGGCCTCAAGTCATGCCGCTACTCTGGTGACTGGAGGTGGGTCTCCACAAGAGGACATTGAACTCACTGTACATGAGTCTGTTGCTGGGACCTACGTCACAGAGGAACAGATCCAAGGTGTGGGAGAACTGCCAGATTACGAGGCATTGTCCGGTGAGTGCACATGCATGTGTGTGTGTGTGATCCATGTGTATGTTGTGTGTGTGAGGGGTTCTGATTGAGTGGCAGGTGAGGGTGTGTGTGCCTGGGTGGTTTGGGTCACCCATGTGCTTCATCCAAAAAATTCTGCGCCCCTGGATTTGGGTATTACAGTATCCCTTCTGCCCACAGTAGACATTTTGTGCAACATCACACCAGTTGCCCTTGAAGTGGCATCTTGCAACAACATTGTTCCGTATTTTTCAGTGTTCATTCAAGCTGATTGTTTCAATTCCCCCACTTTCACTACGCATTTCTCAGCCCTATTGTCAAACAATATGTGACATGCCTATGGTACATGCCATCTGTGTGATGGCATGTGTCATGTATGTGGATTGGACATGCCACTCACAGGCCAATGTGTGATGGCACTGTTAGCCAGCATGCAACTAATGTGTTGCTCTTCCAGCTTGGTGTCATCAGTGTCTGACATTTTCCTCCCCTTCAAACTCAGTGACAGTGCATGAATGGGAGGGTTATAGTCATGTGGGACATGTGTCAATCAAGTACTGGTTCTGTAGCTTGTCAGGCCTAATTGTGTGCCATGGTGCTAATGCCTGTTTCCATTTTTTGTCTTTCATGTTTTTGCAGGGGATGACGCACTTGATGCTGTTGAGGGTGAGGAGATGGTGCAGACCCAGGAGGGATCTCAGGCACGACCGGGCACCAGAGGGGGACGGGGTGTGGTGGTGGGTGAGAACCCAATCTTGCTGCAGACCGTTCTCTCCCAGGGTGTCACTGGGTGCACCTCCCCAGACCTCTATTCAGGTGTTGATTCGGATGATGAGACCTATGTGGCTTCGCAGGTAGGTGTTTCTGGAAGGTATTCTGTTCTGTCCGACCCACCTGCAACAGGGGTACAGCCCACTATGGGGATGTCAGTGTTGGTAGGTTCGCCTTTGGTGGTTACGGATGCAGGGCCTCACTCCGCAACATCTGAGCCTGTTCCTGGGCCAGCAGATCAGAGGGGGAATGCAGTCCTGCAGCCTCAAGCAGTGCCAACACAGCAAGGCACAGTTCGCCTTGCCCCAGACAGGTGTGGTGCCCGCCAACGCGGTGGCCGTACGCCACCAGGCAATACCGCATGGGAGCAATCCATACACGGTATGGCAAACCAACAGGCAGCATCATCTGAGATGATGGCTCAAGCAATGGAGAGGGTGGCCACTTCCATTGTCCCCCCAGAAAGGCAGATGGAGCAACTACAGCAGGCAACAGACTCCATTTGCCAATCACTCAGGGAGGACATGTTGGCATCCAACAGGGACAGACGGGCAGCCCTGGACACTCTGCGGGAAGCCATTTCTTTAGAGTCCCAGGGCCAGATGGAAGCCCTGAGGGTAGAAGTCCATCACCTCAGGCAGACTCTTGTGGACCTTGAGGCTTCCACTGTCACGAGGACAGAACAGCTGCTGGAGCGGGTCACATGTACACTCTCAGCAGAGATGCAGGCAACTCGAGAGGAGGTCCGGGCATCACGTCAGGTGGTGCATGGGGATCTCTGCACCATATTCCTCCAGAACGAGACCTTCCACACCCGCATGCTTGCTGCCATGCAGGACCAGACTAGGTCTTTGCGTGGGCTGCCTCCCATAGCACCACCACCTCCATTTGCCAATCACTCAGGGAGGACATGTTGGCGTCCAACAGGGACAGACGGGCAGCCCTGGACACTCTGCGGGAAGCCATTTCTTTAGAGTCCCAGGGCCAGATGGAAGCCCTGAGGGTAGAAGTCCATCACCTCAGGCAGACTCTTGTGGACCTTGAGGCTTCCACTGTCACGAGGACAGAACAGCTGCTGGAGCGGGTCACATGTACACTCAGATGCAGGCAACTCGAGAGGAGGTCCGGGCATCACGTCAGGTGGTGCATGGGGATCTCTGCACCATATTCCTCCAGAACGAGACCTTCCACACCCGCATGCTTGCTGCCATGGAGGACCAGACTAGGTCTTTGCGTGGGCTGCCTCCCATAGCACCACCACCTCCTGTGGTGGCAGCAGCACAGAGTGATGAGAGCGACCACAGCAATTCTGATTCTCTCACGATAGCGTAGCCGTGCAGGCCATGAGCCCATGGAGGTGTTTATTTTTCGCAACATCCGCACGGGTGGTTGTTGGTGTGCACCCTGTCCTCGGACCTCCTGGGTGGCCTCCCCCACCCCCCTGGCTCCCACATGGCCATTTTTGATTTTTTGTTACAGTGTGTTGCCTTGTGTGGCTCCCGTGGGCATCCACTTACTCCGGCTGGGCACATGCAGGCTTGTCCTGAGTTTGGATTAGATGCTTGGGTTCGTGAGACACACACCCCTCCTGCTTCCCGTTTCCATGGGCTTGCAAAGGGTGTGCCCAAGTGACAGTGACTTACACAGTGACGTTGGACTCCCATGACATGTGTGGGCAGTCTGTAGTCAATACTGTGTATACATTCCTAGTGCATATTGTTGTAGTATTGTACACTGCATGGTGTATTGATGTGTGCTTGTGCATCCATGTCTCCCTCCTAATTTGCAGGTTCATTCCTCATGTCTTCACAAGGCCGTCTACTTTGGAGATGGAGTTCATGTTGTAAGCAGTGCACTTCCAGATTTGCGTGACACCAACACTGTACAGTTGGAAGTGGTCGATGTGCTAGCATCACCAGGTTGTAAGACTACGTATCCTTTAACTTAGTACTGTCATGTGAATGCTATGTTTGGGGTTGGGTAGCTGCATTGTATTGTGTTAAGTATTTGGTCATGTGTGTTGTCAGTTCTACATTAATGGGAGCATATTGTGTGTGGCCAGTTTCCATTCGGGACACTGTACTTTGTGACACTTGTGTCATGTTTTGGGGATTCCTTTGTTTGCTCTCACATAGCATGACATGCCATGGTGTGTTGGGTGGCGGTGCTGGGGAGGGGTTGGGTGACATGGCACTGTTGTCATGTTGTATCTTGCAAGGGGTTAATGATTTTAGCAGCATAGAAGTGTGTCTTTTGATGACACAGCATTGGTGGTGTTTGTGTAGGTAGGGATTCACACAATGGAACACTTCCAGGTGAACAATCTCAGGCTGGTATGGTTGTGACAGTTGACTGTCACTTGACTCATCATCATTGATAGTCAGCTGGTATGTGCCAGAGCTGTGTGCACTCCACAGGGGTGTGATTTTAGGTGAAGTAATTAGCCACCAGCTGCGTACGGGCTGCCTCACCCCGTGCCCTTTCCCCTCCCATGCGCAGCGGGCGTGCATGTGGTTGGGGATGTGGGGGCACCACCATGTCCACAGCCAGGCCCCGGCGTGTTGCAACGTTGTGCAGGACACATGCTGCCACTATGATCCTGCACACTACTGGGGGAGCGTATAACAGCTGCCTGCCAGACCGGTCAAGGGAGCGAAAGCGTGACTTGAGCACTCCGAATGTGCGCTCTACTATGCCCCGGATTGCAATGTGGGCTGTGTTGTATCTTACCTGGGGTGGCGTGGTGGGGTTCCAAATTGGCGTCATCATGTGGGTGCTCAGACGGTAGGCACTGTCCCCTGGGGAGGTGGTGATGGGTTATCATTAGTGGGGTTGTGACATTACTCAGTATCTGACATGCATGCATGTGCAGTGGCATTTATACTCACCAAGCAGCCATGTATCGCCATGCCGCCCAGCTACTAGGTCTCGGTTTAGGGTTGACATTCTGTGAATGAAACTGTCGTGGGTGGACCCTGGATAGTTGGCATATACGGAGGTGATGATTCCCTTGGCATCACATACTACCTGGACGTTGATGGAATGCCAGTGCTTGCGGTTTCTATAGATGTGCTCAGATGCCCTGGGGGGACGTAGAGCCATATGGGTGCAATCAATGGCACCTAGCACTTTGGGGAATTGTGCCACCCAGTAGAAATCCTGGGCGGCAGCCTGCCTTTCTGCAGTTCTTCTGGGCAGGTATATGTGCCTGCGGACTGATGGGTGTGTAGTGATGATGGCCATCACCTGGTGTAGGCAGCGTGACTGCGTGGTCTGTGACACCCCCCCCACTATGGCACTTGTCCGCTGAAATGATCCAGTAGCCAAGAAGTGCAGTACATTAAGGACCTTCTCCAGGGGGCTGAGTGCTTGGGAGCACAGGGTGGGTGATGTGAGGTCATCCTCCCACTCACTGACCAGGTCGAGTATTATGTGAGGTGGAAACCTGTACCTCCCATACACGTGGTCATCAGGCATCCCAAAAAGGCTGGTTCTGGGTATAAAAATTCTGGCCCTGACTATCCTCCTCCTCCTCCTCCTGGGGTATCCCACGGCCACTGCTGCTAGGAACGGTATATTCATCCTGGCGTCTGAGCTTGTTTGTTGTTTGCGTGCACATTTATGATGCGCAGGTCGACGTACGCCTGCTTCCTGCTGGCGTACGTGTTTCCGGATTGGCCCGTCTTTTTGGGCACATGCCTTAGCCACATTTGATTCCATGAATACGTGTTGTAGGCGAGCGTGTGAAACTTCCTGCGCACCCCAGTAATACACGTACCCCGCTCGGCCAGGCCCAATCGCGTGTGAAACTTCACGCGAACCCCTGAAATACACGTACCCAGGCCAATCGCGTGTGACACTTCCCGCACACCCCAGTAATACACATACCCCGCTCACCCAGGCCCGATCGTGTGTGAAACTTCTTGCGCACCCCTGGAATACACGTACCCCGCTCCCCCAGGCCCGATCGCGTGTAGAACTTCATGCACACCCCTGAAATACACGTACCCCGCTCCCCCAGGCCCGATCGCGTGTAAAACTTCCCACGCACACCCAGAATACACGCACACGCTATTTTTCACACAGCGGGTGTCGCTGTTTGTCGAGTACCCCTTTGCACGTCATTTGTCCTAGGGGGCCACAGTATGGGACATTCATCAGAGCTGTATATTCGTGCTTTTTGTTAGCGCACATTTTGGCGCCATTTTTTTCAAGCGCAGGGACGCTACCGCCTGCCTTCGTGTGGCGGACGGGTTTGGGTCTGTGCGCGCCTTTGCCCGTGCGCTGTTTGCCCTATTCGATTCCATGAATACGTGTTGCAGGTGAGCGTGTGGGCGTTCCGCGTACTTGCCTCCTGTACTTCCCCCGTGACGCCCACATTTTCACGAGTTGTTCCCCATTCCGAGTGTTACGCCCCGTGTTACGCCTACTTTTGTTTTGTGCGCCGCGCTATGTGTGCTTTCGCTGTGGCCTTAGCGCATGCCGTAGATGACCTGTGCGCCGGCGTGCGCCGCACACTTTTTCAGCGCACATCCCTGATTTTACTCGCACACGGACTTCCATGAATAGATGTGCGCTGGTTTCCCTGCGATATTCGCACTTGCACTGCGATTTTCGCTCTTTCACTGCGAATCGCACGTTTTCGCACGCTTGCGCCGAAATTTTCAGCGCACATTAATTCCATGAATCGGCCTGTGTATGTGTCTGCGTTAGCATCTCCAAGCACAAAATGTGCATGCGTTGTAGCCCATGTTGGTTTTAAAGTGGACGGAGGTGTTGGAATTCATTGAGATTCATGTAAATGGCATTGAACCAACTCCCACTTGCAAAACAATGCACGCAGACGCCAGTTCCTCCTGGTTCTGAACCTGTCCTATCATCCTATGCCCACTAACATACCCCGCCCACCCTAACCTCAGTTGCAGAGCTTCGTGAGCGCCTAGAGACTGCACTTGGGTGGTAGCGGTGCGCGATATTATTCAACATAACATAACATCTGCAATACACAGTTGGCATGTACGATTATTTTCACAAATTAATGTTTATTCGCCATGCAAACCTCGGTCCACACAGTTTTCTGTGCAGCAATTGGGCCCATTCAAGAAAACAAATCATAATTTCATGGAGATGGCAGCTTTCACAGAAGGGTACATGCATAAGCAGTTCACTCCATGACATTTACAGGCATTTCCAAAATGAGCTCCATGTCTTTTTACCAACCTCTCACAAAACAGTGGGCCTCATGGAGGTAACTTACAAAAACGGGAGCCAATGGAATTACCTCAATGTGTTCAGTCCTCTGTTTAAGAGTTGCAGACCCCACACGAGATAAAGTCACCATCAGATGCAAGGAGGTATTACCTCCAAACAATTGAGGTATTGCTTCCAGTGGAATTAAGTCTGGAGGTAATTTCTCCTTCACCCGATGAAGTCCTATGGGATTCCAGAAAAGGGACGCACCACGCATCATAATCAGGTGGAAACTAGTTACCACTGGTGGTAAGCGCTGGTAATATCATATTGTTCTGGAAAATGTAACTTGTTAACTCATTATTTAAAAACATTTCCAATGAGAGCACCTCTAAATCACCCCGGGGATGAGAGGTGGACAGATTTTCTCACTCATGTCTACCCACGAGCGTATCATGCCGCCACCTGCACAACCACCTGTAATTAATATTACTTTTATCCAGTTTCTTTCCAAACAGTGTGCTCTAGAATGCACCATTTTGGCCCACTGTTTGAAAGATGTACTTGGCTGGGATCCTCCACACAACCGAGGGGTTGAGGACTCAGGCTGGCTGACTTTCGCTCTCTCGCACTCATTTGGGGGGAGATATTTATGAGAATCTTTTGCTAGGAGGGTTAGATGGCAATTGGACGTCTACTTGTGCGTTTCCAGTAGATTGCAGCCGTTTCCTGATCTTACTGTATGTTTTCGACTTTTCGTTCACCAATATTGCCAGTGTGTTAAACATGTAAGAGAATGCTTCGGAAGAACCTAGTACATGTTCATGTTCAAAGCTTTATTTCGTCAATTAACCTTAAAAGAAACGACAAAGGCAAAACCGTCCATAAGTAGTCAATACAATATATACAGCAAAAAAGACATCATATGTAGCAAAATAACTAAATGCATTTTCTTAAACTTGAAAATATAACAGGTTCTCCTAAAAAAAGGTTTGTCTTTAATTCACAGTTAATAAGCACATAGTCCACTAAGAAAATGTTGCATACCACCTTCACTCATCAAAGGATTTAAAATATGCATTTATGGCCTAAAACAGCGTTAATTAGATAGAATGTATCAAATATTTTTGCCAAATCATCCATGCTTTCCAAAGGAATCTTTATATTGCATAAATTGCTGTCTCAATAGTAATTGTTTTAAGAATGTAAAGTGCATCGTTCATGGTCCACACATTGCAAATGTAATAATGGTCTCAGAAATTGCCTTCTGGGCCATCCATACAACGGGCAGATAATTTGCAATTGGCGTACAGCTTCCTCACATGTGCCACAGACATTTCCCTGATTCCTTTATAGTGCAGTGTGTTTTAAAACTGAGCAATGTGAAAATACCTGTGCACGTGTTATATCAAGAGATTTTTCAAAGCCAGTACTATGTTTCATGTGGTAGTACCTGACTGATTTGCACATGGCTGCACCCCTTTTGCAATGGCGCAGACAAGCTAAACAACGGTGGTGTGGAAGGTTGTCCAGAGCAGTGCCAGTGGTTCAGATTTATTCAAAACTTTCCACCCATCTTTTTTTGTGTTGTCATTTTTCTCTCTGTGTGACAGAGGGTATGACCAGAAGTGGGTCCCTTGCTCGCTGTGCCATAGGGAACCAAGCTGCACTTCCCTGAGGAGGACCAACAAGGCCGAAACATGTATGGGGATGCTTGTTTCTCTGTGCAGATGGCACTTGGCCTAGCAGTTTGGGCTGGGCTGCTACCATTGGCGCCAGTACCTGACTGATTTCAAAATGGCTGAATCTCTTTTGGACCACTTTTGCAATGGTGCAGAGGGTAAACCTTTTCGAGCACTGGTGCCCAAATTATCTATCATAAACCTGTCCTAAGAAGCACTGATTAATGTAGACATGTAATGTATACCAAATCTACGAGGTTATCCCGAAGAGTGGAACAACCCAATGAGAATGACATATCTTTAATATATTGAAATCTTGTGATTTTCATTACTTCTTCAATACAGAGCATATCAGGTAATGCCTTTAAGCTGCTTTCTGGAATGTTCTCAACCTTTAGCCAGTACAAAAAGGATTTGGATTTAGCTGCATATTTTGCACCATAGAGGCCAAGCTCAACTTTGGTAGGGACATGCTCTGCTAGGCATGCCCAATACCTGCCGGCTTAAGTGTCTTGTTTTCTTTCTGCACTAATGAAGCAATAGAACTAACTATAGCTGCTGCCATGGCCCACCCAACGAGGATTTCATCTATTTCTGCTTAAGAATTGATAGACTGATGTCTATGTCTGTGTGCTGTAATGTCCCTCTTGTTTAGAGTCTTCCATGTAGTACCATCAGTGGAGAGCACTTGATGGTCGTCATTGCCTATACAAATCTCTCAGTTTGTGTGTGTGTGTGTGTGTGTGTGTGTGTGTGTGTGGGCACGTGGGTTTGTATGTGTGTACGTACATGCATGTATGTATGTTTGTGTGCGTGTGCATGCATGCGTGCATGTGGGTATGTGTGTGCATATATGAATGTGCGGCTCTGTGTGGTGAGAAGCATTTATTGGGAGCTTGTTTCATTTCTGCTCTTTGAAGTTGTACTGGTTAATGTAGGGCTCTTGCAATGTTGCCGCTTTCTGGGATAATACAAAGTTAAGGAGTACTTCACTGGCCAGGCATCTCTTAGGCTAGGGTGGCAATCACAAAGAAATACAGATAAAGGATGTTTGACTTCTGAGCCCCAACAATTAGAAGCGGACATGTGGCCCCACTGCGAATATGGAAACAATTTTTTATTAGAATTGAACTGTAGCAAATTGTCATTCGTCCACCTTTCTGCTCGGATTTTGATACTATTGTTTCTTCTCAATTGTACGCTATTTGTTGGATGTTAAAATTAATTCCAATAAGATGGTGCTGGTACTTGAAAAGGATCCCTGAGCAGTGGTTGAAGTACGCGGGAGCAGTTGGGAGCTGTGCTCCTCTACTTTTTCTTTTTAAGTTTTACTATTCCTATACTTTCATTTTAAAAAGAAACTGTTCCGCAATGGTTTAGTTTTAAAATAAAAATGTAGGAAGAAGTTGAAACTTGCACTTCAGTGCATTGCACTGAACATTTCCTTAAACGGTTTGTTTGTTTGGGGGTTTGGATTGCTTGTGGGAGGGGGCGTGGCGATGGGGTTTGTGGGGAGAAGGGGGGAGCACACAGCATGGAACATAGTTCCGGTACTTCTTTTCACACACTTCGACCACTGTTCCTGAGGGAGAGGATTATTTGTGACTGGATATCTGGTAGCACTTGCCTGTGCTTCCCGTGTGAACAAAATAAAAAATAAAACCTTTTAAGGGAGAAAACCATGGGTGTGCTCTCTGTAAAACCGGATGCTTTCTTTTGAGTAATGTACATGGTGTTAATCTCAAACAGCTCTTTTTGAGTACTTATTTTATGTCACCTTGTAGGAATGAATATTTTATTAGACTTACTCATATTTATATTTCATAGCGTTTAAGAACACGCAGGTCCTCGAGCGGTGAAAACACAATTAAGACAATGCCCTTAGCTATAGGCAAGTGCAGTGCGCCATTATTTGTGTCAGCATGTTGAATTTGCTCAGGTGAACCCAGTATACTCGCTATATCACTTCCAACATAAACATAGATGACAAAGTGAATCAATTACATTGGCCCTCATTACGAGTTGCCTGGTAAAAGCGGGTTCATTACCGGCATGCCGGAATGAGCGGGTCCGTGCTCGTATGAACCCGCTAACAGCGGGTGATTACGAGTGCGTGAGCACGCGTGTTACCCCATGCTGGTAGTGGCAATACCGCCATGCCAGTAAAGGCCCACCAACCCCCACATACCGGCATTGCGGGGCCCGCCCATAGCGCTACCACCTCATACCAACCCCTAAATACCAGCACGGTAATACCGGCACGGTATTACCGTGTTCGCAAAAAACGGACCCGGAAATTACGTCATCGCACAGGAACGGGAAATGGGCCGGCGGCCATCTTTAAAAACATAATCCATTGCCATCCTCCACAACCACCAGTCTCTTGTGTTGTTCTGTTGCAGATTAGAAGCAGGATGTCCAAGGCTACCAGGAAGGCGACCCCCAGGAAGCGAAAACAGCGTTTTTCAGACGCTGAGCTAAGTATGCTCGCTGACACCCTGGCCCAGCATGCGGACACGATCAGGAGCACCGACATGAAGCATGCGCCCAAACCAAGAAAAAAGAAGTCTGGCAGGAGGTCGCACAGAGGGTGTCGGCAGTGGGAACCACCCCAAGGAGTGTGCGCGACTGTCGGAACCTGTGGGATGACCTCCGCCTCAGGGTGAGGAAGATCCTGGCGGAGAACAGGAGGGCCGCAATGGCGACAGGTGGGGGCCCACACTCCCCAGTGAAGTTGACGGCATGGGAGGAGACCGCCAGTACCTTTATAGATCCTGAATCCATAGAGGGAATCGGAGACCAGGAGGTGGGCGCCGCATCATCCACTGAAGAGGGTGAGTGACCCATCACATCCATGTAGGCCAAACCAGGATGTGGCACAAGTGATGTGGAAGTGAGACTAGGCAAGGCAATTCATGTCCCAGGCCCACATCAACATATCCAGTCAAGAATGTGTGCCACACCCTGCAACACACGCATGCTGAGTGCCAATCCCAAACCCAACACAAGTGCAACATGACCCAACCGTGCCCATGGAACTCATCACACAGACACCATACCAATGCCATGCTACCAGCCATGCACTGATTGCCCACATGCCCCTTCAGAACACCAAATGTCAGACCCCTGAAATAAATTGATGCATGAATGTATAAACATATCACAGCGCAATACGTTATAGCTGCCATGTGACACCATCACTGATGACCTGCATCTCTTCTATCCCCCAGGCACCGATGAGGAAGATGGAATGTAGGACAGGGGTGCAAGTTCATCCACTGCACAGCAAGGGACCAGGGTCACTGCTATCCCCCAGCCCAAGAAACTGCCCAGAGCAACAGGCAGTGTGCCACACCGGGCAGTAACCCTGCAGGAAACACCTGCAGCCACAGTCCAGCAGCAGCCACCCACAACAGTGGGAGGCGTTTCCATTCCCGCTCCTCCAGCCACCACGGATGTTGTGGATACAGAGGTGGAGAATGAGGGTGACATCATGTCCGGCACACCCACCCCAAACCCCATTACCAGCCTACCCCCCCTAGAGAAGCCGAGAGCATCGACGATCCCTGCCTCCACGACTCGGACCTTGGAGACTCAGACATAGGCCTCTTTGAGGAGGACTGTACCCTGGACGTGGGCCCCACGCAGGTGCCATCCACCACCCTGCCGACCACCACCCTGCCGACCACCACCCTGCCTACCACCACCCTTCCTACCACCACCCTTCCTACCACCACCCCGGTCACCAGCACTCCTGCAGCCAACGACTCCTTCGCGGCTCGCCTGTCAAGGGTTGAGGCACGACAGGAGTCGATGCTCCCACTGATGCGGCAACAAATATCAGATGGAAATGACTCCATGAGGGCCATTGCCACAGCCATCGCAGCCAACACTGTTGCTGTTGAGGCATCCACAAGTTTCATGAGGGAGTGTCTGGGGGCACTTACACAGGCCCTGCTTGCAAACCTGCCTCATATGCAGCGCCCACACCTTGGGGCAGGCATGGGACTGACCATCGACACCTCCACGGCCACAACCCCTTCTACCTCGGCCCAATCGAGCCCTGTGCGGTTGCGGGAAGAGTGATCCCAAAATTGCAAAGAAATAGAGTGGGCAGACAACGACATTTGGAAAATGTACGTTGGTCAAGGAACTAGTGTTTCTTGTACATATGGGGACATTTGGGGTTTGTAGGGTGGGTGAGGGAGTTTACTTGGGTATTTTTGGGGTTTGTAGGGTGGGTGAGGGAGTTCACTGGGGGTTGTGAGGGGATTATGTTCACATTATCACGTGTCTGGAAAATACACCCATTGTGTACAAGAAAATCATTGGCTGGACATACTTCTTTTTGTGCATGTACATTTGATGTGTGATGGTGTACAGTGGGGCACTTCTGACAAAACAAGTGTGCATGTCCACATGCAGCCAGTGTGTCACAGGCACATTACTTTCATGGTCCCTGTGTTTCAAAAGTATTTGTCAATTAGTGCTTGGCGTACAGCATGGCCATCCCATGCATCATGTACTGGCAGGGGGGCTCCTTTGCCTCCGTCTCCATCCCCTTCATCCTCACCCGGCCCAAGCATGTCAATGTCAGGTGGCAGTGGTACATTCCTTTGGACGCACATGTTGTGCAGCATGACACAGGCCATGGTGATCTTTGCCACCTTCTCAGGACTATATAGGAGTGCCCCACCAGACCTGCTTAGGCAGCGGAACCACGCCTTCAACAGGCCAAAGGTCTGCTCATTCACAACACGGGTGTCAGTGTGCACACGATTGTACTCCTCTTCATGGCTGTTCTGCGGGTTCCGCACAGGGGTAAGTAGCCACGGCCTCAAGGCATATCCTCCATCACCTGCAAGCAGATACAAATAGGTGTGTGTCACTCTGAACTGCCACCTTCAGGGAGCACAGTCATGGCAGCAGCTATTTGGTGTGGGCATGCACATGTCCCAGTACGTGTACAAAATAGTCACTTATATGTAATGTATACTGTAAAGAGGTGCGGTACACTGGATGGGGTTCAATAGATGATGCAGGGTGTAATCATGCATGCTGAGGCAGATGTGCTGTGGTAGTGCAACAATGTTTAGCCTCCAATTCATGCTGTATATTCTTTACTATGCATGGTCACACTAGCCGCATTGCCACAGTTGCCATCCTATTCAGTCATGCATTGCTTGCCATCACCATGGTGCCCTGGTTGTGCCACTTACTTGTTGTCATCCATATGCATTATTTTTGATATGTAGCCCAGTAATGTGTCATGTTCCGTTTGGCTGGTTCAGGCGAGGTGTGTTTAGATCTGCATGCATTCTCCAATCACTGCCTATTGCCACCGAGGTGCACTACCCCCCCCCTTTCCCACCCGGGTACAGTAGCCCCCCCCTTCTGCATCCGCACACATCAGTACCCCACAGCATGCCCATGGGCCTGTTGTGCAACTCACCGAGCAGCCAGGCACGTGGTCCAGTATACGTGAGAATAGTGGTTGTGAAATGCCATGCAGCTGGCCCACTGTGTGTTGGTAGGTGCCTGTGGCCAGGAAGTGTAGCACAGACAGCACCTTTACTAGTGGGGGGATGGCAGTGCGTATTTCTATGTGGCTGGCAATGTCGTTCTGTATCATGTCCACTATGGTGGTGATGGTGTCACGGTCCAACCGGTACAGGGTGTGGATCTGCTCAGGGGTTAGGTTGAATGGGCTGGGTCTGGTGCGAGGGATTGTTGGCTGCCTACGAGGCTGCCTTGTATCCTGCTTGCTATTTGCGGGTGGTCCGTGATGCCTGTATGGCCGGCATCGTGCAGCCCATGATTACCGGCTTAGCGATGCCGGTATTTGCATGTATGCGTGGGTTGGAATTACCCCCTATTACCGGCATGCCGGTATTTGCTCCCTGAAGGGGCGCGTGTACGCGCCTATGCCGCTATTAGCGACACCGGTATTTAGGGTGCCGCTAATACCGGGTTTGGGGGTCGGAATGCGACGGGACGGTAAACGATGCCGGTATTACCATACGGGCATCGTTTTTGCCTTACGGGCAAATCTCATAATGAGGCCAATTGACTTTCTGTTAACTCGGAAGCCCCGGAGGCGTCTCGGAGCTCTCCCAGGGACCAGGCGAAACATGCAATGACTATCGCCATGTGCAAACAGCCGGAAGCAACATTATGCCCAACTGAGAAAGATGCCTGTCAGCGTCTCCCTACTCCCGCCCTAGTTCCTCACTTCATCTGATTAGCTTTTGAGGAGAAACCGGGCGGGGAGCCCATGGGGCAGGTGACACTCTGTATTATAATGCATCTGCGCGAGAAAGACCGCTGGTCGTCCGTTTGTTAAAGGCAGAACTTGGCGCACAATGTGCCATTTTTCCTCGTCAATGAGTTTTGGGCACGCCAGGCAAAGTTTACACATCGTTCTTTTGCTGCAGGCTATAATATGAACTTTTCGAAGCTTCCTTTTTAGATGCTACCTTTGGGAATTGTTTCGCTGGTTCACATTTGAGAAAAAAAAGTTGAAATTAATGTGTAGCATGATGATGAAAAAAAAAACAATTATTTCCTGGCTGTACTGTTTCAATTACACAAGTTGTACTAATGAAATTAAAAATTGAAAAAAGCAAAACGGGGAAACACATTTACTATTGTTTTTTCAAAAAATATTTTTATTAAGCGTGATTAACATGGCTGAAGTTTTAATTTAATGAAAAAAAAGATTTCTAGAATTGTATTATCACTTTGTTGACAAGTTGGCCACCTATTTGGTATTCGGCCGAATATTAATGCATGATGGTTCAGCCTGCTTAAAAATGCTTCAGTCTCCTCAGAGCAAAACGTGAATAGCAAACTGCATGGGCTGAACAAGGTGTTAACTTGCTCTTAGCTGTTCATTGAATTATATTTGCTTTCTATTGTATTCTATGTGTTTGCCAGTGATATTCAAAGTAATATTCGCCACCGGCTTCCATTCCACGGCAGGGCGAAAATGAAAAAAAGAGAAAATAGTTTTAGTCCTTTGTCCAAAACTTTCCTCACTTCAGTGCACTTGGCGTATGGACAAGTAAAAGGCCCAGATTTCTCCCTGCAGTTCCAGGAGGAGTATGTGGATAGATGTTTACACGAACAGACCAGATCATATAAGATATAGGTTTTCGGCAAGTTCTTGTCAAGGTAATGGTCAGGAAAACCTGATAACACCCAGCAGTTCTACTCCAAGGGTCTCATTCAGTCAAGTGCTCTGTCTCTTATTCTGACCCTATGACGGAGAGCAAGAGCGTAAAAGAAAGTGAATCCAGCTCTAAGTGAATGCATTGTGCAAGATTCATTCCTTATTCAGTTTCTCGAAACCCAGGACACATTGGAATATAAAACGCTATCATTCGGTTGCGCTTGATTTGCCACATTGTTGGGCTGCCGTTTCTTTCTGCAAGGCTGCTGCAAACTCAAAGCCTGGCCCAAAGGCCCTAAGCCTACAAGTTAGATACAGTAATGAAATAGCCATTTCCGTGGGTAGGACGGGGGGAGGGGGAAGGGGTGAGTGGGGATTCGCAGAGTAAAAGATCTGTGGACAATTTTGCATGTCAGTGGAACTGCCAAAGTGGCACAGATGCCGGTCCTGTGTAATGCACACCTTCATTTTCATTATTCCCTGACAGGTTGTTTGCTGGAGTCTGTAAACATGTAATGGATTCTGTGTGATGAATTGTAATAATCTAGATGAACAACTAAACAACTAAACTTCTTGACTTTTTTCATGAGATGCTTTGCTGGTGTTGTTAACATGGTCAAGGCATGCCGTGGTGTTGTAACGTTATGTTGAGAGACCACCCTCAACCTGGGGAATGTCTCCCCCCAATCAAGAAGCCCTACACCACTTTGTTTACGTTTTTAGCGCTGGCCTTATTAAAGACTCCAAGTGCCCACAGTGAGCCAAGAACCTGGCCAAGGTATAGAAAGAAAATGTATTTATTTTAACGGTAAACTCAATGAATAACAGGTCAATTTCATGCCACTTGCCACCTTCTTTGTGCAGAAAACAGAGCTTCAATTACAAAACACACATTTCAGTAGGATGTTATTTGTAAACACACTTTTTCTGCATTTACTTTTATCTCACAAACATGGAACACAAGCTAAATAAACTGGTAAAAACTATTTTCCCATGATCCCCGTTGTATGTTGAATTTTAATAATAATAATATGGCACAATACTAGAACATAAACTTCAGTGCTACTGGCTGAGAGTTTTAGCGTTACAACATAGCACAATTTTTGTTTTATGAAAACTAGTTCACCTTCAAGGGTTGCTATATGGAGTTCCCTGCATACTCAAAATGCTAGCAGTTGAAATTACATATTTGTAAATATGCCTGTGTCAAATATTACTTCACCAAAAGTTAGCTTAGAAATTAACACTGGTTGGATTTTAAAACAAGACATTCATCACACATTCGATGTTGGATACCTGAGGTCTCACTTTCGCAAAGCACCTCTCTGTCCAGCCCAAAAACTCAAGCATCAATGACATGCAGCACTCTCCTGTTCAAAGGCCAGGTCTTGGGAGTGGGGACAGTCTATACGTTTTATTTTTTAGACGCCCCCTCACTTTAAGGCCAGTGTTGGTGAAGTTGCCCAGTAAAAATGGGGATGATTATGCATTTTGTTTTTCAGCCCCCCTCTCACTTAAAAGCCTCTGTTGGGGAAGCTGGACAGTTTAGAATTATTTTCGTTTGTGGGGTCAAGGGCACCCCTTTGTTAAATACAATGTTCAAAGAGTGGTGACAAAGGGAATTTCGTTTTCAGATAAGGTTACCTTGTATTTAAAAGCATGTTTTTTGGACAAGTATCTTTTGGGTTGAACAGCAAGGTTTCAGGATGGTGACAATTATCATTTTCATTCTGGTGGCATGTATATCTTTTGTGTAACAAGTTTTGGTAAGGGGTATCTATTGGGTATTTTGTTCTAGGAAAGGATGCTCCTTTCCAGTAGGAAATTCAGGGGTGAACAGGAGAATCAAGGCACTCCAATTACTTAAAATGACTATCTTCTATCTTCCCGCTAGGAGAGAGGGTGAACGTTTAGAATTCTTCTACGCTCTCCTCTGCGGCAATCTATTTGGAAGATAATTAAATGAATATACAGTATAATATTCTAAGGGTCTACACAATTTTCCCCCCACTCAGTAATGGAAGGGAGCCCACTAATGAAAGGGAATGGGTTAATTAAATAGGTCCCCATTCTGACATTTTTTGAACAATCTACTTACTTTTGGAAATCTGTGGGCTTGACACTCATGGAGACTGAGCAGGACTTCACTCTTAGGGAAAAACGGGATTCTGGACAACACTTCAGTCAATGGGATTTCACAGCAATTTTCTCACTATGGCTCCAGGAAAGTCCCACAGCCTCTCTTTTCCAGTCCCCTCAGCAGTAGAAACCTCAAGCTCTCTTCCAATATTTCCAATCAAATGTAAATTCAGGTCTCCTTTGGTGATTTTGTTTGGCAGCTGTCTTTGGTAATGTTTAGCAGCTCTCCCCTTTCCATAGTGCAAGACATGTTTACTCTCTATGCCTGTCCCATTGAAAGTGAACATTAGGCAGTGCTAATTTATGAACTTGCAACCAGGATTGGACATTTACATTTCTCTCCGCCCCAAGTCCAGTCCCTCTCTAAGGAATGGTTCAGAAATCTAGAACAGAAATATTGCAACTCTCCAAGATTCACCTTTTTTTTCCATGTCCAATTTTAGCGAAAAAGTAGCTACATGGCAACATTTTGTAATTTACCAATAATTGCCATTATATATATATATATATATATATATATATATATATATATATATATATATATATATATATATATATATATATATATATAATACTTCTCTCCTCATGATGGAACACTGAAGCTTATTTTCATTTCGGCACCATGCTGCAATGGCATATGGAAATTTTTTGCCGTTTACACCAAAGGTATCATAGTTATGATTGTGCAATGTCCAAATAACTAATTTTAAGTGTCACCCACTCACCAACATTCTGCTTCAGAATATTTTTGGGGCACTAGAATCACATTTTCAATAATCAAACAAATCCCAGAAATCGCTGGTGGGTGATATTTACATTACAATTACTGGCTTGTCAGTAGCTTTCAGATGATCTATGAATGGACTCTGTGCGTCCTTTGGTTCGAGAGTTATGAAGGAAAATGATATGTCCAATATAAATCAAAAGGAACTTCATTAACACATATGATCTTTATTTAAATTTCTCCAAGAACAGTCCAGCTCAGCTCTGCTTGTTTCTATTTCCTAGAAGCCACGTAATGCAAGCCAGGCCCTGCTCTCAGAGGCTGATATTTACATAGTCTGCCATTGAATCCATTAGGTGTGCTCCGCCCAGTGCTAATGATCACTTTAATGCTGTTGTAAATAACTGCTATGTGTGAGCCTCAAAGGAATCCCCTTTCTAGAGACAGAGGCCAACATGCCTACAGTGGGAGAAATCATTTGCGAATTGTGTCCAGAGACCAACTCATCGTTAGCTGAAATGAAACTTATATGTTGCATTTTCACACTTTAGCCTTTATTCTTTGAAATACTGTGTATTTTACTTATCATGGATCACTTTGCTTTTGCATCAGTGGATTTCTTATTACTTTGCACACAGCATTGTTTTTAAACATAACAGCTGCAAGTACAAGGCTGTTCTTGTTGTTTTTCTTAATACACTTTTCCATGTGTCATTTTCAACAAGACCCATCTGTTCTGTGATACACTGTTCATTCTATTATTTCAGGAAGACACATCCTTCTATTCACCAGGTCCTTTTTCTGTTAACGTTTTAGGCCTGTCATATTTGGATTGTGTTTGTCATAGGATGCAATGTATCTCGTAGCAGATGCCTAACTTGGCCTTTCAATTCATGTCAATCTGGCTGTCATTTAACCTCATAGTGTTGGGTGTAACTGGGCACAAATGCATTTTCTGCATTCCGCCTCAGTGGGTGCATCACCCTTCTGGACCTGGCACATTATTTAAGACTTTTATTTGTATTTGATTATTACAAAAATGAGAAAAAGAAAGAAAATGACCCAACTTCCAAATAAATGCAATTGATCAACTAACAGAACAAGGGAAACATATTGTCACCAATGTTTCCCTTTGGCGGTACGAGCCACACTAATTTCTTGCCTAAAACACAAGCAAAGAATTGTGATAAACAAAAAATGATCTGATGCAAAAATACCTCAGCCACTATTTTAGTCCTCCAACATTTTCTATGAACAAATGCACTTAGCAGGTGAAGAAAATAATAGAGGAAACATGAATTCTGCAGAGGTAATGCAGTGGTCTTAGCTTAGAAGTTGAATAGTGTGTTCTTCTATACAATATAAAACAGTGAAACATAAAAGCATCTTTTGTTGGCCGCACACCCTATATTCATTTGTTGCTGTACAGGATTAATGCATGTTGAAATTTGACTTAATATCTTTGAATAAAAGAATGAATGCTCAGTGATGCTTCTAGAACTGTCAGCTCCAGGGATGGCAGCTTAACTGCTGTGCTCCTGTGCCTGAACTATTTCCCTGATGATATAATGTACTATAATATTCTGGGAATGTCAACTCCTAATACTCCAGATGCTAAAAGACAAAAAGGTGGTGAGAAAGAAGATAATGGAGGGAGCAGAGAAGATAAACTCTTTGATATGCTGAGTAAAATGACATTGGACATTGGGGAGATAAAGGCAGCTCTTTAGAAATCAGAAGAAAAAATTACTACAGTTGTCAGAAGAGTGGATTCTGTTGAGGAACATTTGAATGTGGTGGATGAAAAGACTTTAAGGCGGATGGACCAAATCAGGCAACTGAAGGAGGTTAATGAGAAGATTTCCTTGAAGCTATCAGCACAAGAAAATGTTTCACTGAGGAATAATTTTCGCTTTGCTGGTTTTCCAGAAAATGCAGAAAGAGGTAATGCCATTGACTTTCTAAATAAGAACTTGCCAAAATTGCTCAATATAGATGCGGCTATATCATTGGAAATAGAGAGAGCTCATCGGTCTCTTGGACCTAAACCAGCCCTGGGAGAGAGGCCAAGACATATTATTGTTAAAATCCTGAGATTCCCTGTGAAGGAGTTAGTGTTGAGGAAAGCTCGGGAGTTGAAAGATCTTGCCTGGGGAGGCAATAAAATAATGGTGTTTGTGGATTTGAGTAAAGATGTAATGGATAAGAGGAAAGCTTTTATTGGGGCAAAAATGAAAGCCCGAGAAAAAAATCTAAAATACTACATGATTTATCCTGCAATTTTAAGGATAGTGGTGGATGGTCGATTACATTCTTTTACTGAGAGCAAATTGGCAGAGACTTTTCTGACAGATTTAGATCTGGACCCAATGGAAGGTACATCATCATCAGGTTTGGAATCCAATACTAGGCTGAGGAAGAAAAAAGGAAGACCTGATTCACATTAGACTGTGATCCTGTACAGTTACTCTGTTGAATATATTTTTATATATGTTATTTCAATGTTTATTTTACATTTGCAATTGTTTTTGCATTGAAGAAAATGGCCGCCGCCTGTACACCGTTAATCACAACAGAATTGGAATGTTTACATCCTTGAAAGTATACCATGATTGCCTTGAACTTTCCGTGTGGTAGGTATAAAGGAAAGCACCTTGTTAACTTGTCACGTTACGTGAGCCGTAACGGAGAAGATGCAGCCTTCATGTTTACTTCCGCATATCACGCCCCTTATTTACCGTGAGAGAATCTGAAGCAGTAATTCTGACGCGGAACACACTGGGATCCTTCCGTGTGCCTGCGCCATCATTAGTGGTAAATGTGTGCTTAAATCAGTTCAATTCCTGCAGATGGTGATGAAAAAGGTATTCAAGGCTTTTACAGTGACCGCTGCTTCATTCGAGCGTACAGTGTCTGCTGTCCACGTCTGCTCCTCCGGCACTTCTACACCTGGACATGGGTAAGCTTGATGAAGCCAAGCCACTGCCTCGGGTCGTATTGTGCTCAGGGCTATGCTCCTCATGCTTGCCACTTTGGCTACCTTAACAAAGCGCTGTTGCTTAGTTTCAGCTTCGTTATCTGTGATCTCCATGGCCGTGGACCCTCCGTCATTATTGCTTAACCACGTGAACTGCCTCTTTATAAGTTACATATTTGCTTTTGTTGGCTGTGCTAAGACCCACTGCAAGAATGATATCTGGGGGCTTTGGTGCATTGGAACAGTATTACGAGTTGGTGGATGGGTGAGGGCCTGGAGTTGCTTTTTCAGGGATGCAAAACATTAATTTTTTTCAGACTATCTGTTGCCCAATAGGCTATTCTTATTCCCGCGTGTGGTTCATGGCGAATTGTTCTAACTACAAACCTATTTTGACGATTGGGGTACCAGTACTCTGAAAAGAACATCATTGAAATGTACTTTATGTCTCTTTATGTGGTTGCAGCAGTATACACCCCACACTATGCATAAGTGTCCCTATTCTGTGGAGGCCACAATTACTACACCCCCTGCTGTTCGGGCTTCCATAAACCTATCAGTGGAAATACCATGGAAGATATTATACATATGGAATTGAGATGGGATTGAGACTATATACTGAGGAAGTCAAAAGATGGTTCTAGCTGCTTGCGGAGTCATCCCCTCTCAACATTGTCACTCACCACTGCATATGACTGCATATGTCCATTGATGCGAACTTATATAAAACATCTTTGTGGACTTTGAGCAGGAGAGCTCAACATTGTGTTTCACTAACTTTGCAATGTACTTGAACCTTCGACTGACCATGGTGCTATCTGAGGACTTTGCATTGACAAAGAACTTGTATAGTCATGATGTCATTATGCGCCTCATACATGTTCATGGAGATTTCGTGAAGGGGGTCTATGCTAAATACACATGGAAGAAACATCATCCAATTGGTCCAGATGGTCACAGCTAATTTCAGGGGAACTTCAACCTCACAGAATACTGCTTCTAATGGTTGCAGAAAGATCTTGAACATATGAGTCTACAATAATCAGTAGGTCCCATCTTCCCTACCATTATAGGGGACGGCTTCATGGTAACATCTGGTGTTCTTCTTCGGACTCCCCCCTTTATTTTTATTTTTTTTACACTTTCCACATTATGGTTCGATAGGCAGAGGTATGGGGTAATTTGAATTTATATTTCTGAACTCTGATGCTGTAATGGCCATGGATTGTCTTCTAATGTTGCAGTTTTAGGCAGCCTTGCCAGGGTGATGTGGTTATGCGTAACTGGTCCTATATGTGATTGATATGTGTTGGTTGCTTTATATGAAATGCAGGTTTATTTACTGGAATCTGTCTTTTTATCTTCTTTATGCATTGTTAGTTTCAATTGTTGCATAATATGACTTCAATATTTACATGTTAATATATATGTTTGACTCAATAGGTCTCTTTAGGTTTTATCTGAGGGGTGTAGCAATTAAATACATGACTGATTTACTTATGTATATTTGAGATATTATGAGTTAGTCAGAGAGGTTCTCAGACGATTCCTTCTGGGATTGATTAGTAGGGAAAACATGTTTTCCTGTACAAAATTGAATGCATTGGATTAATGTGTAGGGGCTGTTTTTGTAACTGACATGGACACAAAACACTAGGTCATGCCTTTACTTGTACTTGGAAAGTGATGCAATGTACTTAGGAAATGTATGCCTGGCATGGCCTAGGGTAACATTGATTGTTTCGACACACTTAAATTGGATTTCTGAAAATTGTATTGTTATGCTGTTGTGACTATCTGAATGTGTCTATGTATAATTTTGTCGTGGGGAGAGGGAGTTGATGGGGGGCTCGCTTTGGTGATAGTATACACTCGGGTATGGTGTTGAGTTGTTTGCCAGTTGACGTGTTGATCAGAGGTTGTTATTCTCTATACAAGCTGTTATTTTGTAGGAAATTTGTGGGAATTTGTCAGGAGCTGTTTCTTGAATGCTTGTGTCAACTTACTGGTGGGATTAGGGATAATCTTCGCTCATTTATTTGAGGGAAAGGTGGATTTGTAGGATTATATTTAAATGGAAGTAACGTAAATCAGTGATTGGAATAGTGAAGGCCTTGGACTTAGGGGTTTAAGGGGATTGTATATATATATATATATGTTGACGTTCACGAAGAAGAGGGATTCTGGATGGGCAATAAAGATGTCTGTGATTATTAGTTACTTTTAGGTAGTTAGTGATGTGAGTTAAAAGGCTGTGATTGGTGAGAAACATTGAAATTTAAGTATGATACATGAGTATGCAGTTATCGGGCATTGGCATAAAGAGTTAAAAGAGATATGGGAGTTCACATAATTATTATTATAGGGACAATATTATGTGTGATACTTATATTGTTTGGGCATAGGTTTCGTTTCTGGTGGGTATAGTTCAGAATGTTGTAATTGATGTATATACTTATGCTTATTTTAAGTCTGATGTTTATCGGACTGGAAATGTTATGCAAAGCTTTTGCTTTATGTTTGTTTGTCCGTATATGTGTCTTTTGTTGTTGTGTCTACCCTTTCCTTACTTGTTACTTTTAACTTTTCGGGCCCTACCTTTTGAACTTGATAGATACTGCATAAGTGTACTTAACTGAATAGAGAATTATGGTTGCATTGACTTTTGTTTCATGGAATGTTAAGGGAATTGGTAATGCTGTGAAAAGACGCAAGGTTTTGGCAAGATTATGGAGGAGTAGAGCTGTTGTGATTTTCCTTCAAGAAACTCATTTAGATGAACAAAATGAAAGGTATTTGACCAATTCCAAATACTCTAGGGTTGTCTCGAATTGTTATGACTCTAGATCTAGAGGGGTGAGCATATTGTTTAGGAAAGGCCTATTGATTAAGGTTGAAAAGACGGTTGCAGATGACGAAGGTAGAATCCTTTTACTTGACATACTCCATGATGGAAAATAAATGACAATTGGTACTGTATATGCACCATGCTCGCAAGCTGTATCTTTTCTCAGTGAATTAGGCCTTTTGCTGGATGGTATGGAGGGTGAATCATTGGTGTTGGGAGGTGACTTTAATATTGTGATGAATAGTAGGATGAATCGGAAATCGGAATGTAGATATTACAATGAGAAGATTAGTGAAGAATTAAAGGCGTTTGTGTTTAAATACAAACTTATAGATATATGGAGGGAATTTCATCATGCTGAAGAAGAATTCTCCTTTTATTCATCTGTTCATGACTCATACTCAAGAATAGATTATTTCTTTATTAGTGATACCTTGAGTAGTCAGACAGTGTCCACAAATATACTGCAAAGGGGTATCTCTGATCATGCTTTATTGGATTTGCAGTTACTTTTGGCCCATGTTGGTGCCAAAACGAGAAGATGGAGAATGCAAGCTAACGCACTAAACGATAGTTTGGTTACAGAGAGCTTAGATGCATTTATTGGACATTACTTTGAAGAAAATATAGATTCGGCTGGTATTAAGTCTGGGATTGTTTTAAGGCAGTATTAAGGGGGGAACTGATAAGTAGGACTGCCCTTGCAAAGAAGAATAATCAGGAAATTATTAGAAATCTGGAGGCGGAGATCAAAGACTTGCAAAGGGTTTGTGCTAATGATGATTTTGGTCAAAACAAGCTGAAATTGCATAAATTAGAAGCGGAATTGAGGACTCATATACAGAACGTGGCTAGTAAAAGTATGTTTTATTCAAAACAGAGGTTTTGGGAATCTGGTGATCGGAATGGCAAATTATTGGCTTGTAGGCTTAGGGGACTGGTGACTGATACCTGTGTTGCTTCTCTTCAAACTGACGAAGGCAGTACTTTACATAGGAATAGAGACATCTGTGAATG
This sequence comes from Ambystoma mexicanum, assembly GCF_040938575.1. Classification (NCBI taxonomy): domain Eukaryota; kingdom Metazoa; phylum Chordata; class Amphibia; order Caudata; family Ambystomatidae; genus Ambystoma; species Ambystoma mexicanum. Next base: position 58,478,672 of record NC_090937.1, read on the forward strand.
TTTCAAGGATTTTTATGAAACACTGTATAGGGAGGACAGTGATCCTGCTGTTGATAGATTAGAATCGTTTTTTGAGAACATTTCTCTCTCTAAACTAGCTCTAAAGAAGCAGACTTTACTTGACTCTGCAATTGAGGTTGCAGAAGTTAGTACTGCCATATCACAAATGAAAGATGGAAAATCGCCAGGTCCTGATGGTATAGTCTCAGAATTATATAAAAAAATTGATATTCAATTGGCACCAATTTTGTGTGAACTTTATAACGAATTTATAGCATCAGGAGTGATGTGTGAATCAATGAAAGAGGCATTGATTCTTGTGATCCCGAAACCTAATAAAGATCATACTAAGTGTGGAAACTATAGACCTATTTCAATGTTGATTGTAGATATTAACATTTTCACTAAAATTTGGGCCAATAGGTTAAGGTTATGTGAGATCTGATTGATGAGTCTCAGGTGGGTTTCATTCCAAGGCGGTTTGGCTATGACAATATCAGAACTGTGTTAAATGTGGTTGGTGAACGTTTTGGAAAGGACTCGAATGAAGTTATTGGATTTTTTGATGCTGAAAAAGCCTTCGATAGGGTTAACTGGAAATTTCTGGAATACACTTTAATGAAAATGGGATTTGGCCCAATTTTCATGAAAATGGTAGAGTGTATTCATAGAGATGTTAGGGCCGAAGTATTGGTTAATGGGGTAATTTTGAAGTCATTTCCATTACTGAGGGGCACACGACAAGGCTGTCCGTTATCACCTTTTTTGTTTGATTTGGTGTTAGAACCACTTGCTATGTATATTAGACAATGCAAGATTATTAAAGGAATTATGGTTGGAAAAGTTGAAGTTAAAGTTTTATCGTATGCTGACGATATGCTTCTTATGCTGTCAAATCCTGAAGTATGTGGTGATGTAATAAAAACTATGTTTCAGGAAGTGGGTGAACTATCAGGACATAGAGTGAATTGGGATAAAACTGAGATCTTTCCATTGTCTAGCCAATGTGATTGTAATGTTTTGCATTTGTGGAATTGTAGGTGGTCACCAGGGGGTGACAAATATTTAGGAATACATATTATTGGAGATTTGAAGAAACTGCTGCAATTTCATTTGGACTTGGTAGCTGCGAATATGTCATTATTGATTAAGAGATGGGAGAGATTGACATTGAATTTATGGGCAAAGATTAATGTGATCAAAATGGTCCTCTTACCAAAGCTCTTATATTTTCTCCAATCCATCCTGTTGTTGTTATATAAAAAACATTTAGTCAAAATTGAAAACTCTTTTGTTCTTTTTTGCGGAGTCCTGGAAAAAGGCCTTGTGTTCCAAAATACATGCTGACACAAAAGTTTGAGGATGGGGGGTTTGGATTCCCTGATTTAATAAAATATTAGAAAGCCTTTTTACTTAAAAAAAGCTCATATTACTTTAGAGAACGGAATGCAAAAGAACCAATTTGGTTGCGCATGGAAAGGGACATTTGTGCACCATTTGACCTAGGGAATATATACAGTATGGATAAATTACCAAATAAGAGATTGAAGTTTATTCCGATAGTGGCAACTAGACAGGTGATGGGGGTGTGGTTTAGAGAAAATGGACAGAGTTATGGTTTCAGCCCAGATGCTTCTATATGGCATAAGGAAGCATTGCAGATTGATTATAAATGTTTGAATTGGATCATTTGGATAAACAAAGGAATTCTGAGACTGGCAGATGTGCTGGATGGAGACCGGTTGTTGAGTTTTGTGGAATTACAGGATAGATACAGTTTGAGGCAGAGTGAAAGGAATAGATGCTTGGCTTTAGTTTCTATGATAAATAGGAGGATGGATATGGCTGATGGTTCTATTGGAAAAAACCCAGAGATTAGTAAATTGTTAGAGGGTCAAGAATACAGTGTACGTACTTATATGCAATTCATGCCTATTGATGAGAAACTTCAATTTGCATGGTCTAAATTGAGAGAAATTTGGTCGGATGATGTTCAGGATGACATTTCTGAAGTAGATTGGAGAAATATTCTGAAGGTTAATTTAAATTTGGGACCTGATATGGGTTTACGTTTAATTCGACAGAAAGTTGTTGGGAAGTTGTATTGGACACCAGTTAAGATGTTTAAATTGGGGCTACGGCCTCATGATTTGTGTTGGTGTTGTGATGTTGACAAGGGAACTTTATTCATTTACTGTGGGATTGCCCTAGAGTGCGGGCGTTTTGGATGGAAGTAATTGATAGGATTGATTTGATTTTTGGTATTGTTTTGGGGAGATCAGCAGTAAATATAATTTTACTTTCCCGTAAAGATAGGTGTAGAAGAGCGAGGAGACATTCTTGCTGGATTGATAGGGCCATAATGATAGCGATTAAGTTAATACTCAGGATTTGGAAAACGAGAAAAAAGCCGAATGTTGATGAATGGTTGACGGAATTGCATATTTTGGTACAATATGATAAGGTTTCATTTAGTAATAAGGATAAGGAGGAGGATTACATGAAGCTATGGGGTCCATTTATGGCTCTTTATGATTGCCGCAAAGGTTGGGTTGCTTTGATAGCAATGGTATTCATGGTAAGGTTGGTGGGGTTCCTTTTTTTTTTTTTCTTTCCATTTGTGATGTCATTCATGTTGTCTTTTGTGTTTGTGTTGTCTTTTGTATTTCCTGTCAATATGTTGGTTGTGTTTCACTAGGGTTGGTCATTTATTGGTTGGAACTATTTATGATGCTTATGTTATTTTGTAAATTTCATTCTCTCTGATTAATGTGAGACATTGTTACCTTTACTGATGTTATTTATGTTATTTGTGAAAATTAATAAATATTTTTTGAAAAAAAAATGCTAAGAGTAGGCAACCTTAATTGTGATTATAAGACTCCCAGGTAAAAGAAATGTCATTCTTTAGACTAAGGGTAATTGTCACCTCCGCTCACTCAATAATGTGCTTAGCCTATAAATGCTCCGAGAGTTATTACAATTCGCTCAGCAGACTCAAATATTTTTTCACTTTGCTAGCTCTTCTTAAATTTCACCTAGAATTCAAGTCTTTGTTAATGAGTGTGAGGGAGGACACTTTCAAATAGATATTGATCAGCGAGAAATATCAGATGATCCTTGGTGAAGTCAATGACCCCATGCAACCAAAGCTCATTACCTACTTTGAAGTGCCCTCTGCCTCAGCCAAGATAACTTTTGTAAATTGTTTCATGTAATTACCCTTCCTCGTTAAGGAGTCAGTATATGAACGTGTCTCGAGGCAGGCAGCAAAAGCCTCCACAAGCTCTATCCATTAATCTGATATGAATGATTATTGTAACATGGTCGGCAGGTGTGGCATTTAGTGAATCGTCTGGACCATCCAGTAGCAACTGAGGAATTAATCAATGGTGCCACTAGAACCCCTTACCCTTACTTGGAGTCTTGTCTCAGGCGACACTTCAAACAACTTCATCTTCCCACCACTGTCCAGCCCCAGTGCCGGCCCCAGGACTCCCAGTGCCCTGTACGACATTTGTGGGTGCACCCTCCACACCATTCTGGCCCACATGTGCATAGTAGGCCCCGAATAAAATGTCATGCCACAGTAAACAGCTGGACTGGCTGCATTAAAATGACAGTTTAGCCACATAATAGCACATACCATGGTCGGCTAATCAAGAAAAGAAGTCATGTCACAGGAAAAAAAGGGCTATATTGGCTACCCCAGAATGCCAGTCTAGCAACATAATTATACACCACTTGCTTGTCTTATTATGTATTGGCTGACCATTAAAAAATGGCAGTGCCATTATGGCACTCCATCCCTCATCCCACACCTGGCCAAATCAGCTCCGCAAGACATAAAGGGTGCACTTCATCCATCATCCCTCAAGCTGGCTCTGTGCTTTCTGAAGTCAAAGTGTATGCACTGTGACTTAAAGTCAGATCATTTCTTTGTGAAATAACTTAATTTAGAACGTTACTTTCTGTTAGGCTCCACTGTGCAGGACAGGAAACCAGTTTGCTGGTTTCCTGTCTGCGTACCGGAGTCTGGAGAATGGAGTGCAGGAGTCGGCTGGAGCGGAAGCCTTCTTCTGAGTGAGTGTTTGATATATGGGTGACTGGGTGTGCGTTTGGATGAGTAAGTAATTGGTGTATGGGTGCAAGAGTGAATCGTTTGTATAAATGTGAATGGCTGTGCGCGTATGAATGTGCTAGACAGGCCTTTGCCTTATTATGCCTGCCCAGTGCTATCACCATCCAGTCTCAAGGAAGAACCAGGGACTTTCATTGGTCTCGCCAAGGGAATCAGGCACCTTACCCGTGGTGAAAGGGTAATTTCCTTTGGGCATGTTGAGTGAGAGAGAGGCATAATGCTAGGAAGAAGACACATCTTTTCACATCTATTTCTTGGAGGTCTGATAGGGATTTGCACATTGACGTCAAGTCTTCCCTGCATCCATTTGGACAAATTGATGGTTCTATGACATTTCATCGACACCCGTTTTTACGATGGGTGTTTTGCTGCAGAATTTGTGCCAGAGAATTTGTGCCAGAAAAATATTAGAAAATGTTTTAAAAAATTATTTTGGGGGGTTTCCCCCCAAATCCCCTGTGACTTACCTATTTTCTTTATTCCCGACCCACCCAACCCTTTACATGCCATTACCCAGCCCCCCAAAAAATGTCAAAACGTTTTTTCAGCATAAATGCTGCGGCAAAACACCAGTTGTAAAAACGGTGTTGATGAAAGGGTGCTATACCAAATTGATAAGCTGTCAGGCAGGACCTCAGTCAGCACTCTGGAGCCCTTACTTTCAAAAGCTGGCGTGCATGCACATCGACTTCAGAAAGAAGTCAGATCATTTCTTTCTCTCAGAAAGAAATGATCTGACTTCTTTCCAAAGTCACAGTGCATGCGCTCCAACATCAGAAAGCACAGGGCCGGCTTGCAGGCTGGTGTCTGCAGTGCTCCATTTATGTCTTGCGCCTCTTTGTGTCTGCACCGCTCCATTGCCCCTTATGCCAAGCCCCCTCACCATCCAGTCTCAAGGAAGAACCAGGGACTTTCATTTGTCTTGCCAGGGGGAGCAGGAACTTTACCCAAAGGGTTGTCACAGTTTTATTACACGGCACACACCAACTAGGGAACTCCTTTCCCTACAATGGATGTGGCGCACAATAAAGCGTGTTTTATTATTAATATACTACGTATACTACGTATTCTTTTAAGTAGGCCTCCAACCTGTCTTGCGCCTAACCTCCACAAACACCCCATGTCACAATGGACTAGGAACTGGGACAGTGTGCATCAATAAGATATTTATTAATTTATTATTCAAGGTAAATGAGTATAATCAAAATACAGCAGCCACCAACGTTATGATGACACAAAAGGCAATCATCTATCTCTGCCAAACAACCAGGTTAAGATATCCTATTACAGTTAATTCAGACTTTTAATGGCAAAACAGAAAAATAACTATTTACCACAAAGTGATGGCCCCTACAGTTACACACTCCCCATTGCAACACTCACCCACAAACATCAATTTGGACTTGATTCCTTTGAATGGAAGGCAGTGGCAAGGAGTAGGAATATTGAGGGGAAATCGGTTTTGGGATAAAGCCCACCACCACAAGATGGAAAGCCAGCAAAGAAAGGGAAAACCTGTTTTTTGTTGCAAAAAGGAAGAAAGTGGTTTTGGTTATTTCTTACAACTGCTAGGGGACAGAATAGAAGAGACTTCGGACTGCTTACACTAAAGAGATAGGCAAAGTTTAGCCAATACTAATCAGCACACCAGAGCAAAATAGAAATGAAGTAGGAAAATCGTTTTTGAGAAAAAGCAAATGCAAAGGGAAAATACGGTGGCAAATGGAAATTTGTTTATACTGAGGCTTACAATGACAGGCAGCTCAGGGAAGTGGTTTAGCTTTACAATAGGAACATCGGTTTTCAGTGTCAAGGACAGAGGCACATAACAGGTAGACTTCTAGGCAATAGGGATGGCTCACAATGGGAACAATGGTTTGGGTTTAATAGGACGGATGCAAATAGGAATTTGTTTGGTAATGCACACAATACACTGACAAATTCGGTTTTTCATTACAAGGAGAATAAACCTTTTGAGGCACCACTTTAATGACTATAACAATTAAATAAAAACACCAGGAACATGATGGTTGATTTCGAATTGCAACAATCTTGAAAAATGAATTTCAATGGGGAATTCATTGATTTACTTTAAAAAATACTAAGGATTTACACAGACACTGAAAGGTTTTTCAAAGGAGGTATGCTAACATACACAGCAAACACTAGATTATTCTATGGGGAGATGACTAAATGACAAGGGCAGTTGGAGTTTTCAAGGGGGAAATATTGGATGCACTGCTACAAAAATGAAGGGTTTATGCAATGTAGTGCTGGGGTTATCTGCTACTTACATAGCAAGTCTTGGTTTAGGATTCAGGAAAGCCAGCTGGATCTCAAGACACTCTGGACAGATATGGCAAGGGGTTTAGTCACTGCACTCTCAAAGATGGTAAGGTTCAGCAGCCTTCTCTCTGTCCTCCTTCTCCTGTCTCCCCGGTTTTTGTGTGTGTCCTGAGACCTAGTACAGTCCCACTTATATAGCAGAAATGACCTCACTAACTTTACAATCTAGGGGGAGTACCCTCTTATTATCCCTGCCACTCGGATTGGACAGTTACCATCCCACTCTCTGCCCCCTGTCAGGATTGGTTCAGGGGAGGAGAGCACCATCAGTCTGTTTGCATTTATTAACATTCTTTGTTCTCATTACAACTTTTTGGCAAAAACTAAGTATGTATCATAACTTCATAATTATACTAGCCACTGCCATATGAAACATATATTCGGTATTAGCTGATCATAGGGAATTAGGTATGCCGATCGCCAACTCTGTATGATGTAGCATGGCCCTGTGGCACATGTCTGTCTTTTTCATAAAATGTACAACAGTTATGAATATGTAAATCATCAAGCATATTCCTAATTTCAATTTCCACCTTTTCATCAAATCGCATAATTGTCACATGTTCAGCTCAACCAGAAAACTATTCGAACTGGCCATTACAGTCAGCAAAGGCCCAGGTAAATGCAATGTATATCCCCAAAACCGCCTGGAAATTACATGAACAATGGCATAACATTGAGATCAATCCTAATCAGATGGCTCTGCAAATTGCTAACAATGAAAACAGTTTTTTAATATTAATAGGGTGTGTCTTGATCAACATATGGGAGGGCTGCTTCATCCCCCACAGCCATTTATCTCCCTGGGCTCGCCTGTGACCTGAGTTTCTTTCTGAGTCCCTTTCACATTGACAGTTTGCTCTTTGAAGTGAGTGCTATAATGACTCACACCTTCTTGTCATGCTTCAGCCACATTTTGCCTTCTTTTGAAATCTCTGGGCTCCTGCCATCATGCCCTCAGCAGCATCACTTTTTACTGCTGGATGGTTAGAGGATAGGTGTGAAATCCCCCACATCATGTTTCCCTGTCATTTTTCTGTGAGCAGTGGTATCTTTTTCCAGTATAGCTTTTTAAAACCATTTTTATTTGCAACACATGTGCTGGCCTGTTTTTGCTCTTAATCTTTAAAATCCTGTCTTGCAGGTCACAGGATTCTTTGATTTCTCCTTCTAGGGTGAATTTACATTGCTGCATGTCCATAGATAATGATGGGTAGGCCCTTTCCACATGGTTCTTTAATTTGACATGAACAAAGAGAAAAAGCCAGGACGTGTTTGGTTGCAGTGTTTAAATTCTTGACACCCATGTGAAATAAAAGCAAAAGCCAGGCTGTTTTTGGTTTCAATGTTTAACTTCTTGCCATTCATGAGACAGGGAAAGCAAAGCAAGGCCGTTTTTGGTTGCAGTTTTTAAATACTTGCCACTCATGTGACAGGGAAAGCAAAGCAGGGCCGCTTTTTGTTGCATTGTTTAACTTCTTGCCATTCATGTGACAGGGAAAGCAAAGCAGGGCCACTTTTGGTTGCAGTGTTTACATTCGTCTGTTCAGGTGAAAGGGACTTCTGTTTGGGACCTTTAGATGCACCCCAAAGGGTAATTTCCTTCTGGCACATTGGGACAGAGAGAGGCATAATGCTAGGAAGAAGATAGACCTACTTCACATCTATTCCCTAGAGGTCTGACAGGAATTTGCACATTGAGGTCAAGCCTTCCCTGCATCCATAAGGACACAAAGATAAGCAGTTAGACATGAACTCAGCAGTACGGTGAGATATCCTTTTCTGACACTGTGTTAGGAAAGATTCCGCTTTACTGCACCTTTCCTTTCATTTCTATTGACCCTCAAACTTTTTGTATTCATCTTTGTATCTCCCTGGTTCTTTTAACAGTACAGTGAAGCCGTAAGCTTCACTATACTGGCATTTTCTCATCTGCTGTGGGGAAACTGGCATGTCTGTCAGGCTGTCAGTACTGGGAAACATTGTTTCACTTAATCTAGTTACTTTGTTACTACTTTTAATAACTCGTTACCGCTTGTGGTAATTTCTATCATTGCACAATGCATTTTACAATGCAGTACAATGGGGCACACTTTTGCTTTGCCCCAGACTAACACTCAGAGGATTTTTGGTTACTCTAGATGTGCTAAATGGAAAAGCTGGTGGCAGCAGTGACATTTTATCATTTTCTGTTGCATTTCATTTTAGCCTTTCTGCGTTTACTGTGCTTGGTTACTAACTATGGGCCTCATTACGACCCAGGGTTAAGGGTCGTTAACCCTTAACGCCTATTCTGATTTTAACGGCTGCTTTTAGCAGCCATTAAAATCCATGGCGCTAACCTGCCATGATGCTAATTACGCCACCGTAATTTACGGTGGTGTAATTAGCGCCTTACCCACTCCCATTATGCCCTATGGGGCAAAAATGGGAATGGGGAAGGGAAAATGGGAAATGGGGATTTACCGCCCCACTCACCTTGGAATGGGGCGGTAAATCCGCCTTCCACCATGGTGTAAACATAGTTTACACCATGGTGGTAAAGTTGGCGCAATTAGCGCCTGGGTTGTAATGACCCCCTATGGCTAGTAGTCATACATGGCCATGCCACAATGTTTTTCACTTGTCCTTTGGCCATCCTGTCTTTTAGCCTTCTTCCTGGCCTGTGAGGCCAAGAAAATCCTTATATGGACTTTCAGTGCCTGGGAAAGCAGAGGCTTTTGTTGGGCAACTGGACGACTATATTTGCTGCCATAAAGTGGTCTGGGACTGTCTTGCCCCAATCCACAAACTGGTGCCAGTGTGTCTGATTGATATGCATGAGTTTTGCCACCAGTGTTCGTGTGTGGACCACTGCTGTTATGTGTGTGTGGCCTGATTTGTCCTTGGCTAGTGGGAGTTTCTGCTCTTACCTGGCTTTTAGGATATGAAGGAGCCAATACTCCTGTCCGGCTGCAAGACCCGTGAGGAGACCAGAGACCTGTTGGAAGGAGGAGAATCCCTTTGCTTTGCGTACATCGGTGGCCACCATTGTCTGAAACTGCTTTCCTGTGTCCAGTACGGTCCTGAGAGGGGCCCTGCATCGAGTTATGTTGCATTCTTCAAATGAAAGACCTTGCACCAGCATAAGACACCCACCAGAGAACTGCTGATATCTCCAACCCCTGGGGATCAAGGGCTGAGGCTGATGGTGTAAAACGTAACCTCTTGTGAAGAATTGGAGTACGGTGAGTGAGTTGTAGCGATACATGCATGAGCCCATAACTCCCTTTTAAAAGTTTTGGTAACTTTTAGAAACGTTTCTTTTACATTGGCTTTGCCATTGCTTGTTCACACAAGCACTCTGAATGTTGGGAACACATTTGTTAGTCAGTTTAACTTGTTCCCTAGCCATTAAAACTGTTCACTGGATCCCAGAGACCCATTTTCATTTTTTCCAGCTCCACAAAACTGTATGAAAATTTGCTGAACATTTGGGCATAAGGCCCTGTACACCTGAGGGATGGACTTCTGAAATTAGGATTGAATCTCATTGGCCTTTTCATGGATTTTATATGTTTTTTGCCCTAGTCTAGTGATTGTGTATATGTATCATATTTTTAGTGTTGTGTGATATTATTATTATTGTTTATTGTCATTGGTTTATTTACACCTTTACAAAATTTCTAAAACATCAATAAAAAGTATGTAAAGAACATATTGAAATTTGATAGATAAAACATAATTGCTTTGCAATTTCCAATCAAAAACACTTTCTGTACATTTACTACAATAAACAAATGAATAATGCATGTTATTCTAAGTTACAGATGTTTTTAATAAAAAACATTCACTCTAATTTTCAATGTGACTGAAGTACCATGTAGCATATTATTTCACAATTGTTCTCTATTAACATGTGTGATGTTATTCATAAATTGTGAAAAATATTCCATTCTTTGCAAAGTCAGTTTGGGACAGATTAATAGTAGATGTATCAAGGACTCTTTTTCACCTACAGTTTGACAATTTCGATAATATTTATAAACACCAGAAGTTGGATAACGGATGTTACATATCTCTTGCGTGTTTACAACATTAAATCTGAAACACGTAGTACAGTTCCTAAACATACGTGAGGGATATTTAACAATATAAGTTTCTGGTGCTGGATACCACTTCTAGAATGAAACGGTTTGGAAGTACAATTTAGAGTTTAAGATTGCTGCATTATTCTACACCCAATCGAAGGCTTTAACCAGTTTTTTCACCTTAGATGGATTTTTGATGAGAGTTTGTATGGAAAGTCCCAGGTTCATTAGTATAGTTTCAGCTTCCTTTTTGACCATACACATGAATTGCCCTGTTTCTTTTCATCACCTAGTTTAAAGTACATAGAATTTATATTGTTGATTATCAGAGCTAACTTTTCCAATTCATACAACTTTTCAAAGATTGCAAACGAAATTCATAGCGTTTGATTTCCATAGGTATACATTTTGGAAGAAAAAACAAGACGTTTCTCCATACCGTTGCTTCAATAATATTTAAGTAAGATGATAGGTCGGCAGGAAAAAACTCTAAGCCATAAGAGCAGTGGGGAATTACCTTCATGCAGTAGAATTCCCTGCATGGGGACATCGTCTCAATCACTCTTAGTTGTTTGGAAGCATCAATAGCCTTCAGCCTTAAAAAGTTATTGATTATTAACAGTTATTGAAAGAATTGTTTGAAGATGAACTGGAAAATGAGTACCCAAGGTAACGAAATACCTGTTGAGATTTAATCCTTGTAGCTTCACAGTACCATTTAAATTTCGAGATTTATTTTTATTTTGTTGACCTAAGTATATAATTATTGTTTTTAGCAGATTTATTTTCAATTTCAAATCAGCTATGAAGGTCTCGAAAATATTAATGAGTCTTTGTAAGACAGTTTTCATACAGTCGAAAAGTAAAAAATCGTCGGCATACGCAACCCATTGAACTTTCGTTGTGCCTAACTAGGGAGCAATTAGTCTGCTATTGTCAAGTGATTTCCCAGATGCAGATACATACAAATTAAAAAGGGTTGCATCCAGAGTACACCTTTGTTTAAGTGCATTATAAGACATTATTTCATTTGACATCAGGCCCTGATTGTTCAGTCTAACCCTCATCATAGTTTTTGAGTATAAATGTATCAGCAATTCAAGTAGACCTTTGTCGATCTCAAGTTTGATTGGCCTTCTCCATAAGGTCGGTCTACTGACCATGTCGAAGGCCATCGACAGATCCATTGAAGCAATTAAGAGAGAAGGTTGATCATTCATAAAAGCATTTCTCTGTAACTGCGTAACAAGCAAACCACCAGCATCAGTCCCAATCTCTTTTCTAAATCCTATCTGTCTAAAGTTCAGAATATCTTTCTCTTTAATTCATGCAATCATTTCATCTAATAATATTGACGCAAAGTTCTTTGACTCGACATTCATCAGAAAAATTGGCCGATAGTTCATCGGATATAAACGATTGCCTTTCTTAAATATTAACAGAACATAACAGGTTTTCCAAGAATCAGGAATTCACTTACTTGCAATGACGTCAGTAAAGAAAAAGTGGATTATATATGCCCACCTTATTATATTATGTCTTGTTATGTTATGAACTGAGACATCCAGATACCATGCTGATTGATGGGATTGTATAACCAGCATTTCTGAGTCGGATACTTTGTATAAGTTTTCAAAATATTATGTCCATGCATTAGAATGTATAGGATTAATAGTTAATTGAGTAACTTCAGAACTGTTTATTAGAGACCAAAGGTTACACAAATGATGTCCTCTCATGGCAGTTAACATAGCCTCACTGTCTTTTTGTTGCAGGGTGTCACGGAATTCCCCCTTTCTCACCTGGGAGCGATCCTTGCAGGATTTCTTGGGCGGTGTCTTCTTACACACAGACCTGGTCTTGTATAAACCTGCGCAAGCCTCTTCTGACTCCAGCGTGCGTTCAGAGTTCCGGGTCTCAGATACTCCGGGATCCAGGAACGAACAATGTGTGCACACAGTGCACAAGTCCAGGAAACAAGGAAGAAGGAAGAGGGGTATGGGAATGGAATTGGGAGGTCCAGGAATAAGGATAACAGAGTAGCGAACTACGGAGCACACGTCTAGTCGCTGCTTACAATAGCTTTGAGATTTGTAAAATACTCTACGTCTGACGTAAAGACAGAGAAAGGTGTTCCACGTTAGACGGCCATGTTCGAAGTATCAAGGAGTACAAGCCCCGTTGTGATAAGGACCATGAAGTCCAAAAGGGGCACATTCTGTGGGTCATGACACAGGGCAGAACTATAGTTAATTAACCAATTTTTAAAGCGTTGTCTGCAATACTACATTTTAGATTTAGTTAGTGAGACTTCATCTTTTAGTTTTTTTTATCTCGCTTTCTTTTTTTAGCAGAGTTTTACATTGTTTAACCTCAATATCAAACATATGTTTATGTTTAGAGGCTGCTTGTCGTAAATCCTTCATACAGAATTTATGCATCATATGTCCCAGATGATTATTAAATTTGGCAACAGAATATATAGACAGTTTGGTTTCAAAAGTGTTCAAGTGGAAGTCATGTATAATTTAATTCTTGAATTTTGCTGTTTTGAGACAATTGCATTTTACGTGAGTACCTCTAACGTTGACCTCAATGCTCTCGCAATAAAACATATAATTATTTTCTTTTTTGGAACATTCTAGGTTGATGGATAGCATTGCATGGTCACTATATTTTGAAGATTGTACATTCATGTTGCCAAGGGTGTCGAAAAGGTGCTCGCATACAAACATATGATCAATAATGGAGGACTCTCTGCGCGCTTGCCATGTCGGTTTGCTATTTTACTTTTTTTTAGTTCCCAACTGCTCGCAAATGGCAACCCTAAGCCTCCTCTGTACCTTTTACTATTCGCCCAATGGGGCAGCTGCCCATTCCATATCACTGCTTGTCATATTGCAGTCTGCGTTCAAATCCCAGGCCAAAATTATCATGCCCCTAAATTTTTATCAAGCCAATCATCTATCATAATGTTTAATTTTTCAATCATTTTTCCCAGCTGAATGTCAGTGTATTCTGCTGCATTCCAATATATGTTTATCAACATAAGGTGCACAGTCCCACTTTCAGTACTTACTTAAAAGGTTACTATCATGATGGAATCACGCATTTGCGATTATGATACCTTGAGAATTGCTGAATCAATACGGTGTGCAAGGGCAAGACCCCCTTTAGGACAATCCCTAACTCCACATTTTGCTGGTAAACATAAAACTTCAAAACCATCCCATAACAGTATACCTCTTGCCCATGATTCTTGAATTAGACTGAAGTCAAACTGGGCCAGATCTTCACATACTTTGTTGTTCAGTACCAAGTGAGAACAACCTCTTGAATTTCAAGATACTAAACTATAGGTCCCTTCTTCGCTAAAGTGGTTTTCCGATTGTTTTTAACTGAGCGATTGACTCTCTTAAAGATATGGCTAGCCAACGCCATTCCTGCATATCTTTTAAGTGGGATCTAGCTTCGTCAATAGACAAGTTACCAGCACCTTGTGGAACTTCTACAGCTTCTAATCTACAAGGATTAGGTTTGATTGCGGGAGACGTTTTGACAGGTTCATGAAAATTAATAATGTTGAATCCCATCTTTTGTAATGAACCTACTTCCTTCAAAATCATATTATAACTTGGTTCATTTGGGTACACTGGAGATCGCAAGCAATTCGGGATCTCAATGGACTTTTTTTGTCATTTATTTTTTTGTCAGAATCTGGTCTTAAACGTGGCTCAATTGCATCATTGTTAGTATGATGTATGGCCTTGTTAGTTATGACTGCCGGATGACCTGGGAAGGCATAAGGCCCTAGGTTACATATGCCACCATGTTTCATTATAGTACTAATTCGCAGGATTTGCTTTAGACCCTAAGTTTACTATACCAGGCAGGGTCAATCCTTCACTAAGGTTCCCAACCTTGGTATCCAGAATTATTTGATTCAGTATATTTTCAATTATTATCCAAACTGACTCATCAGATAAACTTTCATCCATTGATGATGGACCTCTTTCTACATCTAAATAACGATTGTTAGAGTTTAGGCTACCTTCGGTATGTATCAGTTTTGGTGGAACTTTTATTTGTGTCTAGTCAACCTTCTTTGCTGCGCCACTATTTTTGGCGGTTCCTTCTCCACCATTTGTGGGGTCGATTATTCTTGGTTGATTAAGACTGTTATCAACTCCACACATACTTAACTCATGGTTAATGATGAGTATGGGAGAATTTAACTCAGTAGGAACGAGTATTCCATATGGTTCCATTTCTTTGGAGGTAGCTGGGCCCACTGAAGTTGGCGTATTAGTACATGTAATCGCTGCAGGATTCTTACAAATGTCAAATATGTCAAGCACACCCATCTCAATAGATTTTAGATGTTTGTCTATCCTTCCAGAAGTCTCTTTGTTCTTAAGTGCCTTGGATAATCGTGTAGTACCTTCAGAGTACTCGCATTGAGTAGATCTGGTTTCAAGATTCGTTTTGTTTCCAGGTGAAACAGATGTCAGAGCACATTTCTTTCTACGGCACTGTGCTGATAATTCAGAAACAAGAATAACATCCTTGTCCACCTGGCTATCCATCATGACATCACGCAAGTCTCTGTCTCTCAGAAACTTACGGGATGAAGTGCTGGACACCTTCTGTGCCAATGCCTGTTTACGTCTGATTTATTTTTCAATTTTTTCGATATTGTTAAAGTAAATTGAGCAGGAACATCCATTTCATCAGTGTGATCAGCTTGATAGCAGGTTTTTCATCATTCACGCCAGACTCTATAATGTATCGTGTAATCTCAGTTTTATCGTTTTTTACATTAACATTACATGTAGGTATGACATCATCCTTATGAATAAGATGCATTTACGAGACGGCTTTACCGCACATCTCGGGCATCGACGTTAAAACAAGCATTATTTCATTTAGGATTTGTGTTATTTTTTTTTTTAGTTCACCTAGAATCTGTTTGTTATCGTTTCCATTCTGAGGTAAGTTTTCGAGTGCCTCATTCGAATTGAGATGGTTATGAGTATGCACATCCGAATACCGTGACAAAGTGTCAAGGTGTTGGGAAACACCTAGTAGGGAAATTTCACCCATACCAAAATTTGGTGGTGTATTTGTGAATAAATAAGTGGAATAGAGATTTTTCGTTGGGTTTGTACTTTCGGAATCTACAACTGTGCTTTTACTTCGTTCAATGTAACGATCCTCGCCAAAAAGAGATTGGGAAGTCTTAAGATGATCATCAGTTATGGAGTCTACATCTGCACTCTCTGTGTTAACTCGAACGTTGGAGCACTGTTCTGCACATTCAACCAAGTCATCATCCTTATCTGACGACCCAGGAAGAGGAAGAGCTACTGCGCGCAATATACTCATGCTGCGAGTCATAGGTGCCAATAACGCAGCAGCTACTTCTTTCTTTGTGTTAGGGTTTTTGCGCTTCATTGTTGCTTGAGAAACAAGCTTCAATCTGTACGGGGATTAGCAACCCCAAAAGGACCAATTCCAGGCACAATGAGACGTACATAAGCATATAACAAATCAAAAGTACATTAATTTAGTAATATCAGCAAGAAGACACAGTAAATGCTCAAGTCACTGCTACACTGTAGAAACTTTTAATTTGGTTTTAGGACGCCCCACGCCCCATGCCTAACAGGTCTAACAGGCCACTTCGAAGGCCACTTCACAAGGGCGCGCACGCCTGCCTCTTTGTAGCTGTACAGAGATGAGGGGAGGGGCTTCTAAAGAAAATAAGAAATAGAGCTTGTCAATTTCGGCAAGTATAAGTAATGTATAGTCACTTGATGTAGTTGATGTAATTGAGAAGATAACAGCAAGACGGACGTACGGACTCCGGAGCAGTATCAGTAACGAGTGCTGAATTCAAATCCTGTATCAGGAGACAGGAGTTACCCAGGCGTAACAGGCCACTTGACAAGGGCACGTGCGCATGCCTCTTTGTAGGTGTACAACTTTCAGGGCCAGGGCTTGGACTCCGTAGCAATAGCAGTAATGAGCACTGAAATTCAAATCCAGGATCACGGGACAGGAGTTCCCCAGGCGTAACAGGCCACTTCGAAGGCCACTTCACAAGTGGCCTTCGAAGTGGCCACTTATTACCTCTTAGTAGTCATTTTTCACTATGTTATTTAGCCATAACTAAAGGACTATTTTTATACCTGTCTTGTCTAAGCGTGCTCCTTGACTGCTTCACTGTGTGTGCTCATTTTGGACCCCTTAAAAGCTCACCACCTCTTGAGACAACCTAGACAACTCGCCATACTACCATGAACTGGTTTGGCGACAGCTACCAGAGTTGTCCCTGCCACAATGCAAGGTTGGCCTTCTATACATCTGTCCACCAGGCCAGAATACAGAAAATCATTCTTAACACACTGTAAATGAAGAGCCTGAAGGAAATGTGGAAGCTGCACAATGTCACTGGAATTGCATTGGATGAGAAACAGGAGATATGCATGCTGAGCACCAACCCCACCACACATTGCCTCACTAGTAATTGGAAAGGGGGAGCCTCTTGCAATCTATGTATTCGGGCCCTTCTGTGGCTTCAGCATAAAATTAAGCTTCTGCTGAGGCCTGAAAAGGAATCAGGATTTCCTATTTCATCCAAGGTTTGAAATAACAGATATCAAAATGGACTTCAATGTCCTCTGGCGTATATTACGAAGGTTTATGAAGAAGTTCCCAGGATGGAGCATCTGTGCATTGTACTCGGGCAAGTCGAGTTTGGCATGCGTTTTCATCTGAAAAGTTCAAGGGTTCCTTCGGATTCACATTTCCTGTGTTGCACTGTCAAGGCAGCCAGTCCTGCTTGCTCATTTTCCTTGCAGCAAAGAGTTGTGTGCGATTAGATCCATCACCCGTGTTTTCAGGAGAAAGAGGATGAAGGACATGGAAAGCTGGCTTGTGCCAGGGATCCATGTGAAAGGGCATGGTCAGGGAGATTATTGTTGCATAGAATCACTCCCTCTTGCCACATGTCACTATGTAGCCTATCCTTCAACCAATCTCGAGTACCAGAACCAACCGGGTAAGCAAATCTTAGCTATGGACGTCAGAACAGTCTCTGGCAATCGTTACCTGCAGACCCCGGTGTGTGATTTGGGGAAGGGAGTGAACTGGCAATTGTTTCAAGGCCAGGATCTGCTGTAAAACAGGTGTACACCTAACCCTGCCCAACCACCAATCAAAATCCAACATTTGTCCATTGACAGCGGTAATTTAGTTTTAAAAATGAACAGTAGAGAGAGAAGGCAGTATAAGGAGGCAAGGTGACACATGATTGCATCAATGAGCAGCCCCAGTGTCAATAACAAAAAAGGCCCTTTAATGTGGGCAAGCTGTCATCCGTACCCTTTCCCTTCTGTTGCTGTGAGAGAGGGTCAGCTGAGGGAATCTATCACTAGTTATGGGCTGCGTTCCAAGCAACTTTGTTGGCTATCCCCATCCCATTTGCCAAATCAGAACAGGGATGCCATGACCCATGGCATCCCAGGCTTAACATTCCGGTAGCATATCTGCTAATATACATGGGATTTTCAGAATTCTTCTTTGTCAATAATACCTGTAATTTGTTGAACCAAATCCTTGTAATGAGATCTGATACCCCTAAAATTTGGTGTTTATCATGTAAATTATATACCGCAACAGTTATAACATGCTTTTTTTTCTATCTATTGCTCCACAGAATTTGCCCCATTTCTGCAACCGGGGGCAGTGGTGGTCTTTTCTCAAATTGCCCCAAAGACATTTCTCTGTTCACTTTGCTGTACTGACTCCCCGTTGTACCCAAGGATTTTTTTTAGCAGCCATTTGATATTTATTTGTATTTATTTGAAGAACAGGGACTGCAATTTCGACCAGAAATGTCTTACAATAGAATATTTACAGGAGATTCATGCATTGCCCCTAATGAGCCAATTTATGAGGGTTTACATGGTATTGGATGATTTTTAGTAATTTATACATTTTCTAATCTCATTTTACTCTTGTGGTAACACAATCCACACAAACAAGGATGAGCAGAAATTGCCCCAGACACCAGACAGGTAACCCTCATAGGCTCATGATTTCCCTGGGGTCATCTACTGAGCGGTAGTTCCCTAGGGGGCTAAGGGTACAACCGGCATGCTACCTATGGGCCCTGTGGGTCCTGTAACAGCAACATTTAGGGCTGAAATTAGAGAGATTGAACGCTGTGCTGTGCCTGTTTTAAGGCACAGTCCCCAGTGCTCTTTTGTCCCTTGATGCCAGAAATCAGGGCCTGAAAACCATCTTGCCTCCTGCTTGCTCCCTGCAGGTGCTCTCCGGAGGAAGTAAGGTCCACCCACAGACGCAGAAATAATCTGCCACTCCTGCACCAAGTAGATGGTAGAAGACCTGCATTTGCCATGCAACTCTCCTGGAGACCTCCGCTTATATGCAAGAGACAAGAAGATGTCTTACCTCCTTATTCCTGTCAAACAGCAGTGGATTCCCCGGCAAAGAACCCGCAAGTTGTGATCTGTGTTTAATGAAAATGTAGCTTGACGGGCTCTGTTTTTGGATGGACAGTCAAAGCCGACATTTTCCTTATGTGCATTTCACAATTTTCTGGGTCTTTTCATGGGGTTTGGACGATGGTTTGCCATGTATAAAAATGGGAAGACAGCTTCTTGTGCTCCAACATGCTCCACTGGCACTGTCCAATAGTAAGATACAGAGTAAAGCTATTGTATTGCTGGGCAGGACTCTAGATGGTGCTATGGACGCCACATCCTGTTACTATGACAGGTTTGTGGTGTACCACAAAACTATAAAAGCAGTGCCGGCCCATATCTCTGTTGCTTAAGATTCCGTTCCAATACTGTTGGAACTTTAGGGTAACACAGATACTCAACTCCACTACAATCGTAGGACACAGAGCAGATAAAGATTGTGGCGCCAATGGGATCTTTCTAATTCTCCTCTTGGATTGCCTTCAGTGAAAGTGTACACTAGAGAGGCTGTGGTTTCCTTGCCCTGGGCATTGCAGGATCCCAGTCATGGCCAGCTCTGCCTCTACCACCATCTTGAGGTGGTGTGGATTCCCTAAATTGCAGGTGAGTAGCCCTGCCCTGTCTGAAGCAGTTTCCATTCATGCAATGCATGCCCAAGCACTAATTTACATATTTGTACTTTCATAGGACCACATTCTGTTGCTTGCATAACTCAGACAGTGATGATGTATTTCATGACATGATGTGCTGCAGGGGCTTTTCAGTAGACTGTAGGAGTCTAGCATGCTGCATACTCAGGTTGAGAGTCAGGCAACATTGCAAATAGGAGAGGAAGATAGGAGGGGCGTGGCAGCATCTAGGAGCGAGGTAAAGCAATATTCACGTGTGGCATGAAAAAGATGAATGAACACAACATAAGGGATATCGCAAGGTAGAGTGTGGTTTTGGCTATGCCTCCTTTGTGGTTGATGCAGGTTGACTTCAACATGATGCATGCTTGAAGGGGCAGTGGAGCTCCTTGAAGACAGAAGTTGTGTGGGGATATTTTCTTAGTCCTGTACTAGTGTGTGCTGCCTCATACTGGATGTCTTTAAGAGGGGCCAAGGTTGTGTCTGGGGCGCCCGTATGTTAGGAGTTACCACTGTCCAAGTGGGAGATTACCAGGGCTTTGGTGACATTTCTTAAAACCGGGAAGACAACGAAGGGCTAGACCTCCTGGAGGAGCGTGAGCTGATACTATGTTGTTTGAGTTTGCTTGGCAATGTGTGTCTTTATTCAGAGGTCTCATTCTATGGTAAAGCAGAGAGATCTTGCATTGGGTGAGAGTTGAGGTGGGAATTCACCAAGCTTTATTTTTTAGTCAGGCTATTTCATGCTTGGTCATGCTTGGTGGAGGTTTCTAGAAGAATGATTTGCTTTTTGTTGGATTGAGCTTTGGGGAGGCGCTTGAAATCCAGGCTTGGGTAAGGGAATGCTACATGTTGTTGATGCATTGAACTTAAAGTAAAGCTGCATGTTATCCAAGTATTGTTTTTTCGTGATACTGGCGTTGGCAGGGAGTTCCCCCAGAGTTTCCATGTAGTGCTTTAAGAAGACAGGGGACAGGTTGGAGCCTTAGAGATCTCCAACAGTAACTGAGAGGTGCAGGGTTCTTTTGGAGTCCATCTGGTTGGGTTGGCACATGTTGGAGAGTTAGGAGGTTAATCGCTTTAGGGCTGTTCCATCGTCGCCCATGCGGCTTCTGGGGATGCTATGAAATACTTACTGGTTAATTGTACCTAAGGTGGCAGAGAGGTCAAGTAGAACTAGTAGCCAGAGGTTGTTCAGGATATGGAGATCATTGTAAACAATGTGGCTGGTGACCGTCTCTTTACTGAATTGTGGTCATAATCCAGATTGTTAGCCATGTATGAGATTATGCTAAATGGTCCTTTTGTGCTGTTTATTGGCAACAGTCTTCTCACTCACTTTGCAGAGGCAGGGTAAATGCATGATGGGGCACTAATAGGCCATGTCATCTGGATCATGTGTAGATTTATTCTGCTAGGGGATGGTCGGTCCTGCTTTCAGTGTCCGGGATGCATGAGGGATGCATTGATGACATTGAGAGGTGGTGTGAGTGCTTCTCCATTAATGATCTTCAGAAGAGAAGTGTGGAGGATGTTGAGTTTGTAGGTGATGGGGTTAGGAGCGGCAAGAGTGCTGGCAAGATCTGTTGTGGTAGTTGTGCTGAATTCGGTTTACCTTGATATGTTGGGGGCTGGAGTGGGCAGGGACGTTTGTAGTGCATTCGGAGCTAACAATATGTTTCCTTATCATCTCCGTCTTGCCTATGAAGACATTGTTAATAGGATTGGATTCGGCATAATGGATAGTGAAAGAGATGTGACTGTGCACAAGGCGAGGGACCAGAGAAGGGTTAGGCTTGGCGCACTCCTCCCTTGGAGTGATGAGGAGCAACATAAAACCATCCAGACAGAAGAAGCTCTTAAACAATGGAGGCCCACCTGATGTGATATCAGAAAGGTGGCTGCTGGAAAACGCTCTGTGAGATCTGAGATGCTTTCCAGACTCACAATGAATGCAGGCAAATGGTGCAGCACTGGTGTTTGACTCTTGAGACTATTATTGAGAACAGATCCTCATTTGAAAGTAGACAAGACAACGAGGACACACAGTAGTGGTACTTACGAGTCACTTCTCTACAGGCAGGGACCTGGATGCTTTCTACTTCTACCCAAACAGACTAAGTTCTTAAGCTGCTGCATTATATGAAAGTAAACAATTGTGTGGTCTTACCATGTGTGTAGCGCAGGGCATAGGCATGCTAATATGCAATTCTATGATTAGCATGCCTACTCAGTTGCTCTCCTGCTCACTCTTACCTCTCTAAAATATACATTAAAACGCAGTATGGTATGTGAATACATCTCTCTCTTTCAACTCTCTTTCTATATCTTTCCTTTGCTAGCTGAGGTCCTTATTCTCTCTTTATCTCCCCATTTCCCTATCTACCTCTCCCCATTTCTCGTTAGTCCTTTCCTCATCTCCACATTTCTTTCTCTTCCTTTCTCCCTCTCGATTTCTCTTTTCTTTCTTTCTTTCTTTCTTTCTTTCTTTCTTTCTTTCTTTCTTTCTTTCTTTCTTTCTTTCTTTCTTTCTTTCTTTTCTCCTCTGTCCCTTTTCGTATGCCGTCTCTCAGTCCCCCCTTTCGCTCCCTTTAATCCCTCTTTGCTGTCTTTCTTCAGCCCTTTCTTTTTCTCTCTTAGTCTCTCCCACAGAGCTGCTTTGTTCCTCTCTTCCTTTACCCCTTTCCTCTGTCTCTTTCTTGATCTTCCCTCTTTCAACTTCATCCATCAAATTCCCTCTTTCTCTACCATCCTCTTTCCACACACTTAAACTCTGTTCTTTTCTCTCCCTATCGATTCTGTCGTCTTCTTTCTCTCTACCCCATTTCTTTGCCCTGTCACATTTGATGTTTTCTTTCCAACATTTTAAACTCTCTCTCTCAATCTGCTCCTCCCCCTAGCTAATACACAATCATGCCTTTATATTGTGTATCTTTGTTCTCCCTCCCATCCCTCCCTCTCTCCCTCTCTCCCTTCCTTCCTTCCTTCCTTCCTTCCTTCCTTCCTTCCTTCCTTCCTTCCTTCCTTCCTTCCTTCCTTCCTTCCTTCCTTCCTTCCTTCCTTCCTTCCTTCCTTCCTTCCTTCCTTCCTTCCTTCCTTCCTTCCTTCCTTCCTTCCTTCCTTCCTTCCTTCCTTCCTTCCTTCCTTCCTTCCTTCCTCCCTCCCTCCCTTCCTTCCTTCCTTCCTTCCTCCCTCCCTCCCTCCCTCCCTTGCCTCCTTCCTTCCTTCCTTCCTTCCTTCCTTTCTTCCTTCCTTCCTTCCTTTCTCTCTCTCATACCCTCCCTCAGCAGCCCCCCACTCTAATACACAACACATGTGTGCCCTAATATTCTGCATTGATTACACCATGTGAATAAATCCCTACACTGAGAAGTGTAATCCAATTCTAAGGCTGAGAACATGTGCAAAATAACTGATTCCAAGGATGAGCGGAATGCATTGCCCTTAATACCTGCGAGGAATAGATTTTCATAAACTTTTATCCAAAGCAACTGAATTCTCGTTCGCAGTGCAAAGGGGGTTATGCACCTGTTAAGTTCATTAACATGCTGTATATATTTAGCCTTTTGAATGTCATTTAGAGATTATGTGCTCTAATAGGATTTGTGGCATTATATTGTTTCATCTTAAAGATGCCGCGAACCTTTCCAGCAATGGGCGGTTACTGTTTGCCTTTTAGTTCCGGAATAGGAAGCACACTGCGCTTCTTCCGCTAATGCAAGCTTTGGAAAGCAACATTTCCATATGAATGATTCGAATATTTCTGGAGAAGAGGGTAGTTTAGGCACCAGGGTTGTTTTTGTAATAATGATGTCACCACTTTAGCCCCACATTCCCTGCACACCGGTGCAGTGCTTTTCTGTGCCGCAATACCCACGGGCCCTATGTGGACATTGGTCCTGCTACCATTAGCCATGCCCCAGTAGACATCATATATTGACTGCAGCTTTGAAAAAACCAAATGGGTTGCCAATCAGTGTGAGGTTTACTCATATACCCCCGCCAGACCTCTGTTACCACGCCTTGCCCTCCCGTGCCTCAATGAATAGGCAGGGCAAAGGTCTTGCTGGTTCGGGCTCCCGGCACGCTCTTAAGAGCTCAGGATACACCCTCTTTATTTAGTGCGCATGCGTGACGCCGAATGGCACTGTCACGCTCAGGTGACTGACTCCCTCACATTCCTGCTTTTTCATAACAAAATATGAATCAAACACTTTGCATAACTTACTGTCAACGTGACAACCAGACATGTGGAGGAATTTCAAACCAGTGTAGGGGCCCAACATGGGAAAGTACATATAACTGCAGATCAGTTTCAGCTCGGGTCCATGATGTAGTCCTTGAACCTCGCCGGAAACCTCTGGCCTTCCCTTGGGGATATCTCTCTCCTGTTGTCTCATTGCTCCGCTCTCTTTCTGGATTATGTCCTTCCCCTTCGGGATCCCCCGTGTCTTCTTTGGGGGCCTGCTCTCTGTTCATCGCTCGGGCAGGTGACGTTGCCGCTGGAGGCTCACGCTGGTGTTCTTCTCTGGCAATTTTCCTAAAGAAACATGATTTGCTTGTTACCGACCCTCGCTGGTCAGCAGCGGTCACTATGGACCCTGTTACGTGGGTCACTCCCATGGGACTAGGTTCAAAGTTAAGGGAGATCTTCCCTTCTGGATGCCGGTTTCTCACCAGGACCGTGTCGCCCACTTCAACACTGGGAGGCTTCAGCCTGCGTCTGGCGTTTTCCTTTTCATTGTGTGTCCGCCTGTCCTCGGATGTCTTTTGGTCATCGATGACACCCAGTGGTCGGCCGTCCGTCTTGGGAATTAGCCCTCTCGGGCACCTGTTGAACAACGCTTCAGCAGTAGACACGCCTGTGGACTGGTGGGGGGTCGACCGATACTCTTGGAGGAACTGGTATACATTTCTTTTTAATTCACCTCCTTGTCCCCGTGAGATGCGAAATCTTTTAGCTTACGCATGAAGCGCTCAGCTTCTCCATTTGCTCTCGGCCATGTAGGTGTCACTTTTCTATGCGTGATGCCGCAGTCACTCATGAATTCCAGAAATTGTCTCCCTTGAAACGGCGGTCCATTGTCTGAACATAGGACTCGGGGAAATCCATAGGTCGTGAATACTTTCTCCATTGCCTGGATGGTTTGTTCACAAGACGTGGACTCGACTAGTTCCACCTCTGAGTATCTCGACCATTGGTCCATCAGCACCAGAAAGTACATCCCTCTCCCGGTCGACCCAAAGTCTAAATGTACTGTGTCCCATGGGCTGTTGCTTCGCTCCATTGATTCAATGTAGGGGTCCTTATCAACGGGGGCGGCTGCCTAGCACCTGATGCACTTGCTCACATATTCATCAACCTTTTCCTCCAGTCCAGGGAACCACACCTTGGAGCGCAGCCTTTGCTTTGGTCTTTGCCGTGCCCTGGTGGCCACAGAAGGGCAATTCAGTCACTCTTGCGACCAGTGTTCTCGGTATCACAATCTGTCGGCCTCATAGTATCAGACCTTCGGCCGACCTCGAGAGTTTGTGTCGTACTCGCCACATTTGCTGGATCTCGCTTTGAGTCTCTTTGTCTTTGCGATCATGCCCTCTAGAATTGACCTCCAATCACCACTAACAACTGCATTCTGAATGATTCAGAAGCATTCAACCTTGCTTGAGGCCTCTGCCGCTTCCTCCAGTGTCAGGGCTACTGTTATGGCTGTGTCTACTACTAGGCGGACATGGTCCTCACAGTCCAGGATTGACTTTGTCACTTTTTCATTGTCATCCCTGGGATGACACGGCAGGTAGTCCGCCGGGTTGTGTGTTCCTGGTCAGTATTGTAGCTTCACCCCATACTCCATGAGAGCTAGCATCCATCTGTCTATTCTCGGCGATGGTTTGGAGGAAGAGCCTGCCAGGATTGGATCAGTGGCTTGTGGTCGGTGATTACGGATACAGGTTTTCCCAGGACATAGATGCGAAAGTGTCAACAGCCCCACAATACTGCTAGCGCCTCCCTCTCTATTGGTGAGGAACTCTGTTCAGTCACCATCAGTGCCTTGCTGGCATAGGCAATGGCCCTCATTTGTCCGTGGACATCTGGCTGAAGGAGTAAGGCTCCTAACCCCACAGGGCTGGCATCCACAATCACTTCGGATTCCTTCCCTGGGTCGAAGAATTCCATGGTTTCTTCCCCCGTGAAGGCTACTTTCATGGCATCAAAAGCCTTCTGATCCGCGTCTGATCTGGTCCCTGCCGTGTCTTTCTTAGTCAGGGTCCGGAGAGGTTCTGAGAGAGTTGCCAAGTTCGGAATAAATCTCCTGCAGTACGTTACCATGCCAAGGAAGCTTCTAACCTCTGAGGAGTTCTCCGGGAGTTTTGCTTCTTGAATGTGTTTTACCTTCTCACGTCTGGAGAGATCCCTTTTGAGTGGAAGATGAAGCCAAAGAATGTAATGCTATGTTTGAGAAATTCACATTTCTAACAGTGTAACGTTAGGCCCAGGTTTCTGATCCTTTCAAGTGTCTTCTCCAGCCTGGCCATGTGTTCAGTCTCCGATGCGGTGTATACCAATATATCATCACTCAAGTTTTTTACGTCTTCTGAACCGGCAAGAGCACCTTTGATAACATTTTGGAAGACTTCTGCTTCCAAGGAGACCCCAAAGCTCAGGTGCTTGTATTGGTGTAGTCGGTGGTGAGTTGTAAATGTCATTATATAACGTGAGTCCGATTGCAATTCTAGCTGGTGATATCCGGATCGCAGATCCAGCTTGGAAAACACCTTGGCTGCTTGTAGCTCCCCCAGCACGTCCATTCAAATTTTCTAATACAACAGGTGTTAATTGCTATGCAAATGTAACAATGAATGTTCCATTCCAAATGCCAGCAATTGTTGAAAACATTTATTTAAATGGCGCAGACCAGTGGTGTTTACAAATGCTTGTCCTTCATAGAAATGCAGTAAGTAATACTGACAACATTTACAGTGTCTCAGGAGTAAGGCAAGAATTGGACTACTGTGCTGGAATGGTGAAATTCATGTTAAATAGACAAGAAGATCCACAGGAATTTCTAATGTACTTACTACAAATACTGTAAAGGAAAAACATTCTCATAAATGAAATCTTTCATATTTCCTACATGTGGAAACATAAATGCAGTCTCTGCAATCATGCCATTCGGGAACAAGTTCCTACTGAATGCTTTGTGTATGTATCAATACCTAACTGTGACTCCATTCCATTTCATCAACTGGTGCAAAATGCCAACCATAGCATATTGTGTACATCGTGCAATTCTGATAATCGTTCGACACTACATATACACTCACATAGTCAATATGTAATTGTAATGCTCTTAAAATACAATGCAGATGGAACCAAAAACAACTGCAAACTGACTGCCTTCACACATGGGGTGGTATCACTTGGCAAGAAAACCTTCACAACAGTAGCCATAATCTACCACACAGGTGACACAACCAGTGCAGGCCACTATACCACATACATTAGAAAGCAATGGCCATGGTGGGAATGCAATGATGATTCCATCATTCCAAAGCAGAGATTACCTGCACATCTTGCAAATGCCTACTTAATCTTCTTGAAGCCAAAATTTAGATGTTGATGTACAAACCTGCTATACCCTACTCCCCAGCACCCACCTGTACCTTCGTAATTGCACAAAAAAAGAATTTCCTTCCACTCTGTGGACCTAAAGCAACTTAGCATACAGCAAGTATTCAAGAAATGCATTACAGTGTGTGTTGGACAATTTTATCCCCAATGAACCCAATGAGTACACTCAGACAACCAATACGTGTACACAAATGACAGTAGCAGTATTTGCCACATGATACTTAAAAGGGAAAGTAGTAAGTATGAGGGTTCAAAACTATCCTCAGTAACCTTTGAAACCACCAAGTAAGCAAATGAGTCACTGCCTCTCTAAGAATACACATATAAATGCTATACATATGGAACTATCACTACATAAACCCATAGTTGTACACCACCATTTCAGAATGTATACAGATGTGAAAGTAGCAATAGGAATGCACAAGCTTGTAAACATACCCTATAGGAATGGGACACTGTAAACAGTTAGACTATGCCACCTGCTACCTAACTGCAACCAGAATACTACAATGCTATTTGCAGCATTACAACAACCTAAATCAAACTTCAACAACCACTGTGCTATAAACATATCTTCAAACACTTCCAAAGTATGAGCAGTTACAGTACGTCAACAGGTACGTAACTACCGTCACAATTCTGCACTAGCACAATAAAATGCCACAATACTTGGAAAACACTAGCAGCAACCAAACACATACAGAAACAGTGCTACAAAAAGGAAGCAGGTAAACATTTACAAAACACCAACTGCTATACAACGCCACCCATCCTACCAACACATATAGGCCAGAAATAAACAATTACATTTCCACCTGCTTCAAGAGCACACCTTAAAAATTGTTATAACCATTGCAAACGTTACTGTAATTCGTTGTGCACCATAGCAGCAAAGAAATGTGGAAGTTTTTTTTTTTTTTAAACCAGCATGGATTTTCTTTCCCCACAGACCCAAAGATTATGGAAAGAAACACAGGAACTGCATACATTGCACAGTACACTGGTTCAAAGCATAGTACTTATGAAGTACTAGTTATGAGGGTACACAAAGTAAATAAATATATGCAATGTTGTGGACTGCAAAGTAATGAAATACCTGCTCTAACATGTTCTGTTTTCTTTTCCCACAGATAATACAGCAACGATTACTACAACATCTCACATTCCATACACAAAAAACAGCATAGGCCCTCCCCAATCCAAACAGTATGAAATTATTGGTATCATACTTCTCTACAATGTCCACAGTGCAATGTGTGCACTTATTTCTGCAATGCACATGGCAATGCCACAATTTGCAATGTACACCTATATTACACTACGCAGCTTGTGCCTACGGCCTACACACTTCACTACACCTAGTACAGTGTATGGGCTCCAGGCATGCACTCAATATTGTAGACCCTGCCCACAACTACCGCTGCACTGTACAACTATGCATACAAACATCTATCCACATACCAGAAACCCCACACATAACACAGCCACCTACCACTTAGCCACTGCAGTTGACATTGCCTGGCATTTCTTCCACACAATAGATAACCTGTTTCCTACGTACACTGTTCACCTAAGCCTATCATAAGTTGACACACTGAATACACAACAGTACAGTAACCTACCCGATAATCAGCACAATCACAACAATGCAAACTGAACAATGCATCCATATGTCTTACGTAACTATCCTAACTGCTGCAACATTTGCCTCCTCACATTCCACTAGCACTGTTTAGGGCATTAGGTCATCTTCATTGTTATGTACATCATTTCAAAAGAAGGTATTCAACACATATTTCACTGAGGCACATGGTACATAGCTCGGCAGCCATATTGCAAACACTGTGTTACTCCTTAAAATTTCAAACTTCTGATTCCTTTTCTTATTGTGTAATGAAACACCAATTGAACACCATACCCCCTTACAATGTTTGAAGGAGGTACAAAGGAATTCCTTTTCTTTGATCAACGATAGCCCGAAACATTTTCATGCTGCAAGACACCAAACTGCGCACGATGGCCCAGCCGCCCACGTATGATGATCCAGCGAACACACAGTCTGCCATCGTCCACCGTTGCCTCGTAACACACTGCACATATAAATGTTCCTTAGGGACTGTAAATGCACATTTTATGCATGGTGCCATCTGTGCATTCAGTGCAGCATGTGTATGGCACCATCATCTCTCCTTATACATCGTACAAACTTCACCATAATGACATTTCCAACATTTGGAAGTGCATGGTACAATCGAAAAAATGTTGCCGCCTGGATCTTTTTTTTTTCCAGCATCATCTCCGGAAAGTAAAACCTAACATACCTCTCCTTCAACAGGACAAATGCTCATTGTAAAACAGCCTTGAGTGGGTAGCATGATTAGCTCCAAGGGCAGACATTGTATATATTGTAGAAAAAAAGGAAAGATAACTTGCAGTGCTGTTGCTCTGCCCATGTGCCCCAAAGGTAGTCTGCAACGATTCAATACGCCCTACACTGCAATTTGTCGTCCACCTAATCCAAGCATGGAATTTGCCCAAGTTATGTAAGTACAACTTTACATTACATGTGTGTTAGGATTAAAATGTATTGGGCTGCAGTTTTGTATGCATAATTATGAATTTACTTTACCACACACTTTCTCTGTGTGCATTGTACGAAGGTTTGTGATGGCAGTATTCATGCGCCGTTACAGTGCCAATGTCTCCACCATTCCCCGTACATTGCAACTGTGATTATACTTTGTTTTCTTGCCATTCTTCCCCAGCCCCCATGATGAAAAGGGAATGCAATTCGTGCAGTGAAACAGCACACCTCATGGTTACTCGTGCAGAGCTACATTCCTTGTTTTGAGCTTACTACGCCCTTTCAAACAATTACCAGTTCTAAGCACCCTCATTGTATTGAAAGTAATAATAATGGCCAGAGGTGCACGCAGCAGTCAACCGGCACACAAACATCGACAGGTCACATTTCAATGTTGTATTTTTAGCAAAACAGTTGCTCCATTGTCCTGCAATCTGAGGGGACTCCCATGAGGGTTCTTTTTTGACTGTCTGACTTTTGACACACACAGAGACATTGTGCCGTGGGTCTTACAACACTCACTCGCACTATCATTTTTTATAAAAAGGAAACACATGAAAGGAGCATCGGGTGGCAAAGTTTCAAAGACATTTCGCTTGTGTGGAGCCATACAAGAACAATATCACCTACAAAGCAGAGAGCAAGACAGTGGGTTAACATATGACGCTACTCAATAACACACAGAACAGGGTCCATGAGGCAGACACCTATTACGACATTCTTCATTTAAACTCTTGTCCCGTACGCTGCCACTAATAACGGCTACTTACATCTATTCTTATTCCTGTTTCTTCTCAGATACCTTGCACCTTACTGCGTGTGCCACTTCTTCCACTTTCCAACAGACGGGTGGTGGACCAAGCATAGCAAGATTACAATAAGCGATGTGTTTTCCGTCGTTGTTATCTGGGCCAACCGATATGGGCCTGTATGTCCATTTGCGGTTCTGGCAATACAAACCAACCTGCACACGTTTATGATGTAAGGCCTCACAGAGGCAACAGCTGCTACCTTGTCTACCTTGCAAATTAAATGCGTTCTTTCACACGGCCCACCAATGACCATAAATTAATCCTTTTTCCACTTTGCCAGATGACAAAAGAAGTACAGAAGTGCACAGAGGGCATTGCACACTGGATTTTGTTTGCGAAATAAAAGAGCAGTGATGCAGCCACCTTACACATTCTCGTGATCATTATGTAGCAAAATAATGCTCTTGCAACCATTCACAGTGTTGTTAGTAAATTATGGGAATGTTCTGGAACCGTATGCTCTGTATGCGCATGTCTGCTTTTGCTTTTGTTTATGTTGTTCCTTTCCAGAGCTAGGTACTCACATGACAGAGTGCGCTACGCTTGGCACGCACGTTATGAAAGGACCTGGAGTGCACGCCGTGAGCAACGACTCTCTACAACTAAAGTCAGTTATGCCAGTGACTGTTGCAATGGTATATCTCGCCCACACGTATAGGTGATGGAAGCGATGCACACATTAGAATTGCACACAAAAGGAACGCCAACTGCATTTGTTGGCCATCTCAACAAGTACACAAAGGAAAGCTAACAGTCACATGGCCTGCCTTCCTGTATATAGCGGGACTTAACAGCGTAGATGGTTTTGTCATAGGCAAATGTATGTATGTCGGTCTGTACATTATGCATACTTTAAATGTGTGATGCTTAGTAACTCGTGTCATGTTGCAATATCTTTCTTCACTCTCAAAGCACAGACTATTATCAGGGGCACACCATACCAAACAGAAATGGTGGCATGTCAGTCCATGAACGGCAACAAGTCCAATGACGTACACATATGCAAGTGCAGGCACTGCACGCCACCTCTGGTGGTGTAACAACTGCAAAATGTCCTCCACAAACATTCTTTAACGGTGACCACCCACAGGAGAGATGCATACTTCCAAGAATGTACGCTGGAGTTACATATCAGTATAGGAACGGACCCAAAGAAGGCAACATTCTGAAACCTACTTCCAACCAGTGGCCAGACTGTTAGTTCCAAGGGCCCTAGCCATGCACACAAGGCAGTAGGGGCTTGCCACTCCCAACACAACATAGTACACCGAATGGAAATATCCCGATATCATCTGCAATACTCTCCCCATCCCTAATGGGCTCTGAAGGTAGTCGCCTTTGCAGCTACCCAACAATGAATTATATGTGAGTAGCTGCGTAAATGGTCCATATCGCAAAAGTCTGATGGTAAAAAAATCCTTTCATGTCCCAATGTATTACCACACTGCCTGAAGCAAGGCGCTGTTCACGGCCACACCATTCCAAAGGCAAATAATGGCATGTCTCACCACTGCTGCTGTAGGAAGTCTAACATGTCCTGCACAATGATTCTACAAACGTGAGTATTTTAAAACATTTACATATTTAAAAGTCTGTGGGATGTAAGAAGGTATGGTTATAATTACTTATACAAATGAGCTAAGGCAAAGGGAATTGCACTCTTTATAGATATGTGTGCAATGTGCATACCAATAGCACAGTGGTCACATAGAGGGCCACATTGCATTGCGGGGGTTGGGCCCAAGGCCTAAGCTCTTGGGTACATGCAGAGGCCTATTGCCTCCGCCTATGCACCCAAGAGCCTAGTCCTTGGGCACTCCAACTACAAGGCAATAGAGCCATGCATGGGAACATGTGGCCACGTAGCTTTCCTGACTACAGGTACGTATGGGTATAGTAACAAACCCAAACAAGGCAACATTCTGAAATATACTTCCAACCAGTGGCCAGACTGTTAGGTCTAAGGGCCCTTGCCATGCACACAAGGCAGTAGGGGTTTTGCAGGCACAACACAACATAGTACACATACTAGAAATATCCTCATATTGTCTCCAATGCACTCCCCACCCCCAATGGAGTCTGCCTGCACTCACGAAAAAATGATAGTCGCCTGTGCAGCTACCCGCCAATGAAGTATATTTGAGTAGCTCTGTAAATGGTCCTTAACGCAAACGTGTAATGGTCAAAAAATCCTTTCATGTGGCAATGTCTTACTGCGCACCCTGAAGCAAGGCTCTGCCCAAGCCCTAGGCTCTTGGGTACATGCAGATGCCAGTCGCCGGATAAGCTACCTGCAAATTGCCTCACTGCTCTACCATGCATGGCGACATTGCATTGCAGGGGTGGTGCCCAAGCACTATGCTCTTGGTTACAAATGGTCCATCCCGGAAGTGCATTCGCAAGTGCACTGACTGTTGGACTGTCTGCCCGTGTTTGAGCTGCTCCCAGGATTGTGCCGACTGGAATCTACCTCGCAGGACTATTTTGAGGTGCTCGTCGGCAAGAGGAATTTCTTTGTCCCACGAAACGCGCCTTGCTGGACTGCCGCTGTGACGTGGTGCTCTGCATGCCCACAAGTGCTCTCATTGGTTCCCCCCAGCTCACGCCCACCAACGTGTTTCCCGCAGCCCATATCTTCCGAGTGCACGCGCATCCGCGCGCGCGCACCCCGGAAGTGCATTCGCAAGTGCACTGACTGTTGGACTGTTTGACGGGACACGGGCTGGGCTGTTTAGAGGTGATTTATAGCGATCCGAATCATAGATTTGTAAAGACGTGTGACCTAGAACGTTGGAAGGTCCCGCCTACCAGCGACACGAGATTATAGGAAATTAGAAAACATGGTTAATGGCTTACGTAGTGGGCGGAAAATTCGTGACACCATACCTGAATTCAGCAACGACTCAGGTAACACTATAAATGAGTCTATCAAGGGGGCCTCCTTATCTGCCACAGCTAATATGGGGCTATCTATGACCGATGTTTCTTTGTGCGTCGGCCCTATGCACAACTCATGCTCCAGAGTTATGGCTAAGTTGCGTCTGTTGGAGAATGCCCCCACTATCCACCCCTTGATTGGAGTCGGTGATACGGGACCGACTGACCCTTCTGAGACTGTTGCTACATTCAAAATTAATGATCTTAATGATTGTGAGGAGATATTGTACAATCAATCTCCCTCGACGTCTTTAAAGTCTTATACCAATATGTGCGCTCCGCCTCATGCTGGGGGCAAGTCAAGTAACATCAAATTAGCAGATGTTTCTATAATACCACCTGGCATTGAGGCTGCATTGGGGAATCGTATGAGGTTCTCAAAGGCTCCCTCTACACCTGTTACTCAAGCTAGATTTGGCATAGAAAACGTGCATTTATTTAACAATGTTGATGCATCATCACAAAGCACGAGTGGGACAGCTAGTATCGGTCCTAATAAATTGATGGGAAGGGACTTTAACAAATTTAAATCTAGTTCCCCCACTGACACAAAAATCAACAATAACCCTATAGATGTACTCTCCCTCTCAGAACATGAAATTGCGATGTTCTCTGCTTCACAGAATCCAGATGTTAGACACCTTAGTCCTCATAATGTAATGGAGAAACAAAAATCATGCAATGAGTCTATGGGCACTGATTTTCCGGCAATGACAAGACTATTAAACCTGTTAGACAAAGGCCATGAGCAAACGCAAGGTGAAATAGGTATCCTAAAAGGTGTTTTAGTTGATGTTTTGTCAAAGATTAGCAGGATAGAAGGTTTTCTATTTGCCTGTGACGCGGGTGTTAGGAGTAAAGGTATAAAAAAGGTGGATCACTCGTCGGTAAATCAAATGATTTTCCCAGATTTGAAATCTGAGGCTACTCAACCTCGTATTGAGAGCACACATCAGGCCTCGCAAACCTTGGCAGATCCAAGGATGGCAGGAGAGAGTAAACCATCCTTTGCTGCCATCACAGCTGTCCCCAAATCTGATCCCAAAGAGGTGATAGAACCAATGATTCAGAAGCTGTCTTTGGCCATCTCAGCTAATGTGCTGGCCATACAGCAGCTGACGAATCGTTTTAGTGAGCTTCCGTCTGCTTTGCCTCCTGCAGATCGCATTTTTGGAGAAACGGGGGGTACAGAGGCAGGGCCACATATTGAGGGGAGTATACTCCCTAGTAACTTGTCTGATCTTACCAATCTAATCGACCTAGGGGATGAATTATATCCAAAAGAGCCCTCTATAGCCACCCTATCCTCACCCATTCTCTCTCAAGTTCCGAGAGGTGAAGTCATGACTAGGAAGCAGAGAAAAATGGCTGCAAGAGCCCAAAAAAGGAAATTCCATCAAGAAAAAAATATTAAAGCTGCCAACAAAAAAATAAAAAATGACCTTACGAAATCATACGCCTTTAATGAGGCGGACAAGAAATCTTGCTCTCCTATAATATCTGAAGACCAGGTCATTGACTTGGAACAACTTAATCCAGAATCCAAGGAACTGTTGAATCTACCTAGGTCTCGTGATTCTCCCGGTTCGAACCCTAAGGGACAGCGTGCTAATAACTGCAAAATGCATGCTAATCTGGAACCAGGTACCCTAGGCCCCGCAATACAACCTGTACAACAAGATACAAATTCGGAACTTATTAATCTTAAGCAATCGAATTTGTTGAATTTTTTCCCTAACATGAGAATTAAGAAAGCATCGCACATAATGAAGGGAGGAAGTGGTCTTAGACTGTTGAAAGAGCATAGAAAACCAGCTCAAACACAAATACCTAAGATTGACATTAAAGAACCTCAGGAAGGTCCTCGGGTTCCTGCGCGTGTGAATGGCTTAACTGATTATCCGATTCTGGAAAACCATCGTGGAGAAATCATTGGGGCCGAAGTCCCCCTTGATAAACTCCCAGATGAGGCTGATTTACATCTTTCCCCAGACATGCCATCTATCATGGGTTGGGAATCTAATGAAACACCTAATGGGAAAATGCGTTTAAATCGATCTGCTATTCTCAAAGCTTTCCAGGATATACCAGCACTAAGAACTATTAGATCCTATGATATCGATTGGGTCCGACTTTCTTCCAATAATAACAATAGGATGATCTGTGGCTATCACTCGCACATTATCATGAGAATGATTTGGGCCCAAAGATCTGATTTCGAACTGATAGGTTTAACCCCATCGATATTTCAAAATGAAGATTTAGCGAAATCTTTTGTTGATAAAACAGTTCCCAAGCAGGTCACACAAATAGGGTTGAATGAGGGAGTATTCCCAGCCCCATTAAACGATGAACTCTTTAAACAATTTATGACTTTAGCGATGGCCTGCTCTGGTATTAAGTCAAATGATCACCCAGCCCAGATTTCGTCCTCTCAGAATATGGCCAACAAATAGAATAAGGGGCGGGGACTTACATTAATGTCCTGGAATGCCTGCGGCCTGAAAAACTTTCGGCTTTGGGCATCTCGAGTGGAACCTGAAGCACGCCCCGAGATCATCCTGATTCAAGAATCGATGCATTTGTCCCACTTTGATGTCCCAGGGTATTGTACCCATGTCCAACCTGCTATCAAGGGCCTACTGGGACGTCCATCTGGTGGCCTTGCCGTTCTCACTGACAAGGCCTGCAGAATTTCCTCCGATTTAGTTTTTGCTAACTATTCTATAATAGCAGTAAAACTAAGAGGTATGGGATGCGGCACCGGTACATTGATGGTCATTTGTTTGTATTGGAATCACGTTTATATATCTCTGCCTGATTTACATGAGATATTGGACAAAATCCTTGTTGATATCATATCCGATGATCCAGGTATTCCTATAATTGTTGGGGGGGACTTTAATGCCTCGTGTTTTACACCACCCAATTGGATACACTCCCGTTCCTTTACCCCTTCTATGCATCTGGGGAAGCAGTGGGTTGATTATTTCCTCACATGGGACATCCAATTGGTGACCCCCAACCTTGATCATTATGGATATACTTGGGCTCGAGGTGGGGCATCTTCAATGATTGATTACTTTTTTGTCTCCACTAATCTTATGCCAGATGTTGTTTCATTGGACATATGTGACCCAGCTTTAGGTGATCACATGGCTTTATTCCTTAATTTGAAACCTTCGCTTCGACAATACGATAAAGATTTGGCTTTGACAACTATTGTTTTAGATCGGCCAAATATCAGTTTACGCTGGAATGGCAGATTGTGCTCAAAAATGATGGATCGCCTGAAACATGACACTACTATATATGTTCCCAAGGTTAGAGCAGGTAGTGATTGTCCCATTGTCGAATGGAATAATGAACATAGTATTCAGACCCATGTTCAGTTTCTAATATCTATAAACCAAAATACCCAAACATTGTCTCATCATCATACATTTAATTTAGCAATAAAAAATCTTCGCAAAGAGAAACGCAAGGACATACGGAGCCTTGGCCCCCCCTATCTAACGGGGGATAATTACGTGAAGCTAAAAGCAAAAATTAATCAGAGATACCATAACACGCTCAAAATCATGAAATATGAGTTGCTGATAGCTGACAATCAGAATATCTTATCTTCCCTCCTAAGACATGACTCCAGACAAGTTTGGTCTGCCTTACGACAGCTGACAGGAGTCTCATCATTGGTGAAAGAAGCAGCTGTAGCTGCTACTACCTGGGTCACATATGTACAAGCTAAATTTGCCCTTCCGCCACGATTTGCTGTTATCGACACCAAGAATTATCATACCATGATTTTAAAAAAATCCCCTTGGGTTCTGGATGATATCATTCGAGCGATTGATAAGATTAAGCCCTCTCGGGCCCCAGGCCCTGATGGCATCCCCCCCTGCTTGATAAAGAAGGATCCCCTTTTTTGGGCAAGAATTCTTGAGAATAAATTTGATAGTGTCTACCTGACAGCTCGTATTCCACCTTCCTGGTGTTCGGCGAATATCATCCCTATTTATAAAAAAGGGAGTTGGGATGATCCGAACAATTTCAGACCAATTGCACTTATGGATGCATCAGTGAAGATTTTTACCTATTTACTGCTGGAATCCATTTTACAGATTATAGATCAGCTAGACATTTTGCCCAAATATCAGGTGGGCTTTCGCAAACGCATGGGGTGCACACTTAATGCCTTTATACTAGCACATCTATATGCCCAAACCAAGGGGAAACATACCGGTCCAATTTATATGGCGGCCTTGGATTTAACGGCAGCGTTTGATTCAATCATCCGAGCAATTCTCTGGGAAAAAATGGTCGCTTTTGGTTTCCCGATGTCCTTGGTGGCCATAATAGCACTTCTACATCAAAATACCACATATCGAATAAGACTAACCAAAGAAGGAGCTCTAACTGATAAAATACCTACAGAAATTGGCCTTAAACAGGGGTGTAATTTGGCTGCAGTGTTGTTCAACCTATATCTGTCCGACCTTGATTCTGCTTGGGCCGATGTTGTCTCATTCCCAGTGAAATTGGGTAGTTTGGCAATCAACTGGCTTGCTTTCGCGGATGATCTTTTGTTTATGGATCGCACCCCGTATGGCTTACAGGCCAAATTGACAGCTTTTCAATCCTATGCCTACAAAAATAACCTTCAAGTAAACACACTGAAATCGTTTATCATTGTGATTTCTGATGGGAAAAGGAAAAATATTAAGTTTACCTGGTTGCTTAACGAGTGTGTGATCCCTAAGGTCAAGATGATGCGCTATCTAGGTTATCAGCTTTCCGACTCTTATTCTATAGGAATGTGGAAAGAGATGATTAATAATAAAGCTAAACCCCTTATCTCACAAATGAAGATCATATATCACAGATACTGCAAATTTTCTTTGGACCCCTTAATACAGTTCTACTTATTAAAGGTAGAACCAATACTCCTGTATAGCCTAGATATGTGCATATCCGAGATAGAGCTTTACCTGGATTGTATTCAGGGGAAATTATGGAAGCAAGCTTTGGGGATGGCGATGTCAATACCGAACACGATGATCTGCCACGAAGTTGGGATCTTACCCATATCTGCTAAATGGTATTGGCGACGACTTAATAACTACGTCAAACTATTGGCTCCACCGAAAAAATCCCTATACGAGGACTTAGCACAATTATTGAATGAGGAGAATGTACCCTCTTTGGCAAAATTTAAAGACAAAATGGATAAAATACTAAATGAAACCACGATTGATAAGGATGACTTAATTATAGGAATCCCAGCTTGTAAAAAGAAATTCCAAAAATACTTCTGGTGTGTTATGGTAGATCAAATTGGTAAAACCAAAATGTATTATGAATATGCCAAATTCATCAGAAAATTTGGAGATCATGCGCAATATTTGGATATTTTCCCGTGTAACATTGCTAGAAAGCTATATATGAGATTTAAACTGAATCAATTTATCACAAATGAAAGGTTGTTTTTGTGGGATCCTTCGAGCCGCAGCAAATCTATGGGTTATTGTCGCTTCTGTGGACCAGGGAGAGTGCTTGAAACCCTGAAACATCTTACCATGTTTTGTCCATTCTTCAATTCCCAAAGAAATCTATCCTTTGGGTTGTACATGTATAATGAATCTGATACATGGAGAGAATCCTTGTGGAGAAGGTGTATGGAAGGTTCTAGCCAACGGTTGACACTATGTTTGACAAGATTTTTAGGATCTTTGGATTCAATTTTAATGGCGCAGTATAAACTGCTTATAGAAACTACGGTTTAGCTCATTTCGAGACACCGAAGTTTTAATCTGAGAACGCTATTCTATTATGTGTTATCCTGTTATTGAGGAATGGTTGATGAGAAATTTTAGATGTATGTGAATGTGTAAATGTGATCGTAATTTGAAAATTGATTTATAATTTTTGAAATGTTTTATGCCACAATTTTATATGTAAGTTGTTTAATTTTGTAAAGGTTT
This sequence comes from Ambystoma mexicanum, assembly GCF_040938575.1. Classification (NCBI taxonomy): domain Eukaryota; kingdom Metazoa; phylum Chordata; class Amphibia; order Caudata; family Ambystomatidae; genus Ambystoma; species Ambystoma mexicanum. The sequence continues at coordinate 58,518,312 of NC_090937.1, forward strand.
GTCTTAAACCATAAACAATAAAAAAAAAAAAAAATGGTCCATATCGCAAAAGTGTGATGGTAAAAAAAATCCTTTCATGTAGCAATGTCTTACTGCGCTCCCTGATGCAAGGTTGTGCGCAAGCCCTAGGCTCTAGGGTTTATGCAGAGGCCCATGGCCTCCACCCATGCAACCAAAGTCCTAGGCCATGCCCACGACCACTACAAGGCAATGGAGACATGCATGGGAACATGTGGCCACACACCATACTTTACAAACGTACCACAGCCCCTGACACTCCTACCCACCGCCACAACACAATGGGAATTAACAAAGTCAAGATACCTACCGGCACCCCTAGCCTACAGCACAACCCATTCTCAATTTCTTTGCATCATATGCAATGCAGTCCCCATTCCCAAGGGATCGTCCATGCAGTCACCACAGAAGGTAGTCGCCTGATGAGCTACCCGCAAATTGCCTCGCTTCTCTCCCATGCATGGAGACATTGCATTGCGGGGGTGGTGCCCAAGCGCTAGGCTCTTGGGTACAAGTGGCCTATGGCCTCCACCCATGTACCCAAAAGCCTAGGCCTTGCCAACAATCTCTACAAGGCAATGGAGGGATGCATGAGAACATTTGGCCATGTACCATACTTGCCAAACCTACCACTGCCACCTACACTCCTACCCACCGCCACAACACAATACAAACCCACAAAGAAAACATAAGCAGTGACACTCCTATCCAACAGCACAACGCATTGTCAATTTCTTCGCATCATCTGCAATGCAGTCCCCATTCCCAATGGAGCGTCCATGCTGTCGCCACAGTAGATTGTCGCCTGAGGAGCTACCCGCAAATTGCTGCATTTCTCGTGTACACCCCTCGCACACCAACGTCTTCTTTGACCTAAACAAATATATCAGATTTTACGCTTTTCACTCCCTCAAACTTTTCATCCCCTCTTTCACCCAACCGATCCTGCAAACCATGTTTTTCAACCACTTGCGGCGCGGCAAAATTGACGCAGTGCTCCTGTATACCACTCGCACAACACCATCTTCTTCGACCAAAACAAATATATCATATTTCCCGCTTTTCACTCCTCCAAAGTTTTCATCCCCTCTTTCACCCACCCGATACTGCAAACCATGTTTTCCAACCCCTTCCAGCGCAGCCCTATCCTCTGATACACCATGGCGGCGCTTCCCAAATTTTTTTAGGCACAGCACGTTTCCCTCCAGCCAACCACCGGCCACGTCCAATATTCAACGACATCAATGCGTACTGCTAGCCAAGGAGACTTTTGTCTGCGGAGTAAACAGGCAAATGGTTCGGCGGAGCCAGATATCACAAATTTTTTTAGATGTACATTTCAGTTTTTTTCAACAAAAGTACTGGTCGGATTTCCACTAAACACTCAAAAGCACACTTTCGGAACCAAGCCCCCGCTCCTGCTGCAAATTTGGTTAAAATTCATCCAGTCGTTCGGCCTTTAGGCATGCGCACGGTTTTTGCCCATTCAGTATATGGGAAAAATATTGGGACCCCTTTATAACTTTACCCCCTGCACAAAACCTTGCCCAGGAATTTCAGAGCAGGCCATGTACTTTTTTTGCAAAGTTCGTTGAGGATTCCTTCAGGCGGAACAAAGTTATAAGCCGCCCAAAAAGTGGTCTTCCTATGGGTTTAGCAACTAAACCATAACTACTGCGGGCCGTGTAATACATATATACATACATATATTATGGCAGTTACAAGAAAATTATGAAGTTTTGCCACAAAACTACTTTTTGCCAAACATGGAAAAAAAGGGAATTTCCAATGGAAGTTGCCATAATTTGTCTGTTCTAGACTCCTAAACCAATCCTAAGAGACAGGCTGGACTTGGGGAGAGAGAGAAGGGTAAATGTCCAATCTGGTTGAGGGAATTCTTGCAAAGCACTGCCCAATATTGAAATGTTGATGGTGTCATCACTGGTATATAAAGTGGATGCTTTATGAGAGAAGGGGAGAGCTGCTAAAAATTGTCAACTGACAGTCGCAAGGAAACACCAAATGAGATTCGCTGAAATTGCATCTGTTTGAAGCTTGGAAGAGGGCTGGAGCTGTCTATTGCTGGGGTGGCCTAAAAGCTGACTGGGTCCTATGGTGAAGAACTGGGGACCATCCTTGAGAGTGGTGTGACCAGACCCCTGCCCTGTCCTCCACAAGGGTTTTGAAATGCAGCTGGATTTCCTGAACTTTAAACAGAGGTTTTCAATGTAGCAGAATTTAGCCATTTGAAACAAAAAGGTACCGGAACATCACCTAGAGAATTATAATTATTCCTAGAGGATACCAGGATTTGTTCTATTATTTATTTAACTATCTCTTTTAGAGTCGATACAAATACATTTCCACTGATGGTAGAGATTTTTTGAAAATAGGGGACTTTCTTTGAACCTATTGAAAATCACTGCTTCCATCTTTACAACATTTGCAAAATCCGACCCTTCCTTACCTTTCACGCCACTAAACCTTTAATATCTTCCTTAATCTTCTCACAGCTTTTCTACTGCTCAGCTCTCCTCTTCAGCCTCCCTTGCTCACATCTAGCCCCCCTTAAATCCATCTACCATTCTTCCACCAGCTCGCTCTGTCCTCTCTCTTCACGATTCTATTGCTTCTTCTCTCACCTTGTTGAGCTGGCTCTCCTTTCATTCCCAACTCAAATTCAACTTCCTCTGTCTTGTCTTCAAATCTCTCTATGACCTTGCCCCAACCTCAGCGGTCGAAGTGTATGAATAGAAGTAGTGGAGCTATTTTCCCTGCTGGCCTGCCCCTTCTCCCCACAAACCCCATTGCCACAACCCCCCCACACACACAATACACCCCCCCAATACACTTGCACCTGATGTTTAAGGGAACTTTCAGTGCAGTGCACTGAAAGTGAAGGTTTCAACTTCTTACTACACTTTTATTTTAAAAGAAAACCATTCCGGAATGGTTTCTTTTTAAAATAAAAGTATAGGAGCTGTACAAGGTAATTTAAAAAAGTATAGGAGCACCGCTCCTGACCACTCCCGCTCCCTTCGACCACTGCCCAACCTACCTTTCCTCTCTCCTCTCTTTCTACTCTCCCTCTCGCCCACTCTGTTCTGCTGATAACTTCCTATTCGCTGTTCCACCCCCACCTTGTGCACCATCCCGTTTCCGTTCCTTCCAGTTCCTTGCTCCATCTCACTGGTACTATCTTCCTCTATCTACTCCATCACCTCATACGCCTCTTTCCGCACTTCTCTAAAATCCCACTTACTCCAATCTCCAACCTGACAGTTCTCTACTGCTTTAAGGCAACTGCACTGTCCTACACATGTTTATTCTGACGGTCTCATGACAAATTGTTCCATATATTGTTCTCTGTTACTTGATTCATGATTTGTCTTCACTTGCTTGTAATATAATGTATTTCCTGTTGTGTCATGTAAAGCGCTTTGGCTTATAGCGCTATATAAAATCCAAAAAATACAAATACAAATAACTTTGCCCCCTGGACAAAATCGCACCAAACTTTGTAAAATCATTGAGGTGACCATATACTTTGTTTGCAAGTTTTGTTCGTCGAACAGCATCAAAAGGTATAAGCCGCCCAAAAAGTGCTCTTTCTATGAATTGAGCAACTTAACCATAACTACAGGGCTGCTGCCACAGGCCCTGATATACATATATATATTCACTAAAAAAAACTTTGTTAGAGTGACGTTATGGTTAAGTTGCACTACTAAAAACCTGTGCAATTCACAAAAAAAAACTTTATAAACACAACATTATGGTTCAAAGTAAAACCGAAAAACCCCTGAAATTCGCCAGTTATGGTAGGCTAAGCAACCATAACTGCATTATTAGCAACTAATACATGTTTCACAGACCAGAAAAGTGCAATACAGAATCATTCAACTTTTTATTATACAACTTTGTAAAGTACAAACTTAGCACCTCTGCAGTGTGTGCTGCAGCCAATACCTACATTTCTGTATGAGTAGGTTCCTGTACTAGAAAGAACACTGCAATGGAATGTTCTTTAGAACACTACATTGCGTGATGAAGTATGTACTTTATTACACATGTCCCGATAATCCCTTATATGTATTTGCTAAAATTACATTCACAACCCCTCGTCTGAAAATTAAATGCACATGTGATGTCATCAGTGGTCTCATCAATGACATTTGTGATGTCATTTTTGATGTCCTGGGTGTTAGTGTTAGCAGTGCACAGTGGTGTGGGCAGTTATGGTTGCTTAGCCTACCATAACTGGTGAATTTCAGGGGTTTTTCGGTTTTACTTTGAACCATAATGTCTCGTTTATAAAGTTTGTTTTCGTGAATTTCACAGGTTTTTAGTAGTGCAACTTAACCATAATGTCCCTCTAACAACGTTTTTTTTAGTGAATTTTACAGGTTGTTAGTATGGTAAGTTACCCATAAGGTCCCTTTCACAAATTCCTCTTTACTCATTTGGACATGTTTTTAGTGCAACAACTTAACCATAGCATCCCTTTTGCAAAGTTGTTTTGGCAAAGATGATCGGTTTATAGTAGTGCCATGTAACCATATTGTAATGCAAATGCTGACTTATTTGTACTCCTTGGTAGTATATGCTTGAGAATACCACTTGACAATATGCTTGTGCACCAGAATGCGTAAACACTTAACAGTAAGATGTTTGCCTCGGGAACAATGTGGAAACAGATTTTAAATTGATGTACGAACGTCCAACTGCAACATTTGCCTTGCACAGCTCCCACACATATTGGTAGTGACCCATTAACAATGTAGTACACAGTACATACTTTTAGCAAAAGTTTTAGGTATGTGAAAATAACATCAGCTAAGGACATCCCTCCTCCCCAAGATACAGCAGCACTACTGTAACGAAGAAGCATGATAAACATTGTCCCAGCCTTATAAATTACAAACGCACAATATTTTAGCACTGGCCTCCGACTCCCCAATATCACTGTTTGATGCGTCTTGCCTAATTTCCGTTTGCAAAAAGCCTTATTAGCTGTCATACCAAAAAATAAACCCATCCGTTAGCAAAGTTAATGTTATGTTGAAAAATACCTTTCGCAATAAAAATGCATTAAAAAAATTGCATTCACTCCATGTACTTTAAATTTCTCAGCAAAGGATATAGACGCTATAACTTTTATCAGTAATAGTACACATGAGCAAATAAGTAATGTATACTACAAAAAAATAGGATTTCTGGATATAATCCGGCCAACCAGAGGGATCACAGAACAAAATCCTTTTTCAAGATTGCCATCATCGAAAGTAAAGGCGGGTGTTGCATACAAGGGCTGTCTTCATTTTCCATGGCAACAAGCTAAAAGCAAAAGTATGTGGCGAGACGTAGAACCTGTACGCAAATATACAACGATAACAAAGCAAAATCCTTTTTTCAAAATGGCCACCATAGAAATGGAAAGCGGTTGTTATATACATTGCCCCTCTTCGCTTTCCATGACAACCTCCAAAAACCAACAGTTCATGCCGTGTGGCAGAACCTGTAAATAAACATACAGTGACGTATAATGTGGTACCTTACATATCGAAATAATAATCGAAATTTTAAAAGAAAACGTTAACATTTAAGAATTTGTAAAGTACTTTTTTTAACATACAACTGTCAGAGACCAACGGACTAATTTCATTTCCAATTAACTTGTAGCAATGGGTGTAAGTGCAACATTGCCAATGTTTATGGTGAGACACACGCTGTCCTTTTCGCATACTCAAAGTATGCATTTCTGTGAATGTAACCGCTTTGGTTGCACAGGTATTTGCAATACGGCGCCATGACCGTTGCCTTACAACATCATAAATGAAGATACGTCACTCCTAATTGACAGTTCAGCGTAGGGACAGAGGGGCCCAGGCGTGTCATCCCATAACATTATAATGGACAGGCAGCCGGTGACAAGCAGTTGCAGCTGGCGTGGAAAGAAGCCGTCACTTGGTAATTGGAAACCATGGCACGCACAGTACGGCAAAATGTAGCTAGACGGAAAATGTAAAAAAAATCTGTGTCAATAATCAACCTTTAGAAAAACATTTAAAAACAGACACAAACATTAGGGAAAGTAGTACACAAATGGTAGTGGACAAACATGACATTTTAAGAAATTATTGGCGTTGACCATGGATACATGTAGTGCAAGCGTAGAAAGGCCGAGAAACAGCAGTTGCCATAAGGGTTCAAGGAAACGTCAACTACACAGTGAGAGGGTAGTTAAGTTATGAAGGCAACATGAATGGGCAGGTAAAAAAAATGACATGTCTTATTGTTACACAAGACCAAAAAACGTGCAAACTGATAGACAAAAGTATGTGGGCAAGCATAACATTTGAAAGAAGACGAAATAATGGTCAACAAGTGAGACTCTACTCATAGTCTTCAAAGACCAACAATGTGCATTCTCTGTGATTGAGAGAAAAATATATATGCGCAAAAAAAAAATACTTCAGTTACATTGTCATAATTAGTGTTGGGTAATATAAAATTAAAATGCGGGTTGGTGTACAGTCATCAGAATTAAACTTACATGATCTTGACAGGCTCCATTCCTTTTCCCAAAGTCAGACAGCAATGTGTTTGCAGCAAAGAGTCTTTGTGAAGTGATATTTCATGTTTCTTAGAAACGATTTTAAAACGTAACCTTATCAAATGATATGTTTTTCCAAGCTCTCATTCCTTGCATAGCTTTTGAAGTTTCCCTTTCGCTCAAGGTCAAAAAACAATAGCCCCTTATGGATGCGTGGGCCTACTGAGCTCGCAATCAAAAAAGCAAATGAACTGACCTTCACTCAGAAGGCAAATAAAATCTCACTTGCAACAACATATGACAATCCAATCATGGGAAGCGCTACTCCCATATGCCTCCAGAACCACTGTTTCCAACAAACACTCCAGGTGGCGGCTCAGAATTCAAAATGAAGGATGCACAGCCGACTTCAATATTGCTCTGAAAACATTGTAACACAGACGCAGGCATTGGGCGCCGTACATTGAGCAACAACTTTCACTTTAACGTATGCATCTGGTAGCGAGAACACACCACTTTTTGAGTTTGCGCTGTCACTTTCCATCTGAAACTAATGAAAGCTCACCTTCGGAAACAGTAATTCATAAGTATAACAAGTCCATAGGTGTCTTGTTTTGCATGTGTTACTGGCGTTGTCTGTGTACACCAAAACATGAACATAAGATGGTGGGGGCAGTGAAGAAATGTGATGCCCTTCACTCTGTTCCACAGCCAATCAGTAAAAACGCCACATTTCCGCGGACAACACGCTACAGATTAGCCAATCGATTTCGTGTCCGCGAACAGGGAAGTGTCAGGCTCAGGTTTACACTCCCCCTTCTCCTCACCTGAGACTTCCGAAGAACTCCCCTTAAATGTAGCTTCCGACCTCTTTGGGTTCTTCTTCTTCTTAGGATTGTCTTCCTTAGGCTTCCCACCTCTTCGGTCGTGTAAGTAAGGTCTGGCCCCCCCAGAGGCCACCGTGGCAGAGTTGAGAACCTGCCCCCGGGGGCCCCCACGGGGCCAGCCTCGCCCCAGGGAAAAAGCCGGAAGGCAGAAAAAACCCTGGATATGGTGATATTCCGATGGATGGATGGTAGTTCCAAAGACCAATAGTCCAATGAGAGTAGCAAGATGATTATTGAAAAGACTTATAATTTGCCATCCGGGAATGGCAGAAAGGATGGAAAACTCAATTCAAGACTGAACTGGAGACGGCAAGCCGTGAAGGTGTAGAGAAATGAAAAGATGCAAGAGCGGCACTACGGAGAAAATAAGGAAAAGAAAGGAAAAAAAAGGGAAAGAACGGCTAGTGCCGTGAAAGTAATTACGAAGGTAAAGGCAGGAAACAAGGTAGTATTAGGAAATACGGCACACCGTACGAAAAAGGAAGGTTAGCAACCCAAGGATAGAGTAGGACTGGAAAATTACAGGCACAGGATACAGCCAAAGGAAAAAGCGGATCACAGATTTCTTTAGCAAAGTCACAAAAGTACGAGCGAAGTAACGAGAGGGTATACAGATACAACGCACTGGAGGAAGGGGCGGGGCCGGAAGTTATAGTGCAAGCCGCCATGTTGGATGAGGACTAGAGCGTGACTCTGAGTAGGTTAATGCCTCCAGTAATCCCAAAGCCTCCACCCGCCGATCCTGACAGTAAGTGTGACCGCGGAGCGGACATAGATATGACCTACTTTTTGATCGTTTTAAAGGATAGTACTGGACGGAATTTCACCAAATTTACAAAAGCACGGGGACCAAGTCGCTGCCCCTGCCGCAAATTTGGGGAAAATCCGTCCAGCGGTTTGGCCTGTAGGCATGCGCAAAGTTTTCCCCCCATTAGTCTATGGAAAAAAAAGACGTTTTGGGACCCCCCCCTATAACTTTTCCCCCCCGGACCAAACATCACCAAACTTTGCAAAAAAATTCAGAGAGCCCCTTTTTTTGCAAAGATTGGTGTGGATTCGTCCAGGGGGAGCGGAGTTATAAGCCGCCCAAAAAGTGCTCTTCCTATGGAAACAGCAATTTAACCATAACTACACAGCCACTACTGTGTCAATGGCCCTCATTACAACCCTGGCGTTAAGGGGTTAACGGCGCCGTAACGCCTGATTACGAGGTCCCTTTGCGGGTTGGCGATTTTAACGCCTGCTTTTTGCAGGCGTTAAAAACCAACCCGCAAAGGGACCTTGGTGCTAAGTACGGTGCCGCAATTTGCGGCACCGTACTTAGCGCCTTCCCCATTCCCATTGAGCCCTATGGGGCAAAAATGGGATTGGGGAAGAGCCATAGCGGCATGGGGAATTACCGCCCCGCCAATCTCGGAATGGGGCGGTAATTCCCCATTCCGCCATGGCGGAGTCGGTAAGTTACCGGCATGGACCATGGTGCTATTAGCACCATGGTCCAACGCCAGGGTTGTAATGAGGGCCAATGACATTTGTGATGTCATCTTTGATGTCCTGGGTGTTAGTCTTAGCAGTGCACGGTGGTGGGGCGAGGAATGGTTGCTTAGCTTACCATAACTGGCGAATTTCAAGGGTTTTTCGGTTTTACTTCGAACCATAACGTCCTGTTAACAAAGTTTTTTTTAGTGAATTTCATAGGTTTTTAGTAGTGCAACTTAACCATAACGTCCCTTTAACAAAGTTTTTTTTACTGAATATATATATATATCACAGCACACCCAGTAGCAATCAGTGGAACATCACCTCCAGTTCAGAACCTGAATAAACAAATGATCCTAAATGCAAGCATCTCCTTCAACCCAAGACAAGCAGTTTTCAAGGCTTCAGACAACTGCATAAAGTTTTACAATTATTAGAGATTCTCGGCGCAGTATAGTCGGACAGCCTGGTGGTTGAACCATTGGAGCATGTGTAGCAAACACCAGCAAAGCTATGGTGGTCTTTAAAAGGCTTGAAAAAAAACCTTCAACCTGAAATGTTAAATCAGAATGAGCAATTTGAGCGAAGTTTCACATTCCACAGCACCACCCAGAAACCATCACGGGAAGTTCACTCACAATTCAAAACCACATGAGCGGAGAGCATTGTGGGTATGCAAATTAGCCAAAATGTAAGCCTTTAGCTACATCCAGATAAATGTCTTTGTCCTACAGGGCAGTGCAAGGAACCTCCTGAACCATTCAGAGTGCCCACTGGCTAGGGCCTGTGTCCATGGTCAAAGTCCACTGCTCCCTTCAAAGTGGTGACTGGCCATGGCCTGTTTATAAGACCAGTGGCTAGTGCGGCCAGAGCATCCGGATTTGTCCGGCAACATGGCCAAAGGCCCTGTCCTGGATCCTCAACCCACTTGATAAGCACATTATGCATGGCCTAAGTCCTATGGATGCACTCAGTGGCTACTGTGATCATAGCCAATAATTCTAGCCTGCTGATAAGCTGCTAACCGCCTGTTGAGCCCCCTAGGCATAGCATGGAGCCCGCTCAATGACTACTTTGACTGGTGCAGTGCTCCAAAACACTGATGGGGCCATTGTGCTTGGCCAGCGGCCATACTCAGAGGACCTGAGAGAGTACGAATCCCCATGCCACCAGATGTATCCATTGATTATGTCTTGCAGCTTATCTGACTGGGTAATGGCCTTCAGTCCGGGAACCTCCATGTCAGCAGATAAGCCACTGGACAATAGTTTGGCCATGTCCAGAGGCTACTTTGACCAGTATAGGGTATTCAGGACTTCTCTAGGAACACCCAAGTCCACAGATTGACCACTGGCCATTCCTAGTGGCTATTTCGATCAGGGCACTGCCTTCAGCCCCCAGCTAAGCACATCAGAGCCACCCTGATGGGATCACACGTCGTGAACGGCAGCAATGGCATCTGGATTTTTGGGTCAGCGCAGGGTCTTTAGCAGTGCCCCATCTTCCCTTAAAGTTGCATTGCCATGCTTGTTTGGCTCGGTCATAGCCCTCGTCCACACCCAAACCATCCGGTACCTCCCAAATTAGCCACTGTTCAAAATGGTCATTAAAAGGTGAGTAACATAACATAAAAAATAAAAAAGCATACACATTCTATTTGATGATGCTTCATAATTCTGAAAGTAACACCTCCCTATTAGCAAAGCATACCAAAGAGCAATGCACCTTAGAACTGCCGTTCTGAGAAGTTGGACATTTGCATTAAAAGTTGTGCAACGTAAAATCGCGCAACATAATTAGTGGATTCAACTCTCTAAGATTACATTTTAGAGCTCCAAAAGAAGTCCCTTTATATTAGCAAAGTAAAACGGATTAGATATGACACCTAAAAAATGTGAATCAGTGAACCTGAAATTCACTTATTTTACAAGGAGGCAGAAACACACACACATGCTTCCAAATGGATCAAACGAACTATAATATCCTAATGAAATGGCACGCCAAGTCCGAAAATGTAAATCATAATCACCACCTCTGTAAGGTTGGGCAAGTACAGCTGTCTCTTCTTTGTCCTAGATCACCTATTCCCTCTTACTAATTGAAACCAAGTATAGCATGACTTGAGCACAGGGAATAGCCCAACAGTGACAACTCACTTTTAAAGCACCAAGCTCTCAACTCTGGCTAGTCAATTGACCATATATCCCTCGCTGCCTTTTGTTATCCACTAACATTCTCCTTCCTGCGCACTCTATTCTTGACTAGGCCAGGCTCGGCCCTTGGAAGTGGCTGTCCCAGGATCAACATTCTGGAGATTGGCACAAGATGAAGGTATGCCCGGACTAATGAGCCAGCAAATCTATTCAGGATACCCAGAGCCCATCCTGCATGCAAATCTTTCGTAGTGTAGGCATGTTCCTATTCGCCATCTACCCTGTGCAACGTTCCACCTAACCCTTTACTCATTGGACTATACCCAGCTTCCGGACACTACAAACTCTTTGGCCCACCTTTGGCCCACCTGACGTAATTAGCATTCACCCACGATAGCACACATCTTTCTTCCACATCTTCATCACTCCTTCCTTTTGTTTGTGGCCCCTATCTCCTCTTTCCTATCCTCTTTTCTTTCTCCTGCTCCTGTTGCTTCTGCAGACTTAAGTGTGGATACCTTAAGTGGGGGTACAGCCCACCGACCTCCAGACAAGGCTAGTTGCTCTGAGATCATAACAGTGGTGATTTGGCACTGTATAAAAGCTGTGTACCACAACATAGAATACAGTGTCTCGGGAGGATAGCTCAGGGGCAACGTGTTCGCCTTGGAAGCAAGACAAAAAGGAGCACAACATGTTCGATCACCGGATCCGCGCTTAGTAACCTTTGGGTATTAATCGCGTTATAAATAACCAATCATATCATAGGCATACATCTGATAATACGCAGGGTCTTAATATGGTTCTATGTAAGAACAATAGTCCTGTCAACGGTAGTTATAATGACGTACACATGCAGAATGTAAAATGTATCCATTTTACATGGAATGCAATGTATGAACCAAAAAGGGGCCAGAGTTGTATCGCCTGTGTAAAAGCCATGCGACAACTGTTTACACATGGTCGTACACAGAATCGTCACACAGGGATCAATTTCATTTTCACAGGCGATACAGGAGGACTGCGCGAAATTCACGGCTTTCCTATCTCCTCCAACTTTAAAAAAGGTATTTAAGCCACCGCCAGATCCTGCGCTTCTGTAAATGCAATGGAATCCCACAGAATCCACCAGCTTTTCGAGACAAGATGGCGGGTTCTGGCGCGATCATGTTAAAGGCACCCACCCCACCATGTTTACATTGCGGGAGGCATTTACACTAGTCTGCACTATGAAGTAAACCAGATGAACCGTGGACCACCCGGATTTGCATGCATGTTTTGCACATGTTAGTGCAAGCAGTTAGCAGTACTAACTGCACGGAGGGGATTGGGGGATTGAAGTAGGCCCTTCCGACAATTAGTATAATATTAATAATCTCGCAACTTTCCTCCTCTTTCCTAACCTGCTCTAAACCATACTACACCTGCCAATACATGTGTTTTATTTTTCTTTTGTAACATTTTATTTCATGCTAAAGTTGAGTTACTTTTGCTTTCTTCATTTTTATTCAGTGGTCGAAGTGAGCGGGAACAGTCGGGAGCAGTGTCCCACTACTTTCATGTTTTACTGTTAACAGCTCCACTACTTTTTGCAATCATTTTCACCAATCCGGAACTGTTCTTTGTGAAGTTAAAGCACACTTCTCCACTTTACCACCTGATGTCAGTTACAACTAAAGTGAAATCTGTTTCAACTCAACTGCCTGTCAACCAGCATGACTGCAACCCTTGAAAATGAGTTGCACGTTGCTCCCTCCCTTCCTACTCTGTCCTGTGCCGGAGTCACAGTTCCACTACTTTTTGAGCACACTCTACCACTGTTTTTATTTGTATTTTCAGTAAATATAATTTTGACCTCTTTATCTCCATTTACCCTGGAGTTCCTTTTACTATCATCAACACATCATGAGCATGAAAGAAATGACGATGATGTGAGCTTTCTGGTTTAAAATGCAATACCACTCGCAGCGATTCAGGGTCCAGATTCGGGGGTAAGATGCAGAAAATAGGATTTTGCAAAGGAGTACATATGGTTTGGTTCTGTTCATTTGTCTTTCATTGCAATAAACTTAGCATGATATACAGCCAACCACACCATCAACCAATCTGGTAAAACAATGAGTGAATAGTGTTACGCTGTGACTGCATGTCCAAGGTGTCACGCAAGTCACGAAATAAGTTGCTATGCCAAGATCCAATATTTTATGGCAAAGACAAGGAAATACATAGATAACAATAACTTGTTTTTATATAGCGCTACAAACCCACAGGTATCTGGGCACTGCAATAACAGTTGTTATTACCATCCCATTGCATGGTACTCAATTTACCAACCTCTGAAAGATGCAAGGTTGAATTGACCTTGCAGGATTTGAACCTGCGCCAGCAGGCTATGCACGAATGTCAGAACAAGCGATAGCACAGATGTCGGAACAAGCGCTCAACTCGCTGTGTTATTTGACTGGCTAGATGTTGAGGCATATGGAAATGAGGTAAAATGATGCCACTCAAAGGGATTGGACATCCACAGGAACTTGTACCTGCAGTTAATTCCTTAGGGTCACAAAAACAAGAAAGGATCCTGGCATCAGCTGGCACGTGCATGCTTGTGTGGAAGGAACCCCTTTGGGTTGAGCCGCCAAGTGATCACTTCCTCTTCAACAAAGATATCTTTAAGTTTAAAATCCTGCATTCCGCTTTTGCTATGGATTTCCCTTTAATGTATTAGACCTTCTACACAATGTAAACGTTTGACATTGAGGTTAATCTTCGGTTTGGATCTTTTCTCTGTGGAAAATCGGCTTTGGATGCTGATTTAGGAGTTCAATTGATGCGGCGTGGAGAACAGTAATTGTGTTAGGCCAAAGGATTATTCCAATTAGTCATGGCAGCACTCTCTAGCTCTGCATGTGCCGCTGAACTGTGGCTTTGCCGCTAGCTGCCACCCGAAGGACCGGGAGGTGCGCTGTGAAGTCAGAGGTGTGCAGTGTCTCCTCCACCACACCGGTCTAGATTTCTTAGGCATCGATTATTATTTGAGTCCAAAGGTAGTTGGGTGAACTGGGTTCCGCTGCCCTTAGGAAAGGATGTGTACAGGGTGGACAGCTGCTCCGGCAGGTGCCAAAAGGTGTCCCCACAAACTATGGCCATACATCTTTGAACAATGTGGCACCTGCAATTAGCGCTTGTCCATATGCATTGAAGGCCCTGTGGCCAGTTGTTAGGCTCATTTGATGGTGTGATTTAGCAGCTTCAATGCTTCTGTGTCTTCTCCCGTGAATGCCAATAGACCACTTAGTTCAGTTATGTGAGATTATGCATTCCATGGTCCAAAAACAAAGAGAGATCCCCATAGGTTGGATGTAAAATTCCAAATGCACAAGTGCCCAATGCCGACACGTGTTTCGACCTTGTCCAGGTCCTTCTCAGTCTTGAAACATAGTCGAAACATTTGTTAAAATCTATTATTTACTTATAGAGTAAAGGACCACGGCACACCTGAAGTAGTGAGTTATAATATGGGCCTTCAAAAGCAACATATTAGCAAAAGGTGGAGTTCGAGCAGTACATTTTGCAGCCCATCCCACAGAGAGATGCCCGTGGTCTGTCTCGGAGGTCTCCCACTTCTCTGTGAGAACACCTACCCGATAGATAGGCACGTGCAGCACTATTCCTCAATATTTCCATGTTACTATTCAGTGAGTGAGTGAGGTTTAGAAGAGTTTTCCTTTGAGTTACTTTCTGAAGGTGAAGTGAATTGCCTTAGCACTGAGGCTGTTCTTGCTACATTCCATCATTCCGCTAAATGAATTATACACGTGTTCCATAGTTCAAGACCCAGAACTGTGACACAGTGGCTTCCTTTAGGTTTGCATTTATGTTCATGAGATGGAGTACATTTTGGCTGGTGGAGAGCAGAGAGAGAATCTAGGCAGGGACTTTAGAAGAGAGCCATATACAAAGAGGAAGGACATATACATAGAGGAGAGACATGATGGTTAAGGCGAGACATGCACACTGAGGGGGTATACATACACAGAGCACAGAACAGAGACATATACACAAATGGGCATGCACATTGAAGTAAGTGACATTTACACCAAGGAAGGACAAGCACACCGAGGATGGACATACAGCAGAGAGGAGGGACATATATTCTGATCAGAAGCATTGAGGAGGGACATCCAAACCATGACGGACGAGAAATGCACACAGAGTGTGGTCATGTAAACTGAGTGTGGGCATACCCCCTGAGGAGGGACATATACTCTTCGAATGCCACCTATACCCAGTGGTCGAAGTGTACGAAAAGAAGTAATGGAACTATGTGCCCTGCTGGCCTGTACCTGTTCCCCACAAACCCCATTGCCACGGCCCCTGCCAGGCACCATACAAACCCCTAAACAAATGCACCTGCTGTTTAAGAGAAGATTCAGTGCAGTGCCCTGAAGGGCAAGTTTGAACTTCTTCCTACACTTTTATTTTCAACCAAAACCATTCCGCAATGTTTTCTTTTTAAAATAAAAGTATAGGGACAGTAAAACTTAATCAAAAAAGTAGAGGACACAAGGCTCCCAACCGCTCCCGCCCACTGCATATACCAAGAGGGAGCATGCACAGTGTGGGACCTGTGAATATTGATGGGTCACTGATCCGTAAGGACTACTGAACCACAAACATTGGTGGGTAACGTTTGGTGAATTGAATACAGCACCGCTCCTGCAAAGCACCAATACGCCCCTCACCCTCTGCTGCCCATACCCCCATATGGACAATTCCTATGGATCCATAGAAACTGTACATCTAAGGAAGACTTCAAGAAACAGTCTCCTGCTTTATCCACCAGACTAAGGACAAGGGGATACCCCAAAAAACTCCTGGACAGAGCAGCAAACAAATATCAACAGTGACGACCGTCTTACCTGTGTAGTCACACATGGTACCCACACGTCATAGATGAAGAGAATCATTATTCATCATTGGCACATAGCCTGTCTCAACCTACCTGATGACTCGCCCTCTCGTTTTGCGTACAAACGAGGGAATAATATTAAGGAAAACCTGGTACATTCCCTATTTCAACCTGACCCGAGACATATGGGACAAAAAACCTTGCGACCACTGCAAGGACACTATCCTTGCGGGAACTGTGTGGCCTGAAAGTTTACCACCAAGCATAAATCTTTTTTAATAGGCCAACGGGAATGATTCCTCAAGGATCTCACTAACTGTAAGAGTGTTAATGTGGTCTATTGCATCCAGTGCCCGGGTGGCCTGAGATATGTTGACCAGACTACTCGAACTATACATCTCAGGATATGGGAACACAGGTCAAGGATATGGTGCAAAACCCTGACAGCACCTTTAGTTATACATTTTTTGGAAGTCAGACATCCCCCGAATGATTTGCTCTGGTGGGTCCCGGAGAAAGTGAAAGGAGGACCTAATATACAACAAAGTCTCCTTTACAGGGAATTCAGATGGATACATCACCTTGACACATATGATTATGGTCTCAACGAGATCTTCAAACCTATTACCTACTGAGCAGGTTACAGACATGTGACTTCCTGTGGGGACATTTTGCGTGCCCCCCCCCCTTCTTTCTAGGGACCCCCCAGTAACATCTATTATAATCTACAGGCCCTAGATCTCCATACATAGGCCCATATTTTTGGACTCTCAGTGGTCACATGTTTACAGATTGCACTACCTGCACTGCATTAGGGCCTCTACAGCGGCGCACCCCTTACAGATGCACAAATCACCCAGCTTCTCAAACTGGAACCTTTACACCTCATGCGAGGGTGCACGGAGCCCGCCGTCCGTTCGAGCCATGTCCCCAACCACAGCTTTAGAAAGCAATATTTACTTTGCACTATTCAGTTAGTGGAGCCCACTCAGCCCACTGTGTACTTCGTCGCCATCAGACACATACATTCCAGTTTATGCAACATTAGACAGCCGCAGGCGTACACTGTGTCAATTCGAGGTCCATAAGCGCCTTACCAGCACCATGATGATGTTTCTTGCCGACCACGGAAGTCTTGACCGCTCACGTCACTACGCCACGAGCGAGGCAACCAATAGCAATCCCACACTATGTACGTGGTTACCAAGACTACGGTTCTTTTGCAGGAAGAACAGAGCCACGGCGATATCGCACAGGAGAAGCATGCCACTAGCAGACATGGACGTTTCCTCCCACAGCGTCGCACAGGAGAAGCATGCCACTAGCAGACATGGACGTTTCCTCCCACAGCGTCGCACAGGAGAAGCATGCCACTAGCAGACATGGACGTTTCCTCCCACAGCGCCTAAGGGCAGGAGGTAAGATACTGCCAGGGCAGAGTATTCAGGCGATGTTACCACCGTGGCATTACACATTTCAGATAAGCTACACGTTGCACATCTAAAACAGCACGCACGTGTTTTCTGCTTTTTCAGGCCATGTTGTTCCACTATGATGTAGACAGCCTATATGAAAGCTACCTTTATATAGGGGGAGCAGACATACATTTATTTCTTGACTAAATTTGTTCACCAATTCTTTTGAACATGGGCCCCTCCATTACAGCCACCTATAGCCTCTCTGTTTTTTTCCCTTTTTTTTCTCTTTCCTTTACCTTCCCCAATCCAGGACAAGGCATTACTAATGACCAATAAACCTTCCATACATTCCACTGGACCGCAACACTCAGGGTCTCGAGATCAACGGTACAGGTAAGATCCGGACCACACAGTGCACGATCTCCACAGGATTCTAGCTTTTATGTTTTTGGCTCAATCAAACGACCGCAGACATAATAACAGTGGTTCCTTTTATATGTAGGTACGGCCATTTGCCTCTGTGAGCCTCGCTGCTGGGGGAAGGGACGCAAGTCGACTTTCCATGCTTACCTTCCTATGCTCATGACATCCAGTCATGGAATACTAAGACCCAAGGTGAACTTCAACACCTCCCTTTGCGCTCAGCGCATTAAGTATACACCTCTGTAGTAAGAGACTAGCAATTTATGACACTACCTTGATTTTACATTTCTCTGGAACTAGAGTCCCATTATTGACGTGACCAGGACCACAGGTCTTACAGCTGAATCATGCTGACTTAATTTCTGCCCTGCCGCGAGAGCCTTCAGAGCACGTTTTTTGGTCTCCCACTGTGGACTGATGCCGGAGCTTGGGATACAGTTTCCAACACAGAAAACATAGCCAGTAACTAGAGTTTTGCACTTAGCCAGTTTTTGCTTAGTACTTACAAGCAAATCTTTAGAGGATCACTCAGACTATATTGTTTTGTATTTTACGCAGGGCCTTCAAATAGGACGCCCCGGATGAAGGTGGTTACAACATCCACATTATCCACCCAAAACGTGAACAGACAGTGAGGGAGCCCCAAGTGACTAATTTGAGCCTCATACTAGTTCCCTGTCAGTGTTTGTTACTTACCACTTCACGTTGGCAAGACAAAGTTATCTTGTACTTAAAAGACCCAGACACAAGACTCCTTATACCAGAAAACCAGGAGGTCAGTTTAGTAACCCCTGGATTAACTACCAAGGACTTTATACCTTGGAATAATTATCTGCATCAATCGGATATGGAGTTCATGTCACCAATGAATTGTAAAGAAATCAAGGTTTTGATTAAGGTTCAAGAAGATGTAAGAAATTTGATGTACACTTGAACGGAATTGTTGTTTTGTTTTTCTTCTTTCTCACTAATTTTTTTTTTTATTTCTTTTTTTTGAGCTCAAGAAGATTTGATTTACTCTTGAACTGAATTGTTTTTTTGTCTTTTACATTTCACCAATTTCACATGACACACAGAATAATTCTTGTATTGTATGTGCTTTTTTTCAATTTGTTCTCCCCTTTTTAATTAATATATTATCATCATTTGATTCATACCAAATATTAAAAACGTATTTGATTTTTTTCCTTTGAGTTTCTTATTCCTCATATGATTGAGGTTTCACCTGCATGAGTAACATGAGTGGTTCCCTTTTGATGCCTTGTCCAAAAATTGCCCCAAAAAAGGAGTTCGGACAAGGAAGGAACAATATACGACATCCACAAGTTAATGGAGTGTTGTAACCCAGTTCATAAAAATGTCTTCTCACTTTTGAGATACGGATAGAGGCCCACTTTCTTTTGATGAACCCCCATACCCCCCTCATCATACCAATGTGTGAAAAAACGTTTTGCTATTTTCAGTGTAAAATCACTGGAAATTGAAAAATAGTAACATGACCTTCCACCCCTTGGGGGCCTCCCATGTCCCAGTAGGGCAGTGGGGCCTGTTATAAGGCGTCATGGCCAGTGGCTTCTTTCTGCCCTACGGCACAGGGCCCTAATGTTTGACCTTTGATGAACCTGAAACCTTTCTGTCGGGTCCTTAAACCACCCTAAATTCTGGTTCTTCCAGTTATCCAAAACGAGTTCACCTAGCACTACTAAGGCTGGACATGATATGATATGATAAGTCATTTATAACGCGCCTTATATACAAGTGTTTCTAGGCACGACAAGGGAGGGAAGACAGAGGGAGGACAAGACAATCTTTCTAGGCCTTGTGTCAGTCAGATCGTGCAAGTGCGAGAACAAGAAGTGCAAGGGGAAAGGGAGGGGGGAAGCGCAAGGGAGAGGGGAGGGAAAAACAGGGCAGCAATGGTCTGAGTAAGTGCAGCCAGGGCAGACCGGCTCTGGGTAGTGCAAGGAGAATAAGGGAATGTAGGGTTACAGTTACAGCCCCTAAGTATGTGGTAGGCCCAGAGGCAGTGCAAGGGTAACTGATCAAGAAAGAACCTGGTGCCCAGTGAGACTGTGAGGGTAGAAAGGCACAGGTAGTTCACCAGGGGAGGGACGGAGAGAAAGCAGAGGAGAAACACGGGGTAGAACGATTGTATACTGAAAGCAAATATCTATAGCGAGTAGCAAAATGTCACCCACTACTGTACTTACTTTACAACCAGCATGATCTTACATAACATTTGAAACATTCAGTTTAGTTTCTTTTTGGTTCATAAAAAAACGAGGATCTGGGGTTTCAGATATACATCCCTGACAAGAATTGCCAGACAACGTGAGGCGTCTTTGCCCATTATTGGTTGCATTTGCAGTCAATAACGTTTGGTAAATTGTTCGACGTTCTCCAACCAGCAAACCGAGGGTCAATAATTGACAATTAACATAGCACTTTTGACCACAATGCAGTCAAACCTGTTTGTAACATTTGGAGGCAAATTCATAAAGAATTGCATTTGTGGGTGTAAAGTGTGATAGGCGCATATTGCTCCTGCCACTAACAGCAAATTGCACATGCATGATGATATACAAAGAATCAACAAATGAAGCTGGAAAAAGAACACTGTCCTCTGGATATGAATATGACAATGTGAAGAAGAAATGTTAAAAATTCGATCAGACTTCGAGGAAAGCAAACAAACTATCTGGGAAAATGTTTCTAAAATGTTTAACTTTTTGCTGCAGATTTGCACATGTCTGACTCCCACTTACGGCCGTTCAAATGGATTTGTGGCCGGGTAAATGCTTTGGGAATCGGCACGGTCCACACAAGTACTTTGAGAACAACGTGTTAGTAGGTTACAGGGAAAAAAGCAAGATGTGAAAAAACAGAAACAATTGTTAATCACTGAAATAAATAAATTGTGATAATACGAAAAGAAGGCATATTTGTCCATTTCACAAATATTTGCCAAGTGCACACACAGTGTGGATCAAAAAATACCTTTGGCGTGCGCGCTGATCCATTGAAGGGGAACAGAATGTGCCTATCCGTTTGTGCATACGGTGCAAACACACGTGCACGCGTGCATTCCGGGGCATGTTCTGGGAGTGGCAGAAGCATTCCCAGAGCGCCTTCCTGGTTCATTAAGGGGTTTTGCATGGATGAAGCAGTTCCTTGCTTGTTTTCCACAGAGGCTTTGTCCCTCTGTCAGAGGCCAGTTACAAAAAAAGCACAAAGCAAGCAGGGTTGTAGCAGACAGCATCCACATTTCTATCATGTTATAAACATGTCCATCGCTATAACAGTAAAAACGAAAATGCATGTGCAGTGATTGAGGGTTTGGAAGCCCTCACTACCCAGGTGCACACATGTGGGGTGCCGAGGTGTAGTGTACATGTGAATGCTGGATGCATACATGGCACTTACAGGTGCATGGAGCAATGATCTCAGAGGCCTTTCCTTCCTCCATTCCATCCTACATGGTGAATCAGGGGACCTGCATTCAGAGAGATGTGAAAGCAACATGCAGCAGGAACTTTGCCTCTTACTCTCTGCCCCAGGCCCATTGAAAACAGGTAACTCGGAACAGCATGTGTTTACAGTCAAATCAAGATAACAAGTGACGGTGAACATGGTGTGACTGGTGTCAAGAAAGGAACAGAAAAGTAAGTCATGAAGATGTGTGCCTCAGAGATTCATGGAACGCGTTCAAGCACATGGGCCATATTGCAGCAATGTTTGCACCTTTGGAAGTGCCATGCTGCATCGTATTAGCGCCAGGGCAACGTTTGCCCTAGTGCAAAAAAACATAGGGGCAGATTTTCAAAAACTTTGTAAAGTGCATGCATCAACCCGAAGAGTGCACTGTGCAATCCTAATGCACATCAAGGTAATTGGCAAAGACTAATGATGCCATTCCTGTGCTGCCAGTTACATCTGACCCGGCAAGTGAGGTGGTGGGAGAGTGTTGTATATTAATAAGGCCTTGAGCTGGGAAGTAAACCTGCCTTTAATGATGCAACCATAAAATGGCTGTCCATGTCTCTCAGGTTTTATAATGTCTCTGGGTGCTGAGGAAGGTCACCAGTCTTTAACTCAGGAGGAACGGTGGGAGCTGCTTCTGATGCCATCTGGCAATAACACAGGGTGTATCAGGGTGGTAGCATGTGGGCAGAGGCTTTTGGGGAAGGAGCATGTGCAGATACCCCCACAGTTTCCTGCACACCCTCCTGTTAAAGTGGCAAGCCCAACTTAAGGTAGTCTTTGGCATAGAGGTGGAAGTGGAGAAGAAGGGCATTTATGATTGCTGCCCAAAGACACCACCGCTGGCAATTGCTTCTGCCAGGTGGGTGAAGGTTGAGCACATCTCAGTGATCCAGGACAGGCTGCTATTGACCAGCGCCCACAGCAGTATGCAGAGTATTGGTTCTCTGTAATTCAGCCACTCGTGTCATATTCCTCCCTTCAACCCATGAGACGTATCCTCCCCGTTTCACCTTTATGTAGAGCAAGAGGATTGCTTTCACTGCAGATGAGGAGAAAACACTCCCATTCACCGTACCCATGTCAAAGCACCACAATGTTTTGTATGTATGCCTACGGTGTTTCAGACACCCACACAGGTGATAGCACAATGCCTTTCACATCAGGAGAAGTATACAATGGCCCTCATTACGAGGTTTGAGGTAACCATGCTGCATTTAGCGGCATGGTTGCCTCCTTACCACATACCGGGCCCGGGCTCCTCAAATGAGGACCTACCGGGCCATCCCAACCTTGGCAGACCCGGTAATTCCTCGTCCGAGGAACCCGGACCCGGTCCATCCCCATTCCCATTCGAGCCCCCATAGGGCTCAATAGGAATGGGGAAGGAGCTAACAATGGGCCTGTTTATAATGGGCCCGTTGTTAGCTCCCTGGCCTCCTCGTGGGACCCGGTAAAAACGCCTGGTTTTACCAGCTTCCCATTGCGGGTCCCTCGAGGAGACCTCGTAATAGGGCGGAATGGGTTTACCGGCACCAGCACCATTACCGGTGCCAGTAAAACCATTCTGCCAACCTCGTAATGAGGGCCAATCTATGTGTGACGATATGCACGTATATAGTGCCTGGTGCCACCAGGCCTATATGTCCCACAGTGGGGGTGTTGGTGCACCAATGAGGCAACATCCAACATACTATGGACACCGATACCTGTGAGTAAAGTCAGACTTATCAACTAGTAACATTCATGCCATCTCATCCATGCCTTTGGCACATTGTTTGCTATGGTCACCTTTGGATGCCTACCAGCAGAATGGATCCAGATCTGACGGTCAAGGACCTGGGCATGAAGCGCAGGATACACCTTCTCAAGGATCCGGATTTGCAATGGTGTCACATGATGGTGGCAACTTACATGGGCTTTGAGACTGGGTCCCTCCTTAATGGCCACACTTGCCTTCTTCAGACTCTGGGACCTCAAATCATCCCAGTGTTTCTTGATGTTTTCAACACTACAGACTGTCACCCCTCTACTTTGCTCCCAGATCCTCAGGTGTGCCTTGGCTCCAAGCTGCTTCTCTGTGCTGAAGAGGGACTTGTAATTGCTCAGGACAACAACTTGGCTGGGACAGGCAATGCGCCTCCCATCCTGGATAGTAGGCAGGTAGGAGAGAAAGTGAGTCCTGAATGTTGCTGGACAGAAGAGCAGCGACGAACAGTTGGAGGTGCTGCTGTGCAAATGAGTCAGAGAAGGTGACCTGGGAGAGTCGGTGGGAGAGGTGCTGGGGTCAGGGAGTGGTCTAGCAGGAGATGATTGACTGGCTATGGTGATCAGATAGTCTCTCCAAGACAGAGCCAGTGGTGTGTCATTCAATACCAGATGGCAGGAGCTGTTTTAGATGCGCATTTATATGTGTTATGGCACATATTTAGGCCACTGCCTAGAAGTGAATCGAACATCACTGATATGGCTCCATTACATGCTGACTGCATGGTACGGTTGCACATGTTTGGGATTTCATGCCAATATTACATTGAATGGAGTGCTGATCCTACTCAGCATGCAACCTTGTTGTACATTGCTGCCATTCACAGGCAGGAGAGCAACATGTGATGGGGAAATTGAGGTTGCATAGTATGTTGCATGTTATGTGGGTGTCATCTGAAACTTTGAGATCTTCTAAGTAGCTGCCTACTGTGCCACAATTGAGATTTGTGTGTGTTGAAAAGGATCAGGATAAAAAGGGGAAGAGTCCAGGGTGTCTTGTTTCATAGAAGATGTCTGTGCATTGGCAATCTCTTTTCTACAATCTAATTAATAAACATCTGTTAACAAGCATACATGCCACATGACTGTAGTAAAAAGTAAATACATGGCAGGCAATTGAGATATCGTATTTATTTGGTGAATACAAATAATCATGTTATCAATCAATTCAGGATTATGCCACATCCATTGTGAATTCTGCCAACATGTGTTTCGCTCAGTAGAGCTTCATCAGGGCATTTCCCGTTACTATCTTTTACGGTTACAGATATAAATGCAAACAATTCCAAATGCATGCACATGGACAAATTATAAAAGAAAAAGAAGAAAAAATATAAAGTAAAACATTGTTAGTACATTCATATGTTGAATACAAAGTTTGTTAAGGTACTAAAAGACAAACACGTTTTTGGTAAACGCATAGTCCGATGAGTGTTGAAAACCGCAAAGTAAATTATAAGCAGTTTTTGGAAATTCAAATGGATTGTTAACACTGCTACTCTGAGGTTTATAAATCTTTCAGAGCAATTCATTTTGTGGTGCATTGATGGCTCTCATTTTTTATTATTGGTTTGATCACAATTGCATATTTATGCTTTATTTGTAAGAATGCCTTTCTAGGGTGATCACATTTATTGCAAGGGCCTTGCCATTATTTTTGTATTTGTAAATTCTGATCAACACATGTATGATTAACAATCATACAAGTGATCAATTACCAATCAATTCTGTATTCGTTTAGAGATGCAGTATATAAAATCAATGTGATTATCCAATGAAAATAACAGGGCAACATAGGATTCAGCAATATTAGAAGTGTTGTAATTAAAACACAATTGCCATTGGAGATGTTGGGTCCTAACAATGTTCTTACCTTATGATAAGGCACACAATAGAACATGGAATGTTTTGTGGGTGTTCTTGTATGAGATGTAATCTTTATGGATGTCATATGTGATGGTAAGAGGTACCCAAGAGCCTGGTGTTGTGCATATTCATGTTGTCTCGAATCTAAGTGTTACTGCATTTACTGCAGTATCCCCAATTTAGGTAAGTGTTTCTCCCTATATTCATGGTGTCTCGAATTTAGGTGTTATTGCATTTACTGTTGTGCCTCCATTTTAGGCGTTTCACCCTCTATTCATGGTTTCACGTATCTAGGTGTTACTGGATTTACTGTTGTGCCCCCATTTTGGGCATCTCTCCATCTATCCGGTTGTCCTAAACATAGGTGTTTCTGCATTTGCAGTTGTGGCCCCAATGTAGGTGTTTCTCCCACTATTCATGGTGTCTTAAATCTAGGTGTAACCCCCTCGCACCTAGATGATCGTACATCAGCCCCCCGTCCCTCCGGGCCCCTCTCTCACTGGTCAGGGTCTCAATCTAGGGAGACCACAGCTGGAGAGACCAGTCAATCGCGTGGGACCTAGGAAAACGACATCGAAGATTAACTCCATCTGAGTTTAAGGTATGTATACCTTGCACCAAGTCTGTGGACACCGGCCACAGGCACGGCCAACCATTGATGCAGTATAGAATGCAGGTATGGCTATCCAAATCCGGTCTAGCAGCTTGTATAGCTTTCCACACTGAAACCTCTGATGTACCTCAACACCTCTACCATTCGTATACAGCGACAACCTAGGAAACATGTCAGTTTATCTGGGCACACTTTGAGTCTCTGGCACTAGCACTCTAAACTAAACCACC
The DNA here is from genome assembly GCF_040938575.1 of Ambystoma mexicanum. NCBI lineage: Eukaryota > Metazoa > Chordata > Amphibia > Caudata > Ambystomatidae > Ambystoma > Ambystoma mexicanum. The sequence continues at coordinate 58,544,114 of NC_090937.1, forward strand.
AAAAGCACCCGCCCACATACCTGAGCGGTGGGCTGCTTACCGGTGCCTAGCCAGCCCACATAACTCCTAACCTGTCAAAATTCACACACACATCAAATGAACTCTTAGAATCTCCCACACATGGACTTTGGTCCCCGAGGGTGTTCCAACCACCAAGCGCATTGAGGCCATACAAATGGGGAAAGGGTGCTATACAAATAATGAATAAAATATAATGTGCTGGCTTCATGCGGTACAGGAAGGCTGCATTGTGATCTATGTGCTTCAATAGAGTCTTTGCTGATTTCTGTTCTGTGTTCATTTACAGGAGAGGAACCTCCAACACAGGAAGAGGAAGCATGCACATCAATTAGCACAAGCTGTGATGTTGTGGTTGGGGAGAATCCTCTGTGCGTTCAGGCATTTAGAAGAAGGCCAAACAAATCTTCATTATCTGATGATATTCCCAATGCCATTTGTGAGTTATTTAAGGAAGTACTGCATGGTTTGGAGCTGGTAAACCTGGAGGAGGAGTACATGCTCATGATGTCTCAGGGTAGTTCAGCACCATAAATGCAGGGCAGCTCACCTTCTTCTAACAAAACCATGATAGTGCAATCTACATCTGCTGATAGTTCCCGAAACACTGAGTACATGTAAGCCTCTTGATGTGCCCCCTTACAGAGTGGGAGATGGAGGTACTTCATGGAAGCAGCAGGAATCAGCAGATCCTGGAGGAGTTGTCTGAGAACATCACAGAGCGCAGAGACGGAGTGCGGAAGAAGTGCAGTTGTGTGGAGTGGACTAATTCAACATTATAAGAGGTCCAGAAGGTAAGGGGGGCACTTTTGTTACCATTAAAATGCTCTGAGTGGACATACTGCAATACAACTTATAGAATATTCTACCTTCCAAGCATTCAGATTCCCTGTGCCTCCAGTGAGGTACCCATTAACATATCCTTTATCGAAGTGCAAGAGAACAAACCAGGGAGGGACCAATCCTTCACCGATAAGGAATATAAAGACAATGACAAAGGGAAAATTACCTAGTACTTCCCGGTAACAGTGTCAGTCCATACGTCTTCAGCGCTGCCCTACACCCTTGTTTCAGAAGTGGAAATAGTTACAGAATCATTTGTTTCCCAATAAGGAAAGGGCCTTATCTGACATTGAAGACTCCTTCTCGACCTTATGTAAAAGTCTACAAAAGGAATCTGGGGTGCAGAGGTCCAGATCCCTGTTGAGTACTCACTGTCTATTTGATTTATCATCTCCCCACCAATCCATAAAGTCTCCAGGGGCAGGTGGGGCTTACAACAGGGCACTACAATACCAATGAATTCTGCTCTCACTTTATGGAGAAGTGTACTCCTTTCAGATTAGATTGTAACTCACTGCTTACTTAAACGTTGCCATTAGTGAACCTGAGTTCTACATTGTTGATCAATCTGGTCCTGTTGTCATTGGTCCATTTATATGACAAAATTAAAGAGGAAGTTTATATTCAATCTGCCACTCTTAAATACATCATAGCATATTGCAATAGATCTGCCTTTCCAAGGGGAGTCAATGAATTTGATCTAAAGTCCTCTGTGGTTAAATCTTCTGGAGACTGTTATGGGCGTGACCCAATGGAAGAGATCTCAGTCGAAGCAGCTCGCCCAGAGAGGCATACGCAGGATCCACAGGAAAAGAGTCTTACGCAGGAGAAACAGGAACATCAGTCATAAAGTGCTAAGGTCAACGAAGGTGAAAATCCAAGACCCAACGCCACATGAAGCGAGCAAAGAAAGATCGAAGACAACTTGGCCCAAATAAAAAAAGTTTGCTCACATTTTTCTGGGGTTTAAATATAGACGCTAACTCAATCTTGGTTACCCCAGGGGAAGTAATTTCCAATGCTAAGCAAACCCGAGGACTGGAGGAAATAAAGAAAACATCTTCTTGCCATAAGGATAAGTCACAAAAGAAAGCGATTGTTGAAACTCAGTCCATCCACCCATTCTTGAGAAAAGACTCTTTAAAAGCAGGTGCAGAGTATTAAAAAAAAAATCCTATGATTTTGTCAAAGGGGCCAAATTACAGACTACTTGTCTGGGATAGAGGGTAAGGATGAACAAGAGGATGAACCAAAATTGGCTTGTTCAATCTGAAATCCCCCTTTGTTTCATTGAGGAGAAAAATACTTAAAAACTAATTTGGCCTAGTGTGAAGTGAATGTGATAATTTAGAGAAGAACACAATTTGGGTCAACTTTAGTAAATTACTCTCCATCACCAAAAATACTGCGATTAACACAGCTGAGAGGCTTGTGATTGGAGTGGAACAAATCTTATGAGAACAAGGAGAATTAGTCCTAAACGGGTCTACTCTGCTGTGGCTATTCATGATGAATCTATCTCAGTGAGTATTGGTGTCTGGGGACATCCAGTTAGTGGAATTTGTTCATGATGAGAGGACAGATTTGGTGATGATGCATCTAAATTCTGGAGTAGTCTATAACTTAATTATCAGAGAAATTGAAACTTTTTTCAATTGGATTTTATGTGTTTTCTGCTAATAGTAAGAGCAATGTAGAAAGATTCCCTACAGCACATAACGTATACTCGCAAAGGGGAAAAGAGGGACAAATTGAATTACTAACATGGCTCAGCAAAAGTCTTGTGCTCACTTACCAATAAAGGGATAAGACAGGTCCATTAGAGAGACCCTGAGGGTCATATGCAAAAGGGGATTAAAAATTGTAGGTGGGTTCCCGCAACCTTATTAACAAAATCAGATAAACTGTTTGATCACATTAATCTTTAAAAGCTGTTTTGCCTGTTACTATTAAATAGGGCATTACTGATATACTTTGCTAAACATCTATTAGAACCCAATGCCGTGGGCCACTATTGACAAACATTTCCTGGAATGGTATGAGGTCACAGACTCAGTTTGGATAGCTGTGGCACGCAATCTAAACTGCTTTTGTCTGGATCAAGACATGTGGTAAACTGGGTCTGAGTACTTCAAGGGACAGCATGTTTTAAGAGAGGGGTTCCTTATTTGAAAATTTAGTGGAGAACTGGAACCTGGACAAGCTAAATGGTATCATCAAGGGAGATATTCCCAGTAAGCCAAAATGGAGAAGCGGTAAAAGGACCTCTGTGATATATTATTATTTTGCAACACAACCAATTGTTAACAAAGTGAATCCCTGCAAGTTAAGGAAACCACTGAAAGTGGCCATACACACCAAATACTCAAATTAATACTCCCGGTGGTATATCTGTCACAGTCTGTGTGCTTGGGAAATCTGTTAGTGAACTTGCAAGAAAACTGACCAAGAAACTCACAGATTCTATGAAGGGATGCTCAGTAGTGGTTGTCTGCACTCCTCAACCACCCAGATGGCCAACAGCATAGGGATCTATGCACCCATATATAACTATGGGGCATTGATGGATATGTTGCTCGATACTAGGAAGGACAATTTAGGTAAACAAAACCAAAAGTCCTTCTTAGGAAAACATGTATATGATGAGTAGGTCCAAAGAAGGAAAAGCTCTCTCATGAAGAATGTAAAGGAAAACCTTACCCTACCTATGGTTGTAGGAGGCATAAGAAAATTGAAACAAACATATAGGAACTGGTAAAAAAAATTATAAACAAGCTTGAATCAGAGGGATCGTGAAAAAAGCAAAGAGCCTTGGGTGACAACAACCCTAGACAATGTTGGGTGTATGTGGGCCCTCCTCAAAATACTTTCCAGCTCAACTTAGTGGCAGAATCTACATGGGTGGATTGCTTTAAAAGCACATTTATTTGAAATGGGAATAGCCACAGAAAAGGGTTTTCTGTATAAGGATTTACCAAACTGGCAGAGCAGCTTCAACTGAAAGGATATAGAGAAATGCATCTCAAAATGTAAGATCTCAAGAGCGTCAAGCCCAGACTGTGTGTCAAATTAGTTGTTAAAGGGTGATCCCAAGTTTGGGCAGATTTCATATTTCCATTGTTTTTCCAAATAAGTAGGAAGCCCTGTTTCATAGATTCTTGATATAAAAGTTACTTCATTCCTATATTCAAAAAAAGATGATGGAGCAGATCCAGGGAACTATCGGCCCCTTGCTCTTCGAGATTCCGCAAGTAAAATCGTTTGTGTCTTTCATTTTAGAAGAACTGGAGGAGTGGATTGTAAATACCGATAGGTTGTTGATATTTCAAATCTGGTTCAGAAAAGAAAGTGGAACATCGCTGAATGGGTTTATCCACAAATTGCTGAAAGCGCAGGCTGGATGAGTGCATAGCCCATTGCTATATGCTGCGTCTAATGATTTGTCTGCCAATTTCGATTGTATTAATTGGCAGTGACTGCGGAAATAATTATGGAGTTGGGGGCTTCCACAGGGTTTAATATAAACAATCATACAGCTGTATACTAACACAGTTATGCTGGTGAGAATATACATGCAAGACCACCATTATAAGGTAATTAGCAGATGGGTAGGTTTGAGGCAGGGTTGCATATTAGCACCCTGCCTGTTTAATCTGTATATTTAAGATTTGTGAGAAGAATTTAGAGGTACTTGCAAGTGACCAATAACTTGGTCACTTGCAAGTACCATGCATGGCTTTTTCAGATAACTAAGTCCTCTTTAAAAAAAAAAACACAAATTGGGCTACAACGACCATATACACATACGAATCCTTATCATGCTGTAAATCATATTCAGTAAAATAAAAAAAAGATAAGGCAGATACAAACAATATTTAGATTTCATGTGTTCCTATTGTAACTGCTACAAGGTCTACTGGAGTAACAGTGTGATTGAGAACTAAGTTAAGTACATTGCTAGCCCAAATGAAACATTGTTTGCACACATGATTGCTTTTACTGTTGTTCTATAAGTCAAAGATTATTCCAGCAATGATTAATGGTCTAGAGGTAGAGGACACACCAAACAGGACACTTATGGATATTTTGTAAGGGTACATTTACAAAGCTGTTATGAATTTGCAGATGAGCTTCCCATTTGCTATAATCAGGCTGGAACTGGGCCCTCAATCAATGTATTCTATCAGTACTTTTAGGAAATTGATGATTCTGCAAAACATTTTAAATTTCAGCAAATGCACTCAATTTGAGATTTCAAACCAAATTGTATTGGATGAGGCATCAAATATACTAAATAACTTTATGATGGATTGTCTAACTGGTTTTGGATGCAATCAGATGCAATAGAGAGCTGTCATCCCTTAAACCTTGTTCAGTTAAGTGTAAATTAAGATCATTTGATTGCTCTAAAGAAGACATGGTATTAAACAAATATTTCCTATTAAGGCAATATAAAAATATCCTAAGAAGGTAAGGTACCATCCCTAAATACCTGAGGTATTTTCAAGATGGAAAATATAAACACATATTCATGCATTTAGATTTAACATTCTATGTATTCTGGATGTATGGGGACCCGAAGAGGAATCCAAAGAAGTTAATGTATTTGTAGATTGTGCAAATGCTTACATATATAGGGTCTCCAAAACATGTAATTTTAGAACGTGATATGATTAATTCATTTAGGGAGAGATCCCTAAGGATACTTATTTTACTAACTGATAACCTCATCCCTAACGGCCTATGGATACGGCTGCTAAACAGTAGTAGGAGAGGAATGATTATTGCAACAGTGTACCTCATTCGAATAAGGTATGATTTGTTTGATGAAAACATGTGTTTATATCAATTGGTTTGTGATTAATGTGTAAACTGCTTGTATGGATATACAATGATTAACTAAAGATCATGAAATGTTGTATGTAAAATGAATGTATTTTATTTATTTAGTTATTCATTTCTTACGCGCCGCAGCCCGCAGGCATCAGGGCACACATTAAAGGGAAACATAGACAAAACACCAAGATATGTTCAGCTAAGGAATCCTGCCATGAACAGAGCAAACTCAATTAAATAGTAATGACTTTAGGCATTTGCGAAAAGTGGGGCGATTTCTCTCTCTCTGCAGATAAACAGGCAGTCCATTCCAGTCGATTGCAACCTGCACAGGAAAGGGATGTCCATTCCCTCTTGTTATCTTGACATAAGGGCATCTAAGCTTAAAAGTGTCACTGGATCTGGTAACTCTCCCTTAAGATTGCTGTACAATGGTTTTCTTAAGATACGTAGGTGCAGATCCAAATAAACATTTATGTGTCAGGGTGATAACCTTGGAAAGAATCCTGGATGCAACTGTAAGCCAGTTCTATTCCTTCCTAGCAGTGGTGATGTGATTCCTCCTGGATATACTCTTAACAATGAACACTGCATCATTTTTAAGTATTTGGAGTTTATTTATACAACTCTTATTAGCTGCACTCAGGAGTGCATTGCAGTAATCTAACCTGGGAATAATTATTGCCCATACTAGAGTTTCACAGTTCGTATTAGTGACAAATGACTTCACTAATCTCAATAAGCTGAGGTGATACTGGGATTTTTGTACTTCACTATTCACTTGGGCGTCCGCACCAAAAGTAGTGTCCAAAAACACTCCCAGAGTTCTCACTTTATCGTGTACTTTAAAAAAGCGTCCATCTATAGTGAAATTTGACTCAAATATCAAGATTTCTGTCTTTCGACTATAGGAAAAAAGCCAGTTAGATGTCATGCAGTCTTTCACTAGTTTATAGATGCCTTGGATTTTTCTGGTATCCCCCACGTGATCGGCACTTATTTCTATCAATAGCTGCGTATCATCGGCATAATTTGTGAACCTTACTCCTGCCTTATCGAGAAGATAAAACAATGGTTGTATGTAAACGTTAAAGAGAGCCGGGGATAGGCATTCGTATTGAGGGACTCCACAAGTGGATGTTATAAAAGTAGACACAACATACTCTTGACTTCCTATTGAAAAGGAACAAATCTATCCACCCAATCGCCTTGTCTGAGCAATGAACTATAGTAGACAGTGAAAGCAAAAGCTTTCTATGGTCAAGAAGGTTCAAAGCTGCTGATATAAAGATTAAAGCACTGGACAAGGGTTACATTTTACATTTTAAAAGTGGGGGTTGGAGGGGCATAGGGGGAAAATACCTCATCCTCATTGTTTTTAAATCTACACACTCCTATAACAGGCAGTCTCCATCTGTCCAGACTGACAGAATCTGCAATTCATGGCTGTAATTTGCAGCCTTCCTCTTGTTACCAGAATCTCCTTAGTCAATAGAAGATTCCATCTCAGTCGCAGCAAGATATTACGGTAAAATTTGTTTGGAAACTGCCTCAGAATCATAGTTGGGGGCCTTCTATGGGTCAAAGGTAAATTATGTATCGATGAATATGAGTGAAGCGAGTCCATAGTGCAGGATCAATCGTAATCAAAAAGGGCTTTCTTCACTCTCAGTGGATTGGTCAAAATAGACGCCCTATCCATCGTCAAACTATTTGGGATAAGAAGTGCCCTATCCTCTATCTAAGAGAGAAAATGTATTTTACTCTTTAAAATTGGTCATTGTTTTCCCAGAAGATTGTAAAGGGTTGAGGGAATTGGATCAACCAATTTGGCATATAAAGCTAGAACATTCCACTCTACCCATGCCTTCATTGAGACCAATCCCAGCTGAAATCTTATAGCTACAAGTTAGGTATACTCTGAATGTTATGCCAAATTGTTGCTACGATACTGTCAAGAACCTTAAAGATACCAGACTGTACCAATTCTAAGCCATAGGTTCATTTTGGGACAATCTTACCTTCGTAAAATGCCAGTGCTGGTTTAATGGAGAAGTGTCCATACTTTCTATCTATTTTCACTACATGTATCGCTAAAACTTTCTCCTTACTTAAGAGGCACTCTTACATTTCTTAGCACTGGCTGCGCACTAATTTGAAACCCCAAGTATACCATGATATCCACCGTTCCAATTACTTTATTTTCCAAAGACCATGCCTTGCAATGGTTAAAATCATGGTCTTATCAGGATTAACAGTAAGCCCGTTGTCTGTAGCAAATGCAGAAAATTCGGTCAGCAAACGCTGTAACCCAGTCCAGGATTTATCAAATAGTAAAAATTCATCAGTGTAAGCTAACCATTCAACAGTCAATGAGCCAATCATTGGTGGAATCAGTCTCGCCCCCGTCAAATATGCTACTACGTCTGATACATACAGATTGAATAAATAGGGTGCTAGATTAAAACCCTGCCGAAGGCCCCTTGTGTTTTTAATGCGGGCAAATAACTCTCCTTTGTTAATTAATCTTACACAAATCCCAGAGTCCTCATAGAGGGCCATCAGAAGTCTCAATAAGCCTCCCCGCATCCCCCATCAGGCGAGTTTAGTCCATAGTCTATTTCTAATAATATTATCAAAGGCCATGGAAAGGTCCATGGAAGCCACAAAGATGCTACCCTTCACCTTATTCCACTCTGAGACTTGGAGTGCCTTCATCAATAAGCCATTGAGATTGGTCGAATGCCCCTTACGGAAGCCCGTCCGAAAGTGGCTTAGACGTCCCGCCCCCCTCGCTCATTCCTACACGTGTGTTAGAAGAAATGCTGAGAACATTTTGCAATCTGCATCAATTAGTGAAATAGAGCGATACCTTTTAGGCTCAGACATTAGACCTCGATAGGGACCACATTAGCTGTTCGCCAAAAAATAGGGAGAATACCGGAATAAGGTGCCTTTACATAAGGGCATTGTTGGTTGAATGATGTATATCTGGTGGTGAAGGGGTAAAAGTGTGACCAGATGCAAGGGGCATGGACTGCTGGGCTTAACAATGGGCCTCATTACGACTCAGGCGGTAAGGGTTTTACGGCGGCGTAAACAGTGCCGACCCTTACCGCCTGAGTACGAGGTCCCTTAGCGCCATGGCGGACTTAACACCTGCTTTTAGCAGGTGTTAAAATCCATGGCGCTAAGGGACCATGGAGTTGATTACGCCACCGTAATTTACGGTGGCGTAATTAACGCCTTCCCCACTCCCATTATGCCCTATGGGGCAAAAATGGGAATGGGGAAGGGTAAATGGGGATTGGGGACTTACCGCCCCGCCAAGGTCGGAATGGGGCGGTAAGTCCGCCAACCACCACGGCGTAAACGTAGTTTACGCCGTGGTGGTAAAGTCACGGCCCAGGCGGTAACTTACCGCCTGGGTCGTAATGAGGCCCAATATCTTTAACTCTGAGAGCCTGAGGCTAGTATTTACATAACTACAAATGATGAGTCCCTGCCACCTCAAGGTCGTAGCTCCACACTGTTCTCTTCAGTGAACCCACATCACAGGGCAGCCCTGCACAAAGGGCTCTCGGCGGGCCGCCAGATCCACTGGCAATTATTACATATACAGCCCTACTACTACACACACTCTGTTCCCTCCCTTCCCCATCTTCCCTATTTCCTTTCTGCCAGCAACCAATGTCTGGTTACCCCACTTTCCTGATGAGCCCTGTATTAGTGATGCCGCTATGACGGTGAAGAGCTCCGTATAAATGCGTATTCATATAACTTAACATGAAGAACTCTATACAACGCTGCTCCTGCCTTTAATCAAATTGCATTGTGTAACAGATGCTTGTTAAAACCGTACAAATATATCAATACAACATCTGCATAAATGTTGGAAGAACGTCATTGACAATATGTATTTTCGACAGTGTGTCAGCATTACTCATTGTCTTTTCTTATAAGCAGTATAGTTGCTTTGTCTGGGGTTGTGTGTGTGTCATCAGGCTGCCCATCATTCTAAGAAGGTGTGGTAGCATGAACTAAATCGGGAGCCTCAAGCTTCAGTACCAAAGGGAATAATCCACGCCATGTTTTCAGTATCACTAGGCAAAATACATTTTAATACATTTCCTATGTTGGAGAGCTATTTACACATTTACGGGGTCTTCCTGAAAACCTGGTGTGGCTGTGGACTGGATTTGGAGAACCATGATCTAAACAGTTTGTCAAAAATAGGTTCATTGTGTTGCTTGTCAGGTAACACTTTGATTCAGTATTCACAGTTTAGGGGGTTTGCAAAAATGGGCAGAGGAGTTCGGGGATAAACCTACACTTGAGGACTTTAGTTTGTATTCCCCTTTTCAAGATGTGGTGGAGGGAGGCTTTCGAAGCCGTGCAAAGAAATTTAGGAATGGAAAGGCACGTTAAGGAAAGTAATTTCGGTAAAAGGAATGGGATCATTTTATGGACTGGCACCTGGAAAACTTGGACTAATTAGAAGCAAATGTGAAATTCACATCAGCCTGAACAAGCATTTAATGAACTACGTCTGGTTTTCTCTCAATTCTGTCCACATAATTAAACACCTACGTGTCAGAACTGTCAGAACTGGAAAATGCAACCTCTTCTTCAAGGAATGTTCAAAACCCCTTCCGTCTCGATGTTTGATTGACAAAGAGTTTGCCGGTAGAGTACTCCGGGAAGATGATGTGGAGAATGTTTTAGTGACCCACCACAGCGTGAAAAGCTGAAGTGACCAGGTCTGTGGCTCAGTGGACTAATGCATCCACTACAGGGATCTATGTTTGACCTCGTGGTCACAGGTTCAAATCCTCGCAGGTCCACTCAGCTCTTCAGTCTGCAGTGAATAAAATGAGTACCACTGAGGTGGGTAAAACGAAACATCAGTTATCTGTCAATAGCAGCAAGCAGGGACGTTTTTATGGGAGGGCGAAAGGGGCACTTGCCCAGGGCCCCCACCTTGGAGGGGGCCCCACAAGGCTGCTTGATCTAAAGAAGTAATAATCTTTTGTTCACCAGACTTAAATAGCACACATCAGGATATTGTATTGCATGGTGTCGAGGCTCTAAAGCTATCGCCTGTCTGTTTTGGCATGTACACTCTGCCTCGATCAAGTTATCATGTAATGCTTTTTGTGTTCACTGTGGTATATATAGTTTGTGTGTTCCTTGTGGCACAAATCCTGTAGCATTCTTTCCTTCCTGTGGGAAATATGTTGATCATGTGCAATAACCAAATGTGAAATGCATATTGGTAAATTGAGCGCCACAATGGTTCAGAAGTTAGCTCAGTGTGTTGAGCACTCATTGCGTAGATATGTGTTCCTATGCAACATTAGAATAGCACATTCCTGTAAGGCTGGCTTAGCCTTTCCTATGTCTGAAGTTTATAAACCTGCCTGAGTACGTACTTGATCTTGCAGCACAGCCGGTGCTATTATCAGCAATCTACCTGCACCAAATAGAGGTTGCTATAAAAACGAACATGTCATCCTTGTGGTGAAGGTCTAGAAATTGGTTTGTTCATATGGGGTGTTGTAAAACCTAGGCAATCACCTCCAACGATGAGTATAAACTGTTAGTCCAAGAGATGAATAAGTATCCAAATTTGGAACCAAAGCATTCATGCTTGTATCCTGGCTTTTGCCAGCAGACAATACAGTGATCCTGGTCAAATCATCGAATACCTCGTACATTACTGTACTGTCTTCTGTGAACGTTGCCTCCTCGCATGCTGGTGGCATCTTTTAGCCGTTCTTTCTTCTTATGTAGGCCATTTGAGATTATTGTGTTGTGTGGAGGGGGGGGGGCAAAAGATGTCCGTGCCCAGGGCCCCCAAAGGTGCTTAAGATGGCCCTGGCGGCAAGAATCCCCTCTGGGAGTGGACGTGCGCTCTACAAATGCAAGGCATCCAGACACTGGATTAGCAACTAAAATACTTGATCTTTGACATATTGGCAGTGTGTAACATAAGCAGGTTCGAAGCAATACCCAGCTGAGGCTGAACGCTTGATGATTTCAGGAGAAGCAGAGAAAGGCGTGGCGTTGCAAAGGAACCGCCTCTGTTTCCACAAAAAAAGAAGCAAAGGGTTAAATGTGATTTTTCAAAATTAAAATCAGAGTGGTATTTTTCACTGAAGTCAAAATACCCCAAAAATACTGAATTGTTTTTTGTTTTTTTTAATAGTGGGGGGTCCTCGCCAAGCCCCCTGTTTTTCTAGCCTTTTAACCCCACCCCAACCCCATCCCCACCCATGTTAACCCCTTACCCCACTACGATATTAAAATGTTCAGTATCTTTTCGGTATTTTGGGTTTTGGTGAAAAGTACCACTGTGATTAATTTTCAGTAAAATGACTGGGTACCAGGCAAAGCTGTTGGGGGGGTGGGGGGATTTGTCTGCTACCATGGTATTCCCCCGCCCTTGGATCACTTTGCGCCCTGAAGTGAACACTGGACTTGCCGACATTTCGCAGGCCGGGCTTCACATTGTTTGTTACTGTCTTGTGCATTTAATTGAATAAAATATATTTTAAAAAGCACCACAAGTGCAGCAATCAGCACAGTAAAAAAAACCCTGAAAGCAGACAAAGGTTCGGTACCCCTCAAAACGATCTTGTTCTTTTTGTTTTGTACGCTCGGCTTTGATCAGCGACACGTCTGAATGTGTTAGGTTAACAAAGGGGTTCCTCGAGCTCTCCGTTTAGCAAAAAAAAATCAAGCATTGGGGGACATTTAAATGCAGATCCCAACAGCGGTTACAAAGAAACCAAACTTGGACTTTGTTTCCGATCTCCAGCTGCACTGCGAGCCAGCAGAGACGGCACGGCCAGGCAGTGACAGTAAGGACACATTACTTAATAAAAAATGAGCATAACTGACCGGGCACTAATGGCATATCACCAGTCCATTATCAATCTGTACAATATTGATTTAGCTGCACAGCCGCAGTTGAGAGACGCATATAAACCAAAGTGGAGTTTAGACAGTGCCATCAAACTCTTCATTTTGAACTGAAATATTGTAATGTTTCTAATGTAATCAATGTTTTACCATGTACACGTGAACTCATTGTGTGAAATCCCAGCACAGCATCTTGGAACTAAATTGAAGAGCAAGTCGACTAAAATAACAACCTCGGGCGAAACACAGTGTTAATACATTGTAGCTGTACAATGACAGCCTTTCAAGCACTTCCTCCGTAACATGCGTACATACAACACGCATCTGGAAGGCTCATTTATATTTCAGTGGACATGTGTAAGACTCATTTCATTTAAACTGTACGTCTAGCTGCTAAAATGTCAAATCGATCAATTAGTCGTGAAAATAAAATCATTGTGATTTCAAAAGGGGCGAGTGAGGCAATCCCCTCGTCCCGGGGAGGACGGTTGCGGCATTTGTGCCAGCCTTTCAGAACTGGTCGGCTGCAGTGAGAGGTCCCCGGGTCACAGGAAAGGGTCTGCGTTTGCGTGTGGTGTGCGCCCACCGAGGTCCATTCCTTCGGCTAGGCTGGTATGGACATGCCTTAGCACACGCGAGTAGATGGATACGGCAGTGATCTAAAGGAGACATGTTTCTCCGCTTACTTTTCTTCTAAGTATGCATATGCCCGTTTTCATATGAATGTATTTCTATAAAGAGAGGGAGGGAGAGACAGGAGGCAGGCAGATACATAGATAGAAATCGGTGGGCATTTTTGAAGTGTTTTGGCTACTTCCTAAAAAAAAAAAAGCTAAACCCAATACTGTAAAGGTTAAAAACACTGTGCCCAAAAATTGTATTTCCCAAATACAAACTAAATCCATCACAATACAAGTTAAACACTCCGGGCCTGATTTACAAAAGCGTTTTTCAATGGGAAAACCCCATTGAAAAAAACGTTGTAAATCGTGCCCTATAAATCTTAATTTTCGATTGCATGGCTGTAACCCACCGAATCATTAAAGAGAGTGTTGTGAGGTGAGTGTCGTGGCGTTAGTGACGGTTACATTTCTGCTGGATTCATGAAGCCCCTACATTAACCTGAGTTGAACAAACATGGCGTGTCCCCAGGGGCCAGCTTGGCCGACTTCCGCTCTGAGCCCTGCTGCTTCCGCCTTCAGGAGCCGCTACCGTTGCTTGAAAATGAAAGTTGCAAGTGAAAACAGTTGAGTTAAAAATAGCCACTCTCTTTCCAGTAAGCAAAATAGCTCGGTGGAAACACGCACCTGCTGCTGATGCTGCTGGCCGTGGCTTTAAGGTCAAAGGTTTGAACACTGCTTGGCTTATTGCGCCATTTATACTATCAATTGTGCGCCAAAGTGCTATTCAGACAAATGAGAGGCACTTGCGTAAGATGCCAGATTCCTATTGGTCAAACTGTTCTGCCCACTGTATAATGCCCGATAATTATGTAATTTAATATGATATCACACGGCCATAATAGTATTATCACTCCAACCAAATGACAAACACGTCAGCACCTCAGCGCTGTTCATAGTTGTGTGCAGCGTTTGAATATAGACATTTGCACAGCTCGTGGTGCAATACCACATTTATTTCACTTGTGAGTTAGGGGGGCGGGGGCACTCTCCTGTTTGTTCGGGGGCTTTTTGCATGCCTTTTATGAAGGCATTGTCCCTGGACTGATTCGTGTCACAGATCGCGCGCCTTACCCAGGAGGTGGGACAACCTTTATGTCAATGTTCACTACGTTAGGTAAAATGATTTGATTGCGGCGTAAAATGGCTTCCCACATTGGCAGCTACAGTAAACATATGATACAAGCAAGTGGAGCTGGCAGAAGATTCTGCTAGCCCCTTTAAGGTATAGAAAAAGCGTGGATGAATAATTAGGTGTTTTTTGGTCTCTTCCGTAAAACAAAAGGGTGCCACTACTTCACATAGACCCACAGTAGATGCCTCAGTCTTTGGCATCGCTTATGTCACAGAGACTGTTATTTTCATTGAGTGCAGTTACACAGCTGGTCAACGGGGGGCATAAAGGGGGCCCCGGGGGGAACGCGAAGCGTTTCCCCCCGGAGAGTTTTTGGCGCTGCACACGGCCAGCGAGTGGCCGTGGGGGCAGACCGCCTCCCGGGGGGTATTTAAGGGCTCAGGGAAGGTTCGGGAGGCAGGCGACGGTTAGGACTTGATGATTGTCTCAGTCCTGCTGCCTGCTCCCGAGCCTTCCCTGAAGTAGCTGGGCAGTCGGTGCTGCAGGGTAGAGTAGGTGAGAGGGATAGTTGTAGTATTGGGGAGGTTAGGTATAGTTAGCAGGAACATTGTTATAAAATATATATTCTTGTTATAGCCGGGGGTACCGTAGATAAGGTACCCCCACTTACTGTACTTGGCTCTGGTCCCAGCGTTGTCTGTGGTCCGGGCTGGGTTTTCTTGCACGGCATTTTGTCCCGGCATATTTCCCATTTTGCTGTAGGGTTTGGGGTTTTATTAAAAGAAAAAAAAAAAAAAAAGAAAAAAAACATGCCGTTGAACGCAGGTCCGGGAGGGGGAGCGGGGAGGATATTGGGCATCTAGTGTGGTGCTTCTTTCCATTGGAGTTGTAGGGGGTATTTTAATTAGGGAGCGCCGGGTCCCGTGTTGTTTGCAGCTGTGAGGGGAAAGATACGTGCGGTAGCCGTTGCGTGTCAGAGGGGGCAGTGTGCTCACCTTAAAGGGTCAGTGCTGTTATTACTTGGTGCAGTGGTGCTTACACGCAGCCAGGGGGCAGTGTGACACGGGCACATCTCGGGCCCATTTATAGTTGGGCTGCTGGTTTTTTGCAGGTTTTCCTTTTCCCGTGGCACGTTATTGCCTGGGCAGGGGGTTTCAGGGGCTAGGGCAGTATTATAGGGGGTATATAGAGGTAGATAAATAAATAAAAATAAAAAATAAAAAAAAACATTTTTGTTAAATTGATTAATAATTTTGTAATTTGCATTGGGGATTTGATATTAAAAGTTGGGTTTCGCTAGTGCTTTTTTAACTCGTTTCTGAGTTAGTAGTTGGTCAGTTGGGGTTTAGGTCCACGGGTAGTTTGGCTCGGGGCTTAGGTTCGCTAGATTAATTTTCAAGGGGCATATATACTGTAGTGCACTCAGATTAGTAGTGCACAATGGTGGGCCAGGGAGCCAGCAAGAAGGGGCTGGTTGATGCTAAGGCTCTGAGGGAAGCCTTAGAAATAATTAGTAGGGCATCCAAGGCCCAGTTGGAAGGGGTAGTGGGGGAGGTGACTGGGGGAGAGGTCACGGGTGAGGGGGAGATAAGTGGGGGTAGGCTGCAGCGTGGAGCAGCGGCAGATGGGGCTCTCGCGGCAGTGATGGCTTGCACCCCTGCGGCAGGGAAAGGGGAGGTGTGGGAATCCAGGGGTAGGAAGTTGAGCAGGGAGATAAACAGGAGGGCGTCCGGGGGAGAAATGATTTTGGGTGGTCAGCCATTGAGGGAGGGAGTGAGTAATAGCCCTAGGGAAGATAGGAGTGCTCAGATGGAGGTGGCTCAAGGGAACAAGTGTGGGGCCAGTGAGGGGGTGCAGAGGGGGGTGTCAGGGCAGAGGGGAAGAGGGGGTAAATACCTGCAGAAGAGTGCAGGTGGGAGAAGGAGGGTGAGGTCCCCATCAATTGAGGAGGTTAGAGTGGGTCGCGAAACGGCCCCCCCGGGTAGGAGGAGTGAGGGCGGAGGGCGCTGCGCAGCCCCCGCTGGTCAGGTGGAGGTAGAGGGTTTCAGTACGGCCCCTCCTCGGTCAGCGCAAGGAGAGCCTAGAGGGCGCAGCACAGCCCCTAGCAATGAGGATCCCAGGGTGGAGGACGGAACGCCTCGCCCGAGAGAAGAGGACCAGGCAGGGGTTTCCACAACCCCGCCGAGAAGACGTCAAAGGAGTGGCGGGGCGGACTCGGAAGAAGATCAACTCAACTCGGGCAGGAGCTCGCATACGCAATGGTATTTAAGGGGTGATGAAGAGGGATGGGAGGAATATGTGGGGCAATGGGAAGTGGAAGATTATGGGGCGGAAAGGGAAAGGGGGGAGGAGAGAAGAAGCTTGAGGTGGGATAGGGAAGGGGAAGTGCAGGGTGGACGGGGAGGAAGGGGTCAGTGGAACTATTGGCTGGGTGAGTGTGCTGACATGTTTTGTCCCCGCTGTAGGAGCCCTCTAAGAAAGGAGAGGAGGAGCATCGGTGTGGACACCAGACCACAGGCGGCAGGTGTGGAAAGAGGTGGGCGGGAAAGGGAATGGTCATCTGCATGGCAGAGAGGGGTCGCAAGAAGGGGGACAAGGGATGAAGGGTCTGGACTGCAAAGTGTAAGGAAAGAAGTTGGTGTGCAGGCCATTGGAGCCGCGGGGGTTGAGAAGAGCATTTGCTCAGTGGAGGTCCAAACTGACAAGGTGGTGGAGCCATTGGTGCTCGAAGTGCAAGCCGGAAAAGATAAGGAGTGTGAAGTGAAAAGAAAGGAGAAAAAATGGCCACAAATGGGGATAACAAAACCATTGGGGGCGCACCTGATGGCAGCGACCAGGGAGAAGATTCAGGCAGGGGAATTTGTGGATGTCTTTAAATTGCTCCATAGGGAAGTGAGAGCAAAGGAGGGGTCTAAGGAGGAAGAGAGGGAACTGGCTTCACGCCCAAGGGTCCCGGTGACTATTGAGAATTGGACGTCAGCGTTTATCATTTATGCCAGTGTGTACTGTGAAAAATTCCCGGAGCGTTGCGTGGCCCTGCTTAAATATATGGACGTAATTAGGAAGGCTTTCACGAGTTTTGGGGGTTTTGCCTGGGTACGCTATGATGAGGAATTCAGAGCGAGAATGGCGGAGGACAGTCAGGAGGTCTGGGGGGAGATAGACATGGATCTTTGGCTGCAATGGATGGCTCCAACGAGGCCTGCCCCGACATTGCACACAGCAAGTGGGCTGCCTGTGCTTTACCGGCCCTTTCTTGGTCGCCCCGCCCATGAGGGGGCGGAGGGAGGAGGCGGAGGACAGCCTTCGACAGCATGTTGGGCGTTCAATAAAGAAGGCTGCACAAGGTGGATGTGCAAATTTAAACACGAGTGCAGCAGGTGTGCGGGTCGGCATCCGGTTACAGATTGTTTTCAGGCAGGGGACAGTGGGTCAGGGCGAGGAGCGGGGCAAGGAAGTGGGGGGGAAGGACAGCATGCCAGGTGAATTGGGGTGTGCTGGTAGGTCGGGCTCAGTTTAACGTAAAAGGAGGGGGGGCACAAGGTTTGATGAAAGGTTTTTGTGGGCGACTTAAAGGGGGTAGGAGAAGGGTGAGGAGGAAGAAGCGTAGCTAGGGGAGGGCCGCACAGGGGATGTAACTGTGGAAATTGTTAAGGGGTGGTGGCCGTCGTTTGGAGGGCATGGACGACGGTGGCGAAGCCCTCACTCTTGCCGCACAACAAGGTGAGTAAGCTTCAGGCTGCATGGACGGAGGTGCGAGAGCGCCTCTGGTGCAGCAAGGGGAAGTGATGAGCTGGGTCTGCATGGACAGGGGTGCACTAGGGCCCCTGGTGCAGCTGGGGGAAAGAAGTGGAGCAACGAAGCAAGGTGCTGGAAGAGGAATTTATGTGGAATGGACTGCATGGACGGGGGCACAGGTTTGGCCCCTGGTGCAGCGGTGGAGAGGAGTAAGGCAGAAAAGGGGCCTGCATGGACGGGGGTGCACTAGGGCCCCTGGTGCAGGTGGGAAACAGGTGGTAATGGACGCAAGGATCTTGAAAATTAGTTATAAGGAAGGGACTACATGGACGGGGGTGCAGGTTTGGCCCCTGGTGCAGTGGCGAGAGGAGCAATAAAGTAAAGGGCCTGCATGGACGGGGGTGCACATGGGCCCCCGGTGCAGGAGGGGGCAACGCAGGGCCAATATTAATAAGGTGATGGAAGGTGCGGGGGGCAAAGGGGAGCAGGGGGGTAATGGTTTAGAGGAAAAAGGGGCTCTAAGTGGGTTTAGGTGTATTGTTTAAAGGTTAGGTGAAAGGGGCGAAATATAGGGGGACGGTAGGAGAAGACCTGAGGTGTTTCCGGAGAGGGTTAAGGAGATGGCCAGAAAGGATAGGGTACTGAGGAGGTGTTACTAGGGGTGTGGGAAAGGTTAGGAGGTTGGAACTCATTCATTTAGGAGGGGTGCAGCATCTGAAAGTAGCAGGCTGGGCTATTAAGAGGAGTAGGTGAAAAGGTTGGGATGCTGGGAGTAAGGGAGATACAAAGGGTATGTCAGGGACCGGGGCAAACGGAATGTCTTTATAGAATTTTTTCAGTAGGTAGCAGGAGTGTTGCATTTATTAGGATGTTGTTGATTTTTAAGTGATTTTGTAATTTCTTTTTCAGATGCTGCTAGGAGGTCCGGTCAGATGTCAAAAATCTGGTTTTTGGGACATTCTAGGGTTAAGTGGGCGGGGAAAGAAGTTGAGAAAAGGGTTGTTGGCAGGCAACTGGGGTGCAACTATAATGATGTTGTGGTAAGATGTCCGGGTTTGGGGGGCTGGGATGGGATTAGTTGCTTCCTATGTTGGCTGGGGTGAGGGAAAGCTATGGGCCTCCAGATGGGGGGGATTAGTCTTGCTGGGGAAAATGATCTGGTAAGGGATACGGGTGCGGCTCTTCTTAGGTTCTGGGCTGGGAGACTGGGTAAAAAGTTTGAGATAGAAAAGTTTGGGGGGGTGGGGCAGAAAGAACTCCTCGGGGGAGGGTTTTTCTGGTGCCGGGGGCATGGCCCCTTTTGATGTGGGGGGAGGGAAGCACAATGGGGGAATGACACGGAAAGGATGGGGTGGTGCTGTTTGCACAAGCAGGTCACCCCGGGGGAACAGGTATTGAGCCTGGAGGGGCATGGCCCCTGGGAGAAAGCGGGATGCCTGGAAAAGGGGCAAGGAGACGGTAGGATCCAAGGGATCATTAGGGAGGAATTGGGTTATTTAATTATTTAATTGTTGGGGGAAAATGAAAATGAAAACGTTTAATTTATTTAATTGGTTGTTAAAATATTTCTTTAGTTTGTTAGGCCATGGAGCCAGTTAAGCGTTTGATTGTAAGCTTTGGCCTGTCACATTAAAGCGACCTTTTCCACTTTTAAATGAGTCTGGGTTTTTGTGCAGTAAGCCAAAAGGGGGGCCCCGGGGGGAACGCGAAGTGTTTCCCCCGGGGAGTTTTTGGCGCTGCACACGGCCAGCGAGTGGCCGTGGGGGCAGAGCACCTCCCGGGGGGTATTTAAGGGCTCAGGGAAGGTTCGGGAGGCAGGCGACAGTTAGGACTTGATGATTGTCCCGCCCTGCCACCCCTTGCATTTTCGTTTTAGGGTAGTGTCTGGTCATGTAATATGGGGGGGTCCATTGTTCATGGGATTATGCGGGGGGTTTTTAGATGACATGGCGAGTTTTTTATGAGTTTTGGGTTCTGTTAGGAGGGTAGGAGTTGGTAGTTTTGTGTGACAGGTCAGGGCATTGTGAAAGTGTGTGTAATATATGTTGCTGATGTGGCAGGTCAGGCTGGCTGCAGGTCATAGGAAGGGGGAGTTTGGTGTAGAGGGGAGTTTGAAGGGTGTTGAAGTGGGTTGGGGAGCCGGGGGCATGGCCCATTTTGATGTGGGGGGAGGGAAGCACAATGGGGGAATGACACGGGAAAGGATGGGGTGGCGCTGTTTGCACAAGCAGGTCACCCCGGGGGAACAGGTATTGAGCCTGGAGGGGCATGGCCCCTGGGAGAAAGCAGGACGCCTGGAAAAGGGGCAAGGAGACGGTAGGATCCAAGGGATCATTAGGGAGGAATTGGGTTATTTAATTATTTAATTGTTGGGGGAAAATGAAAATAAAAATTTGTTTAATTTATTTAATTGGTTGTTAAAATATTTCTTTAGTTTGTTAGGCCATGGAGCCAGTTAAGCGTTTGATTGTAAGCTTTGGCCTGTCACATTAAAGCGACCTTTTCCACTTTTAAATGAGTCTGGGTTTTTGTGCAGTAAGCCAAAAAGTACTGGAACATTGCAATTTACATTGCCTTACGAAGCGGGTGCCTATTCGACAGATACTCGCTCCATAATGCAACTCAGGCTGCTGACGAGTGTTTGCATTCGCAATAAATCCCCATTTAGATTTGTGGCAAATGCCAAGACAGGTCCTCTCCTGACACCATGCACTGTGAAGCCCATGTGGCATGTGGCAGGGGCTGGAAGTTAATCTCGACCACTGGCATGTGAAGAACAGAGCAGGGTTTTCGGGAGCTCTGGGCTGCCTGACAATGACTTGGCAGCCATGTTCCTTGATCTGGGCGCCAAATACGATGACAGAACAGCACAATGGGTTACTCCACACAACTTTATCCCTGCCTGTGACCGTCTGCTTCAGCTTATTGACTTCGCCTCTGGTCTAATGCACAATAACGGACAGGGCAGGATGAACGTGTGCGACCTCTTCTGGGCATGGTTGGAATTGCAGCAATGTCCCGGAGCAGAGTCACCAGCAATTCCCACGAACCATCACATTGACTGTAATGACTAGTGATGATGGCAGCTGTAGTCCAAAACATCTAGAGAGTCAAAGGTTACAGACCCTCACCCTAATCTAAAGTTGATCTACCACTTCACGCCACACGTCGAGGGGCCCTTTGCTGCTTTCAGGGTCTTTAGCGTTCCATGCCTAGGCATGTCAATATATGTCAATGATGTTAGCAAAAAGGATCTGCAAGTACATGCACATTTGCATATGCGCACACATGCAATACACATGCTTCTTCTGCCTACAGGTCCTCTTCAGCCATCTTACAAACTCTTCCTATCTCCTAAGGCGACTAAGCTAACTTTCCATCTATCTTTGTTAACTAACTTGATCCCAAAAGAGTAAGTGATTCCAATATGCAGCCTGTGTGCTGTAGATTTCTTTACATGGTACGTTTATTCTTTGTGTGTAAAATGATTGGTATTCTTGTACTGTTTGACAGGATCGTGAATCTGGTGACGCACCTAACAGTTGTGATCCCCCTTTTCAAAAGAAATCTAATATGATCACTAACATCTATGTCACTGATATTCTTTACAATGTTTTATGTGAGGTGCTATATGTGATGTTATCAATAAAAATAAAGGTGCCCACATAATGATGCGTTAAACCTTGGCCTAATATGGTTAAACTGGTTTAAAATATGGTGCCACAAGATTTAACACACAACATTGACACTGTACTATTTACTAAATAAACAGCTTTGACAGTGAATCCGAGCCTCACAGGTCCCAGGCTCCCCGACAGTCTTGCACTTGCCTCCGGGTCTCCGCACTCTGCTTGCCACTACTGCACTTGGAATATGTTCCATGAGTGGAGCAACGACTCTGCACTTAACCCAGGCCCCTGCTGGACTGGGAGCACGTCCCCCACCTCTCCCTCACACTTCCTGTCTGCGCACTTGCACATCCTAATACGGTTGTTTATTGTTCTGTTTGTCCTTTCCCCCCTCCCTCTGTCCCCCACTCTTTGTAACGCACTTGCACTCGTAGAAATGCCTCCTGCGTAGTATACTAGTTATTTGATGTTAGATCATTCAGAATCTTCAAGGCCTAAGAATGACGACTGTGTTCCCTTGTTCCCTTCCCGCCTCGAAGCATTTTGAAGCACTTCACTTGTTATAAGCGATTTACAAATAAACAATTACAATTACAGTGAAATACAATCTGAATTGTTACTTTATACCAAGGTGCTACCACATGCCATTGCGCTATAAAATATGCAGTGTTCAGTTCAATGTGAAAGCCTACCGTATTATTATTACTATTGTTATTATGGTATTTATTGAGCGCTGACATAGCTTCCAGAAGCAACGGACGGCTTTACAGAGCTATTCACCAATGTAGATACATAACAGAGCACTTCACAGAGGTATACAACAGTACAGATGCATAACGGAGCGGTTTTCAGAGGTACCAACAGAACAGAGACACAGGGGTGGGTAGGATATAGAGGGGCACAAAGGAGGGGTACTGCTGTACCGGGTGGCGGAGAGTAGAGGGGCAGGCTTCCTATAGCGAGTCAGGTAGCGCAAGGGGTGACGTGATGGCCTATGTGTGCTCCTACATTGCAATATATGTATTGCAATGTTCAGTTCACATTGCCCCACGTAAACTCATTACCATGCCACACCATTTCGAGAAACAAGTGAAATGTCACTGCTGACCGCATACTCTCTCTCCTAAAGCCACTCACTTCTATCCAAACACCAACAAATGACCCAACTTTTATGGTTGACTTATACAACCAAACTCTCCACCTAGGAATTAATGAAACAGCATCTATGACCAATTGAAAACAAAAACCGTTGGCCCACTTAAATACATGGTTTACCCCAGCCTCAAATCCCTCCAATCATCCAAGCGAAGTGCAGAAAGTCACTGGACATAGTACCCATCACCTGCGAATAAGGATAATTTGGCCTCGAAGTCTAAGGCCTATAAACAAGCTATACTCTCACCCAAATGTTCTGCCTTTAATGAAAGAATTGCTAACGCAAACGCAGGCACCCGCAAGCTCTTTGCCATACTACGGGAACTCGAATCCCCAGCTCCTCCTCAGCCCACCAACTGTTCCAAAGACACTGTATGGTGTACTAACACACAAAATGTCTTGCTTACGAAAACGACAGGTCTCCAAAATAAAATACTAGGGAAGAAAAATAAGCTGGCTGCTCCCAAAGCCTTCCTGGACACAAGTAAATAAAAAGAGGATCCAGGCACTTCTCAGGTCCAACAGTTTGAGTTCAACCAAGTCTCGGAACTGGAAATAATAAAACTTATCCAAGGTCTAAAACCACCTGGATGCCGATGAGACATATGCCCATCCCAAGTCATTAAAGACTGCGCTCTAGAACTGGCCCTGTTCATATCCTCCCTCATAAATGTATCCTTCAACACCAGCACCATCCAAGCCAATCTTAAACATGGCTGGGTACTGCCACTCCTAAAGAAACCTACCTTAGACCCTGATACACCCACCAATTATCTCCAAATCAACACTGCACCGTTACTACTTAAAATCCTGGACAGGACAGCCTACCTACAAATCCAGAAACACCTGCAATCCAACAACATTCTTGGACTATGTCAGTCTGGATTCCGGCCCTGCCACGGTACAGAATCAGCACTCATAGGCCAAAAAATACAAAAAGACAAACTCAAAGACAAAGGTAAACTCACCCTTATCCTCCTACTTGACTTTTCAGTGGCATTTGATCTAGTAGATCATATCATTCTCTGCCAGCATCTCTCCGCAGCAGGCCCCCTGTCACCGAAAGCTACAACTTGGATTGCATCATTTCTTTCTTGCAGAACAATGAGAGTGTTCTTATCCACAGCCTCAACTCTCCCTGCCACGGTCTCTTGTGGAGTCCCTCAAGGCTCCTACATCTCCCCAACTCTGTACAATATATTCACGAAACCATTCTTCGACCGGCTAGATTAATTGGGTATCTCCTACACTAACTAGACAGATGATACCTAAATCCTCATTCTGTTTACAGGTTTGTAAAATCTAGACTCCTACACCCTAGGCAAGATCTACCAAACTATTCAGACCTTGATGGATACACATGCACTCTGTTTAAATGATGACAAAATGGAGTTGCTCCTAGTCCGACCCCATCCTTACTGAATAAACTAGAAAAAGCATACAACTCATTAATCATTGACCACAACATTATCACAGTCGCCAAATAAGAAAAAAACCATGGGGCTCTAATTGGACGCCTCTGTTTGCCTAACTAGACAAGTAAATGCTATCACCTCAGCAGCTGCATGCACCACAAAATGGATTACCACCGGCAGACCTTTCCTCTCAACAGAGAGCTGTGTCACACTAGCAAGAGCTCTGATAGTCTCAAGGCTAGACTACTGCAATACTCTCTTTGCATGAACCACACCGACCAATATCAAAAAGCTTCAGATTATCCAAAATATGGATCTTAGAGTGGCACCTAAACATCCCAAAGAAAGACCAGCCAGGAGAAATCTACACTGGCTTCCAATGAGAGAACGCATTCTGTTCAAAACCTTGCCCATAACTCATAAATGCCTTGCCAATATGGCCCCATGATATCTCACAAGCAAATTCTCGAAGCCTCAATTCACTAGACCAACACCTTTCCAACTATGCCCACCTCCTCTCGATACGAAGATTCAAGCTGCAGAGAGCCGGTGGCTCCAGTTTCTCAGTAGTTGCAGCTAAACAGTGGAATGCCACTATCATTAAGAGCTGAACCTTCATTCACAAAGGCTTCAAAACTTGTCTCTTTTCTCAAGACAAATATTCTGCGTGAGCAATTAGCAGTAATATATATAATCAAAGCAATAAGATTTTATCCAACATTTTGATTGCAAGTACTGTGTTTTTACCTATATTGTGCAATTATCACTGTCTGTATTCCATTAAACAAGCTCCTTGATGCCCATGGGCTGAGTTTGTGATATAAATGAAACTAAATACATAAATAAATAAAATTGGTCCCAGAAAATGTAAGTCTCAGTTCATATTGTCTGTACAAAATACCTTGTTAACTGCTCTCTGCAGCCATAAATCTCCCCACTGGCTCCCGGTTGCTGCAAGGATCAAATTAAAATCCATCTGCATCATCCATAATGCTGCCTGGGGCTGGGGCCAACGCTTTCTAAAACTGGCTCTCACTAAATACTCTCCCTCCAGATCGTTACGTTCTTCCGGCACCAACTATCTGTGTGTCAAACGCTTCGCTAAACAGCACGCTGGTGGCTGATCTCTTTCCTCTGCAAGCTTCATCCTATGGAACAGCCTCCCCCTTCCTATTTGTCTTGAGCTGGTTCTCCTCAAATTCAGCAAGCGCCTCAAGAACTTCTTTTTCACCTCCTCCTTCCCTTCCTCCCTCCTCTGCTAAACCCCACAGTTGTTTAGATTGGTGACCAGGTCCCTTATGTGTCCTACAGGCTCCTGGCCTCCCACACCCATTTGCCTTCAGCCTCCGACCGCTCCCAGCACTTGCCTTGGCACCACAGGCCTGCACTTACTTAGTGGCATGTTGACCACTCTCACCAAGTCACTTAACAGCTGCTTACTCCCTAGCACTTCCCTCTTTATGCACCGAGCACTAACCCCCCACTTCCTCATCCATTCACTCTTTCTGCACTTGCACATTTTGAATGCTCACAAGGCCTAGTAGGTCCGCCTCTATCATTCATTGCTATATTTGCTTTCTCTCCCATGTACCCTCCCTGTTGCCAAGTTGGCGCTTTGAAACACAATTTACTTGATGTATAAACGCCTTACAAATGTACAATAAATACAATTTGACAAAAATCTCAGTGTCCTCAGAAAATTGTTCATGCCAGTTTCAACCTCCTCCACAATTTCTCCAAACACTTTTAACATTGCCATGCAAGTTTCACTTTGTCCAAGTTAGTATATTGTCACATCATAATTGTACAAACAACCTACCCTGCTGATTCCCCATTGCCGCCCAAAAATTACGAATTTGGTGTCTAGTTGACCATGCTAGTTATTCGCTACTCCCAGACAAATTACCAGATGACAGTTTCACGTTACCCCCTAAATATTCTCAGGCCAATTTCAATGGTGTCAGATGATGATTATGATTGGTAATTTATAATGCGCATAATACCGGGGGGTTTCTAAGTGCGGACCCAGCGATCGAACTTGTGTTGCTCTGCATCGTCTTGCTTCCAAGGCGACCGCGTTGCCCCTTAGCTATCCTCCCGAGACCTCCTCATACCGGTATGGGGTATTTATAACAATGAAGGTCTTGTTATGCTAACAATATCCATTTACTTTATACCAGTTTATCATCTGGTATTTCCTTTTCCTGTCAAAGGACAGTGATTTGCTGTAAAGCAACTAAGCCAAGACAGCCTGTACTAATGCACCGGAATGTTGGCAAAAAGTGTTCACTAGAAAATAAAACATGACTGGGCTGCCTTCTGAATACAGTGAGCTGGAGAAACATTGGGTTGCATGTTCTGCTGGTAGTTGTAACTTTTGAAAATGTAGAGGTAAGCCCACAGTGGCATGTTTTACTTTGGATTTAAAGTGTGCTTCCATGATAACCCAATTGCAAGTCATATTTTCAAAAGTGTTAGCAATGCCATTAACCAACAGAAAGCCTTGGATATATTTGAAACACAAGAATCCCAGTTCCACGTTTGGTAAATGATGTGTTTTAGCCACAAGGTCTTAGCATGGGTGCATTGGCAACCAGGCATTTATTCTTCATGATGTTTTGTACAGCACCAGATGCTGTTTGGTCACTAACCAATACTATAAGTATTGTTCCAAGATTGGGGCCAGTCGAGTTTTCTCAATCAGGCCTTAAACTTGAGGAGCAAAAGTTTAGTGGAAAGTGACTGGGAACTAGTTCAAAATAAACTGGCTATTGGTTATATTAAATTAGCATTAATTATAAACATTTATAAAATCTTGAAACAAATGTCATTTTTGATTTTAAACATGCATTGCAAAGTGGAGCAAATCACTTTTAATTTAAGAAACCTCCAAAAACAGGAATACTTCAATTTAATAGTTGGTGTAGGCAGAAGTGCACTACCTCTCAGGCCTCGACTTGGTTTCAGCAAAATGATGACAATATTTGTTAGTTGGTGTTGCATTTCAAATACAAATGATATGATAGTGTCAGGATGGGTGGTTGTTACATTTCTCTTAACTGCAGCAATTAGCACCTTGTGATCTTGGATGCACAATATATTCTGAGCTATTATGTTCATCTGAAGAAAGGCATGGCAATCGCCACTGGCAGGTTGAAAGGGTCTCTAAGGTGAAGGCTTATGGTTCTTTCCTGCAGAAAGATGGCACTTGATGTTGCTATGCAGGGATCCCATGTGCCCGCCAGAGAAAATGCCAAAGAAAACATCTTATTTAAGGAAAGCAATTGATTTGTTCCCTTACCTCTCTATACTGTCACTCAAATAAAGTCACTATTGAGTTGGTTAATACGAACATCTTATATTTATAGCACTCACAGCTGTAGCGCAAGGCCGTGGAAAAGATCCTACTCCAATAATGTTTCAGTGGGGGGGATATATCAATCAGTGCTGGCATTTTAATTGACACATGTTAATCAATTGTAATGCGCTACTGTTTGCATTGAGATAAAAGGGGAAGCCCTAAAAATGTACTGGTCCCTGAGTAAGAATTCATTGCAACATAACAGCATCACCATATACTCTGTTTTTATAATTGGGACTTCAAAATATAGAAATATTTTTGTGTCTAGTGGACTTTGGCTCTTATTAATGGAATGTATTGCATGGAAAGTCGGGGCATTGGACGCCAACTCGCGTGCAAAACCCTGTTGGGTCGATTCGTGGAACCGTCTGCGTGGGACTTTTTCGTACTCTGCAGGGATTTCGCATAGGCTCGGCACGTCTCTGCGAGAGGCCAAGTGCCTTTGCGCGAGACACCTCACAGAGCATGGGCGTGGCCTGCACGTTGAACAGATTAAGGGGCAGAACTTGCAAAATGCGTAAGAAGAAGGGACAATGTGGGAATTCCTAGGGACGGCCTGTGCGAGGCGATCACACACCTACAACTGCACAGGTAAAATTGTATTTATTTATCTGACCGCACAACCTCACATCGGGAAAATGACCACGCAAAGCTCTCGATGTAACCGCCACCCAAAAACCAGCGTACAGGCACTTGTACGTAAGAATCACTGCGAAGAGATAAGATCGCATGTTGGATTTAGAGTGTGTGCATGCAGTCAGTGTTCCGATAGAAGTTAGGCTTGTGCTTAAGCAGTGTAGCTGGGTGCAGAAATAGTTTACGGGGGTTTGCACGCATATTTTCCCGGGAAATGTTAACTTTTACGATACATGTTATGCATGTTGATGGGGTGCTGTGAATAATTTCGAGGGACACTATGCAGTGTAGCCGGGGTGCTGGGTTGGTTGCGGGAGACCCCACACAGGATTACAGGGGTGCATGAGTTTGCACCCGAGAACCGCGGGCAGGTAGGTATCAGTGGCTGTATCTGCTTTGCAGCGGGAGCGTGTCAGGGGCATTCCTGCCACAACTTGCCTATAGGGTTACTTTACGGGGACAATAACACGAATACGCGGAGTACGCAGAAAAACATATGCTTGCTGCCTCATGCAGAGTCATTCTCAGCAAGCAGACTTTGCAGGATCTATACACACTTTTCCATGCACCGGGCCTTTTATCCAACATAGCTAAAGCAAAACATAGTAAACGTAGAGTGAATAAAGCTGAACAATAACTTGTTGATCTGGGTTTCTCACCGCACCTGACATTGTAGAGCTGTTTTTAACAACATGCTGTTACCTTAAGGAGTCTTTTGAATACTTTCTCAATATTGTGATAACTGCGGTATACCATCACCTTGACAGCAGGTTATCACACCGCTGCAAAATCAAAATCATGACATGCCTATTTCACACTGCCTCAAATAAGAATAAAATCATCGACAAACATATGGCATGGTTCTAGGATGTTAAGGGGACTAGTAATAGACCAGGTACAAAACTATCATGAAAAAAACTACCCGTATTGTTTCCCTTGCGGTACTACCTAAATATGTGCCCATAAATCAACACATACTCACATGCAACTCTACTAGCAGACCCTAATTCTAACACCTGCACATTATTCTACATATCATGCTACAAGTTTAAAATCACTAACTGGTAGAACATTTTAAAAAGTTCAAGCAAGATGCATGTTTATAATGTCCATTTGCAATTCCCGACTACAGAATACGATATCTCAAAAATAATGTATCTATTTATTTTGTATTCTGTATTGGGATTCCTCTGGTATGTGTTCTTTTTTCAGCTACAAGTTAAAACAAAACACAAGATTCAATGAAACATGACATATCAAAAAGCTGACTAATAAAAAAAAAACTTTGATGAAAAGTTAAAACGATACACAGAAATGACATTTAAGAATAAGGAGAGCGAAGCTCGCAGCCTTGGAAGATGAAACTCCAAAACCAATTAAAAAAAACATTTATTTAATTGTTTTTTTATATTTAATATATAATTAAGAAACATACTAATTCAAGGCCTTCTGTCTTAACAGTCACGCCCTTTAACTGTATTGAGCAGTTGCAAATACCATATAAGCAGACAAAGAATGTGTTAAAAATGGCATAGCGAAATTTAAGGTACGAATCCCAACAACCGTTAAAATCGGTTTCAAATACACACGCCTTGACCTCAAGATTTGATCACAAATCAGAACAAAGCATAGGACCTTTTCTTTAGCCATCCCATACATTGGGCAAACGTCAGAAACAGAGTTGCTCCAAGATTGTGCCAAAAAAGCAACCAGGAAAAGGCCATTCTCAACCGCAGGTACGGATAGCTTTCAAACGGGGGGGGGGTGACATTGGGCCTCATTAGGACCCAGGCGGTAAGGGGTTTACGGTGGCGTAAACAGCGCCGACCCTTACCGCCTGATTCCGAGGTCCCTTAGCGCCATGGCGGATTTAACACCTGCTTTTAGCAGGTGTTAAAATCCATGGCGCTAAGGGACCATGTTGTTAATTATGCCACCGTAATTTACAGTGGCGTAATTAACGCCTTCCCCACTCCCATTATGCCCTATGGGGCAAACATGGGAATGGGGAAGGGTAAATAGGGATTGGGGACTTACCGCCCCGCCAACCTCGGAATGGGGCGGTAAGTCCGCCAACCACCATGGCGTAAACGTAGTTTACGCCATGGTGGTAAAGGTACGACCCAGGCGGTAACTTACCGCCTGGGTCGTAATGAGGCCCATTGTGTCTAAATATTGCTTAAATCAAAGCTCTCTATTGTGAATGAGATAATCAAAACCCATTCTCCGCTTAGTGGCATCTACCAAATGTTGCTCCCGTGCTCTCAGCTTTGCTATCATTTTTACTTGGCTCAAAGCTGTGCGACTACTACCCCTGGAACTATCCCACAACTCAGATACGCCCAAGACAGAAAGCATATTTTTAATGTGAGCAAACCATTTAAGGCTCTTCCCTCCGTCCAAGGACATAAGATGTAGCAACACATCCCTGCACTTTCCCAGGTCCGGTTGCTACCAAAGGTTTATCCAAAGGAGAACAGGACTAAACAGGACTAAACATGGCATGGGCACCTATTGGGATGGTATCAAACTCTAAATGAGTAACTGCTGAAGGAGCACTCAAAGGGAGTAAGAGCAGGTGCTTCAAACATCTATTTTCTTTAGTATTCAACGGTCCCACATTGGAGTACCCTTAAAGCTCCTAACCCTACAAAACAGCTGGTAGAATCTGCTTACCATTTAAATCCAGGGTCGGGGACATAGCACTGCTTCCAGGACGGAAGAAATAAGACTTAATGGCCACTTAACTTTTCCAGATAGATCACTGCTTTATCAATCTGGGCCACCAAGCCAGGGTGCTCTTGGAACCTTTCTCCCAGATAATCAAAGTGGTCAACCTGCTCAATTAGGACACCATCCGCTTTCAGCCAAATTAATCTGTGCTTTGAATAATGAGGGCTAAACACCATCGACTTTGTTTTGTCTACATTCAAATTAAGTTGGAGCTCTTTGCATGTGGTCTGACAAATGGATAGAGACGTCTCTAGACCCTGTGGAGTAGTTGCTATCAGAACCACGTCATCGGCATAGAATAGGGCTGGGTATTTACCAGAAGCCAATTTCGGGCAGTCTTGGCACCCATTCAATAATACATACATTATTTCCTGAATATATATATTAAAAAAGAAGTGGGGCCAAGAAACAACCCTGTCTAACTCCAACAGTCACCTCAAACTGAGTGGCCAGCTCTCCACCTAACACATATCGAACACATGCATTCGTATCTGAATATAACTGAATTATTACAGAGATCAGGCTAGGGGGGGCACGAGTTCATATCTGCCACAGTGTCGCCCTTGAGACAGAGTCAAATGTGCTTCTTAAATCTAAAAATAAAACCTAAAAATTAATTTTCCACAAGACTGTGTACTTTTGGATCAGCAAAAAAAAATATTAAACACTGATCCAAGGATCCTCTGTTTTTCTTGATCCCTATCTGGATATCGCTGATTATATTGTTTTTCTCCACCCACTCTTGAAGATGGTTCAGTAGAATCTTGCCAAATAACTTTCCAACACCATCTAACAGAGAGATCAGTCGGTAGTTTGAAGGGTTGCCCCTACCTCCTTTTCAATAGAGTTAGACAATCACTGCTTTGCTCCAATAATCAGAGGTTGTCCCTAAGGCAAGAACAGCATTAAAAAGTTTACACAAAATAGGAGCCCAGACTGTCATCTCGTTTTTAAACAAGTCATTCAGTATTAAATCTGGATCAGCAGCCCTGCCACTTTTCAAAGTACTCAAGGCAAACTGCACCGCTTTCACAGTAATATACAGAGAGTCTGTACCAGACACAATAGGTAAAACACAGGAAAGGGAAATGGGGAAAGTATCACAATACAAGCCGGAAAAATGTGATCTCCAGGATTCACCACTAAAACAACATAAAAGGGACTGATCCACTTTAAGGTCCCGGTCGGAGACCATTTTCCAAAAAAGGGAATTATCCTCTGATTTGAGTGCATTATGCAATGTCCCCCATCTCTCCGCAGTGAACTCTTTCTTTTTGGAGGTAATTAAACTCTTATAATTAGCTCTAAGTACATGCGTTCTTCTTTACTTATTTGGAACATTCCCGAAGTGTATTGAGCAAGTAAAGGAGAACACATTTCAAAGTAACTCTAATACAGAACATCAAATTAACAGATTTGTAATTTTGAGATTTTGGATTTTGTAATGTGGAAATACATATGGTGTGCATATGTTATTAACAAGAATGTGAGATCTCCTCTCCTGAGAATGAACATGGTTGAAATAACCTGTTGTATGGCTTACTGCGAGGCGCTACATTTTACAAAATTAACAAGCTGGTGGGAGCCCCTCCACTGAAGACGAACATGGCTCAAATAATATGTTCTATGTTATGTCTTCCACTCAGTAGGTTTACCGCCACTGTTCAGCTCACTGACCCTTCACAGAGGAGAAATATCCATTTCATATCAGTCTCGTCCCGCCCACAATGCAATCCAGCATTGAAATGCTAGGCAAATCTACTCTGATCAAAACAAAATCCACAACCCCAGAGACTTGTTTCAGTCTTGTTGATCCTCCTCAGTCAGGTGAAGCTGAGCTTCCTCAAGGCACAGTAAGCAAGGGCTCCTTGTCGGAATTACCTCCCGTGGCTCAGGGTGAGTCACCGCATTTTACAAAATTAACAAGAGTGTAGGAGCCCCTCTACTAAGAATGAACATGGCTCAAATAACCTTTTATTTGGAATGTCTTTGACTCAGGAGGGTCTACAACCACCCTTTAGCTAATTGACCCTGCATATACTGTGCCTGACATTGTTACCTGCGAATCCTTTGAAAGTTATGGTATTATATCTAGAATAACGTACAGACGTTGGCACATATACCTCTTATAATTACATCGATCCAGCAGAGTTTAGTAATATGTAGAATTGCATTCAATGAACAAAGGCACAGTTTTGCATACCATGTGAATACGTGTTGATTCGTGCACATGTGTTTAGGTAGTAGATTGAGGGAGAAGGTACGGATTGCTCGGTTCAAGATCAGCATAACATCATGCCACGTAATTGACCAGAGCGTTACCAGCCTGTTTCAAATGGGCCCACACAATTATCATGCCAGCTTTACATTTCATCCAGAAAATGACAGGCTGGATTTTCATTGCCCAGAGAAAATAGTCTCACAGCAGTTTTACTCTGTCTACAAATTATTCTTTTTTTGATATAAAAGAGTTATATTAGAGAGTTCAAATGGGATTATTAATGTATCCCACACATTGGCCCTCATTACAACCCAGGCGGTAAGTGTTTAACGGCGCCGTAAAGAGCGTCAGCGCCGTTAAACACTTACCGCCTGATTACAAGGTCCCTTAGCGGGATGGTGACTTTAACGCCTGCTTTTTGCAGCCGTTAAAAACCAACCCGCTAAGGGACCTTGGCGATAATTACGGCAACCGTAATTTACGGTGCCGTAATTATCGCCTTCCCCATTCCCATTATGCCCTATGGGGCAAAAATGGGAATGGGGAAGGGGCCATTGGTGAATGGGGAATTACCGCCCCACTCACCTTGTAATGGGGTGGTAATTCCGCCATCCACCATGGCGGAATCGTAACCTTAGCGGCATGGACCATGGTGCTAATAGCACCATGGTCCTCCGCCAAGGTTGTAATGAGGGCCATTGTCGAAATCCTTAACAATGGATGAAACATGGTATACTAAAGTCTGAGTCAACACTTGATTTGTGCCATGGAACCTTGAGAAAAATGTATTGTGAAGAAAAATGAAAACCCTCTGTTCAGAGGTAGACCTCTGTGATGTAAATGTTATTGAAGCCATCTTGCAATATCTTGGTAATTCCCGGGGAACACAAGCATGGAAAAACATTAAAATGCCTATCAACAATACATGCATGTATGAAATTCCACTTGTTACGCAATGCCACTAAATGCTCTAAATACTTTGTTGTTCCGAAATAGTGCCTTCAGCTACATTCAATTGGCCAAAGGCTTGGCTATCATCGCCCAAACCTCAGGCGCATGCTTAATGGGCAGTGACGCATTGCTTCTCACAGCGTCATGACACTATTTGGCTACACACATATCCAGAACAAACAACTGACACAGTTCATCCCATGCCACCTTACAAGCATGCACACAGTATCCTGCAACATTACTGAGCTGGCAAACCCTGATAAGGGACATACCTCTATGCCGCTGCTATTTTATGCAATGGTTCACCCCACCTCTTGTAACCCAAGCATGCACTTCTATGATTGCATATCAATTACCAATATGAAAGAAGTTCCAGGTCTTTGCAATGTCAGGCCACAGTCTTCCAGAAGCCGTGACCGGTGCAAGACTACAATTCAAGACAGCCCCACTAGTACGAGGTCAAACCAGTGGAATATGAGCACTTTACAAAGGACATCTGATAGAAAAAAAACGATATTAGGTATTAAACATTCATTAATTCTATTTAAAACCAATTATGACTTGCATCTGATGATTACACAGCTATTCCAACACCATTGTTTCATATGTTCTGCAATGTTACAAATGTAACGGGCTCAGTCCCTAGCCATGATGCATGTTCCTACTCTCACCCCTTCAGTGCCGGGTATGCCTCATTCAATCCACCAATGCTCTTATGTAAAGGCACCTTACACTAGGCCCTCCTATGCTCTGTTATTTCCTACCTTTTAAGTCATTTTGATTCGAAATGACATCGATTTCCTAAATAAACGAAACAAATACATATTGTATAATGACAAGTAAGTGGATTCTGACAATTGTTTCGGCTTGTTGTGTTCAATACCAACAAGCCTGCTTCATGACATGGTTCTGGGGGCAAAGGTTTTTAAATATTTCCAAAGGCCGAATTCTGCCTCTCATAGTCTGTAAGGGCCTTTAACATGTATAATGGTGTGTACCGCAATCCTGGCGTGTTAGTTTCTTGTTGGGGCACTGGGCTGGTTATAGAGATTGGGTATAGCTCACAGTGGGTGTTACATTTTGCTGCAGATGACACTTTTCCGGCGACTGATTTTGAGCCGAAAAGTACGGTATACAGTGACTCTTGATGTGAGATTAAAATAAAACAACTCAGAAGCTCGTCCTTATTTCCTAAAACGTCGCGCATTGCAGTGGAATTAGTGTTTTGCAGTGACGCGTTTACTACAACAGACTTATTGCTCAAATCCACTTCTTCCGCCGGCCCACCATATGTGCAGGAAATTGACTTGATTGCCACAACAGGGCATCACTGTAAGTGGCATGAATCAAGCATGTGTGAGCTACACTTCCCAGTGTACCCATAACATGTTCACAAAGTTAAAGGGTGTCACAAATGTTCGTACTTCAATACTTTCTTTAGAACGGGTCTTTCATTTACAGTTTAGAATCGGATAAGTTACATGACACACAAATCATGCAACCTAGAACCTACACTGCAGATATGGCGGACTTTGAAATAAATAAGTGTGATCCTACCCCAGAATGTGTGTTCATTGAGACTGAGGCATTGCTTGAGGGGCGGGGGGTCGGGAGAGGGCCATAGCCCCGGGTCCTTTGGTTGTAGCCTCAGATAGAAGCTCAGGGGCTACAACCAAAAGGCTAGCCAGACCCGGGTCCGACAGTCCTGACATTAGCATAGCCCCAGATCCTTTCCAGACCTAGCAACGCCTCTGAGATTTTATCAGCCGTATTATCTAAGATTTGCACCCCTGTTAAAAATGGAGACCATGCACTTGGCACCCTTTTTTGCAGCTTGTGCAATAATGGAACACACGGGTTTGCGTCAATCCGTCTTACACAACGATGGCTGCAATTGAGTGAAATGCTGTTGCATTTTCTTATGCCTCCTTGATAGAGAACACATCAAGTAGATCTTGATCAAAATTGAACTACGATCCTCACATACAACATTTTGAAATAAAGCAAAGAAATAAGGGAAGAAAATAGCACACAACCAGATTTTTCATTTTTTTCTGTGATACTGCTGCCTGGAGCCGTATTGACCGACAAGAAGGATTAACACTGGTTGCCAAATAGACACACATGCTTGTCATAAATATGATAGTTTTGTCCATGTACTATAGTAGTTTGTTTTTTCATCAATATGCATAACTCAACATGTTGGAGCGCAATACATCTATTGCTTACTTTGGTACGTCCATCTTCTTGGTTATCCCATTCATTAATTAGAAAGATTTCCGTTTGAGTCAAGATCTTGGGTCACGGATGTATCCCTTGGAGGTACAAGTGTGATTACGTTGTGCCCCAGCAAAGGGACGTGCATCAGGCCTCAGGAACATGCATCCTGCCACAGGAACACGTGCCAGGCCCTAGGAACATGCATCAGGCCTCATGGTACCAATGGGACTCTGCATCAGGCCTCAGGAACATGCATCAGGCCTCATGGCACCAATGGGACCCTGCATCAGGCCTCAGGAACATGCATCAGGCCTCATGGTACCAATGGGACCCTGCATCAGGCCTCAGGAACATGCATCAGGCCTCATGGTACCAATGGGACCCTGCATCAGGCCTCAGGAACATGCATCAGGCCTCATGGCATTAATGGGACCCTGCATCAGGCCTCAGGAACATGCATCAGGCCTCATGGTACCAATGGGACTCTGCATCAGGCCTCAGGAACATGCATCAGGCCTCATGGTATCAATGGGACTTATTTTGCCCCAGTAAAGATGCAGTACTACCACTTGTCATTTTCCCTTTCCCAAACTGCAACTATTATTCCTGTCAGTCATGGTCACGTGCATGTCTCGTGGGACTCTGGTGGCTTTGGCTCGAGACAAACACCCCACAATGGACTCTTGCCCTCACTGGTTTGCTGTTTGATGCTTTGACTCTTGGGCCTAATTCACAGAGGGTTTTCCAATGGGGATTTGCCATTCTAAAACACTTCTGTGAACTAGGGCCTTAGGCCTGGTGTTTATTTAAACTGAGCCTCCTCCTAACTTGTCCCTGTATTTTGATTTTCTAAAATGATTTCTGCCCTACTGGTTTCATCACTGCCCACTATGATTAGCCAGCCAGCTAGTAAAACTGTATTTAGGATATACATATCCATAAAAGCAACACTGTCACAAAATATTAAACACACTTTTCCCTAAAATAATGCTAACAATAAAGTGAACATTTGTTTGCAAAAGAAATGATGTATACTACACCGCTAAATTAAAAACTCGTTAAAACAATACAAATCGAGGCATTAAAACCTCTTTCTATCCATCTCCCTCAGGCCGCACCATTACACTCTGGTTTGGCCGCCCAGCACTTAAAATGGGAAATCGCGACCTCACTGCTGACCAACAACGTGATCCTGCAGTTTCCTCTGGCACATTTGAATGGCCCTACACACACTGGCCCTCATTACGACCCTGGCGGAAATCGAAAAACGATGGCGGAAATGCAATACCGCCATCGAATAGCGCTCGGTGCGATTATGACCCGTCACCGTAAAGTACGATGCCATTAGCGACACCGTAGTGAACGCCACCGCTAACTGCACCAAGTACGCGCAAGCGCGCCATGCGAAACCGTAATTACCACCATGGCGCAACGGTACGCGAATGCTGACCCTAGCGGACATATACCTAACGCCATCAAGCATGGCGGAAAGTACCATTCCGCCATGGTGAGAAGTACGGCATCGCGAACCAACCGTAAAAGGCCCTACTGAGTGCCTGTACACCACTCCCTGCCCACATTGCACAACTCCTTGTAGGTGCAATGAAGTCACACAATGCAACCAGTGAAATGTACAAGTCACCCATGCATGCCAACGAACAAATGAATCTAGGGGCTCCAAGTGCCTTGTGAGTGGCCATCCATATTTGCCATGGCACCATTGCCGTACTGATGCAGCACAGGCATGTGAAGGTTCAAGTACAGCAACATGAACTGAAATATGAGACAAACAAAAACAGGCCCCACATCGCTTGACACCAGTGAAAGGCAACATTCAAAGCAGCATCCTGAGAGAGACTGCACCAGCCCTGTACTCCTGCCAGTAAACAAACCAACCATCAGCATAGGCATGTACCACACAAGTTGGCAGAGTGACTGAGCAGCAAGGCTCATCTCAAGAGGGGCCAATGGGAGCTGCAGGGCACAGATGGCACGAATACAGAAGCCATTCCAATGGACATGACCTCAGTCTCCCTCCAAGAAACGCACGCAAACACAGGCACCTGTGACCAGCCATATTCTGATAATCACATCATTCCACCAATCCACCTGGCTGACCGGCATCTGTTGCACAAAAGCTAATCCCCCGCCCCTGAGCATGACATCATTAAAACAGTCATAATGGCAGCCCCTATCCCTGACCTCACTGGGCTTCGTAGGCAAACGCGCCCAGCACAGTACCACGCAACTATACTCAGAAGCCGGAACCCAATGCAGATCTTCTCACAATACATCGCTCCACAAATAGGAATATGCTACATTACTTGCAAAGAATAACGCTACACGGTCAATATAATAATCAAAATTTAATGCACAACAAAATCACCAAGCCCATACAGCTATTAGGTCATGAACTCCAAAATATATTTCATCACTGTGGGCTGCATCCGCAATAAATGACCAGCTTCTTCTTGTGTGACGCCCTGTTCCTTCATGGTACACAGGGGCTACATTCATGTTCAAAAAGGCAACATGGAAGCGCCTAGAACCGCAGGGCCGTCCCATTAGGTAGGCACTAGTCCAGCTGAAAGGTCGATATGTTGCTCCTAGCCACTAGTACTGCGTAAGGGCATGTGGCCCATTGGCGATCGTCCCATAAGATCGTAATGGTGCTCCACTGATTAACACGAAGCAGCAGGTGTCGGGAGTAAAAGCCATCTGCAGGAGTGGCATACAGATGGCAGCGGCAAAAGGGGAGGAGATACCTGTCACCCAAATGAAATGAAAAAGAATAGTATGGGCATCAGAACTTCATTTGAATCACTCACTTCAATGATCACACTAAATCCACAGCCATATGCATGCTAGCCCACTCAAAAGGATTATTCCCACCCAAAAATCACTTGCGAATCATAACTATATAAATCGAGGTGAAAACACCATTACAAAAGAGTGTTTGTGTGCATGCGTCTGTTAAAACAGAATCCATTAGATGGGATTAGTAACGTGCATAGACACAAGTGTTTGAAGGCGCGTCGAGACAGGGAGGGTTCAACAAGGGCAGATAGACGATGGTCCCACTATGGCAGCCCTGCATCA
Organism: Ambystoma mexicanum; assembly: GCF_040938575.1. Classification (NCBI taxonomy): domain Eukaryota; kingdom Metazoa; phylum Chordata; class Amphibia; order Caudata; family Ambystomatidae; genus Ambystoma; species Ambystoma mexicanum. The sequence goes on from NC_090937.1 coordinate 58,583,648, forward strand.
CATAGCGCAGGGGAAGTGGATAGATTCCAAAAAGCCCTGTACATGGCAAACTCACTATTAAATCATCTGTCCATGCATCCATAAATCATTCCCTCATCCCGGTATGAAAACGCCTGATTATTTACTCACATAACATGTGAAATTTCCATTGAGTCTGTGCGTAATGCAGTCTGCAAAATCCACTGTGCTCCAGCCCGGAATTCCAGTGTTGTGAAGTAACATGTATTTGGGAACGTCCTGCCTTATCGTCCACTACGCTATTGCGCATCCCACACTATTCATATCAATCATTGCATTCTCGCCATGGCCCCTGTCCGAAGGACATTAAACAATAGAACTTTATATCTGCAGTCAGACCTGTGGGCGTCTCCTCGCCGCTAGCTGAAAACCGAATGCGCTGTCCTTCGAATTCCTCATTTGCAACATCACGTCGAAAAGGCATCTGTGACCGCTTGAAATCACAAATCCATCCATGTAGTGCGGCAGTGTGTGAAAATGGCAACTGGCTTCACTCACAAATGGGACGCCCCGCCCGTCGGTGAACCTCGGTACAGTGCTGCATGAGGGTCCACCGTCAATCGAGTACTACATTCCACTGACCCTTCACAAGTTTGTTCACGACTGCAAAGATAGTATGGGAAACAATGGGACCATAGCAGAATGAACATATAAACCAATATTTCACTGCCATCGGGATTAAATACATGATTGTAATAGCAAGATGCCATGCGTCGAATTGCAGCGTTGTGTGCGGGACGTGCACGCCCAAAGGGGATTGCAGCTTGCACAGGTGGAATGAATCACCACAGGTGGAGGCTATACAGCCTGAAAACACATAAATTGCACACCCAACCTCCTCCCACAACCACACCCACTCCAAAATGCTACCGGCAGGACTAGCGATGTTGGCCCTGGGGGACCTGATAGCACTGCAAGTACTCCAACTTCAAGAAGAAGATGAACACCAACTACTACAACAACCGGCCGCACAGAGGAGACGCAGGAGGAGGAGGAGGGCAAGGCAGGGCCAGCAAGGCCCACCAGCACAGCCACTGCCACCACGCAGGCAGCCCGCAATCCCACGCCTCCGAGCACATCCGTTCAACCTCACTGATGAGCAGATCCACACCCTCTACCGTTTGGACCGGGACACCATAACCGCCATTGTGGACATGACACACGCTGACCTTGTCAGCATGATAGATAGCCCAACCGCCATCCCACCCCTACTGAAGGTGGTGTCTGTACTCCACTTCCTGGCCACAGGCACCTACCAGCACACAGTCGGACAGTTGCATGGCATTTCACAGCCACTGTTGTCACGGACACTATCGCAAGTGCTCGATGCCCTCCTGAAGCACGCAGACGACTACATCTCTCTACCACGCTCGGAGCAGGAGATTACGAACACAAAAGTGGGATTCCATGCACTTGCCAGCATACCGGGTTGCATTGGTGCCATCGACTGCACCCATGTGGAATTGGTTGTCCCACATGCCATGGAGGCCCAGTACTGCAACCGAAAACAATATCATTCTCTTAATGTACAAATGGTGCGTGACTCCAACAGGATCATTACACATTGTTGTGCCCGATTTCCTGGATCAACCCATGATTCTATGGTCTTGAGGAACTCTACAATACCACGCTACATGGAGCGACACGCAGGGAACAGATCCTGGCTACTCGGTGAGTCTCATTTCATGCATGATAATGTGGGGTATGTGATGCGGCAATGACCTGGCAGGAAGGGGGGGGGTGCGTACGTAGCAATGTCATTCCACAAACAACCTTTATTGTCCACATACAGGTGATGCCGGGTATCCACTGAAGAGATGGCTCCTTACACCACTCCGGAACCCACAGAACCAGCATGAGGAGGACTACAACCATGCCCACTCACGTACCCGTGTAGTCATAGAACAGGCATTCGGCCTACTGAAGACTCGTTTCCGCTGCCTCAGCAGGTCTGGCGGGGCACTCCTGTACCGCCATGAGAAGGTTGCAAAGATGGTCATGGCATGTGTCATGCTACACAACATGTGCGTACGTAGAAATGTGCCCATGCCCCCTGACGCAGAACTGCAAGCACCTGAAGATGGTCATGATGAGGGTGGGGATGTGGCAGCACCTCAAGGAGTCCGCGAGGCACAGGAGGGCCGTGAAATTCGTCAGATTCTCATAGATTCATGCTTCTAGCACTCACGCCTGGTGGCTGATACATGGACACGGGACTTGTGGCACTGTGTGTGTCTGGAACATGCACAATATGGACTGTACGCCTATGAAGGCCTCGTACACAAAGATCAATGTTCACACATCTCATTGGTTGATTGTGCAATGTTTATAGCATATGTGAAATTATGTTACACACCCCATCGACCCGCCACCCAAGTAAGCCCAACACACCCCCTCCACCCTCCTCCCTCCCCCCCGAACACCAGTGTCCAAAGATGCTCATTGTCAGTGGGCAGACGCTATTGCAAGCCCCCTCTCCGGGTATCAGGGGCACCCCTGCCTGTGGAGCGCAGGTTCCTCCCAGATCTACGTTGGGGGCTGCCCTGGACGGAACTTGCAACGGATGATGTCTCTGCCTGCTCACGTCCATGCATGTCCCTAAGGGTTTGTGAGAGCTCAGTGAGCACACGGCGCACAGCGGCAAGTTCAGCACATACGTCTTTGGACGTCGCATGCAGTTCCCCCCTCAGGCTCTCGGTGCTTCTCTCCATTTGTACTCTCAGGCTCTCGGTGCTTCTCTCCATTTGTACCCTCAGGCTCTCGGTGCTTCTCTCCATTTGTGCCCTTAGTGTCTCTGTACTTCTCTCCATTTCTGCCCTAAGTGTCTCAGTAGATGTTTCTATGGCTGCCTTAGTACCCCCACATTCATCAGCATGGTCCTTGAGGAGCGTGGCCAGTTGCTGCTGTTGCACGATCACCTGGTCGAGGGACTGTTGCCTCTGCTGTGCCATGGCCATTTGCGGTGGTGTCACAGAGGGGCTGATGACCTCATGTTGCCTTGCCACAGGGCTTGTGGGGGATGGCCAGTCGTCGTCTTGTGGGTGCCCCTGCGTGGTATCCTCATGGTGTACGGGATGAAACAAACAGGGGGATTGGGACAGGTCATGGATGGATCCTACATCGACATCACCGTTTTCTGTGTCGGAGCATGCTGCCATTAATGCAGTGTCACCTATGGTGCTGCTGCCACCAGAAGCAGTGCCTTCTGTGGAATCCATTGGGGGGACCTGTGGTGCTGCTGTTGTGGGCATGCTGGCTGCTGGGGTGCCTGTTGGAGTCCCCTCCTGTGTGCTGCCACTTGATTTGTGCTGCTGCCGTGTCTTGATCCGTGCAGCTGAGGTGGAGGGTCTTTGGCCGTTGGTCTTGGCCCTCTTTGCAGGTGTGCTGGTAGGGGTGTCCTGGAGCTCGTCGTTTGAATCGGACCCTGTGGTGGAGTAAAGGAGGGCGAGCGTTATTAATGGGTCTGTGGAAATTGGAATGGCAATGTATCACATGCATTGGGGTGGTACCTGAGGGTGATTTAGGTCAGGGCCTTGGAGGTGGTTTCATTTTTGTGTGGATTGAGGATGCAGTTGTTTTGCAGCCTGCAGTTAGGGTGTGCCTGCTGCACGTGTAGAGGGTGTTTTTAGGATTTTTAATTATTTATGTATTTAATGTGACTTTTAAAGTGCGCTATCAGGCCAATGTATGTGGACGTTCTCCTGGCCATGTGTTTCTGTTGCACTATGTGGACACATGGTACTTCACATGATTGGACATTGTGGATTTAGCATTGTTTTATTTGGGCCACCTACCTGATTCTTCGGATGTCTGCACTCCTTTCTCCATCCCTCCGACTCCCTCTACACTCTCCATTCCAATGGTGGAGGCACAGATTTCTTCCCAGGGGGTCAACTTGATGGGTGATTCCGATCCTCCCCCGGTAGCTGTGGCAATGTTACGGTTGGCGGATAGTATGCTCCGTACGCGTATCCGCAAGTCGTCCCATCGCTTTCTGCATTGCTGTGGGTTGCGGGGTGCGGTCCCCAACGCACTTACCCGCTGTGCCACCAGGGCCCATATGGCCTTCTTGTTCGCAAGTGCCGTCCTGGTCATTTGCGTCGAGAAGACGACGGCAGCATTCTCCTGGAGGGTCTCTGTGAGCACGGTGAGTTCCTCACGGGAGAAGTGGACCTGCCGCTTGCGGTCGCACGCTTTCTTCGCTACTTTTCCCATTTTTCTTGTTTTCACTAGGGTGGATGACGGGTTGGGTTGTGTCTCAGGGTAGTATTTTTAATGGTTGTGTGGGAATTCTGATTTTATAGGTGTACGGCGTGCTGTTTCCCGTTCCGGGACCATGTTTTTACTTCCGTTTCCGTATATTTACGGTCACCGTATTTTCCGATTGCCGCTCATTACGGTGACCGCTATGATGGGTGGCGGAATTGCACCTAGGGCGCCGTACGACGGCGGTGAGGGGCGTTTTGGGGACATTTCCGCCATTGCGGACTTTGCACTTCCGCCATGGCGTAGTGCTCGTGCCCGATGGGTCGGAATTAGCCGCACTTTACTCCGTCGTGCAATGGCGGAAACGCTATTTACGCTATGGCGGTCAGGTCAGTTACTTTCCGCCAGGGTCGTAATGAGGGCCACTGCCTGCAATTTCCTCAATCACACCAATGTGTACAAAATCAGAAATAATACTCTTCAAAGCCTGTTCACCTTCAACCAAAATGTTATACTGCAGAATATGCAGTAATTTAACACCTGGTTTCAGCCCTATTTTAACAGGTTCAGTTTGTAAAATACCAACATCATTGTCATTAACCGCCCACAAACATGTCAGAACTTTATTCAATTCAAGTGGTAAAGGTCAAGACAAAAATTGGGGAACAGAAGTTTGTTGAGGTGAAATCGTTAAATGCACTCCATCCGGAGAACAGAAAATTACAGCATTCAATTCTTTCAACAAATTTAACCCCAACAAATGTTTGCCTCAATTTGTCGTCAAAAGGAATGTACATGAATCAGTAAATGGCCCCAGTGAAATCGGTACCGGCTGAGAGACCGGACTAACCACTGGCGTACCAGAGAACCCTTCAGAAATGTTGTTCTGCCCTGACAGGGAAATATCCGTATCCCATGAATGATCAATAGAACACTTCTGTGCTCCTGTATCTATCAAAAATAGATGCTTCCTATTCCCCACTTGCATCTCAACGTATGGCCCTTTCTGATCGACGGGAATAGGTACTGGTTCCAGACTCTGCTTCAGGCTGTCCTAGCGGAACAGTATATCATAAAATGCAAGATCTTCAGAAAAATAAACAGTCGAAGGATTATCAAAAATGTTCCCACTATTGACACCATGTTGCTGACTATCCTGTGAAGGTGACTGTTGATTCTGAGCGAATTGACTTCTACCAGGACCCCCTATCCCAGGACGGCCTCTGGATCGTCTACCCATTACACCATATGTGTTATTCGATCTCTGCTGAAGGATCGGCATTGTGCTCGCCAATGACCTTTCTGTCTACAATAGGCAGATTCGTTCATGTGTACAGGAACCAGTTGCGTATTACTTTGTGGTGTAAATTGACCTCTAAATTGGGTATTCCCACCTCTGGCTCCTCTAACTATCTGCTGCAACAATACTTTTGTTATCAAGTCTCCCGTCTTCTTTTCTACCTTCTCTTTTTTAGTATTTACCCTATTCCCATATTACTGAGCCATATGTAATACTTCAGACTACGATTTCGCTTGCCAAGAGCTTTCGGAAGTCATCATTTGTGATTGGATTTCAGGCAACAATCTGCACACAAATCTGTCTACAAACAGCCTTTTCCCTGCCTGACTCTGTACTTAAATCCTGAACACTTAAATCTGCCAACACTTGTTCAAATCGATTAAAAAAATCAGTAGCACCTTCAGACTTTCCTTGGATGCAAGCTGTAAGATTGTCCCAAACTATTCTTCTTTCTGGAACCAAAGTTTTCAATTGGGAGGAACCTCTCTCATCGGCATTTGTAAAATAGGCAATTCTGAGTGTTTATTAAGCAACAAAGCTAAATCTAGTGACAAAGTAGTCAAAGCAATATCGGGTGAAAATGCTCTCTTATAAATGACCATCAATTCTGCGGAACAACAAACCTTTCTCTTCATAAGCTCATCTTGTAGATACTCTACCATCACCTGTAACACTTTCCTTTGTATTGCCAGTGCATACTGACTAAGTTTTTCATGCACTTCAATGGGAGAAATTGAAACATCCAAAATCCATCTAAGAGCATCTCATGTGCAAATGCGCGTTTCTTCACTCATTGATTTCAGTGAAGGAAGAAAACGTTTCTACACATATGAGGCTTCCAGTCTATTACCATCTAATTCATCATTTTGTAACCGATCCAGCTCCCTCTTGAACTCAAATACATTCTAAACATGCTCATGTACTTTCACTGCAGTGTCCGTTGAGCGAGCAAGGACATTCAAGTCCCTCAACCCTTGTGGGACATTCATGTCCGTTAAATCACTCCAACTCGCAAATAAAACAGCTGATTCTTCACCCTCTTCTATATATGTTTTAGCCGATGTATACAATTCTCTTTTTCTAGCTTTGGATACTCTGCTACAAGTTACTTTTCTTGAATCAACTCCCGCCCCTTCAACCTCTACAAGTGGAGCAGAACCACTTGGAAAAGAAAGTTCCGACAAATCGTTTTCAACCGGTAGTGGAGACACTACCACTGGCGGTGGAGACGGAATTAAGGGAACAGCAACTATCGTAAGGGTGGAGGTGCAGGAGGAGGAGCAACAACGGGAAGAGGAACAACAAGAGGAGGAGCAACAGCAGGAAGAGGAGAAGCAACATCGGGAGGAGGTGCAACAGTGGGAGGAGGTACATAAGGAGGAGGCACAGTCGCAACAGTTCTATGTTCATTCAATAGATTATTAATCGGTTCATCTGAGGTATGAAAATCCTGAGACGGATATATTTTCTGTACTCCAATTTGAAAAGCCCTATCCATACTTCTAATAGATTCTGACTGTTATGCTGATCATATAATAATGCTTTTTCAGTATTTGACATTTGTCTACGTGCATGTTTCTCTTTACTCTTAAATTGCTGCATAGCTTCCTTTTTCCAATCTTTAATTACATCAAATGCTGCAGGCCTTGCCTTTTTCTTCAACAATATAGACTCTAAATACTCTATACAGGTAATTTCAAAACTACCATGAACTGGCCACTGAAGTTCGGAATCATGTCTAGTTTGTCTGTGCCAAATATCATTAAATACAATTCTATTTAGGCCGTACTTACAGTACATTAAACAAGCTGGCGACCCAACGGGTGGCGTCAGTTGGCCTCATCCCAAAGATTGTCTAACTCTGCGGAATAAAACCCTGAAACAGGAAAACAATTTCCCAGGCATGTCAGATTACTGGTGTCGTACTCATGAGAACAAAACTGCAACCAATATCAGGATTCTTAGGAATCGGGGCACGACTCAACTGATTTCAAATTCTAGAGAGGTTCAATCGGATTACAAAGGAGCATCGTGGTTGGCGATTTTGGCAAAAATACCCGCCTCGATATGGGGACCCTCGTCAAGATGTCCTCTCCAACCGATTGCTCACCGTCCAGGGGCCGGATCATGCAGTACTGTCGAGGTGTTGCGTCTCATGCAAGGGGCCCCTTCACTCTCCGATCCTTGTCCGATAGCTGTGTTTCCTTTTCAGCGAGGTGACATCAATCTTGAGGGTCCCTATTCGGGCGCCATCTGAAAGAACAAAAGGAAATATCAAGGCTTAGTACCAACAAAATGAAATACAACACTCTCGAGTTCAGAGTTACATGTATACTTTTTAATCAAAGTTCAGAACACAGATAGCTATCTGGCTCTCAAGCGCCTCGCAGTGTGTACCAGCCGACACTGTGAGGGAAGAGAGAGCTGGACATCCCAAAGCATGCTCTATTTATAACCCATCCTGGGCATTGTCTAGCCCTTCTCCAAATTAATAAGTTACATACAAGGGTTCATGCCCAGTTCACATGACAAATATGACAATATTGTTTAACACATTTAACATGTTTACTTGTCCATGAAGATTCAATGGCGATGTTGGTTCTCCAGCTTAAAGTAAGTCCAGTTTCAAGAAACAGATTCAATGGGTGATTGCAAAGGCACATGGTTTCGATTGTCCACCTTTCAGTCCCAGTGTTTAAATAAGGATGAAGCTGCAGGTGCAGACAACACTTTGAATTGCAGTTCATTTCGGCTACAAGGTCTCTTTCCACAGAACAAACATTCTGCTCTCAGCAGCCTTAATGTTGACATAGCTCAAAGTCCATTCAGCTCTGCTGCTGCCGAAAACACAATTTAACATTTTAAGAAAGAAAGTAGGAGTTAGAATCAAAATGGCAGATGGTTCTAAAATGGCGGCAAAGTCAACTCTATTTAGATCTGTTTAACACTGTTTTTAATACAAATGCGAATGCGCTTAGGTCAATGTTCATAATCAGGCGGTTATATGCAAAATACAGTTTTACACGTCTTTCTTTGCAGGCATTCGGATGCTGAGTTCTTCACGGGTCACGGAACGCATGTGTGCAGAGCAATAAAGACAGGCGTTAGAAGTGCTGCTGTGTTGAACCAGGATGCAGGGGCAGGTCTCATCGCAGAGGTGAGTTCCAAGGTAAGCAGACACTCCACTAGGTTGACTTTGTTTCACGTGCTGTTTCTTCTTCTTCTTTGCAGGGCGAAGGATGTCGGTAAGCATTATGCTGCTTCAGCAGTTACAACCCAAAGCAGGATAGAAAGGCTTATATAGCCAGCCACACCCAGCAGCTGGAAAGGACCTCCCATGATTCTTTGCCTGCAGTAAACTTAACCTCTCAATGTCTGTGGCAGCCATAACAATATTGGGTGTACGCAACACTTATTCCTTAAAATGTTTGTGGATTCAGCAGAGCCAAGCGCACCATACCTGCGCCCACTTTCCCCTTTCATTTTGGTCAGTTTTCCTATACCTATGTGTTCTGAGGGACAACCCCTCCCGGAATGGCAAGCAAGGGTGCACCTGTAGGGAGGTTTAGGAATAGCTAAGGAGCACAGGCTATACTAGCCAAAGTGTAGGATCTTTTAAGGAATCCTTGTGCATAAAAGTACAATGGATGTGCAAGGCGCCACTGCTAAGTTAAGCAAGTACTCACCACCGCTTGGCACACTCCGGACCAAACTTCACCAGTTCAGTAGAGGTCGTTGATAGGTTAAAACCCTGCCATTGCTCCTCGTTACGGCTCTCAGGGACTGCAAACTGGACAGTCGTCCATGACGGGACAGTAGCTTTTACTCTACTCATGAAGGGAGGACGAAGAAAATTCTGGTGCAGCAGGACTCAGGGCTCAGGGGAGCAGGCATGTAAGACACCCAAGGTGATTGTCCCCATTGCATAGTGACCGGGGACCACACAGGCCCGTGGCATGGCGCACTCTCCTAATTTGTGACCCAGATGAGCTAGGACTTTGAAATTTGGCAGTAAAAGGCTGAGGACCACAAGCTAACGATTCCCGAAGCTTCAAGTCGGAACTCGGGATGGCAGTGCTCCTACGCAATATCCCACGGTAGAGCTGGTCAGTTCACTGGATGGCCTAGGAACACTTCTGAGAAGGCTCTTTTGGCAGTTAATCAGGAGGTGCCGAGCGCAGTTGTTCCACTACTTCAAAGGGTCAAAGCATCCTTGAAGTCCTTCTAAGATCAATGACAAAGCAGGGGTCTGACGGAACAGCAGCAGGTCCAGGATGCCAAACCTTCCAGCGCGTCTCCGGCGCGACCACAGGCCTGATTTGGCTTACAGGATACTCAGATCCTTTCGAACCACAGTAGCTCGACATCGAATGGATGCAGAGCCCATTCTCTTATCCAAAGTTCGAGCCGTGGTCGGATTCGGACAGCCAATGCAAGATCTGCTCTCTTGCATGCACACCAGGTGTGGACCAATCACAGTCCACAGTGGTCTCAGTCATTCAAGCACACCAGGCATCCTGGCACCACTAGTGTGGATTGGGACCAGACAGTCCCAAATCTCTTCCTGGGAGCTAGCACACGTGACATGCAGGAGTATGGAAAAGATGCGATTTTTGTGGTAGGATGCATGCCCAAATAAGGAAGTTCCAGGTCAGCTTGACCTGGGGAAGGTTAAGGGACAAAATGGTTAAAGGACAGAACAAAAGACTTTGTGGCGCAGCCATTTTCGGCACAGCCATCGCCAGGGACCAAATGCCATGAACGCTGGATGGTACTATAAAAAGAAGTAAAAATACCAGTAAACTGCTGCCAACAGTTCTTCCTAGGCCTCCTTGTTTCACCACCAAAAATTCACTAGAGGGTTTCTAGGTCCATAAAATGAAAAGGACCCTGTGTGTAGCACAGTAAGGTACTCGGTGCACAGATGAAAAGTAACCAAGAAATGTCAACAAAGTCAAAGACTAAGGGAAACATTGTTTCCCAGTACTAACAGTCTGAAGGATGTGTCAGTTTCCGCATAACACATGAGCAAAAGCCAACGGGAGCACATCTGAAGGCTTTGCTCCCCTGGTAAAAGTCAGGTTAGGTCAGCCATACAAAAGCAAAATATTTGGGGGGTCCATAATATGGAGGGAAAATTGCACTTAGAGAAATCTTTCCTTACACTCGCCCCCTAGACCAAGGACAAGGGGGAACTAATCCACCCCTGGATGGGCCTCCTGTTCAGGTCGGGTAAACATTCTGGACAACACATTACCATTGCTATGTTGGACACCTGAACTGTGCTCAATGGTAAAGTCAAAGCCTTGCAGACTAATGGACCACCTGAGCAACCTTGGATTCCCTCCATTCATATTCATTAGCCATTTTGCATAGTGAAGTGGGTCCCATAGAGATGGGGCCTGAGCTTCCTTAGGGCCCACACGACTGAGAAACGTTACTTCTCTACAGTGAACCACCTAAACTCTCTGTCCTTAAACTGGTGGCTAATTAATCCAATCAGGTGTTCCTTGCCATTCTCCTCTACCTGTGATAGAACAGCACCTAACCCAGTGCCAGAGGCATCTGTGTGCACAATAAAAGAACATTTGTAGTCAGGGGCTCTGAGAACAGGGACCTGGTACGGGGAGTATTTTAAGCTTTCAAGGCCTTCCCACGCTCCTTAGACCAAGAAACCTTCTTGGGTTTCTTTGGAATAGTGAGAGCAGTCAGGAGCAGCTATGGTCCCATAGTCTGCCATGAAATTCCTGTAGTACCCAGTGAGGCCTAAAAGACTCTAACTTTGGGTGGGTAGTGGGGCTAGGCCAGTCTTCTACTTCTTGCACTTTACTGGGTAGAGGCTGTATCCTCCCTCCGCCAACCTCATGCCCAAATTAGACCACTGAACCCTGAACAATTTGACACTATTTGGCCTTTACGGTCAGGTGGGCCTTCTGAAGGGCCTGCAACACTATTCCCAGGTATTTCAAATGCTCGACCCAGGTTGCACTGAAAACTGCAATATTGTCCAGCTATGCCAAGCAGAATTCATCCAACCCATTCAGAACATGATTCAATAGCCTTTGAATGTGGCCGGTGCATTCTTCAAGCCAAAGGAATTACCCTAAACTGGTAAAGCCCTTCTGGTGTTGGGAATGCTGTCTTTCCCTTGGCATGTTCTGCTAAGGCAATTTGCCAATACCCTGCAGTGAAGTCAAAAGTGCTGAGGCACTTGGAAGCACCAAGCATGTCCACCAACTCATCAGTTCTTGGAAGAGGGTGAGCATCTGTCCTGGTGACAGCATTCAGGGCCCTGTATTCCACACGGAACCTCAATTCAGAAGTACCTGCCTTTGGTACCAGAACCACAAGACTGGACCATGGACTACTAGAGGGCTCAATCACTGCAAGATCCAACATCTTGTTCACCTATTTTTTGATGTAGGATCTCACTTTATCTGACATCCTGTAACCCCAACATTTGGTAGGTACACTATTTCCAGTGTCAATGTCATGTTTGTACCAATGTGTCAAACCTGGGGTAAGTAAGAACAAGGGGGAGAACTGCCTAAGCAAACTCCTTACTTCCTCTTGTTGGTTAGGAGTCAGGTGAGAGGCCACTTAGACACCCTCAATGGAGCCATCTGAAGGGCTACCCTGAAATAAGTCAGGAGAAGGTTCTGATTCCTCCTCTTCTCTGTCTGATGCCAGAAGTAGTGCAGCTATTTCAACCCTAGGGATGAAAGCCTTCAGTTTATTTATGTGGACCACTTTGCGGGCTTGTACAGGTCTCATAAGGTCCACTAAATAATGTACCTTAGCCAGCAACTCCACAACTGTGTAAGGGCCTGACCATTTATCCTGAAGGTTTCCAGGCATGATACAATTGATGATGAGATCTTCTTGGCCTGGGGTAAAGTGAACAAGAGAAGCCTTCTGGTCATACCAATGTTTAAATCTAGTACGAAATCCACTGTCAAGAAATGGCAATAAAGTCAAAGACATAGTTTCCCAGTACTGACAGTCTGAAGGGTGTGTCAGTTTCCCCATAACAAATGAGCAAAAGCTCAGGAGAGCGCAGCTGAAGGCTGTGCTCCACTGAAAAAAGTCAGGTTACGTCAGCCAAACAAAAGCACAACACTTTGGGGGTCCATAATATGGAGAAAAAATTGCACTTAGAGAAATCTTTCCTAACAGTTTCCTTGCAGAGCACATTCTTTCTGGGGCACGAAGGCCTACAGCCTCTGAGACAATGGCAGGCTTGTAACTCACCGAAGCTCACTCGTTATGGGGGTTATGTCTATGTGAACCATGTAAATCTACTACTAACACGTTCGGGGCTTTTCGCTGCACTTGGGTCTACATACAAAGATGGCTGCTGATAACCAAGATGGCATTTACACTCGCTTCTACTATATAGCTCCTAATGCATGCACTATGCAATCATGCACTCTCCTGTGTGTACACCCACCTCTCCCCTGCTCCATCGATGGGCAGTTTTAAAGTTTGTTTCTCATTTGGAATCACATAGGAAGGTGAGAATACCCTCTCTCCTTCCCAACATTGTCTACAAAACCATTACATCTCCCCTATGTCCCATATGTCTTTGTATTATTACTTTTTCTAAATATTCGTCAATACACTGGTTTTATTGGGTTTATAGGTCTCAACAGACTTTGCAGACTTGCCCATTATCTGTAGCTTCCACGGGCCCTTACCAAACCTCAAGAGCCTCAAGCAGCAGAGAACAGAGTTAAAAGGTAAAGTTAAAAAGTGAATCGCAAAAAATGTGAAAAGTATGTGAGCCTCTGCAATCAGTAGAGTGACTACGAACAGTGGGTAAAAACAGTAGAACCAGTAAGTAAGGCAGCCAAAAGAAGGAAGACAACAAACCGGCAGATTGGGTGCCAGAAACGCTATCTAACGGGAAGAAAATCACAAGCAAATGTAAGCAGAGGAAGGGAGGGACGAGATAGAATGGGACCACAAGAAAAAATAAGATGAAAACAGCTAGGCTAAAACAGCCCTGGCTTGGAAAGAAGGGTAGGCACAGCTTGCTGTTTCAGGAAATAAACGGAGGGTCCTAGGCCAGGACATCCACAAACACTGTGCCATACTCCTTCGGTCTTGTCATCATTTTGTATTGCCCTTTGTGTGGTAGCCAGGGCTGGCATCCGGTGCTTCTGAATATCTGAGCCCTGTTCACAAAGTGTGACGCACTGCATGCCTCATCTCTCTTACTCTTTACGCCCCCGCGTTTCTTTTCCTGTGCGTCTTTCTCTCCTGAATCTAAGACATGGCTCCACATCCCCTGGCATGTGGGGTCACATGGACTAAAGCCGCCCCCACAGCACCTACGATTGGAAAGTGGAGCTTCTAAGTTATTTGTACTCAACCAGCCTTCTACATTTGGCAACAAGCTTGGAGAGGACCTCTACTTGCAACCAGCGCATTGTGAGGGGACAGGCAATGATACATACCATCTCTCAAGCAACGTACATCATCACCAAATATCCATTAAGTACCATTCAGCTCCCCAAGCAGCTCTGGACCACAGCATCGAATATTTGCGAGCCACCTACTCAGTTCATGTTGCTGAGCTGTGCGTTGTGGGGGGAAGGGAGAGTACACCCAAACCCCACTGAGACAGCCTCCAAGAGAAGATGGCTACGGGGCGATGGGGGGATGGGTTTCAACCCCATCCTGGTCATTCAGCCTTCCCGACAGTAAGGGCCAGGGGAGCATCCACCCCAATAAAGTTTACTCAGGCCCACTGTGCTACAAATCCTAAATGAGTGAGGTATTGCAGAGCATCCACCCCACTCCAAAAGGGACAACCCCACTACTGCGAGGGACAGGGAAATGTCACCCCACATCCAAAGAGACATAAGGATTACAGAAAAATCATTTAGGGGTCGACCCCTGAAGCATCACTTGCTACCCCTAAAACAAATATATATATATTACACGGCCACAGTAGTGGCTGTGTAGTTATGGTTAAGTTGCTAATCCCATCGGAAGAGCACTTTTTGGGTGGCTTATAACTTCGCTCCCCCTGGACGAATCCACACCAAACTGTGCAGAAATGGTATATGGTCCACTCAGAATTTTTTTGCAAAGTTTGGTGAGGTTTGGTCCTGGGGGGGCAAAGTTATAGGGGGGGACCCAAAATTTATTTTTTTCCCATAGACTGAATGGGGAAAAAACTTTGCGCACGCCTACAGCCCAAACCGCTGGATGGATTTTAACCAAATTTGCGGCAGGAGCAGCGGCTTTTTCCAGAAAGCGTGCTTTTGTAAATTTGGTGAAAATCCATCTAGAGTTTCTTTTAAAACGACCAAGATTAGGTCACAAAAAATGAGTGATATCTATGTCTGCTCCGTGGACACACTTCCCTGTTCGCTCCGCGGGCAGGACACCGATTGGCTAATCAGCTTGCGTCATGTCCACGGACATGCAACGTGTCCCCTGATTGGATGATGATGAGCGTGAAGTGCGTCAGATTTTTGGAAACTCCCGCCATCTTGGATCCGTGCTTGGTGTCTGCGGACATCGCGGTATAAACATATTAAAAAACACAAAATTGCACTTGTCAAACTTATCAAATAATCTTTGGGGAGTTGAGGGGTGATGAGGATGGGATGGGATATGGCTGCAAGAAGCAAAAAACAGGTGTTTTTTTGTCGCGAAAGTGCGAAAAGTTAGGATGTTCGTGAACAGTCATGTGCAGGACTGGAAGAAGTGGTTGATTGACTTACAATCTATGTTTACAGGTGCACCATTTATGTTTCTGCCTCACCATCTGTGTTGTCACTGAAATAATGCAATCAACTTGAAAATTAGTGAAGCTTGCAGGCTAAAAGCACTGTTCAGAGAAGTGATACAGTACCCACTGCTAAGGGGTAAGGAAACTTTGCAATGACAGAATGCGCCCTACTCCAACATTGAAGTAGAGGGTACACAAAAAAAGAGTCAAAGTGTTTCTAGCAATAGTTCCATGTGGGATTGTTGCTTCTGCAGTCTGCAACGCAAACCTTACCTTGTGGTATTACAGAGTAATACTACATTCCGAATGCCCGTTCTTCTATATTTTTATATTGGTTGCCCAATATTTATTAATATTAAATAGAAGTAATTTCAGGTTATTTTACACTCTTAATTAAAACGCTTGATGTTTATAAATTGATGTGCTTCTGCTACACCCAGAGCACAGCAAAGAAAGGGCTATTCATGTCTGTGTTAAAATGTAATTAAAGTAATAATGGCGTCAGACTGGCACCCCCTACAGTCGACTCCTCAGGCAGCCACCTGCACTGCCTGATGCAAAGACCGCCATGCACGTGCATGAGAATTACAGTTCTCATGGATGTGGTGTGGCAAGTTGTTGCAAAGTAAGAATGTATTTTGATTCTGAGTGAAGGTCACCAGCTTTGAATTTTTGTTTGCGAGCTCGGGAACCCCACGCATCGGACACACAGTATAAGGTTCAATTGTTTTTTGACCTTGAGAGAAAGGGACCATTCCGAAAGGAATTGAATGAAGGAGGGTTGTTATAATGTAAGATATGATAAGGTTATGTATTCAAAAGGTGGACTAAGGAACATGTAAATTCAGTTTATGAAAAATTGTTGGTGCGAACGGAGTCTGCCTTACGGTTTGAGTTACGCCAAGAGAATGGAAATGGTGAATGTAATGTAAGTTTAATTTTGGATGATTTTATACTCGAACGAGCATCAACCTATCATTATCTGAGCATTATTTGTGGGTTACATTGTACTTGTTTGTTCTGTGTGGCATATTACAATGAAACGCAAGTATAACCTTTGTGTGTAATGTTCTCTTTACCGTCCAGATGGGCAGGCCAGCATTGATATGCATGTAGACCACTACTCAGTTCTTTCAGGTTCAACGCTAATATGTCATTAAAATGCCATGTATGAGCAGATAGAATTGTAGCGTCAGCTTTCGTATCCCGTTTAGAGTTGATCATATTACATAGCAATGTTCTCAGAAGCAAATTGTAATAAAGATCAGCTAGTGAGACATATTTCTATTATGTTTCCAAAACAGGTACATTTTGCCATTTTGCGATTGTCATAGATTCCAGATGCCAACTGACGGATTTTTTAATCGGCAGCTCCAGCTACTTGTGAACACCTGGATGTGTTTAGCAGTTTTTGGGGACGATCGGCAAGGGCAGATATGCCCTTACACTGTACTAGCGATTAGGAGCAACATAACATCCTTTACGGTAGTCTAGCCTCAAGTTGATGCACAAGCCCTGGAATTCACTGTGCGACCCAAGTGCTTCTTTTATCCAAAACAAACACCTTTTGTACACAAAAAGAACAACATGTGACTCACGATAAACATTTTGGATTGCAGGCGAAGAAAGAAATTTCAAATTTGATTGAATATGGCAATAGTCTGATGTTGTCGGAGCATTTATTGGGAAATAAAAGTACTTTACAGATTGTACAGTCTTGTTGTTTCTTTTTAAAGTACGGTTTAGTATTCCAAATTGTGCTGTGCTGTGTTGTGAGAAGTTGTGTGTTGATTTTCGGGTTCTGCGTCACGTCGCGTAGGTGATGACTGGGCGTGTTTGGGTGCTCAGGAACATCACTGAGAAAGGTGGACAATATCACTAGGTTTGGTGATGTGAGGCGCAGGGGTGGGGCATATGATTTAGTTCTGTCAGGGCAGTTAACCTTAGGCCTGTGGTCTAGAAATGTTTTGGGCCTGGGCCCCCCTGAGCAAAATTTGGGCAGGTCGGAGCCCCCCAGAAATGGCTAATGGACTGTTTATATTGCGCTACGTCACCTGCTCACATCACAGTCGCTGGGCTCCCTCATCCCACTCCTACCCAGTTCCTGGTCTCTCCGCACCTCATCACACACCCTGGGCTCTCCCCACTCTGCTCCCACCACAATCCCATGGTTCCCGCCCATTGTAATCCCACCATGGTACGTGGGTTCTCCCCATCCCGTTTCCAACACAGTCTGAGGGCCAGTGGCGGCTGGTGATTTTTTTAAGCGGAGGGGCATAACTATTTCCCCCAAAAATGCCACAGCGACCGAGCATAGTGAGGGAGCCAGAACCAATAAAGAGGAGTCGGGGGCTTTCCCCCTGTGAATGTTTTTTTAAATAATAGGTTAAAATGTTGCATTGTAGAGCATACTTTTAACAAAAAATTGGTAAATAGCCAAACAGTTTGCAATTGGTGCTGGGATTCCAGGGGGCAGGCATGACATTTTTACTGGACATCTATAATAGATGTCCAGTAAAAAGATACCATCCCTGTCCCCTGGGCCCCACTGGGCCTAACACAATCAACATGATTATGTGTGTATGCAAGGAACTGCACATTTATACAGCAATCACTCTATCATTGACACGAGCATCCATCACCATACATTCACTCATAACATAAGCATACACGCATCCATACACATGATTAAATAAAAGCAATGAACATAAACGTACCTTCTGCAATGGCCTGCGTGTGGGTGCTGAAACGCCCTGCTCCAGGCTGCTCTGTCTGTATGTGCGAGGAGGCGCAGGAGCTCCTCCTCGGACATACAGACATGCAGTGCCCAATCCCGCATTTTCAATGAGCTTTGCAATGCTGGCGAAGCAAAACGCCCCAGCACTTGTATGGCTCAGTGAGCATGTGCGGCATGGGAACTAAACTGAACTTTCAAAGGGAAACAGTTTTCCCTTTGACAGTTCAGCCAGCCCAGGAGCACTCCATCAGCTGGAAAAAGCAGCTGAGGAAGTCGTCACTGTTTCACTGGCTCCTTAGCTCCTCCATAATGGATGAGCCGCCTGGCTCGGACTGGGCTATAGGGCAATGCCTGTACCAAATATGTAAAATGCTAGTGTGGCCCAGTCAAAATGGGCCACCATTTTGGCCAATGTGGACCAGTTTGATGAGTTACTTAACTATGGAGTTAGTAATTTTGACCATTGTTGCTGAATATATCACAATTTACTTACATTTTAACACAAAGCACCCCCTTGGGTACTATTGAAACAGTGGGCCTCATTACAACCCTGGCGGCAGCTGTGCCGGTAAAGCCGGCATGCTGCCGCCGGAGTTGCATCCGGGTCCGGCATCCACGAATGGCCAATTACTGGGTTGTACTGAGTTAGGCAGACCTGATAATTGCCCTTTCGCAGGTGCCGGTACCGGTAGATCCCCATTCCCATTTGAGCCCCACAGGGCTCAATGGGAATGGGGAGCTCGGATGCACCGGCCCCATTAATAACGGTGCTGGTGCATCTGATGAGCTGTGCTCGCGGGTGCCGCACGGCCTGCCAGGCCAGAACTTTTACTATGGCGGTACAGTAGCAACGGTGCCGGTAGCTTACCGGCACCGTTGTTACCGTACCGCCATGGTTGTAATGAAGCCCAGTCTGTGACTAAATTAATGAATATCCATTTACAACTGCGGGTCACTTTTTCATTGTTGCCTGAGACAGTTTCATGCTTCAGCCCGACCATGTGAGCCACTCTGCCCATTTCTTCCAATCGAAAAAAATAAAAGAAAACAATGTTTTTTTTTATTTTTTAGATTTGATGCTGAGCTCTCAGGGCCACCCAGTGATGCACCCGCAGACCCCTGGGGTGTCACGCCCCAGAGTTTGAATACCGCTGCCTTAGGCCGATGCAGCAACGGGTAAGATTAGCACAAGATGGCCGCGCCCTGTTGCCAGATTTCGCATGTGTACAAAAGAGGAAATCAAAGGTAAGGTGCATTGGAAATGTTTGTGCAATCGATCAACGTATGTATAAAAATACATGCCTGAACCCTCGGAACAATAATATTTTCTGAGCATTGCTCTTGTCAAAGTTATCAAATAATCTCTAAGGAGGTGAGGGGTGATGAGGATGGGATGGTATATTTGTGACTTGATTGTGAATGAGTTTACAAAGTTTGGTGGGATTCTGTCATAAGGGGGGAAAATTAGAGGGGGGTCCCAAAATAATGTAATGCCTTATAAATGAGGTGACATTTGATGAATCTATACTTTTTTTAGCAAACTGATAATCTATCTAGATATAAATGTTTTTGCGAAGTTTGGTGGGATTTTGTCAAGAGGGGGCAAAATTAGAGGGGGGTGCCAAAATAATGTAAAGGCTTATAAATGTGGTGCCATTTGACAAATCTACACAAAGGTTTGCAAAAAGATTATAGATCTAGATATAAATGTTTTCATACAGTCTGAATGGATTTTGTCAAGTGGGCACTAGGTTATATGACGATTGTGTGTGCATTCATTTGACACTTTTGAAAAAATAAAACATGGGTGGATTTGTAGCAAACTTGCGTAAGGACCATTGGCAAGGAGCTACAAGCATGGTTTTGCGAATGTGCCAGTATTTTATTATACGTTTTTTTGCTGAATTTCATAGGTTTTTAGTAGCGCAACTTAACCATAACGTCTCTTTAAAAACGTTTTTTTGCTGAATATACATAGGTTTTTGGTAGCGCAACTTAACCATAACGTCCCTTTAACAACGTTTTTTTACTAAATATACATATACATACTGTGAATTTTATGTATGTTTACTAGGATTCCCTTACTTTATATACATGTATCATAAATATATATATATATATTCAGTAAAAAGCGACACTATGCCTGTCCGTACTGCTGTAGAACATCTACGCACATGCGCACCAAACCCATAAGTCCTATGAACATCGGGCTGTCTGCAACTGTCCGTCTCACTTGTGTCGCACTTTTAATTAGTTTCAGGACCCGAACACTGTCTGTAGAACACCCGCACGCATGCGCACAGCCGTTCCTGTACATTTGGGGTCCTGTGGACACCCGTTCCCTTCGCGGACATGTTTACAATGTCATCATGTGACCGCACCCACGCTGAGCGTGTGTCCTGAATTGTGGACACTGTCCGGGTCCCCAAACATTTTAAAAGTACTTTTTCAGGCAATCCAAAGTATTTTACAGTACGAATTCACCATAGCACATGTCCCAGACAATGACCCTGACTTTCTACATATTTTTGGAACTTTTTAAGCCTTTTTGGGGTGTTCGATCTGTCCGCGGACAGCGCGGCTGTCCGTGGAGCGCGCACCAGCACCCCTATAAAAGGCTGCACCCCAGAGCTGATCTTTATTCTGTCTTCCTACTATTGAAGATTACCTGCTTTTGCTGTGCTGCCTTTGCTGAAAACTGATGTCATCCATGGCTTCTGTTGTTCCACCCGGTGCTACATCTGCGTCAGCACCACTCCCAAACCCTCCACCACCACCACCTCCCCATACGTCTGAAGAGGGGAGCAGGCGTGAGGATGTAGAGGAGGATGAAGAGGATGAAGAGGGTGAGTGTAACGCTCACCTGATTCCCGTAGAGGCGCCGGTCTTGACTGGGCGTATACCGTATCTGCAAAGGTGATGTGTAACACACGGCTGGCTCTTTGGGCTGGACCTCTGTGCACTGTATGTCTGACTTGATGGGTAAGATGTCTGCAGATAGAAAATATGGGATTAAGGAACTGGGTTACTGAATGTCTCTCTCTTCTTCCCTTTCTCTTCTCCTGTAGAACCCCAAAGGTTAACGCTCTCACCTTAGGTAAGTGAACGCCGTGCTCTCCATCTGCCTCGGGGCAGGGTGCTGTAACCAGTTTCTTCACTGGATAAGGGGAGCAGGCCTCTTGACTTCAGAGGACTGCTGTCCGTCGTTTACTGCACGAACGGTAAGTTTCGAGTAATTCTAATGTCTTTAAAGTCTTTAGTAATGATGTTTCTTGTTTTTCAGGGTTCCGGCGATGGCGAATGACGGGCTGAAGTGAGTTGAAGATGGAGCCCGTGTGATGAATAGAAGCGCCTGGAAGCACGTAAGTAAGCGCTTGTTGCCTGCTTCACGATGCGCTCTAACTGTCTTTTTATTTTGCAGGTACCAGTTCGGAGCGGCTGCAGGGTGCCGGAATACCCACTGGGTTTGATGTGGAAAGGAGTAATGGCACGTGAGTATTAAAGTTCCCCAATGTCTTTAAACGCACCTTGTTTTGTCTTTCAGATGCGGGATGCAGCGCCGAAGGCCTCCGGAGCGTGCGAAGAGTTGGTAAGCTTTTGTCTTTCAGATGCCAGAATGCAGTGTGAAGACCTCCGGAGCGCACGAAGAGTAGGTAAGCCTTTGTCTTTCAGATGCCGGAATGCAGCGCGAGGCGTTGGTGACAGCCGATGGACCAGGTAAGTGAAGAGCTGTCACTGAAGACCGTAATGCTAACCTGTTCTTTCTTGTCTTTATAGGTGTTGCTGAAGACTGGATTCAGGATGGTAAGCCTTTCTCCTTAGGCCCAGGATCAGATGCAGAAGACACGATGAGCGTTCTGCTGCAGAGGATGCAGAATAACGCAAAGCAAGATTCATCCATCGGGTGTGGTTTAAATAGCCTCCTGTAGTGCTTAGGTGTCTCCTTCCACAGCCACGCCTAGGAAAGAAAAGAGTTCCTGCTTTCCAGAAGAGTTCCAGTGTTCTGAATCTAGGGAGTGGCTCCTGCCCCACCCACAGGAAAAGTATTTCCAAACAGAAGAGGATCAGGGGCTCAACTGGCAGGCAAGTAAGCAGCATGGTCTGCTGCAGGTAAGTCCACCCAAGCATTATGAGCCCGGCGCTTCCAGCGCTGGGACTGGGCATATTTATGAGCCTGGTGCCACTGGCGCCAGGACTGGGTCCAAAAGGTCCCAATTGGGACTGGTTGGCACTCGGAACCTGGGTTATGGATCTGCTTCCAAGGGAGTTGGGAAAACCCTGACCTTTTGGAAGCAGAGATCATGACAGTACCCCCCCTCAAGGCCCCTCCCAAACCGGGCTTCTCCGGGGGTTTTGGCTTGTCAGGAAATGTTCAGTGAAATCTTTTGATTAGGCGAGGAGCGTGGACATATTCAGCAGGTTCCCAGGATCTCTCTTGGGGCCCGTAGCCTTTCCAGTCAATTAGGTAAAATAGTTTAGATTTGGAGATCTTAGAGTCCAGAATGCTTTTGACTTCAAACTCGAGTTCTCCATCAACTAGGATAGGTTTTGGAGATTTAGTTAGTCGGGTTTGAGGTTGCACGGGTTTTAATAGAGAGACGTGGAAGACCGGATGTATCTTCATGTGCGGGGGCAAGTCCAACTTGACCGCTACTGGGTTTACTATGGTAGTGATGGAGTAGGGACCAAGGTATCTTGGGTTGAATGTGCGTGGCCCTTTTAGAGGTAGATATTTGGTGGATAACCAGACTTGATCCCCTACTTGATATTGAGGGGCTTCCTTCCGATGTTGATCTGCTCCTTTCTTGTATTGTTCTTTAGCCCTTTGAAGGTGAGAAACAGCTTCCTTAAAGGCTTGGGTGATTGTAGAATGCAGGTAGTCTACTGCTGGTGTTTCAAGCTCTTGGAGGGGATCCAACTCCGAGGTTCGAGGGTGACTGCCGTACAAAAGAAAAAACGGGGTTTTCCCAGTTCCCGAATGGACAGAGTTATTGTAGGCATATTCGGCGATCCAAAGGATGTCTTTCCAAGTTTTTTCAGTTTGTTGCAGCATGCAGCATAAATACTGTTCCAGAGTTTGATTGGTCCTCTCGGTTTGTCCGTCGGTCTGAGGGTGGTGACTGGTCGATAGTCTCACATCAATTTGAGCCGACCGACAGCAACTTCGCCAAAAATGAGAAATAAATTGACTACCTCGATCCGAAATTAGAACCGAAGGAAAACCGTGCAGTCGGACGATGTTTTCGAGAAATTCTCGGGCCAGAGTTGCTGCTGTTGGCAAGCCTTTGAGCGGAATGAAATGCGCCATCTTGGAGAATAAGTCCACGATTACTAGAATCGTATTGTATCCGGAGCATGGAGGTAGATCGGTGATGAAGTCCATAGAAAGCGTATGCCAAGGGCGAGGTGGGATGTCAATAGGGCGTAAGAGGCCTGCTGGTCTTTCCTTTTGACTCTTGTTTTGGGCGCATACTCCACAGGACATTATGAAGTCTCTGATATCTTTTTTCCAAGACGGCCACCAGAAGTAGCGCTTGATCTTTTCTGAGGTCTTGGCCATACCGGGATGTCCTTCCATTAAAGAATCGTGATAACAAGAGATTATTTTTTTCTGTAAATCTGTGCTGGGTAGGTATAATCGTTCTTGGAAATACAATAAGTTGTCCTTTACTGCAAAGTCCTTTCCCTGCAGATGCCAATTCTGTATGTCTGCTGGAGTTACAAGTTGCCTGGCCTTATCCTTAACTTCCTCTATGGATTCTGTGGCGATTACACCCAGAATTCTTTGTTCGGGAATGATTGGTACAGGTTTAGGGTTGATCAAGTGTTCTTCCACTCCCATCCGAGAAAGGGCATCAGCTTTACCGTTCTTTGTACCAGGTCGATAGGTAATTATGAAGTCAAACTCGGCAAAGAATAATGCCCAACGGAGTTGTCTAGAGGATTGGGCTTTTGCGGTTTTCAAATATTGCAGGTTTCGGTGATCCGTAATCACAGTAACGGTGTGTCGGGCCCCCAGCAGATAATGCCGCCAAGCCTTAAAGGCAGACTTGATAGCCAGAAGTTCCTTGTCAGTAATCGTGTAATTGATTTCAGGAGGCGAGAATTTGCGGGACCAAAATGCCACGGGATGCAACTGATTGGTTACCGGGTCCTTTTGTGATAGAACTGCCCCCATGGCAAGGCTTGAAGCATCAGTTTCCACGATGTAGGGGAGTTCGGGGCGAGGGTGTTTTAAGATTGGTGCAGAGATAAATTTAGTCTTCAAATCCTGGAAAGCTTGTTCCGCCTCGGTAGACCATTCAAAACGTTTGTTTTTCTTTAACAAGGCAGTGATGGGCTGGACTATTCGAGAGAATTCGGGGATAAACCTGCGGTAAAAGTTAGCGAAGCCTAACATGCTTTGCACACCTTTTACGGAGGATGGTGATGGCCATTTGAGAACTGCATCGACCTTCTTTGAATCCATACGCACTCCGCCTGGTGATAATATGAATCCCAAGAATTCAACTTCAGTCACGTTGAAAACACATTTTTCCAACTTAGCGAAGAGTTTGTGTTGACGCAATCTTTCGAGGACCATTTTCACGTGTTTCCGATGTTCAGATTCCGATGAAGAATAAACGAGGATGTCGTCAATGTAAACAACAACACACACATCTATGAGCTCTCTGAGGACATCGTTCATAAAATATTGAAAGGCGGCCGGGGCATTGCAAAGTCCGAAGGGCATGACCTGATATTCAAATAGTCCATACTTGGTGCGGAAGGCCGTCTTCCATTCATCGCCCTCTTTTACTCGTACCAAGTGGTAAGCTCCTCTAAGATCCAGCTTTGTATATATGCATGCTTTTCTGACTTGGTCCAGGAGTTCAGGGATCAAAGGTAACGGATATCTATTCTTAACGGTGATCTGGTTCAGGGAGCGATAATCTATACAAGTTCTAAGGTCTCCTTCCTTTTTTGGAACGAAGAACAAAGCTGAAGAAGCAGGGGACTTGGAAGGACGAATAAACCCATTTGCCAGGTATTGATCCAGGTATTGTCGAAGGTGAAGGTTCTCAGGCTCGGTGAGGGCACAAATTCTACTACAAGGAGGAGTAGATCCAGGTATCAGGTCTATCTGGCAGTCATAAGACCTATGAGGAGGTAGAGAGTTTGCCTGATCCTTCCGGAAAACATCTTGGTATTCTAGGTATTCGGGAGGTAACTGGGGAGTCTCTGAAGAAATTGCTGCCAGTGCAACACCAGGTGGAGGGTGACAAGTAGAGACACATTCTGGAAACTGGACCGTTCTTGCTCGCCAATCGATCAGAGGATTGTGTTTCTCTAACCAAGGTATTCCTAGAATAATCTGAAACTGAGGGGCCTTGATCACATCGAACACGATCTTCTCATGGTGTCCATCTTGACTTACTAGCGTCACCTCTTGAGTGGTATGCGTTACTGGCCCGGAGGCTATCTCCGTACCATCCACCGTAGTAATGACGTCCTTTACAGCCTTGGGACAAAGAGTTAGATTCATCCTCAAAACCATTTCATGATCCACATAATTGCCGATGGCACCGCTGTCGACGTAAGCTTCAATTGCATGTAATCGATCCGGATTATCAGGGCTAATGAGGACCATAGGTATCACGAAATGCGAGGTCACGGAACTGGTTTTCACGCTCGGCAAGAGGACCTCTATTCTTGTCGGGCGAGGTCGTTTCCCTGCTCAGAGTTTGTAACTTTGGTAACTGCAGCTCCTACTGCCTTCTTGGCAGGTTTCACCGGACAGTCTCGAAGAAAGTGCCCTGAGTTTCCGCAATAGAGGCATAATTGCAACTGTTTTCTCCTTTCGCGCTCCTTTTGTGTTAGAGGACCTTTCAGACCCCCTA
Organism: Ambystoma mexicanum; assembly: GCF_040938575.1. NCBI lineage: Eukaryota > Metazoa > Chordata > Amphibia > Caudata > Ambystomatidae > Ambystoma > Ambystoma mexicanum. The sequence continues at coordinate 58,609,534 of NC_090937.1, forward strand.
TTTGCATGGGTTCCCCGGAGTCTACTCCTTTGGAAGGAGTTGGCGGTTTGGAAAATACTCGAGCATCAAACTTGGAACGATCGGCCTTCCTGTTCTGCAGTCTGTGATCTATTTGAACGACTAAGTCTATATAGTCCGAACAATCTTCTGGGGGATTCACTACTTGGGCTAACACATCTTTGAGCTCTCCACGTAGACCTCTATAAAACAGCGTAATCCTTTTGTCCTCAGGCCATTGAGTTTCCACTATCAGTCTGTTGAAAGACGCAATATAAGCCAAAAGGTCTTGATTACCTTGTCGCAACGAAAGAAGCTCATTGTCCAAGGCCTGCCCCTGTGAATGTCTTGCGAACAGTTTTTCCATACTGAGCTGAAAAGCTTGAAAATCATGGAGGACCGGATCATCTTGATTTACTAGAGGTATCGACCAGTCTGCCGCATTGCCACTAAGGTACGAAAGCACGAAAGCTACTTTAGCTTGATCAGTTGGAAAGGCTGCTGGCCGGCATAAGAAATGCAACCGGCACTGATTGATAAATACTGCAAACCTCTTTGGGTCACCAGAAAATCGTTCGGGCGGAGCCAGAGGTACATTCCCAGGTAGGTTGATCTGCACTGGATTCATAGAGGATGTAGAAGGAAGATTTCCCCCAGATGCGGGTAACGGGGTCTGTCTGGCTTGTGACTGTAGCAATTGTCTAGCGAGAACATCTGTTCGCTCCTTGGAAATAATCAGTTCCCTTCTTAGAGCGTTCGTTTCCTGACGGGCTGCATGCACTTCTGCCCTTAGTTCCCCAAGTAACTGGGCTAGCTGGCCGGTATCCGAGGTTTCCATAGCGCCTGGACGGGAGTTTTGTGGTAGGCTTTGCGTTCTGTAACGCTCACCTGATTCCCGTAGAGGCGCCGGTCTTGACTGGGCGTATACCGTATCTGCAAAGGTGATGTGTAACACACAGCTGGCTCTTTGGGCTGGACCTCTGTGCACTGTATGTCTGACTTGAAGGGTAAGATGTCTGCAGATAGAAAATATGGGATTAAGGAACTGGGTTATTGAATGTCTCTCTCTTCTTCCCTTTCTCTTCTCCTGTAGAACCCCAAAGGTTAACGCTCTCACCTTAGGTAAGTGAACGCCGTGCTCTCCATCTGCCTCGGGGCAGGGTGCTGTAACCAGTTTCTTCACTGGATAAGGGGAGCAGGCCTCTTGACTTCAGAGGACTGCTGTCCGTCGTTTACTGCACGAACGGTAAGTTTTGAGTAATTCTAATGTCTTTAAAGTCTTTAGTAATGATGTTTCTTGTTTTTCAGGGTTCCGGCGATGGCGAATGACGGGCTGAAGTGAGTTGAAGATGGAGCCCGTGTGATGAATAGAAGCGCCTGGAAGCACGTAAGTAAGCGCTTGTTGCCTGCTTCACGATGCGCTCTAACTGTCTTTTTATTTTGCAGGTACCAGTTCGGAGCGGCTGCAGGGTGCCGGAATACCCACTGGGTTTGATGTGGAAAGGAGTAATGGCACGTGAGTATTAAAGTTCCCCAATGTCTTTAAACGCACCTTGTTTTGTCTTTCAGATGCGGGATGCAGCGCCGAAGGCCTCCGGAGCGTGCGAAGAGTTGGTAAGCTTTTGTATTTCAGATGCCTGAATGCAGTGTGAAGACCTCCGGAGCGCACGAAGAGTAGGTAAGCCTTTGTCTTTCAGATGCCGGAATGCAGCGCGAGGCGTTGGTGACAGCCGATGGACCAGGTAAGTGAAGAGCTGTCACTGAAGACCGTAATGCTAACCTGTTCTTTCTTGTCTTTATAGGTGTTGCTGAAGACTGGATTCAGGATGGTAAGCCTTTCTCCTTAGGCCCAGGATCAGATGCAGAAGACACGATGAGCGTTCTGCTGCAGAGGATGCAGAATAACGCAAAGCAAGATTCATCCATCGGGTGTGGTTTAAATAGCCTCCTGTAGTGCTTAGGTGTCTCCTTCCACAGCCACGCCTAGGTAAGAAAAGAGTTCCTGCTTTCCAGAAGAGTTCCAGTGTTCTGAATCTAGGGAGTGGCTCCTGCCCCACCCACAGGAAAAGTAGTTCCAAACAGAAGAGGATCAGGGGCTCAACTGGCAGGCAAGTAAGCAGCATGGTCTGCTGCAGGTAAGTCCACCCAAGCATTATGAGCCCGGCGCTTCCAGCGCTGGGCATATTTATGAGCCTGGTGCCACTGGCGCCAGGACTGGGTCCAAAAGGTCCCAATTGGGACTGGTTGGCACTCGGAACCTGGGTTATGGATCTGCTTCCAAGGGAGTTGGGAAAACCCTGACCTTTTGGAAGCAGAGATCATGACAGTGAGGTAGTGGAAGTCCCTATTACCAGCACTCGCCGTGAGTCTTGGGTGTGGCGGTTATTTACCATTCAAGGTGACGTACCAAAAGCCTGTGCGAACAAGGTAACCTGCAACCAGTGCAAAATGGTGCTGAGTCGTGGGAGGCCTGGTTTGTACAGCTTTGGTATGACATCTATGAAGCGACACCTAAGGTCGTTCCACGTTGGGTCCATTCGCAAGGTTGTACCTTGTGATCAACGTAGTAGATTGAGTTTCTCTACCACATCCTCCGTTTCTGCTCCAGTCACCACAAGAGACACTCCTGTGGGACAGCGCATCCCTCCAGCTGCCTCACAGGCCATCCATGATGCTGATGACCCTTACCTTTCGAGGGTTACAGCAGGGGGGAGAGACTTCGAAGTGCTTTTGAGACTGCGGTCAAGGAGCACGAGAAGACCTGCCCACTACCTAAGTAAGGCCCACCCTACATCTTCCTCTCTCCACCTGCTCTTTCTTATCCCCGTGGTTGGGTTCCCCCCTTACCCTCCTTTCCCCTCCTCTCCTAGTGTGTTGTGTGTAAAAAAACAAAATATAGAACAAAAATCCCCCAAAAAAGGCTATTTTCAGAGCTGTCTTTCACAGTCTAAAAATAGAAGTGACAAATAAATGGAGTAGCGCCCTGTGCATTTTTTAGAAGTCCGCGGACATCTAAAATTCTGGGGTGCTGCCCTATCAAAACCATTGCACTTTTCTATGGGAGGAAGTGGTGATTCTGAAAAGAGCCTTTTGGTGGTGTTCTTTTGTGTTTGAAAAACTTAAATACTCAACACCTACTGCAAAATGGATGGCTGTAATTCCACAAAAGGTTGCAATGCATTTTGTATATTTCTCAGAAAAATCTTATTACCAGCATAAGTAAGATGAACTCCATCTCTGTGAAATATGTATCTGCTATGAAACATAATATTTTCATTGTGGAAAGAGGACATACCAACATCTGTTAGAAAGGCAGAAACAGCCTTATTAACATTCTGCCTCGCTTTCTGATTTTGTGACCAAATAAGAAGAACGCAGCCACATTTGTCTCTGCGCAATACGAGAAAAAATTACTTGGGAATTTGGAAACATGTCCATGACCTTCCCAAGTACTTCTTTCATCGCAAATTGAAAAGAAATTCCTGACACATGTCCTAAACTGTTCCCTCCACAATGAATTATAATTATGTCTGGATAAAGCTCTGTCTCCAAACTAGCACAGAGAGGTACCAAGTCCAACCACTTAATTCCACGCACTCCATGCCAGTGCACTTCCACATGAGGGAATCCAAGATCTGCAGCTACTCCACTGCGTTCTGCATGCACCTCCAACCAATGTATCCATGAGTCTCCCAAAATCCAGATAATCTATTTTCTGAAACACACAGCCATAGCTAACTGTTCTTCTCTCAGGAAAAAGACTTTCTGACAAACTCTCTCCTTACACAACACACCCAGTAAACTTTACTGACCAATCCCTTGCTCTGCTCATTCTCATTTGCATGCCTCTCCACCCCAAAATCCCTGTATGTAATACACGGTGTCCGGAGACTAAAGCCATGTCCGCGGACAAATCATAACTTGGACATCCCTTCTACCATTTCCACTTCACTCTCTGTGCCATTCCCTCATTGGATACAGCTAACCAGTCACACAACCATCCACCAATCACATCCAAGACCTCTACATCTAACTCCATCATCAGAGGTCAGCACTTCAAATGTACTGTTGATCACTCTGAGTACAAGTCTCATATCATTGGAAAGCACCTACTACAAAGACTACTCTACAAGTCTCCAAGATTTCTACTTGCAGCTGCATGCATTTCCACATGCATGAATACAAACTACAGGTATGCATATTTTCTGCACAGTACATGTATAACTCTTATAAATGCATATACACAAAGTAACTGCTACTTAACCTGTATAACCTTTAAAATGAACTTACTGTCATTTTTCCCATCTGCTATAATCAACTATCACTTCATTTCCAAACCTGTCTGCTATCTATTTTTTTTACACACACACCTATCTAAAAAATTATAATATTAGAAGATGGGAGAAATAACAATATAATTGTGGAAAAACACTTAGTAGTGTATTATAAAAATACACACAGCCAGTAAAAGGTCATGCATCTTCATACACTCACACACATAGACATTATCATTTAAAAGCTCCCAGCTGCAATAACACCACTACCTGTACATCACATCCTTCTGCTTTATTACCCACACCTTCACAAATGCATACATTCCATGCTTTTCTATACAGTTTCTGCCATTTACCTTATATAAATTGCAAAATAAATATATCATTATTTCTTCTTTCTCCTAACATCCTATAACACAGCTTTAAAAACCAAGTGAGTTTCATACAGTTAATATTCTACTCATTTGCGAAGCATGTTGAACTAAAATATTGTAAAAAAATATAAATGCTGCACATAGTCAAATGAAACTGCATGCATACACTATGTTCAGATATCAAACAAGAATACTACTACAAAAACATAAAAATCAATGTCTCAATTACCATCAGGGCTATAAACACACAAAATTACTAGCTTCTTTCTTTTACAATTGCAGTGAAGACCACTCTCCCGGAAAACAGAAGCATCTGGACTACAAACAACAACTCCAAAGAAACCTGCTCATTCCACAAAAAAACAGTAAGTACAATACGACCTTAATTTCTCTGCCTAGTCTTTAAATCTCTCCACGGTCTTGCTCCCCCTTATCTCTCTTCCCTCCTCTCTTTCTACACTCCCTCCCACTCCCTTCGCTCTGCTGACCACTTCCTTCTCACTGTTCCTCCTTCCCCTTGTGCCACATCCTGTTTCCGCTCTTTCCATCTCCTAGCCCCCCTGCACTGGAACTCCTTACTTCTCTCACTCTGCTCTATTTCTACCTTTTCCTCATTCCACACTTCCCTCAAATCTCTCCTTCTCCATTCCCCGCCATGAAACCCCTCCCCTTTCTTTCCCCCTCCCCCGTGCCTTATCTCCTTGATCATCTCCCTTCCCTCCTCACTCCCCCCATTCTCACCCTTCACCCCATCCGTTTCCCACCTCCTCCTCTTCCCCGCCCCTACCCCTCTCTCTCTCAGTTCTACTGCACTACTCTCCTTCTCCCCGTCCGTTTAATTGCTATACTTACTGTTTTGTTGTGCGGTTGATTCATGCAATTTGTGCACCGAAGATTTGTGCACCATTCTGCCCACAAATCACCATTTATTAAACAGGGATTAGCAGGCAATGACACACATATCCCCGTTTTTCGGAACACAAATAACATAACTCAGCCCCTAGAATGTTAGTATTACAAAACAAAGAACTGTTTTAATTTTATACCGTTAGATTTACAATTAGTGCTTCCCCTCACCACTAGCTCACTTTCTACTGTCATCTGAAATGCAGTATAGTAACACACAAATAGAAGAATAGCCTTCCCAACTAATTGCAGCTGCCCAATGCACAATTACACACCATCACATACATCTTTACCATCATACTCAGACACTCATGTATACAGCACACATACATTGCACAAAAGCCCAACCCATACCTTCTTTTTTTGTTTCAACAGACCCCACAGAATGCCTACCAGAAAGCAAGTCCATAGAAGCAAGGCAGAAATAGAGCAAATGAAAATAAAAGTGTCTAAAATAAGCATCCATCTCTAGCAGAGTTTGTACAAAAAGTTCAAACAAAACAGCTAATACAGTCATTTAGCAAAACAAAATAATCTTCCAGTACAGAAACCTTGCCTCCTCAATCAAAATGTATAAGAAAACAGCAAATGATTAACAGCAATGCAGCTACCACTACTGCTAAAACTGTTTCTATAAATCTTGATAAAGTGGCAAGTAAGCATACCAAAAAAAGTATTTTAGCAAAAATGTTCCGCCACAGAGTCCTTAAGAATCTTATAAAAACAGGAGACAATTCATGCACAACCCTTAAAACCTACCATAGAAAATTAATCTTAAAAGCTTTGATAGACAGTGCAATCCTTCTCAAAAGAAAGTTATTTATGTTAGTGTTAAACAGAATGAAACCACTAACAAAACTAACTACTACATTACAAAAAAGACTTCTCAATAAACGGAATGTCAACAAAAATAACTTCTTAAATATCTGTGGAGGTGAATGGAGTCACACCACAAGCACAGAACTATATTTCAATGAAGAAGCATACAAACAAAATCAAACAAACACAATTGCCATACATAGCAGTGGACAAGGTTATGAAAAACGTAATAATACCATAATGCAACAAGAAATACTGCTTACAAAAATATCACCAGAAAACTCAGTATCAACTCTCCATTTGACTGAACCAGAACGTCCAGTATACAAATGGCCATGCACGTCAATGTGTAACATTGCCAAAAAATCTTTCAAATCTTTACGCCAGTTCCTCAATCAATATGTGAAACGCAAAGACAAAATCAAAATGAAACTGCTGCAAAATATGGATACCTGTCCAGTGAGCAAATACACAGGACTACAAGGACATTCATTGTCCTGCATTTCAGGACCTATTTGCAAAAGCACCTACCATCATATCAAAATGATATGAACACATCATTCAACTATAAGAAATCTAGTCTATAAACTGTACTATGCTAAAAGTCCTGCTTTAGCACTAGCCAATATAAATAGCAATCTTCTACATGGTACATCCAAAGACCTACTGAAAGAAATAGAGCATATCCAGAAAAAATATTTTGGAAGTGAAAGCCACTTACAAAATACAGTAGCTGTACAACAGACTAGCAACAATTGTACAGATGGCAATCTTCTACTACACACATACAAAAAAGAAATACTAAAATTTAAAAGTACATCTGCTGAAGTACCAAACCATGTGTGTATGTGTTGCAGCAGAACTTTTTATAAAAGTAACACAAAAACTATAAACATAACATACAAAATAGAAAACAATGAAGATTCCAAATGGTTTGAATTAGCTCTCTACCTTATAGCAGAAAACAAATGCGAAATACTGACCCCTTAATACTTTGCAGTTATTGCACTACAAAACTTGACAACAATCAAACTCCTTCACATGCTATCACAAATAATTTGGAATTATTCCCTCTACCAAAACCCCTGCAACAACTCAATTTATATGAGAGCATCATAATTCAAACAGTGCACCCATTTCTAGCAATAATACTCCTTCAACCAAAAACAGCAAAATGACCTCTCTCTGAATTGTTGAAAGGCATTTGTGGCAAAGTAGTTTATTTACCATTAGATCTAAAAGAAAATGTGCACACTCTGGGAGTGCACCGTCCAACAGAGCAATCTTTAATTGTCTTAGTAAATGGTGTACCTACAAAAGACAAAAATAATTGGCAACAACTCGTAGACTTACATAAAGTTAGACAAGCCTTGCAATATCTAAAAGACAATAATGAATACTACAAAGAAATAAATATTGAAGAAAACGTAAGGGAAACAACTGAAATAATTCAAGAGTCACCAGAAACTGGTCAATTTGAACTTCTAGATACTGCTACAGTATCCAATATTTTAGACCATTATACAATTCATCCATTACACTCTAATGACACCATAGATGATGCACTAGAAATGTACCAAATGCGACAAACGAAAGGATCACCAATCAGCATGTGGGAAAAAAATATAGAAGCACATGCTTTTCCTCTACTCTTTCCTACTGGCAAATGAGGAAGGTACGATGATAGACCTATTCAGATAACAGCATCAGAATACTGCTCGTTACGAATGTATTCTGAAGATCCCAGATTTAGACAAAATGTGGAATACATATTCCACCTACTCTTTGAAAGTGAACTAGCAACTCTATGTTACGGAGTTGCACTCACATTGAAATCAGGAACCCACTTTCAAAATATGTCAGCTACACAATTACTACAAAAAGTGCAAGAAAAAGATGAGGTTTTACAATCAAGTATTACAAATCTGTTAGCAAACATGCGTGGTACTAAAGAGTACTGGTTCCAACATCACGGAGATGTACGTTGTAAGATAAAAAACCTTGGCCCACCTACTTGGTTTGTTACATTAACAGGCCGATTCATGGAATAATTAGCGCGGCGCAAGTGGGCAAAAACGTGCGAATCGCAGTGGAATAGGGAAAATCGCAGTGCAAGTGCGAAAATCGCACGAAAAGCAACGCACATCGATTCATGGAAGGCCGTGCGCGAGAAACCATCGGATGTGCGATAAAAAAGTGCGCGGCGCACGTTGGCGCACAGGCCGTCTAACTGCGTGCGCCAGGTCACAGCGAAAATCGCACAGGCCACAGCGAAAATCGCACATAGCGCGGCGCACGCGACAAAAGTAGGCTGAACACGGGGCGTAACACTCGGAATGGGGAACAACTTGCCAAAACGTGGGCGTCACGGGGGAAGTACAGGGTACAAGTGCGCGGAACGCCCACACGCTCGCCTACAACACGTATTCATGGAATAGAATAGGGCAAAAAAGCGCACGCTCAAACCAGCGCACAGGCACAAACACGACCGCCACAAGAAAGCAGGCGGTAGCGTCTCTGCGCCTGGAAGAAATGTGCGCCAAAAGGTGCGCCAACAAATAGCACCTATATACAGCCATGATGAATGTCCTATACTGTGGCCCTCCAGGACAAATGACTTGCAAAGGGGTACCCACAAACACGGACACCCGCTGACAAAAAATACGTGTGCGTGTATACCGGGGTGCGCGGGAAGTCTCACACGCGATTTCGGCAGGGTACGTGTATTTCAGGGGTGCGCGGGAAGTTCCACACGCGATTGGCCCAGTGCGAGCAGGGTACGTGTATTCCATGGGTGCGCGGGAAGGTCCACACGCGATTTCAGCAGGGTACTTGCATTTCAGGGGTGCGCGGGAAATTCCACACATGATTTCAGCAAAGTATGTGTATTCCAGGGGTGCGCGGGAAGTTCCACACGCGATTTCAGCAGGGTACGTGTATTTCAGGGGTGCGCGGGAAGTTCCACACGCGATTTCAGCAGGGTACGTGTATTTCAGGGGTGCGCGGGAAGTTCCACACGCGATTTCAGCAGGGTACATGTATTTCAGGGGTGCGCGGGAAGTTCCACACGCGATTTCAGCAGGGTATGTGTATTTCAGGGGTGCGCGGGAAGTTCCACACGCGATTGGCCGAGTGCGAGCAGGGTACGTGTATTTCAGGGGTGCGCGGGAAGTTCCACACGCGATTTCAGCAGGGTACGTGTATTTCAGGGGTGCGCGGGAAGTTCCACACGCGATTTCAGCAGGCTACGTGTATTTCAGGGGTGCGCGGGAAGTTCCACACGCAATTTCAGCAGGGTACGTGTATTTCAGGGGTGCGCGGGAAGTTCCACACGCGATTTCAGCAGGGTATGTGTATTTCAGGGGTTCTGGGGAGTACTACACGTGAATTGGCCGTGTGGGTCCTCCCAGGTGTACGCTCCACAACCTCCACGGCCCCTGCAGGCAGCCCACACCACGGGGGACTACCCTGCACCCCTGCTCATGTCCCGCAGGCAGCCCATCCACCATGGGCATGCCCCCCAGCCAACCCACATGTCACCTTGCACTACTGATCAACAATGCATGTCTCCCACCACCCCCACCCCCCAGCCACCAGGGGCACCCTCCACCAGGCCCCCACTCATGTCTCCCACCACCCCCACCCCCCAGCAGTGCAGGGGCACCCTCCACCAGGCCCCCACCCATGTCTCCCACCACCCCCACCCCCCAGCCACCAGGGGCCCCCTCCACCAGGCCCCCACTCATGTCTCCCACCACCCCCACCCCCCAGCCACCAGGGGCACCCTCCACCAGGCCCCCACTCATGTCTCCCACCACCCCCACCCCCCAGCCACCAGGGGCACCCTCCACCAGGCCCCCACTCATGTCTCCCACCACCCCCACCCCCCAGCAGTGCAGGGGCACCCTCCACCAGGCCCCCACTCATGTCTCCCACCACCCCCACACCCCAGCAGTGCAGGGGCACCCTCCACCAGGCCCCCACCCATGTCTCCCACCACCCCCACCCCCCAGCCACCAGGGGCCCCCTCCACCAGGCCCCCACTCATGTCTCCCACCACCCCCACCCCCCAGCCACCAGGGGCACCCTCCACCAGGCCCCCACTCATGTCTCCCACCACCCCCACCCGCCAGCCACCAGGGGCACCCTCCACCAGGCCCCCACTCATGTCTCCCACCACCCCCACCCCCCAGCAGTGCAGGGGCACCCTCCACCAGGCCCCCACTCATGTCTCCCACCACCCCCACCCCCCACCATCCAGGGGCACCCTCCACCAGGCCCCCACTCATGTCTCCCACCACCCCCACCCCCCAGCCACCAGGGGCACCCTCCACCAGGCCCCCACTCATGTCTCCCACCACCCCCACCCCCCAGCAGTGCAGGGGCACCCTCCACCAGGCCCCTACTCATGTCTCCCACCACCCCCACACCCCAGCCACCAGGGGCACCCTCCACCAGGCCCCTACTCATGTCTCCCACCACCCCCACCCCCCAGCCACCAGGGGCACCCTCCACCAGGCCCCCACCCATGTCTCCCACCACCCCCACCCCCCAGCAGTGCAGGGGCACCCTCCACCAGGCCCCCACTCATGTCTCCCACCACCCCCACCCCCCACCATCCAGGGGCACCCTCCACCAGGCCCCCACTCATGTCTCCCACCACCCCCACCCCCCAGCCACCAGGGGCACCCTCCACCAGGCACCCACTCATGTCTCCCACCACCCCCACCCCCCACCAGTGCAGGGGCACCCTCCACCAGGCCCCCCACTCATGTCTCCCACCACCCCCACCCCCCACCATCCAGGGGCACCCTCCACCAGGCCCCCACTCATGTCTCCCACCACCCCCACCCCCCAGCAGTGCAGGGGCACCCTCCACCAGGCCCCCACTCATGTCTACCACCACCCCCAACCCCCAGCCACCAGGGGCACCCTCCACCAGGCCCCCACTCATGTCTCCCACCACCCCCACCCCCCAGCCACCAGGGGCACCCTCCACCAGGCCCCCACTCATGTCTCCCACCACCCCCACCCCCAGCAGTGCAGGGGCAGCCTCCACCAGGCCCCCACTCATGTCTCCCACCACCCCCACCCCCCAGCAGTGCAGGGGCACCCTCCACCAGGCGCCCACCCATGTCTCCCACCACCCCCACCCCCCAGCCACCATGGCCAGCCCCCACCAGGCCCCCACTCATGTCTCCCACCACCCCCACCCCCCTGCCACCATGGGCAGCCCCCACCAGGCCCCCACTCATGTCTCCCACCACCCCCACCCCCCAGCAGTGCAGGGGCACCCTCCACCAGGCCCCCACTCATGTCTACCACCACCCCCACCCCCCAGCCACCATGGGCAGCCCCCACCAGGCCCCCACTCATGTCACCCACCACCCCCACCCCCCAGCAGTGCAGGGGCAGCCTCCACCAGGCCCCCACCCATGTCTCCCACCACCCCCACCCCCCAGCCACCATGGCCAGCCCCCACCAGGCCCCCACTCATGTCTCCCACCACCCCCACCCCCCAGCAGTGCAGGGGCACCCTCCACCAGGCCCCCACTCATGTCTCCCACCACCCCCACCCCCCAGCAGTGCAGGGGCACCCTCCACCAGGCCCACACCCATGTCTCCCACCACCCCCACCCCCCAGCCACCAGGGACACCCTCCACCAGGCCCCCACTCATGTCCCCCTGCACCCCCACCCCCCAGCATCCAGGGGCACCCTCCACCAGGCCCCCACCCATGTCTCCCACCACCCCCACCCCCCAGCAGTGCAGGGGCACCCTCCACCAGGCCCCCACTCATGTCTCCCACCACCCCCATCCCCCAGCCACCATGGGCAGCCCCCACCAGGCCCCCACTCATGTCTCCCACCACCCCCACCCCCCAGCAGTGCAGGGGCACCCTCAACCAGGCCCCCACCCATGTCTCCCACCACCCCCATCCCCCAGCCACCAGGGGCACCCTCCACCAGGCCCCCACTCATGTCTCCCACCACCCCCATCCCCCAGCAGTGCAGGGGCACCCTCCACCAGGCCCCCACTCATGTCTCCCACCACCCCCACCCCCCAGCCACCAGGGCCACCCTCCACCAGGCCCCCACTCATGTCTCCCACCACCCCCACCCCCCAGCCACCAGGGGCACCCTCCACCAGGCCCCCACTCATGTCTCCCACCACCCCCACCCCCCAGCCACCATGGCCAGCCCCCACCAGGCCCCCACTCATGTCTCCCACCACCCCCACCCCCCAGCAGTGCAGGGGCACCCTCCACCAGGCCCCCACTCATGTCTCCCACCACCCCCACCCCCCAGCAGTGCAGGGGCACCCTCCACCAGGCCCCCACCCATGTCTCCCACCACCCCCACCCCCCAGACACCAGGGGCATCCTCCACCAGGCCCCCACTCATGTACCCCTGCACCCCCACCCCCCAGCATCCAGGGGCACCCTCCACCAGGCCCCCACCCATGTCTCCCACCACCCCCACCCCCCAGCAGTGCAGGGGCACCCTCCACCAGGCCCCCACTCATGTCTCCCACCACCCCCACCCCCCAGCCACCATGGGCAGCCCCCACCAGGCCCCCACTCATGTCTCCCACCACCCCCACCCCCCAGCAGTGCAGGGGCACCCTCCACCAGGCCCCCACCCATGTCTCCCACCACCCCCACCCCCCAGCATCCAGGGGCACCCTCCACCAGGCCCCCACTCATGTCTCCCACCACCCCCACCCCCCAGCAGTGGAGGGGCACCCTCCACCAGGCCCCCACTCATGTCTCCCACCACCCCCACCCCCCAGCCACCAGGGGCACCCTCCACCAGGCCCCCACTCATGTCTCCCACCACCCCCACCCCCCAGCCACCAGGGGCACCCTCCACCAGGCCCCCACTCATGTCTCCCACCACCCCCACCCCCCAGCCACCAGGGGCACCCTCCACCAGGCCCCCACTCATGTCTCCCACCACCCCCACCCCCCACCATCCAGGGGCACCCTCCACCAGGCCCCCACTCATGTCTCCCACCACCCCCACCCCCGAGCAGTGCAGGGGCACCCTCCACCAGGCCCCCACTCATGTCTACCACCACCCCCACCCCCCAGCCACCAGGGGCACCCTCCACCAGGCCCCCACTCATGTCTCCCACCACCCCCACCCCCCAGCCACCAGGGGCACCCTCCACCAGGCCCCCACTCATGTCTCCCACCACCCCCACCCCCAGCAGTGCAGGGGCAGCCTCCACCAGGCCCCCACTCATGTCTCCCACCACCCCCACCCCCCAGCAGTGCAGGGGCACCCTCCACCAGGCGCCCACCCATGTCTCCCACCACCCCCACCGCCCAGCCACCATGGCCAGCCCCCACCAGGCCCCCACTCATGTCTCCCACCACCCCCACCCCCCTGCCACCATGGGCAGCCCCCACCAGGCCCCCACTCATGTCTCCCACCACCCCCACCCCCCAGCAGTGCAGGGGCACCCTCCACCAGGCCCCCACTCATGTCTACCACCACCCCACCCCCCAGCCACCATGGGCAGCCCCCACCAGGCCCCCACTCATGTCTCCCACCACCCCCACCCCCCAGCAGTGCAGGGGCAGCCTCCACCAGGCCCCCACCCATGTCTCCCACCACCCCCACCCCCCAGCCACCATGGCCAGCCCCCACCAGGCCCCCACTCATGTCTCCCACCACCCCCACCCCCCAGCAGTGCAGGGGCACCCTCCACCAGGCCCCCACTTATGTCTCCCACCACCCCCACCCCCCAGCAGTGCAGGGGCACCCTCCACCAGGCCCACACCCATGTCTCCCACCACCCCCACCCCCCAGCCACCAGGGGCACCCTCCACCAGGCCCCCACTCATGTCCCCCTGCACCCCCACCCCCCAGCATCCAGGGGCACCCTCCACCAGGCCCCCACCCATGTCTCCCACCACCCCCACCCCCCAGCAGTGCAGGGGCACCCTCCACCAGGCCCCCACTCATGTCTCCCACCACCCCCATCCCCCAGCCACCATGGGCAGCCCCCACCAGGCCCCCACTCATGTCTCCCACCACCCCCATCCCCCAGCAGTGCAGGGGCACCCTCCACCAGGCCCCCACTCATGTCTCCCACCACCCCCACCCCCCAGCCACCAGGGCCACCCTCCACCAGGCCCCCACTCATGTCTCCCACCACCCCCACCCCCCAGCCACCAGGGGCACCCTCCACCAGGCCCCCACTCATGTCTCCCACCACCCCACCCCCCAGCCACCATGGCCAGCCCCCACCAGGCCCCCACTCATGTCTCCCACCACCCCCACCCCCCAGCAGTGCAGGGGCACCCTCCACCAGGCCCCCACTCATGTCTCCCACCACCCCCACCCCCCAGCAGTGCAGGGGCACCCTCCACCAGGCCCCCACCCATGTCTCCCACCACCCCCACCCCCCAGACACCAGGGGCACCCTCCACCAGGCCCCCACTCATGTACCCCTGCACCCCCACCCCCCAGCATCCAGGGGCACCCTCCACCAGGCCCCCACCCATGTCTCCCACCACCCCCACCCCCCAGCAGTGCAGGGGCACCCTCCACCAGGCCCCCACTCATGTCTCCCACCACCCCCACCCCCCAGCCACCATGGGCAGCCCCCACCAGGCCCCCACTCATGTCTCCCACCACCCCCACCCCCCAGCAGTGCAGGGGCACCCTCCACCAGGCCCCCACCCATGTCTCCCACCACCCCCACCCCCCAGCATCCAGGGATACCCTCCACCAGGCCCCCACTCATGTCTCCCACCACCCCCACCCCCCAGCAGTGGAGGGGCACCCTCCACCAGGCCCCCACTCATGTCTCCCACCACCCCCACCCCCCAGCCACCAGGGGCACCCTCCACCAGGCCCCCACTCATGTCTCCCACCACCCCCACCCCCCAGCCACCAGGGGCACCCTCCACCAGGCCCCCACTCATGTCTCCCACCACCCCCACCCCCCAGCAGTGCAGGGGCACCCTCCACCAGGCTCCCACCCATGTCTCCCACCACCCCCACCCCCCAGCAGTGCAGGGGCAGCCTCCACCAGGCCCCCACTCATGTCCCCCTGCACCCCCACCCCCCAGCATCCAGGGGCACCCTCCACCAGGCCCCCACTCATGTCTCCCACCACCCCCACCCCCCAGCAGTGCAGGGGCAACCTCCACCAGGCCCCCACTCATGTCTACCACCACCCCCACCCCCCAGCCACCATGGGCAGCCCCCACCAGGCCCCCACTCATGTCTTCCACCACCCCCACCCCCCAGCCACCAGGGACACCCTCCACCAGGCCCCCACTCATGTCTCCCACCACCCCCACCCCCCAGCAGTGCAGGGGCACCCTCCACCAGGCCCCCACCCATGTCTCCCACCACCCCCACCCCCCTGCCACCAGGGGCACCCTCCACCAGGCCCCCACTCATGTCTCCCACCACCCCCACCCCCCAGCAGTGCAGGGGCACCCTCCACCAGGCCCCCACTCATGTCTCCCACCACCCTCACCCCCCACCATCCAGGGGCACCCTCCACCAGGCCCCCACTCATGTCTCCCACCACCCCCACCCCCCAGCAGTGCAGGGGCACCCTCCACCAGGCCCCCACTCATGTCTCCCACCACCCCCACCCCCCAGCCACCATGGGCAGCCCCCACCAGGCCCCCACTCATGTCTCCCACCACCCCCACCCCCCACCATCCAGGGGCACCCTCCACCAGGCCCCCACTCATGTCTCCCACCACACCCACCCCCCAGCAGTGCAGGGGCAGCCTCCACCAGGCCCCCACTCATGTCCCCCTGCACCCCCACCCCCCAGCCACCATGGGCAGCCCCCACCAGGCCCCCACTCATGTCTCCCACCACCCCCACCCCCCAGCAGTGCAGGGGCAGCCTCCACCAGGCCCCCACTCATGTCCCCCTGCACCCCCACCCCCCAGCCACCATGGGCAGCCCCCACCAGGCCCCCACTCATGTCTACCACCACCCCCACCCCCCAGCCACCAGGGGCACCCTCCACCAGGCCCCCACTCATGTCTTCCACCACCCCCACCCCCCACCATCCAGGGGCAGCCCCCACCAGGCCCCCACTCATGTCTCCCACCACCTCCACCCCCCACCATCCAGGGGCACCCTCCACCAGGCCCCCACTCATGTCTCCCACCCCCCCACCTCCCAGCAGTGCAGGGTCACCCTCCACCAGGCCCCCACTCATGTTTCCCACCACCCCCACCCCCCAGCCACCAGGGGCACCCTCCTCCAGGCCCCCACTCATGTCTCCCACCACCCCCACCCCCCAGCCACCAGGGCCACCCTCCACCAGGCCCCCACTCATGTCTCCCACCACCCCCACCCCCCAGCAGTGCAGGGGCACCCTCCACCAGGCCCCCACTCATGTCTCCCCCCACCCCCACCCCCCAGCAGTGCAGGGGCAGCACCACCAGGCCCCCACTCATGTCCCCCTGCACCCCCACCCCCAGCATCCAGGGGCACCCTCCACCAGGTCCTCACAATCCCCAATCATGTGCGTTATGGTCAGCCTCCACAGCCAAAAAGCCCTACCAAGTAACACATTCACCCACATGGAAATGGAAATTACATGTTACACCCCCAATGTTCATGAAGCTAATGAACCCATGTCCGTCACACACAATGGTTGCAATTGAATGGGAAAACACCCAACATGACATGCATGAAACCAATGAGATGATACCACACAGTGAAGTATGAAAACAAAATTGTATTGAAAAAAAGAAAGAATGCTAAAGAAATGAAACAAACTACAATGGGAATGAGAAAAAAATAAGCTGCATGTCCGTATAAAAAAAAAAAAACAGCAAATCCGAATCCAAAAAAATGTCGTCCAAAGTCAAATGTAAAAAAATATCTATCCTATTAAGATCTATGTAAAAAACTTCCAAGGGTCCATGAGCCCAACTGAACAAAGGAAACCTACAAAAAAACCTAACTAAAATGCAACTATATACAAAAAGTGGAGCAGTGTCCGTCGACTCCAAATCATAAGAACAAACAAAGGAAACCTAAAACTAAAGAACTATATACAAAGGCGGCGGGCAAGTCCAGCGGCTCACTCCGTGGTGTTCCGGGCCAGGGCATCATCGAACTCCTGTTCGATGTCCCAGAGGCGGTCCAGTTCCATGGCCCCGAGGGTCCGCAGGGACGACGCCGTGTCCTCCTCCAACCCCCTGCGGATTGCCTCGAGGCACTCGGCCCGCCTAAGGGCCCTCCGCATGGAGTTCTCTGCCCTGACCATTGTGAGCCACGCCTCTTCAGCCCGCCGCCGCTCCGCACCTATGGCGTGGCCCAACCACTGCCACACGGAAGACACTCTCTGTCCTGGGTCCTCCTGCCCTCCGGCCGATGCCTGCCCCTCCGATGTCGAAGGCCCCGAGCCTTCATGGCTCCCACCATGTTGCTGCTGCTGCTCTGCCTCTGCCAGTGCACTGCCTCCTGCTGCCTGCACATCCTCCGCCGGCTGGGGTGCAGTTGTTGATGTGGCCACCCCTGCTGGACGTCTGACTCCCGACTGTGGCAGGGATGCCACCTCCACCAGCCTGGCCGCGCTGTCAGAGGCAGCTCCACAGGGCACCCAGGTGACTGATGGGTGGGAAGATGGCACAGAGGACGACTGGCGCGTAGGGGGTCCAGTTGAGGAGGGGGTCGGAGCAAGCCCCATCAGACGGAGGAATCCGGTCTGGGTGACCTGTCCCAGCAGGCTGACGTGGTCAACGAGCCATTCGAGATGACGTGCAGTCTCTCCATGAAAAGACTGCAGGTCACCTCGCATGGCCCGTTGACGCAACGCCACACCAGCCAGTACAGGCTCAACCCGGACCTGGATAGCCACGTCCGCAGGCAGAGGAAGGCCAGTTGACGTCAGCTCATCCCCTGCCTGAAAACGGGTCTGGACGTAGGCATCCCTGCTGGTGCAAGATGATGCAGGGACAGGATCGGGGACAGGATTGCACACAGGCACCTCCGCGGCGGCCTGTGCTGCCTCCTGTCCCTGGTCCTGTACTGCACCACTAGCACCAGTGGGATCCCCACCTCCAGACCCCGTCTCTGGTGCTTGCACGGCCTCCTCCTCCACCAAACCCCCCACCAACCTGGATGACTCCGTGCCATCTTCCCCTGTTGGGCCCTGTGGGGTCCCAGCTGCCCCTTCTGCTGCCGAGGAGTCCAACTCCAACCTCCGCCTCTTGGACCTCCCCCCGGCAGCTGCGGCCTGGGACGCGGCACCGGACTCATCACTCCCCGACGAGATGACAACACGGGAGGGGAGCCGGGCCTTGCGTCTCCGGCTGGCGGTGGGATCCCCGCCGCTGTGCTCCACAGCACCTTCTCCGCCCTCTTCATCAGTTGACGCTGCAGACAGGGAGAAACAAAACACAGGCATCAGGGCACTGTACAATGGACACATACACACATGACAGTTGCACATGAGTGGCATTGGCAAACCTCAGACATGTCATCACAATCCCCAACACACATGTCATTGCAACTCGCACACATGAGCCATACCACAGCCATATCGCAACTGCCACCACCATCCATACACATAAAACAGCATGAGCAGCCAAAGGTGAGCCAGACATCACATGCAACACAGGAAGTGCACCACACATGTACACACACCACCACACTTGCATGCATGTGTACACCTCTGCCAAGTGTCGCACTGTTCAGACGGGCATCCATGTCACATCTGCCAATCAGGCTTCCACATACCGCTGTCACATGCATCCATGTTTCATCACTGTTGCACCCTTGTCAAATACACACACATGCACGTGTACACAGTGCTCATACATGCAGCCGAAAACAACATACATGCGTGACATCACGGACATGTCTACTTACATACACATTCATCCAAACATGTGTGCACACACAACTGCATTTGGCATGCAAGCCTACACACACAAGCACCATCCATGTCTCACACATTTCAGCCCTCGCATGTGTCAGCCCCATGGCCCTGTACACTCCCACCCATACTCGACCCCATACAAACAGATGTGCAACCTGCACACTACCGAATAATCACCACACGCACTGCTCACAATCAGGATGCATGTACACTCACCGCTCGACTCCAGACGGGTCTGCTTCTCCAGGACCTGGACGTGGAGCGCTGGGGATATGCGTTCCAGGACCCTCATCTGTTCTTCCGACAAGTGGCCCCAGCGCCCCTTGGCATCCGCTGCCTTCAAGAGGCGCCAGGCCTTGTTCAGGGTCCTGGACCTGAAGTCCTCCCAGCGCTTCCTGACATGTTGTAAGTCACGGACTGCCACCCCCTCCGCGTTGATGGCAGTCACGATGTCAGTCCAGATCCGAGTCCGTCCTTCCTTGTCGGCGCGGGAACTTCCGAAGAGGGCATCATACTGCCCCAGGACTTGCTCCACCAGGACACCAACTTCGGTGGCACTGAAGCTGGTGCCCCTCTGCCTCTCTGGCCGGGGGTTGTCAGTGGTCACAGATGGTGTTTGCCCCGACATGACAACCCCAGAGGCAGGAGTGGGTGGGCAACTGGGTCCTGGGGCTGGGCTGTGGAGCGATGGAATCCCAGTCGGGAGTCTTCGGTTCCAGCAGGGGTGGTCACAGCAACAGCACCCCTGGCTGATGTGCAGGCAGCAAATGGCAGTGCACGTGGGCAGCAGGCAGTCAGGCAGCAGCAGATGGCAGGTGGGAGCGTGCTCGGGGCTCTGGGGGGGAGTAGTTCGGCCTTCTGGGCAGGAGAGTGGTCTTCCGTGTGCATACGCGTGGCCAGCTTGATACGGAGTGATTTGGCACGTGAAAAGTCTGCACGTCAGCGTGAAATTCGAGGAAAGGCTCTTAGCGCGTAAGCGCGTCAGCACGCATACGCGATTCTATTGGACCAAAGGCCCTCAGCGCGTAAGCGCGTCTGTGACGTGACCCGCACGGGTGTTTCCAACACAGCACGTGATGACAGAGCACACGTGGAAAGACTGCACGTCAGAGTGTCATCGTGTGTAATTGGACAGCACGTCAGAGTGTCAGCGCGTGTAATTGGACAAAAGTGCGCATACACGCGATTGGCCTATGTACGTGTATATCAGGGGTATACGCAAGTACGTCACTGCACCTGTATCCCGGGGTGCGCGGGAATTTCCACACGCTATTGGACTGGGTACTGGATTTCAGGGGTGCGCGGGTCACACGCTCGCCTACAACACGCGCAACGCATAAATTTGCGCGCTAACAAAATAACAAGCTCAGACCCAGGATGAACATACCGTTCCTAGCAGCAGTGGGCGTGGGCTACCAAAGGAGGAGGAGGAGGATAGTCAGGGCCAGAATATTCACACCCAGAACCAGCCTTTTCGGGATGCCTGATGACCAGGTGCATGGGAGGTACAGGTTTCCACCACACATTATACTGGACCTGGTGAGTGAGTGGGAGGATGACCTCACATCACCCACCCTGTGCTCCCAAGCACTCAGCCCCCTGGAGAAGGTCCTCAATGTACTGCACTTCTTAGCCACTGGATCATTTCAGCGGACAAGTGCCATTGTGGGTGGTGTATCACAGGCCACCCAGTCACGCTGCCTACACCAGGTCTTGAACATCATCACTGCACGCCCATCAGTCCGCAGGCACATATACCTGCCCAGAACACCTGCAGAAAGGCATGCTGCCGCCCTGGATTTTTACGGTGTGGCACGATTCCCCAAAGTGCTAGGTGCCATCGACTGCACCCATGTGGCTCTACGTCCCCACAGGGCATCAGAGCACATCTATAGGAACCTCAAGCACTGGCATTCCATCAACGTGCAGGTAGTATGTAATGCCAAGGGAATCATCACCTCAGTATATGCCAACTATCCCGGGTCAACCCACGACAGCTTCATTTACCGAATGTCCACCCTAAGCCGGGACCTAGAAGCTGGGCGGCATGGCGATACATGGCTGCTTGGTGAGTATGAATGCCACTGCACATGCATGCATGTCAGATACTGAGCAAGGTCACAACCCCACCAATGATACCAATCACCACCTCCACAGGGGACAGTGCCTACCCTCTCAGCCCCCACATGATGACGCCAATTCGGAACCCCACCACGCCACCCCAGGTAAGATATAACACAGCCCACATTACAACCCGGGGCATAGTGGAGCGCACATTCGGAGTGCTAAAGTCACGCTTTCGCTCCCTTGACCGTTCTGGTGGGCAGCTGTTGTACGCTCCCCCAGTAGTGTGCAGGATCATAGTGGCAGCATGTGTCCTGCACAACATTGCAACACGCCGGGGCCTGGCCGTGGACATGGTGGTGGCCCCACATCCCCAACCACATGCACAGCCGCTGCGCATGGGAGGGGAAAGGGCACGGGGGGAGGCAGCCCGTACACAGCTAGTGGCTAATTACTTCACATAGAAATCACACCCTTGTGGAGTGCACACTGCCCTGGCACATTCCATCTGACAATCAATGATGACTCAACCTGACACTGATCCTGAATGTCTGGAGAATGAACCGTGAAAACCATATCAGCCTGAGATTGTTCACCTGGAAGTGTCACAATGTGTGCATCCCTACCCACACAGACACCACCAATGCAGTTTTGTGAAGTAACACATTCAAGCAGCTAAAATGAATACCCACTTGCAAAATGCAACAAGAGGACAGTGCCATGTCAGCCAACCCATCCCCAGCACCGCCACACGACACACCGTGCCATGTCATGCTATTTGCAGGTAAACAAAGTAATCCCCACAACATGACACTAGTGTCACAATGTAGAGTGTCCCTAATTGAATCTTGCAACACCTGAAATGCTCACAGTAATGCAGGACCAACAACAAACTTGAGCAGGTACTACCATTAACATGACATCACAAATGTTATATATTAGTAGTCTCACCACCTGGAAATGCCTGCACTCCCACCACTACCAACTGTGCAGTGTTGGCGCCATGTAGAGTTGTAGGTTGTAACGCTCACCTGATTCCCGTAGGGGCGCCGGTCTTGACTGGGCATATACCGTATCTACAAAGGTGATGTGTAACACACGGCTGGCTCTTTGGGCTGGACCTCTGTGCACTGTATGTCTGACTCGAAGGGTAAGATGTCTTAGGTAAGTGAACGCTGTGCTCTCCATCTGCCTCCGGGCAGGGTGCTGTAACCAGTTTCTTCACTGGATAAGGGGAGCAGGCCTCTTGACTTCAGAGGACTGCTGTCCGTCGTTTACTGCACGAACGGTAAGTTTCGAGTAATTCTAATGTCTTTAAAGTCTTTAGTAATGATGTCTCTTGTTTTGCAGGGTTCCGGCGATGGCGGATGACGGGCTGAAGTGAGTTGAAGATGGAGCCCGTGTGATGAATAGAAGCGCCTGGAAGCACGTAAGTAAGCGCTTGTTGCCTGCTTCACGATGCGCTCTAACTGTCTTTTTATTTTGCAGGTACAAGTTCGGAGCGGCTGCAGGGTGCCGGAATACCCACTGGGTTAGATGTGGAAAGGAGTAATGGCACGTGAGTATTAAAGTTCCCCAATGTCTTTAAACGCACCTTGTTTTGTCTTTCAGATGCGGGATGCAGCGCCGAAGGCCTCCGGAGCGTGCGAAGAGTTGGTAAGCTTTTGTCTTTCAGATGCCGGAATGCAGTGTGAAGACCTCCGGAGCGCACGAAGAGTAGGTAAGCCTTTGTCTTTCAGATGCCGGAATGCAGCACGAGGCGTTGGTGACAACCGATGGACCAGGTAAGTGAAGAGCTGTCACTGAAGACCGTAATGCTAACCTGTTCTTTCTTGTCTTTATAGGTGTTGCTGAAGACTGGATTCAGGATGGTAAGCCTTTTTCCTTAGGCCCAGGATCAGATGCAGAAGACACGATGAGCGTTCTGCTGCAGAGGATGCAGAATAACGCAAAGCAAGATTCATCCATCGGGTGTGGTTTAAATAGCCTCCTGTAGTGCTTAGGTGTCTCCTTCCACAGCCACGCCTAGGTAAGAAAAGAGTTCCTGCTTTCCAGAAGAGTTCCAGTGTTCTGAATCTAGGGAGTGGCTCCTGCCCCACCCAACAGGAAAAGTAGTTCCAAACAGAAGAGGATCAGAGGCTCAACTGGCAGGCAAGTAAGCAGCATGGTCTGCTGCAGGTAAGTCCACCCAAGCATTATGAGCCCGGCGCTTCCAGCGCTGGGACTGGGCATATTTATGAGCCTGGTGCCACTGGCGCCAGGACTGGGTCCAAAAGGTCCCAATTGGGACTGGTTGGCACTCGGAACCTGGGTTATGGATCTGCTTCCAAGGGAGTTGGGAAAACCCTGACCTTTTGGAAGCAGAGATCATGACAGTACCCCCCCTCAAGGCCCCTCCCAAACCGGGCTTCTCCGGGGGTTTTGGCTTGTCAGGAAATGTTCGGTGAAATCTTTTGATTAGGCGAGGAGCGTGGACATATTCAGCAGGTTCCCAGGATCTCTCTTGGGGGCCGTAGCCTTTCCAGTCAATTAGGTAAAATAGTTTAGATTTGGAGATCTTGGAGTCCAGAATGCTTTTGACTTCAAACTCGAGTTCTCCATCAACTAGGATAGGTTTGGAGATTTAGTTAGTCGGGTTTGAGGTTGCACGGGTTTTAATAGAGAGACGTGGAAGACCGGATGTATCTTCATGTGCGGGGGCAAGTCCAACTTGACCGCTACTGGGTTTACTATGGTAGTGATGGAATAGGGACCAAGGTATCTTGGGTTGAATGTGCGTGGCCCTTTCAGAGGTAGATATTTGGTGGATAACCAGACTTGATCCCCTACTTGATATTGAGGGGCTGTAACGCTCACCTGATTCCCGTAGAGGCGCCGGTCTTGACTGGGCGTATACCGTATCTTCAAAGGTGATGTGTAACACACGGCTGGCTCTTTGGGCTGGACCTCTGTGCACTGTATGTCTGACTCGAAGGGTAAGATGTCTGCAGATAGAAAATATGGGATTAAGGAACTGGGTTATTGAATGTCTCTCTCTTCTTCCCTTTCTCTTCTCCTGTAGAACCCCAAAGGTTAACGCTCTCACCTTAGGTAAGTGAACGCCGTGCTCTCCATCTGCCTCGGGGCAGGGTGCTGTAACCAGTTTCTTCACTGGATAAGGGGAGCAGGCCTCTTGACTTCAGAGGACTGCTGTCCGTCGTTTACTGCACGAACGGTAAGTTTCGAGTAATTCTAATGTCTTTAAAGTCTTTAGTAATGATGTCTCTTGTTTTGCAGGGTTCCGGCGATGGCGGATGACGGGCTGAAGTGAGTTGAAGATGGAGCCCGTGTGATGAATAGAAGCGCCTGGAAGCACGTAAGTAAGCGCTTGTTGCCTGCTTCACGATGCGCTCTAACTGTCTTTTTATTTTGCAGGTACAAGTTCGGAGCGGCTGCAGGGTGCCGGAATACCCACTGGGTTAGATGTGGAAAGGAGTAATGGCACGTGAGTATTAAAGTTCCCCAATGTCTTTAAACGCACCTTGTTTTGTCTTTCAGATGCGGGATGCAGCGCCGAAGGCCTCCGGAGCGTGCGAAGAGTTGGTAAGCTTTTGTCTTTCAGATGCCGGAATGCAGTGTGAAGACCTCCGGAGCGCACGAAGAGTAGGTAAGCCTTTGTCTTTCAGATGCCGGAATGCAGCACGAGGCGTTGGTGACAACCGATGGACCAGGTAAGTGAAGAGCTGTCACTGAAGACCGTAATGCTAACCTGTTCTTTCTTGTCTTTATAGGTGTTGCTGAAGACTGGATTCAGGATGGTAAGCCTTTTTCCTTAGGCCCAGGATCAGATGCAGAAGACACGATGAGCGTTCTGCTGCAGAGGATGCAGAATAACGCAAAGCAAGATTCATCCATCGGGTGTGGTTTAAATAGCCTCCTGTAGTGCTTAGGTGTCTCCTTCCACAGCCACGCCTAGGTAAGAAAAGAGTTCCTGCTTTCCAGAAGAGTTCCAGTGTTCTGAATCTAGGGAGTGGCTCCTGCCCCACCCAACAGGAAAAGTAGTTCCAAACAGAAGAGGATCAGAGGCTCAACTGGCAGGCAAGTAAGCAGCATGGTCTGCTGCAGGTAAGTCCACCCAAGCATTATGAGCCCGGCGCTTCCAGCGCTGGGACTGGGCATATTTATGAGCCTGGTGCCACTGGCGCCAGGACTGGGTCCAAAAGGTCCCAATTGGGACTGGTTGGCACTCGGAACCTGGGTTATGGATCTGCTTCCAAGGGAGTTGGGAAAACCCTGACCTTTTGGAAGCAGAGATCATGACAGTACCCCCCCTCAAGGCCCCTCCCAAACCGGGCTTCTCCGGGGGTTTTGGCTTGTCAGGAAATGTTCGGTGAAATCTTTTGATTAGGCGAGGAGCGTGGACATATTCAGCAGGTTCCCAGGATCTCTCTTGGGGGCCGTAGCCTTTCCAGTCAATTAGGTAAAATAGTTTAGATTTGGAGATCTTGGAGTCCAGAATGCTTTTGACTTCAAACTCGAGTTCTCCATCAACTAGGATAGGTTTGGAGATTTAGTTAGTCGGGTTTGAGGTTGCACGGGTTTTAATAGAGAGACGTGGAAGACCGGATGTATCTTCATGTGCGGGGGCAAGTCCAACTTGACCGCTACTGGGTTTACTATGGTAGTGATGGAATAGGGACCAAGGTATCTTGGGTTGAATGTGCGTGGCCCTTTCAGAGGTAGATATTTGGTGGATAACCAGACTTGATCCCCTACTTGATATTGAGGGGCTGTAACGCTCACCTGATTCCCGTAGAGGCGCCGGTCTTGACTGGGCGTATACCGTATCTTCAAAGGTGATGTGTAACACACGGCTGGCTCTTTGGGCTGGACCTCTGTGCACTGTATGTCTGACTCGAAGGGTAAGATGTCTGCAGATAGAAAATATGGGATTAAGGAACTGGGTTATTGAATGTCTCTCTCTTCTTCCCTTTCTCTTCTCCTGTAGAACCCCAAAGGTTAACGCTCTCACCTTAGGTAAGTGAACGCCGTGCTCTCCATCTGCCTCGGGGCAGGGTGCTGTAACCAGTTTCTTCACTGGATAAGGGGAGCAGGCCTCTTGACTTCAGAGGACTGCTGTCCGTCGTTTACTGCACGAACGGTAAGTTTCGAGTAATTCTAATGTCTTTAAAGTCTTTAGTAATGATGTTTATTGTTTTGCAGGGTTCCGGCGATGGCGGATGACGGGCTGAAGTGAGTTGAAGATGGAGCCCGTGTGATGAATAGAAGCGCCTGGAAGCACGTAAGTAAGCGCTTGTTGCCTGCTTCACGATGCGCTCTAACTGTCTTTTTATTTTGCAGGTACAAGTTCGGAGCGGCTGCAGGGTGCCGGAATACCCACTGGGTTAGATGTGGAAAGGAGTAATGGCACGTGAGTATTAAAGTTCCCCAATGTCTTTAAACGCACCTTGTTTTGTCTTTCAGATGCGGGATGCAGCGCCGAAGGCCTCTGGAGCGTGCGAAGAGTTGGTAAGCTTTTGTCTTTCAGATGCCGGAATGCAGTGTGAAGACCTCCGGAGCGCACGAAGAGTAGGTAAGCCTTTGTCTTTCAGATGCCGGAATGCAGCGCGAGGCGTTGGTGACAGCCGATGGACCAGGTAAGTGAAGAGCTGTCACTGAAGACCGTAATGCTAACCTGTTCTTTCTTGTCTTTATAGGTGTTGCTGAAGACTGTATTCAGGATGGTAAGCCTTTTTCCTTAGGCCCAGGATCAGATGCAGAAGACACGATGAGCGTTCTGCTGCAGAGGATGCAGAATAACGCAAAGCAAGATTCATCCATCGGGTGTGGTTTAAATAGCCTCCTGTAGTGCTTAGCTGTCTCCTTCCACAGCCACGCCTAGGTAAGAAAAGAGTTCCTGCTTTCCAGAAGAGTTCCAGTGTTCTGAATCTAGGGAGTGGCTCCTGCCCCACCCAACAGGAAAAGTAGTTCCAAACAGAAGAGGATCAGAGGCTCAACTGGCAGGCAAGTAAGCAGCATGGTCTGCTGCAGGTAAGTCCACCCAAGCATTATGAGCCCGGCGCTTCCAGCGCTGGGACTGGGCATATTTATGAGCCTGGTGCCACTGGTGCCAGGACTGGCTCCAAAAGGTCCCAATTGGGACTGGTTGGCACTCGGAACCTGGGTTATGGATCTGCTTCCAAGGGAGTTGGGAAAACCCTGGCCTTTTGGAAGCAGAGATCATGACACACAGATGATGAGTTACACATCAATGCAACATGCAGTGTACAACACAACAGCAATATGCACTAGGAATGTATACACAGTATTGACTAGACTACCCACACATGTAGTGGGAGTCCAATGTCACCATGTACGTCAATGTCACTTGGGCACACCCTTTGCAAGTCCATGGAAACGGGAAGCAGGAGGGGTGTGTGTGACTCAAACCCAAGCATCTGAACCAAATACATGACAAGCCTGCATGTGCCCAGCCACAATGCAGCGTATGCCCACAGGAACCACGGAAGCCAACAAATTGTCCCAAAAAAATTGGGAAAAAAATAATTAAAAATAAAAATAAAAATAAAAATAAAAAAAAATAAAAAATGCCCATTGATGGGCCCGGGGGGGGGGGTTGGGGAGGCCACCCAGGAGGTCCGAGGACAGGGTGCACACCAGAACCCACCTGTGTGGATCCTGGGAAAAAAAAACACCTCCATGGGCTCATGGCCCACACGGCTACCCTATTGTGGGAGTATCACTGCTGTCGCTATTATCACCCTGTGCAGCTGCATCCGGAGGTGGTTGCACTATGGGAGGCAGCCCACGCAAGGCCCTAGTCTGCTCCTCCATGGCTGCAAGCATTCGGGTGTGGTAGGTCTGGTTCTGGAGGATGAGTGTGCGGAGGTCCCCATGCAACAACTCACGGGATGCCCGGACCTCCGCCCTCGTTGCCTGCATCTCAGCTGAGAGCGTACGGGTGAGACGCTCCAGCTGCTGTTCTGTCCTTTGGTGTGTTGAAGCCTCAAGCTCAACAAGAGTCGTCCTGAGGTGAAGGAGCTCCTGCCTCAGGGCTTCCCTGTGGCCCTGGGACTCAATGGAGATGGCCTCCTGCAGAGTCGCCAGTGCCGCCCGCCTGTCCCTGTTGGACCCCAACATGTCCTCCCTGTGTGACTGGCAGATGGAGTCGGTTGCCTGCTGTAGTCGCTCCATCAGCCTTTCAGGGGGGACAATGGAAGTGGCCACCCTATCCATGGCCTGAGCCATCATCTCGGATGATGCTGCCTGTTGGGTTGCCATACCGTAAATGGATTGCTCCCATGCGGTATTGCCAGGTGGCGTACGGCCACCACGTCGGCGGGCACCACACCTGTCTGGGGCAAGGCGAACTGCGCCTTGCTGTGCCGGCACTGCCTGAGGCTGCAGGACTGCATTCCCCCTCTGATCTGCTGGCCCAGGAACAGGATCAGATGTCGCGGAGTGTGACCCTGCATCCGTAACCACCAAAGGCGTAGCTGCCAACACTGACATCCCCATTGAGGGTTCTGACCCTGGTGCAGGTGGGTGGGACAGAACAGAATCCCTCCCTGGAACACTCACCTGCGACGGCACGTAGGTCTCATCCGAATCAACACCTGAGTACAGCTCGGGGGAGGTGCAGCCAGAGACACCCCTTGAGAGCACGACCTGCAGCAGTTGTGGGTTCTCACCCACCACCACACCACGACCCTCACTGGTGGTTATTCGGCCCTCGGACCCCTCCTGGGTCTGCACCATCTCCACAACCCCAGCAGTATCAGGTGCGTCTTCCCCTGCAAAGACATAAAAACAAAGAAATGGAAACAGGCATTAGCACCATGGCACACAATGAGGGCTGAGAAGCAAGAGAACCAGTACTTGATTGACACATGTCCCACATGACTAAAACCCTCCCATGCATGCACCCTCACTGCATATGAAGGGCAGGCAAATGGCACACACTGATGACACCAAGATGGAAGATGTACACATTTTCTGCATGCTGCCTGGCAGTGGCATCACACATTGGCCTGTGATTGCCAGGTGAAACACACATGCCATCACACAGATGGCATGTACCATTGCTATTGAGTGAAGATGGAGAGGAGGGCAGCACCTATTCATTCAGTCCAGTTCCCGCATGTAATAGCTTTTCTAATTCAAACAGGTCAGATTTTTCACCTGGAGCTGCCAGTCCGAAATGGTCCAATTGCACAGGGACATGTGTGAACAAATGATATCCAGGTAACAAAGTCACTCCACTTTACCATAGCCATGTCAGACATGTGACTAGAGGACTGCTAAATGCCTAGTAAAAGTGGTGGAATGCAAACAATCTGACTGAATGAACAGTGAAAAATAAGCAACAATGTTGTGGCAAGGTGACACTTCAAGGGCAACTGGCGTGCAGTTGGGCTAGATGTCTACTGTTGGCAGAAGGGATACTGCTATGGCCAAATGCAGCTGCGCAGGATGTATTGCATGAAGCACATGGCTGACCCATACGACTCAGGCGCACACACTCTCACCTGGCACACAAACAGAAGCCCTCACACACACCATGCACATGGATGACACACACATGCATGTGCACTCACCGGATAATGCCTCGTAATCAGGCAGATCTCCCACGCCTTGGATCTGTTCCTCCGTGACGTAGATCCCAGCGACTGACTCATGTGGAGTGAGTTCCATGTCTACTACTGGAGACCCACCTCCAGTCACTAGAGTTGCGGCATGACTTGAGGCCAGCTTACTCTTTGCCCTGCGCTTTAGGTCATTCCAGCGCTTATAGCAATCATTGGCTGTGCGCCTCACGATTCCAAGGGCACTTACAATGTCCGCAACGGTCTGCCAGTGTGCCTGGCGTTGTGCAGGTGTGGTCTTGGATCCTGCAACAATGACCATCTCGTTGTCATGTGCGGACACATACTCGACAAGTGCATTCAGTTCGTCATCCGTGAAGCTGGGCTTCCTCGACGGGCCGGACTGTGTAGCCGTGTCTGGGGCATCAGCCTGTGCCGGACGAGCACTCTTCCTCTTCCGCTTGGAAGGTGGTGGTGATCCTGAGTGTCCTGCGCCGCTCTGGACACTAGGGGCAGGAGCCCTGGTGGACTCTGTATCAGGAGTGTGGGATTGCACACTCAGCATGGGAGTTGGTGCAGGCATTGGCTCAAGTGTGATGGTGTCAGGGGGAATGTCAGCAGGATGGACTAGGACCGACACTGTCCTGGCTGGGTGTGTGAGGGCTGGGGTGGATGGAGCCGCAGCTGCCCCTGCAGCCTCTCCGCCCTGCCTACTTGGGGCAGCAGATGACCTTGCTCCCCCAGATGCACGTGGCATGGTGACATCAACGTGCACCAGCGCACGTGTCATAGGCCTGCTGACCTGGAAGTCAGCCATGGAGTCAGCCAGGTCTGGTGCCACAATGGGCTGGTCCAACAAGGGCTGAGCATGGATGGTGTCAGCCACATCAGCCTCAACGGGAGGTGGGGGGGGGATTATGGGTGCCCTTGACTGGTCCTCCACACATGGGGGGACAGGCTCACCCTGCAAGTAACGACCACGTCCCCTACCGGATCCACCACGGCCACCACTTGTGGCTCTTCCACCTTTGCCACCCTTACGGAATCCTCGCCTCCCAGCCATGGCACTGATGTAAATGTGCGTATGGGAGTGGCTGTAAACTATTGTCCTGGCAATTGGGGGTCAAAGGGGTTGGGTACCAGATGGTAATTGTACCCTAGTGCTCTTGCAAGGCTGAATGTAACCCCTGGGGAAAGATGACGGGTCACGCTACGCACAGGAGCCCCAAAAAAGGGAGATGACGTGCACGCAACCCCTCCTAGACCACGTGTGCAGAAAGAAAAACCTGCACTACGCTGTGGCACCCAGTAACACAAGAATGAACGTATGCGTGTCACACGCAGCCTAGAATGACCTCTGAAGGGGTAGGCTACACACGGGGCAAGCACAGATGTTAGGTACGTGCGTGACTCACCGTCTGCCAGGTAAAAGAGCGTGAAAAAGGAGCGCGTTTGGTTGGCAACACCCACGCCAAAAGAAGATTTGTACGCTGTCTGAGGAGACAGGACAACAGTAGAAGGGAACACTGTTTGAGGGAACAGGCCCAGGTAAACCAGTAAAAGAGAAAAAAGAGAAAAAGCTGTCAGAGGTAACAGGGAATACGAACTTGAAACGCCGTGAAGTAAATCGCTTGTGAAACGACAAGAAGTACAGAATTCACCCACTCGCTCTCCACGAAAAGCACGTACAAGGAAATGGTGTTCTACACGTACCTTTTATAGAGGCCCACACGTCCAGCGTCACTTACGCGGCGTGTA
Organism: Ambystoma mexicanum; assembly: GCF_040938575.1. Lineage (NCBI taxonomy): Eukaryota > Metazoa > Chordata > Amphibia > Caudata > Ambystomatidae > Ambystoma > Ambystoma mexicanum. The sequence goes on from NC_090937.1 coordinate 58,641,193, forward strand.
CGCGCTAGGGCCATTTCCACCAATTACACGCTTTGTCACTTCTGCGTGTAGGGTCATTTCCACCAATTACACGCTTTGTCACTTCTGCGTGTAGGGCCATTTCCACCAATTACACGCTTTGTCACTGCCGCGTGTACGCGCTAGGCCCATTCCCACCAATTACACGCGCTGACACTCTGACGTGCTGTCCAATTACACGCGATGACACTCTGACGTGCAGTCTTTCCACGTGTGCTCTGTCATCACGTGCTGTGTGGGAAACACCTGTGCGGGTCACGTCACAGACGCGCTTACGCGCTGAGGGCCTTTGGTCCAATAGAATCGCGTATGCGTGCTGACGCGCTTACGCGCTAAGGGCCTTTCCTCGAATTTCACGCTGACGTGCAGACTTTTCACGTGCCAAATCACTCCGTATCAAGCTGGCCACGCGTATGCACATGGAAGACCACGCTCCTGCCCAGAAGGCCGAACTACTGCCCCCCAGAGCCCCGAGCACGCTCCCACCTGCCATCTGCTGCTGCCTGACTGCCTGCTGCCCACGTGCACTGCCATTTGCTGCCTGCACATCAGCCAGGGGTGCTGTTGCTGTGACCACCCCTGCTGGAACCGAAGACTCCCGACTGGGATTCCATCGCTCCACAGCCCAGCCCCAGGACCCAGTTGCCCACCCACTCCTGCCTCTGGGGTTGTCATGTCGGGGCAAACACCATCTGTGACCACTGACAACCCCCGGCCAGAGAGGCAGAGGGGCACCAGCTTCAGTGCCACCGAAGTTGGTGTCCTGGTGGAGCAAGTCCTGGGGCAGTATGATGCCCTCTTCGGAAGTTCCCGCACCGACAAGGAAGGACGGACTCGGATCTGGACTGACATCGTGACTGCCATCAACGCGGAGGGGGTGGCAGTCCGCGACTTACAACATGTCAGGAAGCGCTGGGAGGACTTCAGGTCCAGGACCCTGAACAAGGCCTGGCGCCTCTTGAAGGCAGCGGATGCCAAGGGGCGCCGGGGCCACTTGTCGGAAGAACAGATGAGGGTCCTGGAACGCATATCCCCAGCGCTCCACGTCCAGGTCCTGGAGAAGCAGACCCGTCTGGAGTCGAGCGGTGAGTGTACATGCATCCTGATTGTGAGCAGTGCGTGTGGTGATTATTCGGTAGTGTGCAGGTTGCACATCTGTTTGTATGGGGTCGAGTATGGGTGGGGGTGTACAGGGCCGTGGGGCTGACACATGCGAGGGCTGTAATGTGTGAGACATGGATGGTGCTTGTGTGTGTAGGCTTGCATGCCAAATGCAGTTGTGTGTGCACACATGTTTGGATGAATGTGTATGTAAGTAGACATGTCCGTGATGTCACGCATGTATGTTGTTTTCGGCTGCATGTATGAGCACTGTGTACATGTGCATGTGTGTGTATTTGACAAGGGTGCAACAGTGATGCAACATGGATGCATGTGACAGCGGTATGTGGAAGCCTGATTGGCAGATGTGACATGGATGCCCGTCTGAACAGTGCGACACTTGGCAGAGGTGTACACATGCATGCAAGTGTGGTGGTGTGTGTACATGTGTGGTGCACTTCCTGTGTTGCATGTGATGTCTGGCTCACCTTTGGCTGCTCATGCTGTTGTATGTGTATGGATGGTGGTGGCAGTTGCGATATGGCTGTGGTATGGCTCATGTGTGCGAGTTGCAATGACATGTGTGTTGGGGATTGTGATGACATGTCTGAGGTTTGCCAATGCCACTCATGTGCAACTGTCATGTGTGTATGTGTCCATTGTACAGTGCCCTGATGCCTGTGTTTTGTTTCTCCCTGTCTGCAGCGTCAACTGATGAAGAGGGCGGAGAAGGTGCTGTGGAGCACAGCGGCGGAGATCCCACCGCCAGCCGGAGACGCAAGGCCCGGCTCCTCTCCCGTGTTGTCATCTTGTCGGGGAGTGATGAGTCCGGTGCCGCGTCCCAGGCCGCAGCTGCCGGGGGGAGGTCCAAGAGGCAGAGGTTGGAGTTGGACTCCTCGGCAGCAGAAGGGGCAGCTGGGACCCCACAGGGCCCAACAGGGGAAGATGGCACAGAGTCATCCAGGTTGGTGGGGGGTTTGGTGGAGGAGGAGGCCGTGCAAGCACCAGAGACGGGGTCTGGAGGTGGGGATCCCACTGGTGCTAGTGGTGCAGTACAGGAACAGGGACAGGAGGCAGCACAGGCCGCCGCGGAGGTGCCTGTGTGCAATCCTGTCCCCGATCCTGTCCCTGCATCATCTTGCACCAGCAGGGATGCCTACGTCCAGACCCGTTTTCAGGCAGGGGATGAGCTGACGTCAACTGGCCTTCCTCTGCCTGCGGACGTGGCTATCCAGGTCCGGGTTGAGCCTGTCCTGGCTGGTGTGGCGTTGCGTCAACGGGCCATGCGAGGTGACCTGCAGTCTTTTCATGGAGAGACTGCACGTCATCTCGAATGGCTCGTTGACCACGTCAGCCTGCTGGAACAGGTCACCCAGACCGGATTCCTCCGTCTGATGGGGCTTGCTCCGACCCCCTCCTCAACTGGATCCCCTACGCGCCAGTCGTCCTCTGTGCCATCTTCCCACCCATCAGTCACCTGGGTGCCCTGTGGAGCTGCCTCTGACAGTGCGGCCAGGCTGGTGGAGGTGGCATCCCTGCCACAGTCGGGAGTCGGACGTCCAGCAGGGGTGGCCACATCAACAACTGCACTCCAGCCGGCGGAGGATGTGCAGGCAGCAGGAGGCAGTGCACGGGCAGAGGCAGAGCAGCAGCAGCAACATAGTGGGAGCCATGAAGGCTTGGGGGCTTTGACATCGGAGGGGCAGGCATCGGCCGGAGGGCAGGAGGACCCAGGACAGAGAGTGTCTTCCGTGTGTCAGCGGTTGGGCCACGCCATAGGTGCGGAGCGGCGGCGGGCGGAAGAGGCGCGGCTCACAATGGTCAGGGCGGAGAACTCCATGCGGAGGGCCCTGAGGCGGGCCGAGTGCCTCAAGGCAATCCGCAGGGGGTTGGAGGAGGACACGGCGTCGTCCCTGCGGACCCTCGGGGCCATGGAACTGGACCGCCTCCGGGACATCGAACAGGAGTTCGATGATGCCCTGGCCCGGAACACCACAGAGTGAGCCGCTGGACTTGCCGCCGCCTTTGTATATAGTTCTTTAGTTTTAGGTTTCCTTTGTTTGTTCTTATGATTTGGAGTCGACGGACACTGCTCCACTTTTTGTATATAGTTGCATTTTAGTTAGGTTTTTTTGTAGGTTTCCTTTGTTCAGTTGGGCTCATGGACCCTTGGAAGTTTTTTACATAGATCTTAATAGGATAGATATTTTTTTACATTTGACTTTGGACGACATTTTTTTGGATTCGGATTTGCTGTTTTTTTTTTTTTATACGGACATGCAGCTTATTTTTTCTCATTCCCATTGTAGTTTGTTTCATTTCTTTAGCATTCTTTCTTTTTTTCAATACAATTTTGTTTTCATACTTCACTGTGTGGTATCATCTCATTGGTTTCATGCATGTCATGTTGGGTGTTTTCCCATTCAATTGCAACCATTGTGTGTGACGGACATGGGTTCATTAGCTTCATGAACATTGGGGGTGTAACATGTAATTTCCATTTCCATTTGGGTGAATGTGTTACTTGGTAGGGCTTTTTGGCTGTGGAGGCTGACCATAACGCACATGATTGGGGATTGTGAGGACCTGGTGGAGGGTGCCCCTGGATGCTGGGGGGTAGGGGTGCAGGGGGACATGAGTGGGGGCCTGGTGGTGCTGCCCCTGCACTGCTGGGGGGTGGGGGTGGTGGGAGACATGAGTGGGGGCCTGGTGGAGGGTGCCCCTGCACTGCTGGGGGGTGGGGGTGGTGAGAGACATGAGTGGGGGCCTGGTGGAGGGTGCCCCTGGTGGCTGGGGGGTGAGGGTGGTGGGAGACATGAGTGGGGGCCTGGTGGAGGGTGCCCCTGGTGGCTGGGGGTGGGGGTGGTGTGAGACATGAGTGGGGGCCTGGTGGAGGGTGCCCCTGCACTGCTGGGGGGTGGGGGTGGTGGGAGACATGAGTGGGGGCCTGGTGGAGGGTGCCCCTGGATGGTGGGGGGTGGGGGTGGTGGGAGACATGAGTGGGGGCCTGGTGGGGGCTGCCCTGGATGGTGGGGGGTGGGGGTGGTGGGAGACATGAGTGGGGGGCCTGGTGGAGGGTGCCCCTGGTGGCTGGGGGGTGGGGGTGGTGGTAGACATGAGTGGGGGCCTGGTGGGGGCTGCCCATGGTGGCTGGGGGTGGGGGTGCAGGGGGACATGAGTGGGGGCCTGGTGGAGGCTGCCCCTGCACTGCTGGGGGGTGGGGGTGGTGGGAGACTTGAGTGGGGGCCTGGTGGGGGCTGCCCATGGTGGCTGGGGGGTGGGGGTGCAGGGGGACATGAGTGGGGGCCTGGTGGAGGCTGCCCATGCACTGCTGGGGGGTGGGGGTGGTGGGAGACATGAGTGGGGGCCTGGTGGAGGGTGCCCCTGGATGGTGGGGGGGGGTGGGAGACATGAGTGGGGGCCTGGTGGGGGCTGCCCATGGTGGCTGGGGGGTGGGGGTGGTGGGAGACATGAGTGGGGGCCTGGTGGAGGGTGCCCCTGCACTTCTGGGGGGTGGGGGTGGTGGGAGACATGAGTGGGGGCCTGGTGGAGGGTGCCCCTGGATGGTGGGGGGTGGGGGTGGTGGGAGACATGAGTGGGGGCCTGGTGGAGGGTGCCCCTGCACTGCTGGGGGGTGGGGGTGGTGGGAGACATGAGTGGGGGCCTGGTGGAGGGTGCCCCTGGTGGCTGGGGGGTTGGGGTGGTGGGTGACATGGGTGGGGGCCTGGTGGAGGGTGCCCCTGCACTGCTGGGGGCTGGGGGTGGTGGGAGACATGAGTGGGGGCCTGGTGGAGGGTGCCCCTGGTGGCTGGGGGGTGGGGGTGGTGGGAGACATGAGTGGGGGCCTGGTGGGGGCTGCCCATGGTGGCTGGGGGGTGGGGGTGGTGGTAGACATGAGTGGGGGCCTGGTGGAGGGTGCTCCTGCACTGCTGGGGGGTGGGGTGGTGGGAGACATGAGTGGGGGCCTGGTGGAGGGTGCCCCTGGATGCTGGGGGGTGGGGGTGCAGGGGGACATGAGTGGGGGCCTGGTGGAGGCTGCCCCTGCACTGCTGGGGGGTGGGGGTGGTGGGAGACATGGGTGGGAGCCTGGTGGAGGGTGCCCCTGCACTGCTGGGGGGTGGGGGTGGTGGGAGACATGAGTGGGGCCTGGGGGAGGGTGCCCCTGGTGGCTGGGGGGTGGGGGTGGTGGGAGACATGAGTGGGGGCCTGGTGGAGGGTGCCCCTGGTGGCTGGGGGGTGGGGGTGGTGGGAGACATGAGTGGGGGCCTGGTGGAGGGTGCCCCTGCACTGCTGGGGGGTGGGGGTGGTGGGAGACATGAGTGGGGGCCTGGTGGAGGCTGCCCCTGGATGCTAGGGGGTGGGGGTGGTGGTAGACATGAGTGGGGGCCTGGTGGAGGATGCCCCTGCACTGCTGGGGGGTGGGGGTGGTGGGAGACATGGGTGGGGGCCTGGTGGAGGGTGCCCCTGGATGCTGGGGGGTGGGGGTGGTGGGAGACATGGGTGGGGGCCTGGTGGAGGGTGCCCCTGGATGCTGGGGGGTGGGGGTGCAGGGGGACATGAGTGGGGGCCTGGTGGAGGGTGCCCCTGGTGGCTGGGGGGTGGGGGTGGTGGTAGACATGGGTGGGGGCCTGGTGGAGGGTGCCCCTGGATGCTGGGGGGTGGGGGTGCAGGGGGACATGAGTGGGGGCCTGGGGGAGGGTGCCCCTGGTGGCTGGGGGGTGCGGGTGGTGGTAGACATGGGTGGGGGCCTGGTGGAGGGTGCCCCTGCACTGCTGGGGGGTGGGGGTGGTGGGAGACATGAGTGGGGGCCTGGTGGAGGGTGCCCCTGCACTGCTGGGGGGTGGGGGTATTGGGAGACATGAGTGGGGGCCTGGTGGGGGCTGGCCATGGTGGCTGGGGGGTGGGGGTGGTGGGAGACATGGGTGGGGGCCTGGTGGAGGCGGCCCCTGCACTGCTGGGGGGTGGGGGTGGTGGGAGACATGAGTGGGGGCCTGGTGGGGGCTGCCCATGGTGGCTGGGGGTGGGGGTGGTGGTAGACATGATTGGGGGCCTGGTGGAGGGTGCCCCTGCACTGCTGGGGGGTGGGGGTGGTGGGAGACATGAGTGGGGGCCTGGTGGGGGCTGCCCATGGTGGCAGGGGGGTGGGGGTGGTGGGAGACATGAGTGGGGGCCTGGTGGGGGCTGGCCATGGTGGCTGGGGGGTGGGGGTGGTGGGAGACATGGGTGGGCGCCTGGTGGAGGGTGCCCCTGCACTGCTGGGGGGTGGGGGTGGTGGGAGACATGAGTGGGGGCCTGGTGGAGGCTGCCCCTGCACTGCTGGGGGGTGGGGGTGGTGGGAGACATGAGTGGGGGCCTGGTGGAGGGTGCCCCTGGTGGCGGGGCGTTGGGGGTGGTGGGAGACATGAGTGGGGGCCTGGTGGAGGGTGCCCCTGGTGGCTGGGGGGTGGGGGTGGTGGTAGACATGAGTGGGGGCCTGGTGGAGGGTGCCCCTGCACTGCTGGGGGTGGGGGTGGTGGGAGACATGAGTGGGGGCCTGGTGGAGGGTGCCCCTGGATGGTGGGGGGTGGGGGTGGTGGGAGACATGAGTGGGGGCCTGGTGGAGGGTGCCCCTGCACTGGTGGGGGGTGGGGGTGGTGGGAGACATGAGTGGGGGCCTGGTGGAGGGTGCTCCTGGTGGCTGGGGGGTGGGGGTGGTGGGAGACATGAGTGGGGGCCTGGTGGAGGGTGCCCCTGGATGGTGGGGGGTGGGGGTGGTGGGAGACATGAGTGGGGGCCTGGTGGAGGGTGCCCCTGCACTGCTGGGGGGTGGGGGTGGTGGGAGACATGGGTGGGGGCCTGGTGGAGGGTGCCCCTGGTGGCTGGGGGGTGGGGGTGGTGGGAGACATGAGTGGGGGCCTGGTGGAGGGTGCCCCTGGTGGCTGGGGGGTGGGGGTGGTGGGAGACATGAGTGGGGGCCTGGTGGAGGGTGCCCCTGCACTGCTGGGGAGTGGGGGTGGTGGGAGACATGAGTGGGGGCCTGGTGGAGGGTGCCCCTGGTGGCTGGGGGTGGGGGTGGTGGGAGACATGAATGGGGGCCTGGTGGAGGGTGCCCCTGGTGGCTGGGGGGTGGGGGTGGTGGGAGACATGGGTGGGGGCCTGGTGGAGGGTGCCCCTGCACTGCTGGGGGGTGGGGGTGGTGGGAGACATGAGTGGGGGCCTGGTGGGGGCTGCTCATGGTGGCTGGGGGGTGGGGGTGGTGGGAGACATGAGTGGGGGCCTGGTGGTGGGTGCCCCTGGTGGCTGGGGGGTGGGGGTGGTGGGAGACATGAGTGGGGGCCTGGTGGAGGGTGCCCTTGGATGGTGGGGGGTGGGGGTGGTGGGAGACATGAGTGGGGGCCTGGTGGAGGCTGCCCCTGCACTGCTGGGGGGTGGGGGTGGTGGGAGACATGAGTGGGGGCCTGGTGGGGGATGCCCATGGTGGCTGGGGGGTGGGGGTGGTGGGAGACATGAGTGGGGGCCTGGTGAAGGCTGCCCCTGCACTGCTGGGGGGTGGGGGTGGTGGGAGACATGCATTGTTGATCAGTAGTGCAAGGTGACATGTGGGTTGGCTGCGGGGCATGCCCATGGTGGATGGGCTGCCTGCGGGACATGAGCAGGGGTGCAGGGTAGTCCCCCGTGGTGTGGGCTGCCTGCAGGGGCCGTGGAGGTTGTCGAGCGTACACCTGGGAGGACCCACAAGGCCAATTCACGTGTAGTACTCCCCAGAACCCCTGGAATTCACATACCCTGCTGAAATCGCCAATCGTGTGTGGAACTTCCCGCGCATCCCTGGAGTACACGTACCCTGCTCGCACTGGGCCAATCGCGTGTGGAACTTCCCGCGCACCCCTGAAATACACGTACCCTGATGAAATTGCGTGTGGAACTTCCCGCGCACCCCTGGAATACACGTACCCTGCTCGCACGGGGCCAATCGCGTGTGGAACTTCCCGCGCACCCCTGAAATACACGTACCCTGCTCACACTGGCCCAATCGCGTGTGGAACTTCCCTCGCACCCCTGAAATACACGTACACTGATGAAATCGCGTGTGGAACTTTCCGCGCACCCCTGCAATACACGTACCCTGCTCGCACGGGCCCAATCGCGTGTGGAACTTCCAGCGCACCCCTGAAATACACGTACCCTGCTGAAATCGCGTGTGGAACTTCCCGCGCACCCCTGGAATACACGTACCCTGCTGAAATCGCGTGTGGAACTTCCCGCGCACCCCTGAAATACACGTACCCTGCTCGCACTGGGCCAATCGCGTGTGGAACTTCCTGCGCACCCCTGAAATACACGTACCCTGATGAAATCACGTGTGGAACTTCCTGCGCACCCCTGAAATACACGTACCCTGCTTGCACGGGGCCAATCGCGTGTGGAACTTCCCGCGCACCCCTGAAATACACGTACCCTGCTCGCACTGGCCCAATCGCGTGTGGAACTTCCCGCGCACCCCTGAAATACACGTTCCCCGCTTGGCGTTTGCTGTTTGCCAGCCCGGTGAACTGGTCCAGGGTTAGCGCAGGCCTTTGAGATGATTTAGCGATTTTGATGGCTTTTCCTTGAGCGAGGGCGTTCTTGGGGGCGTTACTGGCGCTGCTGCAGGGTCGCTGCGATTCTCTGCACCACAGCTGGTTTGGGAGCCTAAAATCCATGAATACGCTGTGCGCGGAAATCGGTTTTAGCGCACGTTCCTGGCGCACACAATCGCACGCGGACACTCTGCGCCAGCCGCTTGCAACACTTTTCTGCGAAATTCTATGAATTACCCTGTAAGTTGTGCAGAATATGCATGGGAAGATTTACATGATTTCCTACGCATATCAAACAAAAACAAAACAAACATAGATATACTAACACCTGGAGAACTTTGCTCTCTAGATCCTGTTAATGTTTCAAGATATTTCCATCATCGCTTCGTTCCTATGCTACACTTTATTTGTAATAAAACTGTTCCTCCCCTCGGAGAAGTGCAACACTTCTTTTGGAGAAAAGAATACCAAGCCAGAGGAGCACCACATATCCACATGCTTTTATGGATTAAAGATGCTCCTAAATTTGGTCAAGAAAAATATGTCACTTGTGAAATTCCATCAGAAGCAACAAATAGTGATCTTCATGCACAAATTGTACAATTTCAAAGACACAAATGTGACAAATATTGTCATCACAAATACAAAAATAAAGGGAAACACTACACCAAATGCCACTTTGGTTTCCTTAGACCGGTTACAGAAACAGGTGAAGTGAACTACTTCATGTCTTCAGTTAGACATAGTGTTAAAGGTAAATCACCTAAAAACACATATTACATAAAAAGAACAGAAGAAGCAAAATATATCAATGAGTACAATGCAATAATTGCACTATTATGGAATGCAAACATAGATGTGCAGTACATTTCAGACAATTCCATTGCAGTTGCACGATATGTTACAGCCTACTTAACCAAAGCAGAAAAAAGCAGAGCTTCAAGACCTCTGGAATGACCTACATACGACGACATAGAAACGATAGCCAAAAATGATCCCAACAGCCAAGACATTTTGAAAAACAATTCACCAGACACATACTACCCAAACAGAAGTACGACTTTGGAAACCATGTGTCTATACCACATAGCCCAAAAACTCACATACAAAAATAATATAAAACCTGATGAAAAAAAAGGTAGATACAGAGTGACAAATTGTGAAGGCAGCTTAGTGAAACTTACCAAACCAAGTTTAATTAATCATATCAAATTGTCATTAAAAACTCCTCAACATAAAGAACTATATTACATGTCCCTGCTACAACTCTTTAAACCATGGAGAAAAGAAGAAGAGATACTAGATAACTATGACTCCTATGATGACACTTTCAAAGCAAATGAAAGCACTGTAACCAATGTAAACTTTACACAGTACAAAACAATGATGCACAATGAACAGCAACAAGAAGAAGAACTCCAGGCCCAACTAGATAAGGAGACTCCCGGCAGTAGTCAACCTTCTGTAACAGGAAGCCAAGAACCACTGGGACAGCCACTAATAGCAAATGTGGCAGACTTAGCTATGACAGAAGTAGAAAACACCATGTGTCACTATAAAGATACAGAAGACTTAACTGTACTACAATCAAAACTGAACAATGAGCAGCGTAGCATTTTTCAAGAAGTAACAAAAGAAATTGCACATGGTGTACAACATGAAAATAAAGAATGTACCTGCCAAAATTACAAACCTATACTACTATATGTCAGTGGTGAAGCTGGTTCAGGCAAAACATTCTTGTTTTTTCAATAAAACATTTTTTATTATCAATTGGTTATAACATAGACAAAACAACCAAAACCAAAGGGGAGGAACAAAAGAAAGACGAGGCAGCTACATCCAATGGCACCGACATGGCCCGTTTTACAGTAGTAGTATGTCTTGCATCACCATTCTCATGGAATACGACTACAGTTCACAGTGTAAGTGTTCAGAGTAACATCCCCCGAGTCCATATACATCAGGGCCCTCCCACTTCCCATGCCGCCCATATTTTAGAGGCTTTGTTGGGACAGTCTCTTGCGTTATAGATCCGTCTTTCGATCATAGCACATGTGTCCATGTCCAGTGCCCATTGCTCCAGCTTCAGCGTCAGCGTCAGAGAGTCCGGGACTCCCCATTTTTGTGCAATATTGCGTTTCATTAGGGCGGCCGCCGTATGCAGTAGCAGTTCTTCCCATTTATTCAGTTTGTGCTCCCCCCGGTACTCCCAGGATTAGGACCTTCGGGTCCATTTCTATTGTTTTGGAGAGTATCCGGGCCACTTCCCGACAACAGGCCTCCCAGAAAATTCAGATGCGGGTACAGGACCACAGAATGTGAAAGAAGGTCCCTCCTCATCCCCACATCTTAGACAGTTCGGGTTCATTGCTTTTTTCCACCCAAACAGTGCAGTTCTAGGATAGTACACTCTATGCAGTATTTTAAGTTGCACAAGTCTGAGTCTCGAGGAGATGGAGGCTTCCCGTGGGTGCATTAGTACCCGGATCCAGTCCTCAGGGTCGATATCCCCTACATCTATTTCCCACTTGGCCTTTAGACTGGTCAGCTTAGGGGTTGCGAAGGATGTGATGGCATTATAGAGAATGGATGTGCATTTGGAGGGGATATATTCAGGCAAAGTGTTGCATTCAATAGGTGAGCATTCCTGGATATTGTCCTCTGTCGATAGGTGGACTCTTAGGGCGTGGGACATTTGCATGTGATGGTATCTCTCAGTGTCTGGGAGCTGGAATCTGTGTTGTAGGTCTGCAAACGGGGCAAGATTCCCATCTTTCAAGACATCCCCCACTTTCTGAATCCCAGCCCTCACCCAGCACAGCCAAGGTTCGAGTTTCACAATTTCCCTCAGGTTGGCGTTTCGCCATAGGGGTTGCGCCGCTGATATTTTGTTCCCCCACCCCACAAACTTGTGTACATTCCTCCAAGTGGTAATAATCTGTGCCTTCATTGTTAGTGGGGAGGGTCTAGGGGGGGCTTGATACAATAGCTGCAATGGATCGGTGTCGTGCATGGCTCCCACATCGGCTTTGATATGGGGTAGTTCCCGGTCTCTGTGCAGTAGGTCATTGACCACCACCAGTTGGGAGGCCCAATAGTAGGTCTGAAGACGGGGCACTCCGATCCCACCCTCCCAGACCGACCTTTGAAGTTTGGCCAGGGCTATGCGCGCTTGTCCTCCACCCCATAGGAGCTCCCTAAGGTGCTTAACTTCGGTGCTTATAACTTCGGTCTTGGGTGCATGGCCTTCGGCCCTGGCCTAGGCCCTGGCCACAACCACCGCAGCATGGCCTTTGGCCATGCACCCAAGACTGTAGGCCCTGGCCACAACCACCGCAGCATTTCACACCCATAGATATAGAATCAAACATTTTAACTATGCAGTATGGGCATTTTGTATGTCCGCGGACACCTAACGTGTTCTAAGAACAGTTTTATTTTGCTTGCGTACAGCACGGACAGATATACTTTTCTTAGGACACCTCCATTTTGATTGTTTACGGACATCCCGGTCACCGTGCATGTTCTTAGAACAGTTTCAACTTGCCTGCGGACACTACGGGCAGGAACAGTGTCCTTAGGACACCTCCATTTTGGATAATTGTGGACATTCCGGACACCGCGCCTGTTCTCAGAACAGTTTCAACTTGCCTGCGGACAGTACGGACAGGAATAGTGTCCTTAGGACAACTCCATTTTGGGTAATTGCGGACATCCCGGACACCGCGCCTGTTGTTAGAACAGTTTCAACATGCCTGCGGACACTACGGACAGGAATAGTGTCCTTAGGACACCCCCATTTTGGTTAATTGCGGACATCCCGAACCGAATATGTTCTTAGAACAGTTTCAACATTGCCTGCGGCAAGTACGGACAGGAATTTTGGCTAATTACAGAAATCCCGGACAGCGCGGCTGCCGCGGATAAGACAAACAAAACAGGGGTGCCTGCCATCTAAATAAATGCAGCATTTGACCCATCTCTTACTCCCGCACCCTCCCCAAATGCTCTTACACACCAACACACTTGTCAAAGGTGTATTTCTCCACCATTTTTCACTGCGCTGTCCGCGGATGTCTGTGGATCCAAGATGGAGGTGTTTTTCCAAAAATATGATGCACTTCACGCTCTTCACCATCCAATCAGCGAACACATTGCATGTCCGCGGACATGACCAAGCCGATTAGCGAATCAGGACACTGTCCGCAGAGCGAACAGGGAAATATGTCCGCCGAGCGGACATAGATATCACAAATTTTGTGTGACCTACTTTTTGGTCGTTTTAAAAAAAAACTACCGGATGGATTTTCACCAAATGTACAAAAGCACGCTTTCGGGACCAAGCCGCTGCTCCTGCCGCAAATTTGGTGCAAATTCATCCAGCGGTTTGGGCTGTAGGCATGAGCAAAGTTTTTTCCCCATTCAGTCTATGGGAAAAAAATAAGTTTTGGGACCCCCCCTATAACTTTGCCCCCCCTGGACCAAACCTCACCAAACTTTGCAAAAAAATTCAGAGCGGGCCACATACTTTTTGGTGAGGATTCGTCCAGGGAGAGCACATTTATAAGCCACCCAAAAAGTGTGCTTCCTATGGGATTAGCAACTTAACCATAACTACACAGCCACTACCGTGGCTGTGTAATATATATATATATATATATATATTATATTCAGTAAAAAACTTTGTTAAAGGGACGTCATGGTTTAGTTGCGCTACTAAAAATCTATGAAATTCACTAAAAAACTTTGTTAAAGGGACGTTATGGTTAAGTTGCGCTACTAAAAACATATGAATTTCAGTAAAAAAACTTTGTTAAAGGGACGTTATGGTTCCAAGTAAAACAGAAAACCCCCTGAAATTCAGCAGTTATGGTAAGCTAAGCAATCATAACTTGTGCCACCACCGAGCGCTAACACCCAGGACATCAAAGATAACATCACAAATGTTAGAATTTTAGCAAAGGAAAGCAAGGAGCTGCTGACTTTTCACACGTGGCTGAAATAAAGCAAATGTCAAATCGCGGTAAAATTCGCAAGTGCGTGAATCGTGATTACGGCAAAAGTATGCATGAAGTATCAAGTCGGTTCTAGGTTCGTGTGAAAGCCTAGAATCTTAGCTTTTAAATGAAAGTAAAACCACGTTCCTAGGACAAAAGGTTCCAGAGATACAGACGATTTAGTAAAGGTAGATTTTCGGATTTAAAGTAAAACTCAAAATGACAGGTGACAGTTTGCAGCTTTAGAATGACAGATGACAGCTCGCAGCTTTAGAATGGCTTTAGAATGACAGATGACAGGATTACTAGGAGGCAGTTCTACTTAGGTTAAAATAGTTTGCATTAGATTATTTTAACTAAGGGATTGGGTTTCGCACAGTGATGGCAGTACTCACACTATATTTTTAGAAGGACTGGGCCTCGTCACGGATCGGGGCAACTGGACTGGACTTTGGGCGGTTCTGCTCACAGCGTCTGGGTCAGCTCTGCCTGGCTGGTCTAGCCTCCCTGGATACAGCGGCCTCTGGTTCTGGATACTGCTCTGCTTTCCGGTCCGGATCAAGTGGATTCTGGATGTAACAATGCTTTCTGGGTACTGGCAAAAGTTCTTGGCAAAGAATTCAGACAGCTCGCCCGGCTGTGGAATAGTTTGCAAATGATTTTAAGGATGCTGAGCCCTGCTGAGAAATACTTTTGCTTGCAGTGGGCCTTCTTGGTTCAAAGTTCTGTAGTCTCTGTTTAGCTTGCAAGTCTAAGTATTGGATCTCTGGATGTGAAGTCGTCGGTCAGCACGCTCCGCAGCAAATGGAATTGAATGAATCTCTCTACCTGTCCCAGCAGTCTCTTTTTATGTGTTTTGGAAGTGGGTGTGTGCGTGGCATAACTGAGCCTGCCCCTCTCTACTTGTCATTGGCCCAGTTCTCCCCTCTCCCTTGATTGGGGAGCTGGGTTAGGTGTCATTTGTATGGCTTACAGAAAGGCACGCCCCTTGTCAATGTGCACACAAATCTATTTCTGATCCAAATACATATTTCCCAGATACACAATTTGTTGAAATTACATGTACACATTATATATTCCTTATGGTCCATGCTTGTCCGCCTCTGATCTTCCTGGGGGCTTGCATTCAAAAATGACATTTTGCGCTTTTTGGTCGGTTTACCAATATCGGACATTTACCAAAATTACACAAATGTGCGCAAGGAGCATGGACATTAATTGATGAAGTGTCAGATTTTTAACATGCAGACATTTGGAGTAAGACCCTATTTTCTGCTAGCAACCCCCCAGAATACACCACAGGGTCCTAACACCTCTTAAAATGTGCACAGAAAAATCCCAAGAATAATGATATTATTTATGTAATTTTGACCAGTCCGCACTATGAGTTATCTATCTTTTTAAAATTATGCCCTGGTCAAAAAGGGGTGTGGCTTCCCACATCACATGGTGGAATAACTGGTTTATCCACTTCCCCCAAGCTCAGCTTGCTAGCAGATGCACTGCCCCTCCCAGTTTCCCCCAAGAGGAAGCCATTTTACAACCCCCCCAATATAACATTTGCCCGAGCCCAGGACAGGGCTTTGTTCAACCTCCTGCAGTCTGCAGGTACCCCTCCCTTAATTCAATCAGAGAGGTGTCATCTCCTTTTGGCAGGGACAGCAGGATGCAGCTAGGCCTGGGAAGAGTGGCTAAGCAGGTTTCTCCTGTCGGGGGTAGTTGTCAGGCGAAATTCAGCTAAATGTCACTTTAGTTCCCAGTTTAAATCAAACTTACAATTTTTAAATATACATTAAATAATGACTTCCTTCAGGTCATTTCAGAATATAGTTTTACATTGTATCCACCTCTTAGCAAGTCTTTCCTTGGCCTGGTTTGGGTTCCTCTGTTCAGTTTTACACAAAAGTCTGGTGGTTTTTAAACGCCGGCTTTCTGATAGTGGTGAGTACCGGTATTGCATCCATTTTTGGGATCTGTCTCGAATTACTGCATTTCAATAGAGTGGTCTTTTGCTTGATAGTATAGGACCCTTGCTTAACATTGTTTTGATGGCATCCTTATAGTAGAGTGGGGATGTGGAACCCCCCACAAGAAGGTTGTATCTTTGGAGTGGTCTTGTGACAACTGCACAGTTCTCCTGGATTCTGGCGTGAATGTGGGCGGCAATAGCTCATCCCCACATCCACCCAGTCTATTGATTTAGTTTGTTCTGGGATAGAATAATGGGCAGCGACAGCTCATCCCCACATCGACCCAGTCTATTGATTCAACATGGGTCAAAACCCTTGACAATACATGAGTCTCCCAAAATCCAAACAATCTGTTTTTGGAAACACACAGCCATAGCTATCTGTTCTTCTTTCAGCAAAAAGAATATCAGAGAAAGTCTCTCCTGGCACAACACACCCACTAAACTTTACTAACCAATCCCTTGCTCTGCTCATTCTCATTTGCATGCCTCCCCACCCCAAAATCCCTGGATTTAACACGCGATGTCCGCAGACTACCGTCATGTCCGCGGACATATCGTAACATGGACAGTCCTTCTACCATTTCCATTTCACTTTCTGTGTCATTCCCTCATTGGATATAGCTAAGCAATCACACGACCATCCACCAATCGCATCCAAGACCTCTACATCTAACTGCATCATCATAGATCAGCACTTCAAATGTACTGTTAATTTCTCTGAGTACAAGTGTCATATAATTGGAAAGAACCTTCTACAAGAAATACTGTACAAGTCTCCAAGATTTCTACTTGCAGCTGCATGCATATCCATATGCATGAACACAAACTACAGGTATGCATATTTTCTGTATAGTACATGTACAATTCTTATACATTCATATAAACAGATTAACTGACTTTTAGCTTGTATAACCTATAAAATGAACTTACTGTCATTTTTCCCATCTCCTATAATCAACTGTCACTTCCAAACCTATCTGCTATTTAATTTCTTTTTACATACACATTTGCAAAACATGTTGAACTAACATATTTAAAATACAACATACTCAAACAAAATTGCATGCACACACTATGTTCAAATATCAAACAACAATACTTGTACAAAAACATAAAGATCAATGTCTAAATTAAAATCAGTGCTGTATACAAACAAAATTACTAATTTGTTTCCTTTACAATTGCAGTGAAGACCACTCTCCTGAAAAGAAGCAGCCGAATTTGAAGTACAAAGAACAACTAAGAAGAAACCTGCTCATTCCAGAAAAAAAGTAAGTTAAATACCACCATAATATTTGTACTATTACTCAAACACACTGGGGGTCATTACAACCCAGGCGCTAATTGCGCCAACTTTACCACCATGGTGTAAACTATGTTTACACCATGGTGGATGGCGGATTTACCACCCCATTCCAAGGTGAGTGGGGCGGTAAATCCCCATTTCCCATTTTCCCTTCCCCATTCCCATTTTTGCCCCATGGGGCATAATGGGAGTGGGGAAGGTGCTAATTACGCCCCCGTAAATTACGGTGGCGTAATTAGCATCATGGCAGGTTAGCGCCATGGATTTTAACGACTGCTAAAAGCAGCCGTTAAAATCGGAATAGGCGTTAAGGGTTAACGACGGCGTTAACCCTTAACGCCTGGGTCGTAATGAGGCCCACTGTAAGGTTAATTCATGCTATTTCTGTGCCTAAGAATAGAGATTGTGCACCATTCTGTCCACAAATCCCCATTTCTTAAACAGAGATTTACAGGCAGAATGGCGCACAAATTCCCATTTTTCGATGCACAAATGACCCAACTCAGCCCCTAGAATTTTTATATTATAGAACAAACAACTGTTTTAATTGTATACCATTAGATTTAATATTTGTACTTCTCCACACCACTAGCTTACTTTCTACTGTCATCTGAACCCCAGTTTAGTAGCACAAAAATTCAAGAATACCCATCCCAACTAGTTGTAGTTGCCCAATGCACAATCACACACCATCACATACATCTTTATCATCATACTCAGACACTCATGCACACAGCACACATACTTTGCAGAAGACCCCAACCCATACCTTCTTTATTTTTTCAACAGGCCCTAGAGAATGCCTACCAAAAATCAAGTCCGTAGAAAGCAACGCAGAAGTAGAGCAAATGAAAATAGAAGTGTCCAAAATAAGCATCCATCTCCAGCAGAATTTGTAAAAAAAGATAAAACAAAACAGCTAATACAGTCATTTAGCGAAAAAAAACAAGCTTCATGTACAGAAACGTTGCCTCCTCTATCAAAATGTAAAACGAAAGAGAAAACAATTAACAAAAATTCAGCTACCACTACTGATAAAACTGCTTCTATAAATCTTGATATACTGCCAAATAAGCATACCAAAAAAAGGATTTTAGTAAAAATGTTCCATCACAGAGTCCTTCAAAATCTTATAAAAACAGGAGAGAAATCAGGCACAACCCTTAAAACCTATCGTAGGAAATTAATCTTAGAAGCTTTGACAGACAGTGCAATCCTTCTCAAAAGAAAGTTATTTATTTTAGTGTTAAACAACATGAAACCACTAACAAAACTAATGACTAAATTATAAAAAAGACTTCTCAATAAATGAAATGTCAACAGAAATAACTTCTTAAATATCTGTGGAGGTGAGTGGAGTCACACTACAAGCACAGAACCATATTTTAATGAAGAAGCATACAAACAAAAGCAAACAAATACAATTGCCATACATAGCAGTGGACGAGGTTATGAAAAAGTTATTAATACCATACTGGAACAAGAAATACTGCTTACAAAAATATTCCCAGAAAACTTAGAATTACCTCTCAATTCAACTGAATCAGAACGTCTAGTATACAAATGGCCATGCACGTCAATGTGTAAGATTCACAAAAAATCTTTTAAGTCTTTACGCCAATTCTTCAATCAACATGTGAAAGGCAAAGACAAAATCAAAATTAAACTACTGCAAAATATGGATACCTGTCCAGTGCGCAAGTACACAGGACTACAAGGACATTCATTGGCCTGCATTTCAGGACCTACTTGCAAATCGACCTTTCATTATATCAAAATGATATCAACACATCATTCAAATATAAGAAATCTAGTCTATAAACTTAAAAAGTCCTGCTTTAGCACTAGCCAATTTAAATAACATTCTTCTACACGGTACAGCAAAAGACCTACTTGTAGAAATTGACTATATCCAGAAAAAATATTTTGGAAGTGAAAGCCCCTTACAGAATGAAATAGCTTTAAAACAAATTAGCAACAATTCTATGCATGGCAACATTCTGCTAGACACATACAAAAAAGAAATACTGAAATTTAAAAGTACATCTGATGAAGTACCAAACCATGTGTGTGTGTGTGTGTTGCCGCAGAACTTTTTATAAAAGTAACACAAAAACTGTACACCTAACATACAAAATAGAAGACAATGAAGATTCAAAATAGTTTGAATTAGCTCTATAACTTATAGCAGAAAACAAATACAAAATAACTGACCCCTTAATACTTTGCAGTTACTGCACTACAAAACTTGACAACAACCAAACTCCTTCACGTGCTATCACACATAATTTGGAATTATTTCCACTACCAAAACCCCTACAACAACTCAATTTATATGAAAGCATCATAATTCAAACAGTGCACCCCTTTCATGCAATAATGCGCCTTCAACCAAAAACAGCAAAATTACCTCCCTCTGAATTAGTGAAAGGTATGCGTGGAAAAGTAGTGTATTTACCATTAGATCTAAAACAAAATGTGCACACTCTGGGAGTGCAACGTCCAATGGAGCAATCTTTAATTATCTTAGTAAATGGTGTACCTAAAAAAGACAAAAAAAATTGGCAACAACTGGTAGATTTGCATAAAGTTAGACAAGCCTTGCAATATCTAAAAGACAATAATGAATACTACAAAGAAATTAATATTGAAGAAAACTTGAAGGAAACCACTGGAAAAATTCAAGGGTCACCAGAATCTGGTCAATTTGAGCTTCTAGATCCTGCTACAGTATCCAATACTTTAGACCATTATAGAATTTATTCATTGCACTCTAATGACTCCGTAGAAGATGCAATAGAAAAGTACCAAATGCGACAAACAAAAGGATCACCAATCAGAATATGGGAAAAAAGTATAGAAGAACATGCTTTTCTTCTACTCTTTCCTACTGGCAAAGGAGGAAGATTTGATGATAGATCTATTCAAATAACAGCATCAGAATACCGCTCGTTACGGATGTATTCTGAAGATCCCAGATTTAAACCAAATGTGGAATACATATTCCACCTACTCTTTGAAATTGAACTAGCAACTTTATGTTACAGAGTTGCACACACACTAAAATCAGGATCCCACTTTCAAAATATGTCAGCTACACAATTATTACAAAAAGTGCAACAAAAAGATGAGGTTTTACAATTAAGTATTACAAATCTATTAGCAAACATGCGTGGTACTAAAGAGTACTGGTTTCAACGTCATGGAGATGTACGTTGTATGATAAGAAACCTTGGCCCACCCACTTGTTTGTTACATTAAGTTGTGCAGAATATGCATGGGAACATTTATATGATTTCCTACCATATCAAACAAAAACAAAACAAACATAGACATACTAACACCTGGAGAACTTTGTTCTCTCGATCCTGTTAATGTTTCAAGATATTTTCACCATTGCTTCATTGCTATGCTACACTTTATTTGTAATAAAACTGTTCCTCCCCTCGGAGAAGTGCAACACTTCTTTTGGAAAAAGAATACCAAGCCAGAGGAGCAACACATATCCACATGCTTTTATGGATTAAAGATGCTCCTAAATTTGGTCAAGACAATGACGCCACTGTATTACAGTTTATTGAAAAATATGTCACTTGTGAAATTCCATCAGAAGCAACAAATAGTGATCTTCATGCACAAATTTTACAATTTCAAAGACACAAATGTGGCAAATATTGTCGTCACAAATATAAAAACAAAGGGAAATACTACACCAAATGCCGCTTTGGTTTCCCTAGACCGGTTACAAAAACAGGTCAAGTAAACAACTTCATGTCTTCAGTTAGACATAGTGTTAAAGGTAAATCACCTAAAAACACATATTACATAAAAAGAACAGAAGAAAAATATATCAATGATTACAATGCAATCATTGCCCACTTATGGAATGCAACCATAGATGTGCAGTTCATTGCAGACAATTCCACTGCAGTTGCACAATATGTTACAGCATACTTAACCAAAGCAGAAAAAACAGAGCTCCAAGACCTATGGAATGACCTGTCATCAGACAAAACACTGTCTCAGAAATTATACAGCTTGGGCATAAAAATGCTCTCCCATAGAGAATGTGGCTCCTATGAAGCAGCAGATTGTTTAACTGGTACTGCTTTGTATGGAAAATCTGAAAATATAGTATGGCTAAGTCTTGGTCCTGCTAAATCTAGAAAAAGAGTTCTAAAATCATACGACGATATAGAAACGATAGCCAAACATGATCCCAACAGCCAAGACATTTTAAAAACAATTTACTGGACACATACTACCCAAACAGAAGTACCACTTTGGAAACCATGTGTCTATACTACATAGCCCAAAAGTTCACATACCAAAATAATATAAAACCCGATGAAAAAAAGGTAAATACAGAGTGTCAAATTGTGAAGGCAGCTTAGTAAAACTCACCAAACCAAATTTAATAATATCATATGGCATAAAGTGACACAATGAATCATATCAAATTGTCATTAAAGACTCCTCAACATAAAGAACTATATTACATGTCCCTGCTACAACTCTTTAAACCATGGAGAAAAGAAGATGAAATACTAGATAACTATGACTCCTATGAAGACGCTTTCAAAGCAAATGAAAGCACTATAACCAATGTAAACTTTACACAGTACAAAACAATGTTGCACAATGAGCAGCAACACGAAGAAGAACTACAAGGCCAACTAGATAAGGACACTCCTGACAATAGTCAACCTTCTGTAACAGGAAGCCAAGAATCACTGGTAGAGCCACTAATAACAAATGAGGCAGAATTAGCTATGACGGAAATAGAAAACACCATGTGTCAGTATGAAGATAAAGAAGACTTAACTATACTGCAATCAAAACTAAACAATGAGCAACGTAGCATTTTTCAAGAAGTAACAAAAGAAATTTCACATGTGTACAACATGAAAACAAAGAATGCACCTGCCAAAATTACAAACCTATACTACTGTACGTCAGTGGTGAAGGTGGTTCTGACAAAACATTCTTAATCAAAATCATCAGTAAATTCCTTCAACAATTGACAAACAACAAACTGTCAGCTGTTGTCACAGCCCCCACAGGTTTAGCTGCCTACAACATAGGTGGTGTCCCTTTACACCGATTACTACTCCTGCCAGTAGAACACCAAAATAAATTAGACTATTACAAACTTTCTACAGAAGCTGCAATGGAACTACGCAGAGTATTAAAACAAATGAAAATGCTACTAATAGATGAAGTGAGCATGGTCTCCAACCTACTGTTGGCTTTGATTCACCTCAGATTACAAGACGTACTCAATACAAACTACGTACACATTATTGTTTTCAGAGATCTTCAATTGCCACCAGTGAAAGGTGAGCCTATTTTTAAAACCTTAGGACACAAACTCTGCCGTAAAACTGTTGGCTGCATTGGAAATGTCAACCTTTGGCAACATTTCCAATACAGAGAATTAACAGAAAACATGCGGCAATCTGCAGATCTCACTTATGCCAACATCTTAAAAAGTATTAGATTTGGTATATTATCTCAAGAAGCACAAGCAATATTGAAAACCCGGCACATTCATGCACTTTATGTCGATAATGCATGTGCTACGGATGTTATGGAACAATTAGCCCACAAGAATGTCAATTGTATGACCTTAATGGCAACTCTTGCAAGCTGTTTCAAATTCAATGAAACAATGTTAAAAAAAGAAATGCAACCAATAATTGAAATTAGTGCCACAGACAAACTAGACATACATGGTATGACACTACCCATGTGTGAACAAGCCACAACGAGACTAAATAGTTTAGAAAATTCAATCTCCAACACAGCTGGATTGGAAAAAATATTAAAATTATCCTTAAATTGCAGAGTAATGCATAAACGTAACCTTGACATGGATCAAGGACTAGTTAATGGAGCACTGGGTACAGTTGTTGGCTTTCAAACATACCCACATGACAACAATATTCAGTTTGTCAATATTCTCTTTGACAAACTTTCAGAAGTGAAAAGGATAGGACGCTCAACAGCTCGATTCCTTTTCTTCAAAGACATGTATGTACGCAGAGAACAATTTTCTCTAACTCTTGTATACGCATTCACCATTCATAAATCACAAGGTCTTACCGTAGACAAAGCATTGATAATCATTGGTAACACAGTCTTTAAAGAAGGCATGAGCTATGTAGCACTATCACGGTTACGTACACTTGACTGTCTATTTCTAATCAACTTTGATGCAAGTAAAGTAAACGCTGATATTCCTTGCATTTTAGAATACAATAGACTTCGTTCACTATACACCCCCCATCTAAAAACATATCCTGTTCCACAAAAAGTAAAATGTTCTAAAAGAAAACTAAATCATACAGAAATGCAACAGGATGTAACTGCAAATCCTCCAAAGAGAATAAAAAAACGAATACTTCATCAAGTACCACAAACAAAAAAGAAACTATTAGGGAAAGTAAACCAGGTACTTCTTCAAAAAAGGAAGACAAACTCAAAGAAAAGCGCTCAGATACAGAACTACCTGGTCCATTTAAACTTTCAAATGTAATTGGTGTAAGTTGCTACGCAAATGTAGCAATGAATATTCTATGTCAATTACCACCAATTGTTGACAACATTTACTTACACAGTACAGACCAATTGTGTTTGCAAATGTTAGTACTTCATAGAAACGCAACAAACAATCCTGACAACACGTATAGTGTTTATGGAATAAGAAAACAATTGGACTACTGTGCTGGAATGGTGAAATTCACTATAAATTCACAGGAAGATCCACAAGAATTTCTAATGTACTTACTACAAGTACTGGAAAACAAAAACATACCTATAAATGAAATCTTCCAGATTTCATACATGTGGAAACATACATGCACTCTCTGCAACAATGTGACACAAGAACAAATCCCCAATGAGCGCTTTGTGTATGTATCAATACCTAATTGTGAATCTGTTCCGTTTCAGCAACTTGTCCAAAATGCAAACCATGGTAGATTATGTACTACCTGCAATTCGGATAATCGCTCCACCTTACTAATACAAACACATAGTAAATACGTAATACTAATGCTTCTATGTTACAATGCAGATGGTACCAAAAACAACTGCAAGCTGACTGGATTCACACATGGTCAAGTATCACTTGGTAAGAAAACCTTCACAACAATAGGTATAATCTACCACACAGGAGCCACAACCATTGCAGGTCACTATACTGCATGGTTTATAGTCATTTGGTCGAAAACAAAAATGTCGAAAGTCATAATGTAGAAAAAAAAAGTTGAAAATAAAAGTTGCATTTTTTTTCAATACGTTTTTTTCGAAATGGGGGGGTTCCCCCCTAACCCCCCCCCTTTTTTTACCCATTTTTTATACTTACCAAACCCCAAAAATACATATAAGTAAAAAAATAATAGATTCGACATTTTTGTCATTCGACTTTTTATTTTCGACATTAAGACTGCACACCATACTGCATATATAAAAAAAAATGTGGATGGTTCGAATGTAATGATAGTACCATTACTCTAAAGCAGAGATTACCTGCAAATCTTACAAACGCGTATTTGATGTTCTTAAAACCAAAATTTATTAACTAAACTACTTAAACATTAACTAAATTTCTATTAAAAAACTATAAACTGTTACAATATGCCAACAGGTATCTAACTGCCCCAAGATTCTACAACAACTAAACAGATAAATGAATACTTCTAAATTATATAAATAAAATAGACAGTTAGAATACGCCAACTGGTATCTAAGTGCCCCAATATTTTACAATATGCTAACAGATAAATCAATACCACTTTATTATAACAAAAAATAGACTGTTAGAATATGCCAACAGGTATCTAACTGCCCCAAGATTCTACAACAACTAAACAGATAAATGAATACCACTAAATTATATCAAACAATAAACAGTTAGAATACACCAACTGGTTTCTAACTGCCCCAAGATTTTCAATAACCAAACAGATAAATCAATACCACGACATTATAACAAAGAATAGATGGTTAGAATACGCCAACTGGTATCTAACTGTCCCAAAATTTTACAATATCCAAACAGATAAATCAATACCACTTCATTATAACAAAAAATACACAGTTACACTAAGTCAACAGGTATCTAACTGCTCTGAAAATCTGCAACAAGCCAATATATAGAGCATTAGCCAGAAACAACAAGTGAACACTGAAAACAAACAAATAAACCATAGCATAACAAAAAAGTTTTTTTTAATCCAACATGGATTTTTTTTTCTCCCACAGACCCAATGATTTTAGCAACAAACACAGAAACTGAGCAAATTGCATAGTACACTGGTTTGTAATCTACTAAATATGAGGGTAAAAAAAAAAATGTTGATTATTCAATGTTATAAGTCGTTACAAAATACCAATACTAACATGATCTTTTCTTTTATCACAGAAATTAACAAGGAATACATATACTCCAGTTACTAAACCAAACAGTAAGTATATTATAATAAGTACAACGATCGCAGCGAATCACACCCATAGTGATTTATAACTTCGGTGCTTATAAATTTGGTCTTGTCCATGCACCCAAGACAATAGGCCCTGCCACAACCACCACAGCATATCATACCCATAGTGTATTATTTCTTCATTGCTTATAAATTTGTTCTTGGATCCCAAAGTTATAAGCCACTATGGGTGTGATATGCTGCAGTGGTTGTGGCCAGGGCATAGAGTCTTGGGTGCATGGCCACAACATAGACTCTATGCCCTGGCCACAACCACCGCAGCATATCACACCCATACAGTCAAACACTTTAACCATGCCATATGGGCACTTTTATTGTCCGCGGACTTGATGAGTGTTCTTAGAACTTGCTACGAACAGTACGGACAGGCATAGCATCCTCAGGACACCCCCATTTTGTTTATTGACGAGCATCCCAGGACACATGATGTGTTCTTAGAACACTTTCAACTTGCCAGCGAACAATACGGACAGTGTCCTCAGGACACCCCCATTTCATCCATTTACGAACATTTCAGGACACTGCATGTGTTCTTAGAACAGTTTCAGCTTGCCTGTGAACAAAACGGACAGGCATACCGTCCTCAGGACACACCCATTTCGTTTATTTTTTAACATTTCGGGACACTGCGTGTGTTTTTAGGACAGTTTCAGCTTGCTTGCGAACAATTCGGACAGGGCTAGCTTCCTCAAAACACTCCCATTTTGTTTATTTACGAACATCCCAGGACACTTGATGTGTTCTTAGAATAATTTCAACTTGCCTTTGAACAGTACGGACAGGTATAGCGTACTTAGGACACCCCCATTTTGTTTATTCATGAACATTCCAGGACACATGATGTGTTATTAAAACAATTTCAACTTGCCACCGAACAGTACAAACAGTGTCCTCAGGACACACCCATTTTGTTTATTTACGAACATTGCAGGACACCGCGAGTGTTCTTAGAAAAGTTTCAGATTGCTTGCGAAGAATACGGACAGATGTAGCGTCCTCAGAACACCCCCATTCTGTTTATTTACAAACATCCCAGGACACTTCATGTGTTCTTAGAACAATTTCAACTTGCTTGCAAACAGTACGGACAGGCATACCATCCTCAGGACACCCCCATTTTGTTTATTGATGAACATCCACTGTCCTCAGGACACCCCCATTTTGTTTATTGACGAACATCCCAGGACACATGATGTGTTCTTAGAACAGTTTCAACTTGCCTGCGAACAAAACGGATAGCCATACCGTCCTCAGGACACACCCATTTCGTTTATTTCCGAACATTTCAGGACACCGCGTGTGTTCTTAGAACAGTTTCAACTTGCCAGAACACCCCCATTTTGTTTATTTACGAACATCGCAGGACACATGATGTGTTATTCGAACAATTTCAACTTGCCACCGAACAATACGGACAGCCTCCTCAGGACACACGCATTTCATTTATTTACGAACATTGCAGGACACCGCAAGTGTTCTTAGAACAGTTTCAGATTGCTTGCGAACAATACGGACAGATGTAGCGTCCTCAGAACACCCCCATTTTTTTCATTTACAAACATCCCAGGACACCTCATGTGTTCTTAGAACAATTTCAACTTGCTTGCGAACAGTACGGACAGGCATACCGTCCTCAGGACACCCCCATTTTGTTTATTGACGAACATCCCAAGACACATGATGTGTTCTTAGAACAGTTTCAACTTGCCTGCGAACAAAACAGACAGGCATACCGTCCTCAGGACACACCCATTTTGTTTATTTTCGAACATTTCAGGACACCACGTGTGTTCTTAGAACAGTTTCAACTTGCCAGGACACCCCCATTTTGTTTATTTACAAACATCCCAGGACACATGATGAGTTATTAGAACAATTTCAACTTGCCACCGAACAATACGGACAGCGTCCTCAGGACACACCCATTTTGTTTATTTACGAACATTGCAGGACACAGCGAGTGTTCTTAGAACAGTTTCAGATTGCTTGCGAACAATACGGACAGATGTAGCGTCCTCAGAACACCCCCATTTTGTTTATTTACAAACATCCCAGGACACTTCATGTGTTCTTAGAACAATTTCAACTTGCTTTCGAAACAGTACGGACAGGCATACCATCGTCAGGACAGCCCCATTTTGTTTATTGACGAACATCCACCATCCTCAGGACACCCCCATTTTATTTATTGGCGAACATCCCAGGACACATGATGTGTTCTTAGAACAGTTTCAACTTGCCTGCAAACAAAACGGACAGGCATACCGTCTTCAAGACACACCCATTTCGTTTATTTTTTAACATTTCAGGACACCGTGTGTGTTCTTAGAACAGTTTCAACTTGCCTACGAACCATACGTACAGGCGTACTGTCCTCAGGACACCCCCATTTCGTTTATTTAGAACATTTCAGGACATCCGTGTTGTCCGTGGACAAAGCGAACACAACAGGGGGGCCTACCACCTAAATAAATACAGCATTTAACCCATCTCTACTCCCCCAGCCTCCCCAAACAGTCTTACACACCAACACACTACTAAATAGTATTTTTCCACCAAGTATCACCGCGCTGTCCGCGGACGTCCACGAATCCAAGATGGCGGGCGTTTCTGAAAATATGATGCGCTTCATGCTCTTCACCGTCCAATCAGCTAACACACTGCATGTCCACGAACATGACGCAAGCCGGTTGGCCAATCAGGACACTGTCCACGGAGCAAACAGGGAAGTGTGTCCACGGACCGAACATAGATATCACTAATTGTTTGTGACCTACTTTTTGGTCATTTTAAAAAAAAACTACTGGATGGATTTTCACCAAATTTGCAAAAGCACGCTTTCGGGACCAAGCCGCTGCTCCTGGTTCAAATTTGGTGAAAATCCGTCCAGCGGTTTGGGCTGTAGGCGTGAACAAAGTTTTTTCCCCATTCAGTCTATGAGAAAAAATACGTTTTGGGACCCCCCTTATAACTTTGCCCCCCCTGAACCAAACCTCTCCAAACTTTGCAAAGAAAAATCAGAGTGGGCCATATACTTTATTTGCAAAGTTTGGTGAGGATTCGTCCAGAGGGAGCGAAGTTATAAGCCACCCAAAAAATGATCTTCCTATGGAAACACCAACTTAACCATAACTACATGGGCGCTACCGCGTCCATGTAATATACATATATTTTTATATATATATATATATATATATATATATATATATATATGTATATATATATATATATATATATAATTTTAATTGGAAGCTCCTGAGCGCCATGTGGCTCTTTGTTTCTGGAGTGGCTGGGTTTCTTGTTCAGGCCTCTTAAAAAAAAGAAAAACAGGGGGCTACACAAGTGTACCACTTTGAGCCGTGAACCTAAATAAGAAAGAATAGAAATAAGAAAGAGTGTGTCTTTGTGGAATTCTATACAATAATTGCTAGACTCATTAAAGGTTTATTTCAGTCACACCGCAGGGGGCGTGTCACTGATTTAATCTGTTCTTAAACACCTCAAATTCACAATGCAGACAAAAACTTCCAAAAAGCATTTTGAGTAGAATAAGCATCGATTTCGGATTAAGTATTTTGCTTTTCGCAAGTTGCAGTTATAGCATTTTCTTTTTTCTGCCGTTGTCTCTGTGTTGATCATCACAAAACATTCCATCTTGGTGTCCTCGGTCACTTGACAAAATCTGTGTGCCTAAAAGCTTCTGTACAGTGTAGAAATGTTTGACCATAGCACTTAAAGTGGCCCTTGATTTCATTGTGCCACAATGTATGCCTTGTAATGTGTCTATGTTTCCTATCCCCATGGCATGCTTTTCAGGATGTTTGTTTGCATGGATGAGGTAACCAGTGCCCAGAGTATGGGCTGCCGTGTGAGGCAAACCTCTGAAGTCTGAAAAGTAGATCCACGCAGGCTTGACATGTAACCAATTTTACACCAGACCTGCAGATGAACTGGCCTGCTGTTAAATCTCAGTCACCAGTTTAATGGTATCCGCTACAGAGTGTAATTTGCTTTCTGCCTTTGAGAACATTCACATATGTAATTGCTCATTTTACTATAGCCGGTAAGGTAGGTCTAACCGGTAAAATAGCTCAGTGGGTTGCGTGCACAGTGCAGCGATTGCGTGATCTTCCGATTACCAGTTCGAATCCCAGCAAGGCCAACTCAGCCTTTGATCCTTTTGAAGTTGAGTAACAACACAGCTTTGGTGATATTGTATGTTTATTTGTTCTAAATAAACCACGTGAGCGTAAGTGCTATATAATAACACATCATTATCCAATGGTCTTGGACGTCTGCCTGCATTCACAGTAATTTGGTAATGTGGGCCTATACACACTGAGGTTAACAATACATATGGTGATTCATTCTTGTATGAAATGTATATCACATTACAGTGATATCATAACCATATTTATCATAGTGTACTTATGCTATGTGATGCCACTTCCTGTTTTGTCAAGGGGTGAAAGGTCGTGTTCCTTCACTTCACCTACGGGGTGGGATCAAACGACATCACTTTCGGTGATGTCATCAGAAGTCAAGGGTCGTGCAATGTCACTTCCACTACCTTCTAATGTATGAGGGTTGGGGATTACAACCCCACCTTTAATTAAGTAGAACAATCCCCTAAGGTGGGAAGAGCATCAGAAGTCATACAGTGGGCTACATTAAGCCTTCATGGAGATGAATCACAACCAAACTCTGTTAATGAGGATATCAACGTAGGCCTTGGTTTAACAAGAATGTTTTCAGGTTGTTCCCTGCAATTGTATTGGGCCCCATTTGGAGGCTGCTTCATATGCCACAGAGCAGAGAACAGCATATCTGCATTGGCATAGGGGTGTTGCTCTTATTTTGACTGACCATTAGTGGCTATCAACAGAGTAGGCACCCTGAAGTAAGGAGCAAATGAGGAAGGGGGATAATTGCCAATTCTGCCCCTGCTTCCCATCTATACAGCACCTCTTGCATTGCAGTGCTACCAGGCTTGATTTTATACCGCTGCCCAGCTCAAGCTTCCCGCAAGCATCCTTGAAGGTTCTTCAAGCATGAGACATGCTCTGCACGCCACACAAGGGCCAAGGTACTTGCGCTGGCATCTTTTGAAATGGACATAGCAAATCAGTTTCAAGCATGCTCTTATCTCCCACTTGCTTCAGCTTTTTTTAAACCGAGTGACGCAGGGTGCGGTAAACATGGCCTTATGCATCCGGCACTAGAAGAGTCCCTAGAGAACAGACCATCTCAGTTGTCACTGATGCACCCAGCAGTGCTGGCATCAGCATCAGCGTCAAGAATGTTCTCCAGTGAGGATTAGAGGACTGCCCTGAGGACATCAGCAGCATGTGGTATCGGAGGTGGTCCTTACTTGGTGACGCATCTACCCACAGAGCATGTGTGTCCCATACAGTGTCCATGCGACTGTTTCCAGGTCAGCATTCCAGGAGCGTCATCCAGGCCAGACTTGGCAAGAGTAGGCCCCAACGGTATGGTGAAGGGTACCACACATAAATTCTGATGGTAGTGTAACCTTCCACAAAATTGCAGGTTTCAACATGGAGCTTGCAGCAAATGTGTTCTTGCTTTTGTAGAGTTGGGCTGTGCAGCGTTGTTTTCCTAGTAACAGAAAAATATATTAAAGTCACCTGTAGACTGGTCCTAGCGGGGTTATCCGGTATGTGTAACACAACCTGCTGTATTTACCATGCAAATACATGGGGTGCTGGTTATTCACAGTTCCATCGTTTCTGTGTGGCGTGTCTATGTAATTCTGGTGTTGGTCTTGTATTTGGTGTATATAGGTTACTTTCTCCTATTAAACCATTTGCTGTATGTCATACTGTGCTTTACTTTCACATATGGGTTCTCATGAGGCGTGTGGCGTTCACAAAATTGAGGATATTGGTATGGCCCAACGGTATGGTGAAGGATCCCACACATACGTTCTGATGGTAGGGTGAACAGTTCTACAAATGACAGTGAGCGTGTGCCGAGCTTGCCACAAACCCCTCCACAAAATGAATTGGGAGTCCCTGACTTTCTAGCGGATTGTGTGTGCATTTGCGGGTGGTAGCTCGCACATAAATTGGTCAGTTGTGTTCAGCTAGCAGTTGGATTTTGTGGTAAAAGTATGTATTCTGTCTATATAAGAATATGATTCTTTTCTGCAAGTATTCATAAATGTTTATGTTCATAAGCGGACGACTGATTACATAGCAAGGGTAGGACCCCACTTATTGATCATATGCATACCACAATCTCCCATACAAATGTAGATGTGACTTGTGTGAAGGGGGTTTTAGGAAAGAAAAGGTAATTCCATGCCACAGATTTTAAAGGGTGAATATTTTCCTCAAATGTAATTCCACATCATGCTTTTCCTCATATCCAAGCACAAAGGTATATCACATCTGGTCCATGCGCCGAGGCTTTTTGATGTTTCCATGTGTTTATAACGACAACCAAAATAACGACATCAATTTTCAGTGAAACATTAATAACGAAAAATGTTGAATTTGTGTTCTTTTAAAAAATAAATTGGGGGCGTCCCCTCTAAACCCCTGGTTTCTACAGCCTTTTTACCCTCCACCAACTAACCCCACACCTTTTAATAGCTTACCCCACCCCCATATATACCTTTACAACAAAAAACGTTGTTATTCACTGAAAATGTTTGTGGTTATTTATTTTTTCGTTATTAACACTGCATACCGTTTTAGACATGTGATTTCATTCTGTTGCATGTGTTATGTGTTGAGGACTGACCCAGCAACATTAGCCAGGTCTATGTGTATCCGTATGTGATTCATGTTTATTGCCAGTCCATAATTCAACTAATTTTATGCCACTTCTCCCTAAGGTCTCTGGGAGGCTCTTTGCTTCCTCTAATACTCCATGTAGGCTCAGACGTTAGAGAGTGTGGCTCAAACCATAAAATGTATGTGGAACTGTGTGGGAGGAGAGGTGCTACATGTGGTCCCACTTGGGATATGCGCGCGGGTGTGTGTCTGTGTTATAAAAAGATGTTGCACCCTGTGAATGTGTGAACCTGGAATGTATGTTAAACCTGCATGGAGCTCAATGGAATGTTAAGAGTGTTGCCGGGGTGAATTCCCCAAAGGTGAATTGGTGCCTGGGAACTGAATCAAGTGGTAATACATATTTTTATAGCAATACCCGAGCTCTGGAGCAACACACTGCTGAACAGGTCATTGAATAAAAAATGTATAGCGTGAATTTAACAATTCATCAAGTAAACATTATTAATAATGATCATATTACAATATACAAATGGGAGTGTTCAAAAGATAACCAGAATCTAGTTTACGCCAAGGTGTTTTTAGAATAGACAGGTCTTCAGTTCTTTCGTAAACTGAAGGAGACTTTGAGTAGTTTGGATTGCAACCGGAATGGAGTTCCACAGGACCGGAGTGTAGCAAGAGAAGGCTTGTTTCCTAGTTTTCCCCAACAAGCTAGTCTAGTTTCCACTGTGGCGATGGTGTGTCTGTAAGATGACGGTTTTCCACCTGATGTTTTTAGTTTGGATGTCAGGTTGGCTAGCGTACTGGTGGTGGTTGCCTTGTAGGTGAAGCACTTGGTTTTCAACCAGATCCTAGTTAGGATCGGGAGCCAATGTAACTAGTGCAAGGTCAGGTTGAAGTGGTCAAATTTCCTTGAGTCTTTAATGAGGGGAGCCTCAGCATGGTGGACTGCTTTGAGGGAGGCCAGGTGAGCAACCCGGAAGCCCAGTGAAGAGAGTGTTAAACATGTCAATGTGTGAGGTTAAAAGGGCCTGCACCAATCTTTGAAAGTTCTGTGGTAGGAGGAAGGGCTTGCTCTTGTAGAGTGGAGAGTTCTCATACTTTATTGTAATGTGTTGTTGGAAGGATAGATTGTTATCCACAGTGAAGCCTAAGGATCTTGCTGAGTGGTTCAGGTCGGATTGAACCCATCACAGCGCATTTCGTGCAGCCAACTTTAAGTGGGTTCTTGCTTGTAGGGGTGACCCAAGAGTACGAATTTGGTGGATGAAAGTGGGATTATAAATTAGGTAGCCACTTGTCATCCATGTTTTCATGACTGCAAGGCATTAGCAAAGGAAACCAATATCTTGTGGGCCCTTGACCTTTAGGTACAGCTGTGTATCATCTGCGTACTGGTGTATTGCAATGCTGGCTCTGTCTAGGCATGGTCTGAGAGGATCCATATAGCGTTTGAAGATGACCGTGGAGTAATAGATCCCTGATGGACTCCACAGGTGATGGGCTTTTCTCGCACCAGAAGCAACCCAGCTTGACAGCCTGGTAGATCATCAGATGATGGTTAGGCAGGATGTAATGCATTTCAGGACAGTCCCATAGAAGCCCATCCTGTGTGCGAGAAGGGTGACAGTGCGTTGAATGTAGCTGAGAGGGGCACAGGCCCCTTTTATCGATAATCTGAAAGGTGTCATTGGCCACACAGATAAGGGCTGTTTCAGCACTGCATTTGGGGGGAATCTGGATTGGTAATCCTGAAGCAGATGGAGTTGATCAGTTTTTATAAGTAGTTGGTTAGCAACTTCCTCCTCAATCAGTTTGCAGATAAATGGGAGGTTCGTGATTGGCTGGTACTTTGCTAGAGCTTCTGCGTCAACGATGGATGTTTTCATGAGTGGTCATGTAAGCCCATTTTTTAGGAGGTCTGGGCTCAAAAAAGCAGTAAAAAGCAGGACCGGCAAGTTTTTTTTACAATAAACCAAGGCTACTAAGTTATTTGTCCAAAACCAGCCCTCGGCATGTGCCCACAACATGATTAATTATTTCGGTGCCATTTGGAATTGCTCTTTAATTCAAAACGTTGCTGTAAAACTGTCCTTTCAAACTGCCAGGCAACAGGTTTCGATAGGCCGATAGGGCAGTAAGGCCATGCCCAAACTACCTGTCAACGTAGTTAGGGTGGGCCACTTCTGAGAGACAATGTGGGCTGGTACGATGAGTTAATGTGAAGTGCAGCTGGTAGTTTTGACCAAATATAATAAAGCAAGGTTCACTAAAAGACACTACTTGCCACAAAGTTTACCCAAAATATGCTCCATGGAGCCCTCAAACAGCTTGTGGCAAAAAATCATGAAAAGCAATTGCAGTTGCCAGCCACTTTTATTATTGGTTACTTGGATTACGTAGGAGCTTTATATAGCACAATGCGCCTCAAGGCGCTAAGTAAAACCTGAGCCCGGTCTGATGAGCTCAGTCCAATTATCCGGGAAAAAGCCACGTTTTTACGTTGCATCTAAAGGTATGGTGGTCCTGTATGCCACAAAACAAAAAGGGTAAGGAATTCCAAAGCTTTGATGCCTGAACGACGAAGGATCAACCCTTTCTCCCATTTAAGTTATTACATTTGTTGTCCCAATCCAACACTGCAAGTAATACCACCTATTGCTGAACAAATTCTCAAATACAGGTGAGATGCAGTTTTAAAACAAGAATGCCTTCTGCCATCAACTTGCACTAGTCTGGTGAGGTTGGTGGTCACCGACCATGTACAAGCATCCTAACTTAAGGCGCAGTCATCCGGCAGCCCAAGCAAGCTGCTGCAAAATGGGATTCACAAAACCTATTGAGATATAGTGCCGGCCTCAAGAGCTGCGTTTAAAACCTCGCGCTGCCGACAAGGCACCCATTTGCCAATTTTAAGGAGCTCCGATTTCAGGCACGCCACCTAAATCTGCATCTTCCTTCTCCTTCGCTGTCCCTGGCATCAGCTGAGGCCCAATTAGGATGGCATGGTGTGCCCAATTAGGAGAGCATTGTACTCATGATTGCAAACCATCTAATTGAGTTTTGTTCCTGGGCCTGTGTTTTTCCTGCTCCGCCAATCTGCAAATACCATTGTGGTTGCCAGGGATGTAGAATGTTCTCCTAATTGGGCATACAATGCCCTCTTAATTGGGTATCAGCGGAGACCAGAATTTGCGAGGGACAAGGTAGAAAAATCTGACAGGGGCAATGCTGCAATTCTTTTGATATCAGCGTTCCATGAAGTGAAGCATTCGTGTATCACAGTTATGTTTCTTAATGAACTGGTGACAATGGTATTTGCACGAATCGTATATAACGTCTCTAGTTTGGGCTGCACGAATGGGAAAGGAATGAAAGACTGTGTTGGAAGGAAGCCAGCATCAGTAACATGACTGTGCAATACCCACCACAACGTGATGGATGCACTGATATAGATTACTTTCGACTCCTTGCCCTGCTCGGGGCTGCTTGCATTCATTGCTGTTGCGCCCGCCTCTGCCATTACAGAAGGGGAAGTTCTAGGCAGGGCTAAAGTCGAGGGTACACGCGGTTGGACGGAGTCCACCAACCTTTTTCAGAGTGTCGACTCAGTCCCCCCTAGCTAAAATGAGAAACATTGAAAGTCGTCCTTGAATTTATGAATTAAAGCCTACCTTGTCAGCTTTGCATTTCGGTAAAGGTGAAATGTCCGATTTTGGTACTGCAGGTTCCAGGGAAAACATATATATTGGTTCTTGGAGTTTACAAAATTTACACCTTTAACTTTTTCAAAAACAGTATTAGAAGAAAATATCCTTTCTTAATTTTTTTTGTGTTGATTTTATGAAGGGCAAATGCCATTAGTCCTGTGCAATTTGGGTGGTTATGCAAGGCCAACTTATTGAAATGTGCACATTTCTGGAGACGTCACATCCCAATCCGTTTGTTGACGAGTCCCCCCACTTTTATTTTTAGGGCTTGACCCCTGGTTCTAGGTCAGGTCCCCTCTGCACGGGAATACACTGCAGACATGGCTGGCCTTATTGAGGATCACTAGAGCGGTCTTCCTTAAGTGCCTAGGTTCAGATTTCTCTTTCAACCCTGTGCGCAGAATCCCAAGAAGAAAAGCAAAAAAAGAGATGGTGGGAAGACTGATACAAAGTTAAATAAAGGACATCCTGCGATGACAGCGATGATACATAAGGCTGGGCCTACTTGGACAAAATTACCCTCCAAAGATTAAGTGACCATATTTATGTGCGGGTCACTTTTGGAGGTACACACGAGTACCCTGAACTTTCTCACCACCCTTAACCACCCTCAGGACTCCAAGAATAGTTTAAAGTTTTTTTAACTCCAGCGTAGGAGTTTTTCAAATCAAAAAGCTTAACATGCACCACTGCCCTGGGGGTGGTCTGCCAGGCCCAAGTAGGGCAAAGTAGCACACTATAGTGTCCTCTGGGGCATAGCAGTAGCTGCCCCTTCCTGGCTGGGCTCTAATATCCTACCCTTTGTGACTTAAACTTTTTCAGACTTCTATCTGAAAAGGTTTGAAAGGTTTGCAGGATCTTGACCCACCCAAACTTTAGGTGGTTCAACTTATCCCCAATAGTTGAACAAGGACTATTGATGATATATGGCAGGACTCTGTAAGCTGCAGATGTTGTTCACTACAAGTCTCATGGTCCTTCACCTTAGAATATGCTGGCTAGAGTTGATGGGAGTTGTAGTACAAAGTATCCGTGGATCGAAAGATTGCAAAACCTTGATATATGTCATGGCTATGATGCAGTAAAGACTCGTGTACTGTCCAAGTATTGGAGGGTCAGTGACAGCTTTAGCATCAACTAAAAGGTAGAGAACAAAGCTGGAAGGGGGTGTAAATCTTGAGGGATTAGGTAAAGGTGAAGTGTAGCTCTCCTTAAGTCAAGAAGATGTCAAGAAGATGTTGGCTATGATATTCACGCTCACATATGTGTTATAATTCACCCATTATTAGTTACCGTTCATCACTTCAAAAATGTATCACACTTATATTTGATAATTACACAATGGTGCTCTATTTGGGCGAGAATTGTATTCTTTTTCCAATTTCCATTTAGTCAATAATTTCTTTTTTAAAAATGCATAGTGCGTAACCGGCGTTTGATATGCACGTATATTTTTGATATTCCAAAGCACTTTATGTAGATGTTGTTATACATTCTCATGGGATGTTGATGTCTCAGAGAGGGGAAAACTCAATGTTCCTCTCTCAGATAGTGGGGAATGCTACTCCTTTCCGGTACAATAGGTCTAGTTAGATTGCTAAATACCTGCATCCAAACCCATTCGAGATCAGAACTCACCCTCAACGTTGAGATCGCAAAATTGGACTTTCTCCTGCATTTAACTTAGGGGCAAACTAAGATACAACAGCATAAGAACAAAGGATAGGAATTAGCAACATCACATAAGATAAATCCAACACACATTGAAACAAGCATTGGCAATGGCAACAGTTTAGGCTTTTGTGTAGGCATGGAAAAGGCCCTTGCCAGGCACAGCTGTGGTGGTACTGCCTGGGCATCGATGGTAGCAGCTGCAAAATAAAGCCTCTACATGTAGCAGTGCCTGGAAATGCCTAATACTTATACACAAGCCAAAACTGCTGGCTTTACCAATGCTTGTTTTTAACAGGACTTCAGTGTAGGACAAGCATACTGCTTATAAATAGAGTGGCTGAAGTCAGACTTACTTAAGGCATTGTTATTACACCAGCAGCACGTTTAAGGGCCCAATTAAGTCATTAACTTTCAGAAGACTGCTTTCAAAAACCACTGACAGGCACTTTGAATGCGCATTTTGATGGTAGGGCTTGATAACGTAGCTCAAACACATCTCTGGAGCATGTGTTTTGGAGCATGGTGTGGAATGCCTATAGGGATTAGCATGGCCATGGGCAATCAATGGGTGGGAAAAATATCCAAACAACACCTACAAGCTCTGTGTCCCGCCTCATTTTCCATTTCTCCTTAGATGTACTCTAATGCACTAGTTTCAACGTAGAGGTGGCTCTAACGCCACCTAATAGCTCAAACTAAAATGGGCTCTCAAGCACGAAAAATATCTCCCGCCAAAAGCAAAACAATATTGAAGAACATCTACCCATGGGGCGTTGAATACCAAATGCATACAGAAGCAGCAATTTCCTAAGCATTATTGGTTAATCAGTGAAAATGAATGAGCGGTTCACACAAATAAAGCAACATTTTGTAATGTGACTGGTTCTTGAATCCAAGGACATTAAATACTAGCTCTTGAATGAAAACGCACGTGTGTGTGTGAATATCAGATTCAAAATGGTCTAGATTTTAAACGATTTGGCACATGGAGCAGAGATGACTTGGATCAGCAGACACATTTCCCAACTAGAATGCACGTGTGGAGAAGCTCAGTGCACTGCTCCACTCAAACGCCAACCTCTCGCCGGAAGGAAGGCCTTCGAAGAGATACAACTCAAGTATGAGTCATTACTAGTGGTAGAAAGAGTGAATGGCCTGGCCTCTTGGGTATTTTAGTGCCCTAAAGTAAACAAAGTAATGTGGAAAATAAGTTGTGGAGAGTGCTGTGTGTCGAAGGCATCACATGATGAGTAAAAAGACTTCTCAAAGCAATACCGACCACAAAAAATTAACGCAAAGGCTTGTATAGCCACGTGCCCTTTTGCCACCCATGTTCCACCACCTGCAATGTGTCAAGATTCTACCTATGGAATATGAGTGGGGGAGGGGCAGCAGTAATGGAAGCCTGCTGGAGAGAACATATCTGCCTGGCATGTTAGAAGCCCATCCCATGCATATAGCCCTGAATCCTATGCGGCATTTAGGGAATTCTTGTAAATAATTCCTCCCACTTCCGACCCCCCCACAAACTCTCCCCTCTCTATCTCGGACTCGGCCAACTTCTTCTCATCCAAAATCCTCTCTCTTCTACCAGAACATCCTCTCCTCTTCCTCCTTCCCCCTCCCCCTCTTCCAGCTCTGCCAACTTGTCCACCTTTTCTCCTATCGCCCCTGCATGTGTCTCACACCTCCTGTCCAAAACTCACCCTACTGCTGCCCCCTCTGACCCCATCTCCACCTCCCTCATCCCCAAAATTTACCCTCTCTTTATTCCCTACCCAACCACCTTCTTCAACATCTGTCTCTCCTCCGCCACCTTTCCTTCAGCTTTCAAACATGCTACCATAATCCCTATTCTGAAGAAACCTTCGGCTAACCCTCTTCTTGCCTCCAACTTCCGGCCAATCTCCCTTCTCCCCTTTATTTCTAAGCTCCTCGAGCGCCTTGCCTATTCTCAACTTTCTGCTTTCGTCTCATGCCACTCCCTCCTCCCCACCTGTCAATCTGGTTTCCGCCCTAAACACTCCACTGAAAAAAGCCCTCACCTATGTCCTCAACTCTCTCCTCACTGCTCGCTAAGCTAAGCAATCTTCAATTCTCATCCTCCTTGATCTTTCTGCAGCTTCTGATACCGTAGATCACCCCTTACTTCTTAGCACTATGTCCTCCTTCGGGTTCAAAGACTCTGTTCTCTCCTGGCTAACCTCTTACCTCTCCAATCGATCCTTCACTGTGTCCTGGGGTGGCCGCTGCTCCTCCAGCCTCTCCCTGAACTATGGCGTCCCTCAGGGTTCTGTGCTGGGACCCTTTCTTTTCTCTCTCTATACCTCCCTTCTCTCCCCAGTCATTTCTTCTTTTGGCATTTCCCACCACTTCTACGCTGGTGACACCCAACTCTTTCTTTCCTTCTCTTCTTTCACATCTGACCTCCACCTCACTCTTTCTTCCTGCCTCATGGCCATAAAAGATTGGATGTCATCCCACTTTCTTTCCCTCAATACTGACAAAACTGATGTGCTTTTCTTCCCTACTAACACTCTCTCCCCCTCTCCCCTCACTTCATCCACTTTCCACCTTCCAACCTCCCCATATCTTCCCATGCCCGCAATCTCGGCCTCCACCTCGACGCCTCTCTCTCCTTCTCCAACCAGATCTCACTAACCTCTCGAGCTTGTCGCCACCACGTCTATAACATCTGCAAGATCTGCTCCTCTCTCACATTCCATGCTTCCAAACTCCTAATCTCCTCCCTTATTTTCTCTGCCTCTTCTACTGCTCCTCTCTCCTCTTTGGACTCCCTGTCTCTCACCTAACTCCCCTAAAATCAATCTACCACTCCTCAATCCGTACTCTATGTCTCCTCGGCCCTCAAGACTCTA
Source organism: Ambystoma mexicanum (assembly GCF_040938575.1). Classification (NCBI taxonomy): domain Eukaryota; kingdom Metazoa; phylum Chordata; class Amphibia; order Caudata; family Ambystomatidae; genus Ambystoma; species Ambystoma mexicanum. Next base: position 58,681,683 of record NC_090937.1, read on the forward strand.
TTTCTTCCTCTCTCTCTCAACTTGACTGGCTTCCCTTCCTCTCACAACTGAAATTTCAATTCCTCTGTCTTGTCTCATTTTACTCCCCATCCCGCTCTCTCCGCTCAGCAAACCTCTACCTCCTCACTCCTTCCCCTCTGACCTTAAATTGGTAAAAAATGCTACTGAAGGGCAATGAGGACTCCAGATCACTCCCCCATTCCCTTCCCCTCCCCCACCCTCCCCCATCCTCTCTCCTTCCCCTCTGACCTTAAATTGGTAACAAATACTACTTAAGGGCAATGAGGACACCAGATCACTCCACCTTCCCTTCCCCCCTCCTTCCTTGCCCTCCCCCCTCCCTTCTCTTCCCCCTACCTCAAATTCTACACCGTAACTCCCTTCACCTACCCCCTCCTCTACCCTCCCTCCACCCTCTCCCCCCCTTGTAAATAGTTCTACTTATTGTTCTAATGACCTGTTCATGTTTGTAAATTTGCTTCTCTCACTTTTGTACCTGTTGTTATATTGAAAAGCGATTTGGCTTAAAGCGCTATATAAATTCAATAAACATAAACAACATATATAGCTGACACCATATCATGCCTTCAGGCCAAGTGGGGAGATTGATATATTGATAATTCCATACCTTGTGTAGGCAAGGTGGGTCTACTTCCTGCGTTCCAACAGATGAATTGGGGGTTACCATTCCAACAGAGGGCAAACCCAATCTCCTATGTCCAGGGCAAGATGCCAACATCTATATTCACATGGTGGAGCTTCCACACGTATTGTTTTCATAGCAACAAGAACTTGAAACAGACCATGGAGGCAAATTCCTGCAGTAAGTGGACTACTAATTTCATCAAGGGTCGTTGCAAAGAACGAACATGGTTTCATGACTTAAACGCATGTCCATGTAGCAGCTGGGAGACTAGCCTTTCTTTTTCTCCCTGACTAACCAGTTTAGTTATCTTTTTATCCTGTACCATAATTCCTTTCAATTTGTTTGTTGTTGTGCTTTCCAGTTTGATGCAGATGAGGGCTCTGCTGTTTTCCTATTCCAGGGCTGAGTTTTCATGAAACGGAAATCAAATTTGCCAGAGACCAGAGAGGTCCATGGCCCTAGGAAAAAAACCTGGATAACAGCTAACACTTTTTCAGATTATATATAGACAAAACATTATTTGAAAAAATAATCTGTTAATTTATTGACCAACTAGTGTAAGAGCCCGTGTTAACAGGCCAAAGTGCAGGTTTTCATTAATGCAGTAGGACACTATATATCCTAAGGCAACAGCTCCCTCAAGCCGTGAGAACAGGCAAAAGCTCTGCGAATTGGCATTGTCTCTATATGTCGTAAAGAAACAGGTGACAACAGGCGACGTTACTGCATCGGACAAACATATAGGGACAAACACACATCTGCCCTTTTATTATATTGTTAGATTAGATGTTGAATTGCAATCAACAAACATTTTTGTGTAAATATGTGAGAAATGAGGAAACAATTAAGAGGTGTTTGTCATAGATGCGCTGAAGGTCAACATGTTTCCTTGATTTTTACAATATTAGCCATTTAGGACTCCATACAGAATATATTTTACTACTTGGTGTATGTTTTATAATACATGTGTTATGTGGTATGTAACATATGCATTATGTATTAATTTCTCTTTGAATTCTGGCTTTATTCGTCCTGTTCTGAAACATGCAATGATCTCTCCTTTATTTAAAAAATCCTCTTTAGGTCCTACCCTACCAGCCAACTTCCGGCCTATCTCCCATCTCATGTTCCTTGCGAAGGCTCTTGAATCTATTGTCACTACACAGCTGAGGAGTTACCTGGAAAAGTCTGCCTTACTTGACCCATTTCAGTCAGGCTTTCGCCCCTTCAATTGGCACAGAATCTGTCCTGGTTTCAATGCTAGAGCTAGATGATCTCAACATGCAGCGGCTCCATTGATACCTTTGATCACTCCACCCTGTGTCTGCGTCTTGAGGTAGCTGGGGTCACTGCAACTGCACTCCTTTGGTTTAAGTCATTTTTTCAGAACATACATCAACACCTTCTCTACCTCTTTTTTGCTCTGATCCTGCCCCTTTGACTTGCAGGGTCCCTCAGGGATCAGCCACCTCGCTGTTGTTGTTTAATATTTATGTTCACCCTTGGCAAAACTCATAGATTCTCATGCGTGTTGCTTTTATTCCCACGCGGATGACACACAACTTATCTTCCGAGTAGATCAGGAGAAGGGGTTGGCCCCTGACACTTTAAGGAGTTGCCTTGCGGATATTGGCGAGTGGATGCAATGCAACTGACTCAAACATAATGCCCAGAAAACTGAAGTTTTGGATGTGGTCTCTTTGGCTGAGATGTCATCTTGGTCTTCTGGTTTTTGGCCTTCACCCCTCAGCCCTCTGTCTTTTCCAGTAGATTCAGTCAAGAGTTTGGGAGTCAAAATCTCACTACCCTCTCACCAGCTCTCCAAATTAAAGCTAGATCTAGCTCGGGCACTTCAACCTCAAGATACTGAAAAAGATTTTGCCATATCTCTCAGCTGAGCTTCGAGGGCCAGTTGTTTCTTCAGCGATTTCAAGGATTCTGGATTATGGCAATGCCACTTTACTTACACAACCTAAATAATACATTAAAAGGCTTCAAATCCTGCAAAACTCTGCTGCTCGCTAAGTAGCGGCATTTCCTAGGGATTCACATATTTCTCTGTGCTTTACAAGACCTCAGTTGGCAGCCTGACGAGAGCAGAGTAAAATGTAAATATCATTTTATTTGTCCATCGAGTTTTGCATGGTGAGGGGTCTTATCTGAGGGATACGTTTAATGTCTATGGGCCTCATTACGACCCTGGCGGTAAGGGGTTAGCGCCATCGTTAGCTGCGCCGACCCCTTACCGCCAATCACGAGTTCCCTTTCCGCCATGGCGGATTTTACACCTGCTTCTAGCGGGTGTAAAAATCCATGGCGGTAAGGGAACTTGGTGTTAATTACGCCACCGTAATTTACGGTGGCGTAATTAACGCCTTCCCCACTCCCATTATGCCCTATGGGGCAAAAATGGGAATGGGGAAGGGTAAATGGGGATTGGGGATTTACCGCCCCGCCAAGGTCGGAATGGGGCGGTAAATCCCCTTACCGCCATGGTGTTAACGTAGTTAGCACCATGGCGGTAAAGTCACGGCCCTGGCGGTAACTTTCCGCCAGGGTCGTAATGAGGCCCCATGTCTCTCCTAATAAACTTTGATCGGCAGACCTCCATCTTCTCCGGGTTCTCTGGTTTCACTGAACTACGCTAGGTAGCAAAGCTTTCTCAGTGGCAGCTGCCACCTTGTAGAATCCTCTACCCTTTGCCTTCAGAGGGCTGAGGATCATTTCCTCTTCCCAAAACTCTAAAAACTCACCTTTTTTGAAGTATGGTCTAGGGTCATGTTTTTTGTTCTTTTCCTTTCAGTATACTTTATTCTCTTGTATTTCTCATGTCACTGAATGGGTCCTTACTGTGCCAGTATACCTTAGGGTCAAAGTTGTGCAATATACAAATCCCTAACATAACATAACAGAAAGTTCTTGTATCGAATAGAATCCTAGGAGAATCCTAATAGTAATTGGCTAAAGCGTCTTGAGGAAGTCTACTGAGACGTATATTAGGTCTCCCTAACTGTGTTCTGGTTAGTCTAATAAGACTGGAACTAGGACTAGTCTCATTGTTCACTATGTTGAATGTTCGGAAACTGACTATGTAGCTTAAAATTGTAAAGCAGACCTCTGTTTCCATTTGTTCTCTAATGGGGCAGGAATTGTGTGACACGGAAAACAGGAAAAGGGAAGGGTATAGACAATTGTGTGGCAATTTCGCCAGGATAATTCAATGGATACCAGATTGGACCATGGATCTGCATGCTATGATTGGCAAATTACAGAAAAGAGCATTCATTTGGGATCATGGCGAGAACTTTGAATGTTTAAAAGGATATCATACAATCAGGTACACTTCAAACAAATATAGCAGGTCAACTCCAGCTGTACCTGCTCAGGTGCCCTTGGTTGAGATGTAGATGGTTCCTTATGCAGACAAGGTTCAATCTACTTCCTTGTTTTATTCTTACAGTGCGTGTTTAAGGTTACCTAGGGGAATGAGAACTTGTCGTCTTTGCTTAGACAAAAGCAAATTCGAAACCTTAAAACATATCTTTACTCAGTGCGCATGTCTTGGTAAAGAATGCACCCAATGCTTCGGTCCTTTCACGCATAACCTTCAAACATCGAAAACCTCTGATATTGGGGCAGGTGAAGGCTTGGCATAACTATACCATTAATAATTGCCTGATTGAACCCATGGGAGGTGTAAAACTCGCTACTCAGTGCGACATTTGGGAAAAAAAACTACATAAGGAATGGGCTGAACACAATGCAGCTATTAAAATGAATTGTAATTTATATTGAATTTTATAATAGAAAAGGCTCAAATGTTATATGTAAAAAAATAATGCTTACATTACTAGTGTATTTTAAGATGTGCATATATATAAGATGTATTTCATATGGTATTTATGGTGTGAAATGCATACCATAGCACGCCTAATAAATAAATATATATATGCATATATAAAAATATAGGTCCGATCCCCAGACTACAATGTTTCATAAAGATTTGTTAAAAAATCAAAAAGTTATTAAGCGTCAAAAACATTTTCGTTTCCAAAAGCCTACTTCCCATTCATTTTCCCATGGACAAAAAAGGTACATTTTTGCCAAAGCGCACAGCAAAAAGCGCTTGACGGATTTGGATCAGGTCCGAAATAACTTGGGCACGAAATGTTGACTCGCACGCCATGCGTGGTTTGGGGTTAGTCTGTGCTGAGGTTATTTTAAAATTTGACGGAGAAGGGGGTGCCCCCGTCTCCAAAAATGATAGTTATATCTCCCATGACGCATTGCAGGATCATGGTTTTCAGAAATGAAACGACCGCCATCTTGATTTTCTCTCGATGCGCCAGATATCCAAGGCTATAGGCGAGGTAATGGGACAATTAAACACAGTAAAAGTTATTTTCAGGTTCAATTTTGGAGTTAGAAGGGGTCCAGGGACCGAGTTTGCAACACAAACTCTTTCTGTAGCCTCGGCTATAGCCACTACTAGCTGACATCTGAAAGCAAACATGCGCGCATCGAAGCAGTGTGTGCTCTGGGGTGAAAGGTAGAGGGCAGGGAGGTGAGGTGGCCGTCTGGGGAGTGGGGAGGAGCTGGCACGGATGAGGGGGGCTCTTTGTGATGGCTTGGGGGACAAGGAAGCATTTTATTTCTGGCCACGGGTATGTGTAGTTAAAAAAACACTGGGCATGGCCAGTAACGCAATTGCCATCCAGATGTCCCATTCTTGCCATAACCAGAATAGACTCTGCTTAGTTTCAAAGTGAGGAAGGGGCCAGCTTTCTCAGGCCATGTTGCTTGATAAATTATCTATATTTACAAGACCACTTAGAGGACAGGGCCGGCCCTTTTCTTGCTTTGAAGCTAAGCAGGGTCAGCCCCGCTTTGAAGCTAAGCAGGTTCAGTCCCAGTTACCGCATGGATGGGTGACCAAATGGGCATCTGAATTATTGACTTTTTTAAAACCTTGCTACAGTCAGTCCTTGAAGGTTTTACACTCATAGACCATGGTTGGCCTTTTCCTAAATTGCATTCTGGTATTTGCAGTCTCCCAGTCAATAATAAAAAATAAAAAACTGGTATTTTCACAGCAACAGTGGGTTTCCCATCCATGCAGTAACTGAGACGAACCCTACTTGGCTTAAAAGCAAGGTAAGAGTCAGCCCACTAAGGCCATGTTGCCTAACATATGGGCCCTGGTGGTCGGTCAAAAAACCGAAAACAAAATATCGAATCACTAAAATCTCGAAAAAAAATATCTCGAATTATTTATTTATTTATTTATATGTATTTGTGGGTTCAGGTAAGTATAAAAAAAGGGTAAAATAAAAAAAAAGAAAAAAGGGGGGTTGGGGGGAACCCCCCCATTTCGAAATAAAAACGTATTAAAAAAAAAATTCGAGATTTTTGTTTTCGAGATTTTGGATTTGAGATTTTTGTTTTCGAGATTTTGTAATTCGGTTTTTTCACTATAAACCATGGGCCCTTCCTTACAAGAACACTTAGAGAACATGGCCTAAGGGGGCTGGATGCTTCATCACTTTGAAACTAAGCAGGGTCGTTCCCTGTTACTGCATGGTTGGCAGACAGTCCACGGTCCTGAATGCCGTGTGTTTTCTTAGTTTTAAATATTCTCGTAACAAATGGCATCCACATTTTTATAAAAACAGAACAAATGAAAATTAAAAAAATCACATTTATACTGAACACTGCTATTGGAGAACCCTGGCATTAAGGAGTTTGAGACACAGGACATGACCATTATGCTACAATGATGTTATTGATTGGATTTCCACAAGTTTCATACCTAGACTTCTATCATTGAACATATTAATTTACAGGCTAAGCATGAAATGTGTGCTCTACGTAGCACCAAGCTATTGTGACCTAGTGGTTAAATGCTGGGCCTCAAGCTCGGGCAGACCAGGGTTCAAGGCTGTATGTTGTATTTTATTAACTAATTTAATTAAAAGAAAAGAAACGCAAGTGGGACATGGCGAGGTTTGTTGCAGTGCAGTCCGGTGATCTTTTTTAGCATGAGGGTATTTAGACGTGGCTGCAATGTCAGCCATGTCCAAACATCCCTCGCACCAAAATAACGGTGCTGGAATGGCTTTCTCCCTGAAAAGGGCACGCCGAAAAGGGCGCTATGGCGGAAGGCCCGTGTCAAATTGGCCTGTGCCAAAATGATGGTGCTGAAAACTGGAGTACCGCTTGGAGAAAGCTGCTTAACCAAAGTGTGTGCTCAATGGCAAATAATTTAATCTCACTGCCTAAAAACATTGTGAGTTCTCAAAGTTTTAAATATCTCATGACACACCGCATCCACATTTTTTTTTTTTAACCATGATACTGTCAGTCCTTGAATGTTTTGCACTCAGAGACTATTATTTTGCCTTTTGCTGAATTGCATTCTGGTGTTTGTAGTCTCACAGTCAAGATAGGGGGAATAATGCCACAATTGTACACTTTTTGCCTAAAATAGTTCTATAAGGATTTATATATTTGAGTGACAATATGGTATGTGTACTTTTCAAGTTAAGTTTATAAAGCAGCGTATTGTTGATAGTCAGACATGTGGGTGAAGAGAGGAAATGATGTGAGGGCAAGTAAGTCATGAGTATTTGCCCACGATGTGGCAAGAGAGTTTGCAATCCTGGGCATCGGTGCAGTTATTTTCTCCTGATTGTGGCTGCTTTTCAGGGCACAAGGACATATGTGGGTGAAGAGCATAACTTTATTTCAGAGGGCGGACTGAACTCCTCTATTTTTTTTTTTTAGGTTGGCAAGCTTGCTCAAATGTTTGCCTACCTGGATTTTATTCAGGTTGCCATGTTCCCAGTGCAGATACTTACTCACATGTCCACAAGCACTTGTTTCGTATTGGGATTTAGTTTTTCAGAGAATATTTCACGATAGATTGCTGGGTTTTAAAGGTGAGCACCTTTTATAATTTGCCAGCATATTGTTTGGAACATTTCCTCTCTCAGGTTATTTTTCTGTTGTTCATGACTTTTATTTAAAAGTCCAATGCTATTGTGTATAGTGTACTTTTGTCTAAGGAGTAGGTCTGTATTATTAATGTTAATTATGTATGGAATGACAAAACCCTTGATAGTCAAGGAAAGAACTTTAGTTGCAGGGATGTTAAAGTGAGCAATACAGTGTAACAACACCCTTGAAATTCAAAGGAAAAACCTTAGTTCCACGGACGTGAAGGTGAGAACGTAATGCAACAAACCCCCTGAAATTCAGCTAAAGCAACCTTAATTTCGTGCCCCCTGTTGAAATCAATAATTATATTTTGTATGAGAACACTGATGACATTACAAATCATATCACTGATGCCATCACTGGTGACAACACTAATTACATTACAACAATAACTGGCCTTAAGCTGTCATGATGCCTACCTCTAAGGAGCCAGGTCCGACCCAGCAACCCCAGAGGCAGGCATCATTCCCCCCAGGGAAGTGCCAGCGGGCCCAAGCTGGGGCCCTTTGGACACAGTCCTGGCGCCTTAGGCGCCAGGCTCATGTTGGACCCCTGTCCTGGCGCCTTAGGCGCCAGGCTCATAAAGCTAGACATGTGTTCAAGTGTTTTAATGTGCACTTACCTGATGCAGACCATGCTGCTACATCCAGGCCCTCTTGAGGCCTGAATGGAACTACTTTACCTGTGGGACTACTTTCCACCTGGGTGTGGTCGGGGAAGGATACATACATGATCGGTGGATGGATACATGCCTGGAACTTCTTCCAAAGCTATTTAAACCACGCCCGATCAGCAACTCACGCTTCGCGTTGTTCTGCTCCTCGCAGCTGGACGCTCACCGTGTCAGCTCCTGCATCTGGACTTCAGCCACGCCTGTCAGCATCCTGGGTTGCCTGCAAAGGGAGATAAGAGAGAATTGGTGAAAAAGAAGACCTTACCTGCTAAAGCTGGATCACTGGGACATCACACCGACGATCCTGAAAGGGAAGACATCATTTTAAAAGCTTTTCGCTTCGATCGCTGCAGCGCTGCATTTCACTCACCTTTCCTGGGCGCCTCCATCTTCAGCAGCGATCATCCGGATCCGCACCCACTTCCCAGAGCCTAGAGAGAAAAGACAAGAAAACAAGTTGAGAGAAGGAAGGGGAAATAGGAAAAGCTCTGTTTCCTTCTAAGACTTACCTGTTGGGTAATTCCCATTTCATTTCGGGTCCTGCCGCTTCCTGGCATTCCGGACCCCGGCCCCAATGGGGAAAAAAGACAAAGACATTGAATGAGCGAATGCAAAGACATTACCTGAACGCTCATCCAGAACTTACACTTCGGGTCGGCGCCATATCTCCGGCATTCCGAACCCCGGCCCCTAAGGGGAAAAAGACATAAGCATTAGCGCTTGCTGCAATAAGACAATGAACATTATTATTAAGCTTGAACTTTTGAATTTGCAACAGAACTCTTACAGCGCCTCACCTGAATAGTCAAGCTTATTTTGAACTCCCATCAAACCTCAATCCAGTGAAGTAACTGGGTTTCAACGCGCCCCTGCATCAGAAGCAGGATGGAGAACTCATCCTTCCAGACCCTAAGATGAGACTTCACAGGGAATCGTGGAACGGTATCGAGGAGGGTTGGAAGGGAGTGGGAGGCTTGAGCATTATTCCGTCAGTAGGTAATACTCCCTTTTCACGCACAGGGGAATATTCCTGCGAGCCAGAAAAGCCAGAGTAGAGGGGCCCTTCCTGTCCATCATCAGAGTCCTGCGCTTCACCATTGAAGAAGCATCAGCACTCGAAGCCAGACCTTCGCCTCCGTGGGAATCAGGTGAGCGTGACAGCACGCGAAGCCTACCCACAATTTCCCACCCGGGCGCTATGGAGACTTCCGAGACAGATCAGCTGGCCCAGCTTTTGGGGGAATTACGGGCAGAAGTGCACTCAGCCCGCCAGGAGACCAACGCTCTCAAAAGAGAACTGATCCTATCCAAGGAAAGAACTGATGACCTGGCCAAAAGGTTATTGCAGGCCCAGGCAGGGCACACTCCTTTACCTAATTCCGGAGGTACTTCCACATCAATGGGTTTGAATAACCCGGTACAAATCAATCTACCTGGAAACATGCCTTTGGCCCCACCTGAACGTTTTGCGGGGGATCCCAAGAAATATGCCGTCTTTATGAACCAATGTCGTTTACACTTTCTATGCAGACCCGGGGCCTTCCCTAACGACCAGACCAAGGTAGCCTTTATACTATCTTACCTCAGTGGCAGTGCTGCCGATTGGTCTATTCCATTGGTAAATCAGGATGATCCCATTCTCCAGGATTTACAGGGCTTCCAGGCCAGCATAGAAAGATTGTTTGCTCGACACTCTCAAGGACAGGCCCTTGATAACGAACTGCTATCCTTACGACAAGGTAATCAGGATCTCCTGTCCTACGTTGCCACCTTTAATAGACTGGTTGTGGAAACTGGAAGGCCAGAAAACAAAAGGATCACATTGTTTCATCGAGGCTTGCGAGGAGAGCTTAAGGATGTTCTAGCTCAGATAGTAGATCCACCCCAGGTCTGCGCAGACTACATAGACTTGGTGGTTCAACTTGATCAAAGACTTCAAAATAGAAAAGCAGATCGGTTCAAGTACGAAACCCGAGTACCGATCAAAACCCACGCTAACTCCAAGAGTACCGACGTATCCGAACCTATGCAAATCGGCGGGGTTAAAGGACCATTAACGCAGAAGGAATGAGAGAGAAGGCTGCAAATGCAACTTTGTCTGTATTGCGGGACTTCCGGTCACTTTCTTCGAAATTGTCCGGTTAAACCACCTAAGAAGGTGGTTGGAGCCACTGATAACGATTTATTGACACCTGATTCGGGAAACGACCTAGCCCGACAAGCGTAGGGGTCCGCTTGCTGAGCTTGAAAACAAACTCTTTGACCTCGCATTTTGTCATGCCAATGGTGCTTGTAGACCCAAAACAGCCTCAGCAGTTGCATGCTGTAAAAGCATACATCGACAGTGGAGCTATTGGAAACTACATAGACCGTGAATTGGCTTCCAGGATTAAGCTCCCTCTCCGCCCGAAAGTAACCCAAGATGTCATTACTACAGTACATGGAACCGAAATAGCCTCAGGGCCTGTAACGGATTCCACTGTTGAAATGACACTGGTGGGTCAGGATGGACATCGGGAAGCAATTGTGTTTGATGTGATCAAGGCCCCACAATTTCAAGTAATTCTTGGAATTCCTTGGTTAGAAACACATAATCCCAGAATCGACTGGCGAGCAAAGAAGATAAGTTTTCCTGATTGTGAACCAACTTGTTATCCAAGAAATCCAGTTATGGGTCTAGCCTCAGCAACTTCCACCCCTGTACAGCTACCGTCAGAATACCAAGAATTCCAAGACGTTTTTCAGAAGGAACAGGCTAACACGTTACCTCCCCATCGGTCTTATGATTGCCAAATCGATCTGGTACCCAATGCTCAACTACCTTGTAGTAGGATTTATGCTCTTACGGAACCTGAGAACCTGCATTTGCGTCAGTATTTAGATCAGTACCTAGCCAATGGTTTTATTCGCCCGTCCAAGTCTCCTGTCTCCTCAGCTCTGTTCTTCGTGCCGAAAAAAGAGGGCGACCTTAGAACATGTATAGACTATCGCGCCCTAAATCAAAATACGATTAAGAATCGTTATCCTCTGCCCCTGATCCCTGAGCTTATCAACCAGGTGAAAGACGCTTGTGTGTACACCAAGTTAGATCTCCGAGGAGCTTATCACCTGGTGCGTATAAAAGAAGGCGACGAATGGAAGACTGCATTCCGCACCAAATTTGGGCTCTTCGAATATCAGGTGATGCCCTTCGGTTTGTGCAATGCACCTGCCGCCTTTCAGTACTTTATGAATGATGTTCTTCGGGAACTTATCGATGTCTGTGTCATTGTTTATATTGACGACATCCTGGTGTACTCTTCTTCAGAATCCGATCACAGAAAACATGTTAGGGCAGTTCTTGAGAAATTGCGCCAGCACAGACTATTTGCAAAGCTCGAAAAATGCGTTTTTCATACCACAGAAGTTGAGTTTCTCAGATTCATCCTGACACCTCAAGGAGTCCGAATGGACTCGCGAAAGGTGGACGCCATCCTCAAATGGCCATCTCCTAGCTCGGTGAAGGGAGTTCAGAGCATGCTCGGCTTCACCAATTTCTATCGAAGATTCATTCCGGAATTTTCCCGAACAGTCCAACCCATCACAGCTCTCCTAAAGAAAAACAAACGCTTTGAATGGACTCTTGAGGCCGAACAAGCCTTTCAGGACCTGAAAACCAAATTCACCTCTGCACCTGTATTGAAGCACCCGCACCCAGATCTCCCTTACATTGTGGAAACCGACGCATCCAGTTCGGCCATGGGAGCTGTCCTGTCGCAAAGAGACCCAGAAACTAACCAACTACACACCCTGTGGCCTTTTGGTCCAGGAAATTTTCTCCTCCTGAAATCAACTACGCAATTACCGACAAGGAGTTACTGGCTATTAAATCTGCTTTCAAGGCTTGGCGTCACCACCTTCTCGGGGCAAGACACACCATCACCGTAATTACGGACCACATAAATTTACAATATTTAAAGACGGCCAAAGCTCAATCTTCACGACAACTTCGATGGGCTCTATTCTTTGCGGAATTTGATTTCGTAATTACCTATCGCCCTGGCTGCAAGAATGGTAAAGCGGACGCCTTATCCCGGATTGGCATGGAAGAACCCAATTCAAGTTTAGAACCTGTGCCAATCATACCTGAACAACGAATCTTAGACCTAACTTCATTGCAAACTATTGAGGACATCCAAACGCAAGTAAAACAACTTCTAGACTCTTCAGCCTTACTGGAATGGAGTCAAAAGGGTCCTCATTACACCGTTACGGATGATTTACCCTACTTCCAGGAGCGGTTGTTTCTGCCAAGTAAACAATTGCAAGAACTTGTTATTGGACCATCATCAAGAATCATTAATGGAAGGACACCCTGGTATCGCTAAAACGGAGGAAAAAATCAAACGCCACTTCTGGTGGCCTTCTTGGAGAAAAGACATAAAGTCTTTTGTATTGTCTTGCAGAATTTGTGCCCAAAACAAGGGTCAAAAGAAAAGGCCAGCCGGCCTGCTTCAACCCTTGGATATTCCACCGGCACAATGGCACACCTTGTCAATGGACTTTATAACTGACCTGCCTCCTTGTGCTGGTTACAACACTATCCTTGTAATTGTGGATCTATTCTCCAGAATGGCCCACTTTATCCCTTTAAAAGGTTTGCCTTCAGCTTCCACCTTGGCCAAGGAATTTCTGGAGAATATAGTTCGCATACATGGTTTTCCTTCCATATTAGTCTCGGATCGTGGAAGTCAATTTATCTCCCATTTTTGGAAGAAATGTTGCCAACTAGCACAAATAGATGTGCGGTTATCCACCAGCCACCACCCCCAGACCGACGGACAAACCGAGAGAACCAATCAGACTCTCGAGCAATATCTTTGGTGCATGTTACACCAATCCGAGTTAAATTGGAAAGACATCCTTTGGATCGCAGAATATGCATACAACAATTCAGTGCATTCTGGAACCGGACAAACTCCTTTTTATACTTTGCATGGTCACCATCCTCGGACCTCTGACCTAGATCCACCTCTGACCCTGGAAATGCCCGCAGTAAATCATCTGCATTCCACAATAACCCGAGCCTTCAAAGAAGCTGCAACTCATTTACAGCAAGCCAAGAAAAAGTATAAAGAAAATGCTGATTTGCACCGAAGTAAAACTCCTCCTTACCAAGTAGGAGACCAGGTATGGCTAGCAACGAAACATTTACCCCTCAAGGGCCCGCGAACCTTCAATCCCAGATTCATAGGACCTTATCCCATTAAGGCTATAATCAATCCTGTGGCCTTTAAACTGGATTTACCGTCTAACATGCGTATTCATCCAGTTTTTCATGCATCACTTTTGAAGCCAGTACAACCAGGGACCCGACTGTCCAAGCCTCCAGACCCAGTTCAAATTGAAGGGGAATTAGAATTCGAAGTTAAAGACATTTTAGATTCTAAGGTGTTAAAGTCAAAACTCTTCTATCTTGTTGACTGGAAGGGATATGGACCTCAGGAGAGATTGTGGGAGCCTAGTAACCATGTTCACGCACCTCGATTAATACAAAGGTTCCACCGGAGATTTCCGAACAAGCCAAAACCCCCGGAGGGAACAACCTTGGGAGGGGCCTAGAGGGGGGTACTGTCATGATGCCTACCTCCAAGGAGCCAGGTCCGACCCAGCAACCCCAGAGGCAGGCATCATTCCCCCCAGGGAAGTGCCAGCGGGCCCAAGCTGGGGCCCTTTGGACACAGTCCTGGCGCCTTAGGCGCCAGGATCATGTTGGACCCCTGTCCTGGCGCCTTAGGCGCCCGGCTCATAAAGCTAGGCATGTGTTCAAGTGTTTTAATGTGCACTTACCTGATGCAGACCATGCTGCTACATCCAGGCCCTCTTGAGGCCTGAATGGAACTACTTTACTTGTGGGACTACTTTCCACCTGGGTGTGGTCAGGGAAGGATACATACCTGATCGGTGGAAGGATACATGCCTGGAACTTCTTCCAAAGCTATTTAAACCACGCCCGATCAGCAACTCACGCTTCGCGTTGTTCTGCTCCTCGCAGCTGGACCTTCACCGTGTCAGCTCCTGCATCTGGACTTCAGCCACGCCTGTCAGCATCCTGGGTTGCCTGCAAAGGGAGATAAGAGAGAATTGGTGAAAAAGAAGACCTTACCTGCTAAAGCTGCATCACGGGGACATCACACCGACGATCCTGAAAGGGTAGACATCATTTTAAAAGCATTTTGCTTCGATCGCTGCAGCGCTGCATTTCACTCACCTTTGCTGGGCGCCTCCATCTTCAGCAGCGATCATCCGGATCCGCACCCACTTCCCAGAGCCTAGAGAGAAAAGACAAGAAAACAAGGTGAGAGAAGGAAGGGAAATAGGAAAAGCTCTGTTTCCTTCTAAGACTTACCTGTTGGGTCATTCCCATTTCATTTCGGGTCCTGCCGCTTCCTGGCATTCCAGACCCCGGCCCCAATGGGGAAAAAAGACAAAGACATTGAATGAGCGAATGCAAAGACATTACCTGAACGCTCATCCAGAACTTACACTTCGGGTCGGCGCCATATCTCCGGCATTCCGAACCCCGGCCCCTAAGGGGAAAAAGACATAAGCATTAGCGCTTGCTGCAATAAGACAATGAATATTATTATTAAGCTTGAACTTTTGAACTTGCAACAGAACTCTTACAGCGCCTCACCTGAATAGTCAAGCTTATTTTGAACTCCCATCAAACCTCAATCCAGTGAAGTAACTGGGTTTCAACGCGCCCCTGCATCAGAAGCAGGATGGAGAACTCATCCTTCCAGACCCTAAGGTGAGACTTCACGGGGAATCGTGGAAGGGTATCGAGGAGGGTTGGAAGGGAGTGGAAGGCTTGAGCATTATTCCGTCAGTAGGTAATACTCCCTTTTCACGCACAGGGGAATATTCCTGCGAGCCAGAAAAGCCAGAGTAGAGGGGCCCTTCCTGTCCATCATCAGAGTCCTGCGCTTCACCAATGAAGAAGCATCAGCACTCGAAGCCAGACCTGCGCCTCCGTGGGAATCAGGTGAGCGTGACATAAGCATGGCCTTCAGCCATGGTCAGTGTGCATGGCCAAATATATTTTAACACATGAATGGGTGCTAGTCATGGCCTTAAGTTATGGACAGTGGTGACATCCTTCACCCATGTGCACTGAATATTTTAAAACACCAACAATCTACATACCATAGATTTTGTCCTTTACCAGTGGTACAACTTTCAACCGTGTCTGCTGTATATTATATACACTGGTCAGGTACTAGCCACAGACATTAGTACAATACAGGCAAGTGGCCACTATCTTTGGCTGTGCCCACTACATATTCTAACATTTAAATGGGCCACTAGCTATGGCCTTTGACCTTGAGCAGTTTGTACATCTTTTGACCATGTCCACTGCATATTTTAAAATAATAAAATGCAATAAGCAACATATTCTCCACTTTTGTATGTTTCTGGTATTCTGCCTGTGTCTTGGTTAGAATTGAGTGACTCTACTGTGTCTTTAATAGATGGAAAGATTCTCAGACACCCGATAATTTTCAGAACTTTGTTGGTTTTACATTCGAATTTTGGCTTTGAGTGGATGTTTTGTGTTAAATACTGTAATGATTGTAATCACGTGCAAATGGTGCGATTTATTTTTGATGTACTGCATTCAGTACATAAAGGGGCTCATGTTGAGCCGGGTGTACCGCAAATGAAAGATGTAAAATCTTTGTGTAAGGCTTTTACGTCTTTTGTTTTGCAGTGTGCCCCATTTTGACTCATTTTAATGGCAGAGAGGAGGGGCTCCCTTCCTCTCCGCCATACAAATAATCCAGTATTTGGGTCTGCAAACATTTTTTGTGGGAGCAAATGCTGGGTGTGCACACAGAGCCCTCCCGCCCCCAGCTTTTTGGCACCAGCAAAAAGTAAGCAGATCCATAGGGATCCATTGTAAACGCAGCCTGTCATGCGTACATGGCAGGCGGCATTTACTCTATTTGCACATAAGAGTGCAAGTGTGCAGGGCAAAGGGCAGTGTAATGCTTCTACGTCTGCCGAGCGAAATGATTAACATTTGGCGATGGGGGCCTGGCTACAGCTCAGTCCAAACATACCAAGTCCACACAGCCAAATTATGTGAAGCATCAAAATGAGTTCCAAAGTGTATTTGGGCACATAAGGCTGCGCTTGGCATATGCCAGCTCAAACATTTTGCTTTTTTTTATGTCCTTTTAGGGCTAGGAAGTCATTGGTTAAAATGCCTTGTTTCTTTTTTCGACAATAGTATAGACAGATATTGAGTGACCTATCTACCACCGTTTTGGAGCCGAGATCTGCTCCTTACCAGCAGCCGTTGAAAGTGCAGCTGCCTCAAATAGCGTCTAAAGACCACAGATGGTACCTCGGTGTGTCTCAGGAGAATTTAGCTCCTGGAAGCGGCCCTTATCACTCCTTCGCTTGCACTTTCTTCAAGGCTCCTGTGAGGGAGGTTAATGACAGCACAACAGGCTGCAGTTTCACTTCCCTGCACCCTGTATGCCCACAGGAAGTTTTAACTAAATGTGGTGAGCTTAAAGCTCCCGTTACTGTGGCTATTTACAGCGGCGTAATGTTATGTTTGTGGTTAGCACCGCAGAACAGCGCTGTTTATTAGAGCGCTTTATTACGCCACGTTGTGCATCGTGTCCTGGGCTTTCCTACAGCTGGGCTCGTACATCTTTGCCCAAGCTAAGCAACAACAACAAAAAATATGATTAGAAATAAACGTACATGTTTTACAACCAGTTTGAGCAAACTTTGCTGTTGTTTTAGGTAGAGCGTCAAAACTAACTTCATTATCCAATATAATCTGGCAAGGCCCAAAACTAGGATATATGTTGATCGACACATTAAGGGCCATTTTACCAAAAAAGTAGTTGCATGAATGGGACAGCATACATTAGCACCTGCGTGCTCCGGGGTCTACTGCATGCAATTTTACATGACTACGAGATGGAAGACAAGGAAAGAGTAAAAGCGAAGCAAACTCGATTTGACTCTTTCCATTTTCTACTCTGCTTTATGGAAAAGTAAACACCTCCTGCAAATATGCTTTGCAGGCAATGTTTACTGATGGATTCCTCTGGAATACACGTGGTCCTGACCAGGAGCAAAGCCAAAGCAGATTTCATAGCCTTCATGGAATCTCACGCAGGTGTACAGCGCGGCGCACTGACGAGATGAAGGAGATCTGCAAAGCAGAGGTCTTACCTCCGATCTGTGCCCCTCCTCTGTCTCCTCAGTGCTCCAGAATCAGGTTTGCTCATTAAATGGGGGCATAAAAGCATTATGCCTCATTTATCACGCAGTTTCATATAAAATGAGGCTGATTAAGAACAGAAACCCAAAAGGAAAGCTTTTTGGCAGTCCCACATAATGCTTTTCTGGTGCGACAACTACGATTCCTTTTTACAGACGCTCTACCCATCACCATAGGAGAACACGACTTGTCTATGCCATTATTATACTCTCGCAAGACACCAGTTAACATATTGGGATAGACTTGAGCAAGTTAAACATGACAATGGGCCTCATCAGGGGTTGGGTGGAGTGGTAAAAATGCTGCAGTAATGATATTTCTGCCACATTAACGCTCCGCCCAATCCCGAGTTTGGGCAGAAAGTCAGAGGTTTACCTCCAGATTTTTGCTGGAGGTAAATATCTCCCCTTTCTGCCTATTTTCAGTGCTATTACCGCAGGCACTATTATCGCCAGTGGTAATAGCACTAAGACGCCCCTTAGTGTCCTATTGACTCTGAATAAATGGGATTAAAACCACCATCACAGCTCGGGATCTGCAGGAAATACCGAGTTGCTGTAACGCTAATAGCGTTGTGCATTTACGGCCAAGATACCGCACAACTCGTGATGAGGCCCAATATCATTTACTGACCAGTGGATAATATGTTCTACCCCAGGGATACATTATGTGAATTTATAGGTATGCATAACAGCATTTCATGGTCAGGAGGCGCAAAGAGCAATGCCACTAAAACCAGAGGTATTCCTTTATGTGGTAGACATATTGTTAGCGTGGCTTCCAAGAATACAGGACAGACTATTGCGGTTGCCTGCAGAATTACTGTTCCCACCAGAAGTACACACAGATGTGGAGGAAGGGCAAATAATTACTGTGGAATTAGAAACAGCAAAAGTGAGAGAAGACAGAGAGAGAAGACAGAGTAATAATGTTACACAGAGTTGATGAGGAATGGGTAAACTGGAGAACAGTGATAGCCCTTGATGAAGGACATCGATTGACTTAACAGATGAAAACTTGTTTACAGATGATGAAGTAAGTTTTAATATAAGTCTCACATGTCAATTAAATATTGAAAATAGGGAGATACCGCAGAGAATACCACTAATAAAGAAAGTATGATGCTTTCTCCAGGAAGATCAGGCATATGTACCAAGCACATTGTGAACCAGCAGTACATATGACATTGAGTTATTGAATGAAGTGGGTGCAGTCAAAATTAAATTGATGCAGAGCGCTATTTTACCTCAAGTAAGACAATATCCTATGTCAAAAGCAGCTGATAATGGCATCTATGATACGACTGCTGCCTTAATAAGACAAGGGATATTAGTGCCATCAGAATCCTGATGCAACACAGCTCTGTACCCAGTAAAAAAGGCGACAGGGGGTCATCCCATACAAAGCTAAATATTTTACAATGATGAATTTAAAAAATGCTTTCTTTACTATCGCCTTGCATGAAGAATCCCATTATATGACATTGTTCACTTTTTGTGGTATTAAACTAAAACATCTTGGTTATCCCAGGGGTACTGTGAATCCCCCTCAGTCTTTAAACGAGGGATGTAGCTGGACTTGGGAAAAGTAAACTTGACAGCACAGTAATACAAAATCTAGATGATATTATACTATCCAGCAACCTGGAGGAAGAGTGCAGGAGAGACTCAGTAAAGCTGATGGCAGTATTGGCCGAGAAAGTGTACAAAGTTGACAAAGAGAAAATGCAATATGGTCCGGAAGAAGTACTATAACATAGGCCAGATAATATCAAAGGAAGGAAGAAAGGTGACACCTGAAAGAGCAGAAGCGATCATGTAGAAACCCAAACCAGAGACAGTGAAAGTGTTAGAGAAATTTCCAGCCCTTTGTAACTATTGCAGGGCGTGGCATTTTGACTACAGCACATATCTGGGGAGAAGCAAGCATTGGCAGTAGCAGCCTTTGCGATTGAGAAATCTGCCATTATAACTACGGGATGAACAGTTACATTATCTGTTGGGCATGCCCTATTTGCCATGCTTGGAAAGCCCAACAGCACATTGACCACACAGACAGCCTCCGGTTATGAAGTAATGATATCCAACACATCTATCGAAGTTGTCAGTTGTTGAGTGGTAAATCAAGCCATATTTATACCAGAACCAGTACAGGAAGGAGATAACGTGCATGATTGCACTAAATTCACTGAATACTATGATGAAATACCACATGTCAAAAGGCATAAGCTGAGTGGTTTAGAGACTGCACGCATTTGTGTTGATTGTCTTTTCAAAAGTTACATTTCTTGACTGTTTTGATAGTGCCGGTGAGCATGTTCCACTAGCATCTGCTGTCCCTTACTTTTACTTGCTTAATTCCGTCTCACTGAGAGAAAAAGCACTCTCATTTCTGCATTGTCTTATTGTACTTTGTACTTTGCAACACCTGATCTTTGTGATCCTGTTAATGTTTATGTGAGAGCATATGAAGCAGGCTTGTGAACTATATTACCCAGGCTTCCCTGGGTCCTATTTACTGAACCATCAGGCGCTTCGGCGCCAGCGCTTCAGCAACAAGCCGGTCTTCGCCGGTCATCAGCGTTCACAGTGCCATGGGGCTTCTTTGCACAAGTAAGTGTCCTAACTTCTAATGAGCTACCTTTGCATCTTCCCCTCCCATCCCCAGTAGCCACCATGGGTTCACCCCAGTAGTCCCTCTGTCCCTAGCTGCACTGCGAGCCAATAGACTGGCTTATATTAACAAATTAAAATTAACAAAACTGGATAGCCTCCTGACTGCACCGCCAGTTACTCTCTCGGGTAGGGACAGCATAGCGTCAGACTCTGCATCCTCCTTAAAGGAAACAGTCTCAATAGCTCAAATATAACCCGGTCCCCCGGAACCATCATGTGTCACCCCTTTCATTACAACTATCTCTCCGTTCCAAGGGCCTTGGAGGCCAGTCCTACCACCTCAGGACATCCAGACTTTTTCCCACACCATGCACATGGCACCAGTGGTCGGTATTCCACGCTTGATTTCTCATCCTCTTGTTACCTCACTGTTTAGCTCTCCCAACTCAGATAATACTATAACAAATCCTACCACTCATCTGACTATATGTAATACAACCACACTAAAAATTGCACTCCTTAACGCAAGGTCTTTGATTAGCCCTGCTCAAGACCTTCACGCTCTGGTAATCGATAATAGCCTGGACATTCTTTGTATCACTGAAACCTGGATTTGGGATACTAGCGGACCTTCTATTAACCTAGCAGTCCCTGCAGGTTTCTCTTTCTTTGGCGCAAACCGTAGCTCTGGCTACGGTGGCAGTGTGGCCATCATTGAACAAACAGAGTTGGGTCTTTTTCCAGCTCCCATCTCTTGTTCAGGTTGCAATATTTTACATGTTAAAATGACTCCAACCAATAATAATTGTGTTAATATCGTCCTCATCCACAGGCCCCCTAACCCCATGCCCAATTTGAATGACAAAATTACCAACATTTTAAACAACCTGTCTAGTCCCAACTTGGCTATGCTATTTCTAGGAGACCTGAACACGTGGAGAGGGAATATGTTGGATAAAGAAGACATTGAATTAGAAACCTTCCTGGCTAGCATAGGTCTTGAAGTTCAAAACAACGAACCCACAAACACAAAACACAATATTCTTGACTGGATAGTGGCAAGGAGCCTTGTGGCTAATCACATCTTAACCAATACTTGCATTTGGTCAGACCACTCTGTTGTGAATTTTACAACCAAGAGCCCTCACCCTTCATCTAAGCCCCCCAACTCCCTAAAAATAGTGCCCAAGCACAACTTTAAAAGAATTACACAACAGAACCTACATACCTGCCTAAGTAACATCATGTGCAAAATAACACCTGAGGACTTAAATGGTCTCTGTGTTTTCAGAACTATTTACCGAGATGCATGATCAACCAGCTCCTTTGAAAACAAAACAGGTCAGGGAAAACCTTTCACACTGATCCTGGTTCACTCCAGAACTAGAACTACTGGGAAAACACAAGCGGGCACTAGAAGCCCGGTGGCTTAAGCAGCAATCCAAAGATACCAGGTCTGCCTGGAAGGAAGTCAATAAAACATACAAATCTCTATTCCAGGAAACCAATAAAAACTTCTACAATACCCAAATTGAGTCCTCTGCCAATCAGACCAGGAAACATTTTGAAATCTTGAAATCTCTGGAAAAACCCAAGATCTCCTTCACTTCCATACATTAATTCAGATTGTGCTACAATTCAGACTGCCTTATAGTCAAAAAGCATAAATGCCCAACTGAAAATCATAGCAGTTCAAGCCCTCAATCCCCCCCTAACGGAACAGGATCTCCCCCAAACAATTGGCAGGGCCTCTCATGAATTCTCTTTCTCTCAAATCTCTTTCCAGGACATGCCTAGCGTGTTGTCTTCCATGCGCCCCACCTCACGCCCATACAATTTGCTACCACCCAAATGAATCCTGGACCACAAGGACCTGTTTGCCCCCTTCCTGACCCTACTCGTTAATGCCTACTTTCAGGATAATTATGTCCGTAATGATGTTAAAAAGTCACCCCATCCCAACAAAAAACAATATTGATCCAAGAGAACCCAGCAATCTAAGACCTATTACAAATTGTCAATTTCTACTAAACATATTGGTTAAATTTGGCACCTTCAAGTTGCAATCATTTGTGGAGTCTGAGTGTATCCTCCACAACTGACAATCAGGTTTTCGACCTACTTTGAGCACAGAGACCGCTCTTGTCGCTCTCCAGACCCAAATGTTGGAGATCATGGATAGAGGAAAGGCCGGGATGATGATCTTATTAGATCACTCTGCAGTGTTTGATCTTATTGATCACAAACATCTCTTCAGCTGCCTAAAGGACCCATGCCTTTGCTCCAAGAACACTGCAAACTGGCTCCAGTCCTTTATTAAGGGACGTGAGTACAGAATATTCTGCCTTCTCCCCCTCTGCACCTATTCACTGTGTAGTGCCTCAGGTGCATCCATTTATCTGGTGTTGTTTAACCTATACCTCAAATCCCTTTGTGACCTCCTTGAGAAGTTGGGCGTCACTTTTACAAACTATGCCGATGACACCCAAATTATCCTGGAACTCACTGGGACTTATGATGAAGACTCCAAAACCTTGTCCTTCATCTACGATCACATCGACAGTTGGCTGTACGGAAATTGGCTGTGCCTGAACAGCAGCAAGACAGAGCTAATGATTTTTGGATCCAAACAGGCCAAGGACAAACTGAGCATGAATTACAGGAGCTTTCCTCTGAAAGATAATGTAATAAAAGCTCAGCAAAAAGTAAAAACCTCAAGGGTCCATTTGGAGGCCTCACTGAATGCAGACGCCCACACCACCTATGTGAACCATACCTGCAATTATTACCTACTACTCCTTAAAAACATCCAGCAATACATCTCCGTCAGAAATTGTGCAACGATTGCACGTGCCACCCGTGTAACTAGATTAGACTATTGCAACTCCCTACTTGTAGGTGCTTCCTCCTCCAATCTTAAGAGATGTCAGATGACCCAAAATGACGCAGTCCGAAATGTGACCAATACCCCCAGAAGATCACATATCTCAGGTCCTAGAAGGAATCTGCATTGGCTCCCGATCTCGGAACGAATTGCTTTCAAAGCAGGCACCCTGGTCCATCACTGCCTTTTTGGCTCTACACCGGATTATCTCAAATTACTGGCCCCTACATAGCAACCATCCAGATCCCTTCGCGCTTCCAGCTTGGAGCTGATTCAAGGCCCTACGATAAACCACATGAAGGGCCTCGGGAGTTCTTTTCCAGCCAAAGCGGCCAGTCTCTGGAACACCTTGCCACTTGCTCTCAGACTTAACCCTGACCAAAAATCCTTTAGAAAAGCCTTAAAAACCTTCCATTTTAACTCAGTAGATTATGCCCTATGGCTGTTCTTTTAACTCTACCCATCCCGTCTTGAGTGTCATGTTTACTGTGTCAGTGTTTGCGCCCTGATGCCCGTGGGCTGTCGGCACATTATAAGTAAGTAAATAAAAAAATAAAAAAATAAATAAATAACATGCCCTAGATGGGGAGATAATTCAGAGCACTGGTGAACTACATAGTGGGACATCAGTAGTGAAAGCAAAAGAGAATGACAGCTTTGAGACAGTGGCAAGTGCGAGATTGCCAGCGCATTTCTCAACCGAAGCAGCAGAATTAGTAGCGCTCATTTTGGCACACAAAGTGCATGAAAATGAGACAGTAACGGTGTACTATGCATATGCGATGTCAACAGTACACGTAGGACTGTCACGTTGGAAGAGGCGCAGCTTCTTACACACAGACAGCACACCAGTGCAGCATGCACCACTACTGTACTATTGGACAGGCTCGTAGATGCACTCCAACTCCCATCGGCCATCGCCAGGGTGAAGGGTGCAGCGCACTCCAGAGGTGCAGATTTGATTTCTCACTGTAATGAGGCCGCAGACCTTAATTATTTATTTCTTTATTGCATTTATTTCGGCGCACAAAATCCAGAGCCATCTAGGAGCTAGTTACAGAGAAGTGTTTCGTACTCATATTGGTTATAGACAGAATAGGTGAGTGTGTACAAACTATCGAGGCCTCACCTAATGGTGCGAAGGGCTACAACAAGTGTACTGGTACAAATATGCATATATAATATTGGACTGCCTCACCTCATGGTACAAGGAGCTCCACAGATATGCAAGGTCAAATAAGTAAGATACAAAATTAGGCTGCCTCACCTTATGGTGCAAGGGGCTACACAAATATGCTTGGTCAAGTAGATAAAATACAGTATTGGCTGCCTTGCCTCATGGTGCAGGGGGCTACACAATAAGCTTAGTCAAACCAGGTAAGATAAAATATTAGGCTATTTCACCTAATGGTGAAAGGGGCTATACAAGTATGCATGAGAAAGTAGGTAAAATACAGTACTGGGCTGCCTCACCTCATGGTACAACGGACTACACAATATGCATGGTCAAATAGATAAGATACAATATTAGGTTGCCTCACCTCATGGTGCAAGGTGCTACACAATATGCATAGTCAAATAGGTAAAATACAGTATTGGACTGCCTAATCTCATGGTGCAAAGGGCTAAGTAAATATGCATGGTGAGTATGTCAAATGCAGCGCAGGGTGACTGTTGATGAACCACCAGCAGGAAAGACAAGATAAGTGTGAGTGCAAGTACTGGCAAGACCTTGCTTCATGGTGTGGGTGCTACAGTAGGTGTGCAGACAAATAAATATGAAAAGAGCAGTTTTAGTTATGGTTGGATAATACAAATGAAGCAAACGGGTCAGTAGAGGGTCCATATCAGTAGTTGCAGACAGGTAATGTGCAAGTGCAACACAAGGCTTTATAAAGCGCTGAAGTCGGGCTTAACGGCCAGTTAGAGAGAAAATTGCAGCACGAGACAGAATAGAAAAATAAGGGGATAGACGGCATGGTATTCCAACTATGTAGTTAACAAGCGAGTGAGGGCACTAAATGTGGGGTGGCGGATGATATGATATGATATAATAAGTTATTTATAACACGGCTGTACACAAGTGTTTCTAGGCATGAAATGCTGGGTCCATTGTGCAGAGGTACTTGCAACGAAGTCCAACATTGCATGTGCCTGTGCTGGCGTGTGCCGCAGGTTTCAGCTGGCAAATTAGCACACAGGTGGAGTCGCATTAGACGACGGGCTGATCGAAGTGCGTGTAAAATGTGGACAGACGAGCTAAGGCAAGTGTTGGTGGGGCAATGTACACCAAGGCAGGCAGTAAGGTTGAAGAGGTCGGGAGGGTCTCATTTTTACAGTGGTGACAGCCAAATTACTGAGCACCAGTGAGCATTGTGATGGTCTAGCCTGAACGAGAGGCAAGGAGGAGTTGAACAAAGTGGCAATCGTCAGACATCTTGGAAGCAATCATCGGACGTCTTGGCAAGAGGACCTTGTAGATTTTGAGCATGGGGAGCTGAAGTGCCTCTGACCTAGGCTAGGTCACATGGTGGTTTGTGATGTATGCAGATGATTCCTCTGCGCAAGTGTAGGACTGGAGACTTACACCAGTGACTGGTGTGCGGCAATGTCAGCAAACACCATCCATGGACAGAGAGGGAAAGATAGGGGCTGCAGCCTTTGACCAGGTCCTTAGAGTAGGGCTGGGCTGCACAACCCTGACTTGAGGCTCAATTCCCTTTTGATGTCAGGCTTGCCCAATCAGGTTTCTGATTACTGCCTAGTGCTTTGGGGTGAGCAGACAGAAGCAGGCAGGGTGCTGCATCTCGGCTGTGGTCATCTTGATGAAGAACACGGTCCACAATAGTAAGTGCAGGTCGGATTGCACATGGGGATGCCTGGGTGTTCAAAGGCACATCCTCCTCGGTCGAGGTTTCACAGGGAAAGACAGGGACTGCAGCCTTGAAGCAAAAAGATTTGTATATGTTACTGAAATAGTTGACATTATGACTGCACCGAACAAATACACACATGCACGTAATATGGTAATGAAGGAAGGTTTCAATACACAATCAATAGCACAAATAACTGAACTACAGGGAAGAGAACCACCAGAAGAATGAGAGTTATGGAAAAGAAGGGGGTGCTCATTGTTCCCCACAGATGCAATGTTGTGGCAGGACAGCCCCGGGAAACCAGTCATGCCCCTAGGGCAACTTACATTAGCACTGGACCAATTGCATCACCCAGCAAACACATCAAGAGAGTGACTGCATTACTGATTTCATAGGAGTGGTTTGTCCCAAATTTGGCAGAAAATAGTTTTGTTGTACATTCTTTGACATAGCCTGTCCGACTGGACCATTTCAGCATTTGCATGTTAACTATGTAGATTTGCTCCAAATTTGTAATGGCTACAGGTACATGTTAGTAGTCGTATGTCCCTTTTCCTGATGAATCGAAGCAGGTCCATGCACACATGCGGATGCCACAGCTGTGACGTTCCTCGTATGTGAGGTATTTCCAAGATGGGGAGTGTGCAAAGTGCTCAGGTCTTACAAGGACCACATTTTGGGTATTAAGTATAAGTTATCATCGGCTAACCACCCATAAGCAAACAGCATTTGCAAGCACCTCAATGCCCTCCTAAAGGAGCAAATTGCCAAACTAAAAGAGACACTGAAAAAAAGGTTGTTTCCATTGCATTCCTATAGCCCTAACGGCTTTACGCAATCAGCCCGGCTCTGACCATGACCTTACTCCACATGAGCTGGTGGGAGGACGCCAAATGCACACACCCCTTGCTCCTCCGACTTGAGCTCAAACTGATGCAGAGAATATAGCTGTTGTTTTAGGGAGTGAAATGCACGATTATTTGACACCTGTGACTGCATCTCTTAAATGTATGTCTCGACAGGTAATACTGTGGGAGGGTAGGGTTTGATAAAGACTGATGAAGCAAATTAACAAGTTGATCCAGAAGCTATATTGAAGCCAAACACACTGTTTCCAGGGCATAAGGTAAGAATGTCATCCAACGGTGGCACAAGCCACGTTTTGATGGACCGTTCATAGTAAAGGGAAGTAACAGATATTTCCTATAGCAATTATATTTTTCTTAGTTTTATTCTTTTTTTATGAACACCTATCCCTTTTTAGGAGGTTGGAACTTCTGCATAACAATATTACTATTCAACCTAAAGGCTTTCGTAGTGTTGGAAAGAAATGTTCTCTCAATATTTACAAGGTTTTTCTGGTGAATCCTTGCTCTCAAGCATAACAAAGGAACCACTTCTCCGGCAACAAGAATGCATATGTTGGATAATATAAATATTCTCCCTTTGCACCTAGAATAGAGTTTACTCACAGAAGTTTGCAGAAACTAGATACCGTAGCAATAATGATAATAGCAATGATTTTTAAAATTTTGTAGTTTGTATATAATAGTTTGTATTGCAAGAGAAATTATCATTTATAATACTGCTAGACCAGTAAAAATGAATTTAAGCACTGTAACATTGATGAACGAAATGACCCCAGAAGAATTCCCTGCAGTAAACACACAGATGAAAAGGCTAAAAAGAAATGTGCTAGATGAGTCAATGCACCTGACGAAATATATTTATGCGTGGGTCCATGTTACCAACAATATGTGGTATAAGCACTTAAGTAAAGTGGGAAGAGAGACATCTGATGATAGCTTATTGTGTGTTCTGTGAGGGGTCAGTAATGCGAGGTGGACTACTGTTGATGATTTATCAACACATTTCATTTTATTCCCAAAAGGAATATGATAAAACAAAGTGCCTCACTGGCCCTTACACTAAGCAACAAATAGACAAGAAAATGTATGGCAATACTACATGAAATGAACAACATACATTCAGTTTCCGAGTAACCTTCTAATGTCCTGGATAATTTCCCTTCTGCAGTATTCAAGATCAATTCCATTAACGTTAAACCAAAGAAAGAAATGTCTCAAATCAGTTCTTAATGTTTCAAATTCAAAGTTTGTTAACCAAAGTTCCAATGATAGCAAATCTCTTCTCCTTGGTAAAATATCCACTTTCCACCTCCACCAAATAGCACCAATCGTAATCCAAACCACAATGATTTGTCACCTCTTCAAGAAGACTTGCCACGGTTCAATAGAAATGCAATATCCACAACTGTCAGTGATACACAGTTCTTGGTTAACGGTTAGTATTTCCTTGGTTACAATTTTAGAATTCACAATGATATATTTGTCAGGGTGACTTCTCAGTGCTGCTGCTTCCACTTCAACAACTTCACTAAGTATCAAGATTAAGTTTTCAATAATTCTATTTACAATGTTCACTCTTCCAAATTAGTGACACATGACCACTCCTTTAGAGAGTAATAGGGCCTCATTACACGGTAGGCGGTAGGGATTTACCGGTACCGGTAAGGGATTACCGGTATCGTTAAATCCCCTCCACAATCACGACCCGAACAAACTGCTATTAGCGGCAAGTCCGTGGGCGCGCGACCCCTCAGTCCGGAAATAGCGCCATAGCGCTAATAGCACGCCATCACAAGCCATGCGGACATGGCAATACCGGCATGGCGAAGACCCAAAAACCCCTTACCGGCAAGGCGCTAATACCGGCATCGCGAACCACCCGTTAAAAGACCTGAGCAGTGTTCCCACCCGCCACAGGTTGACAAAATCAGCACAGGTGGAGGCAATGGAGACTGGCAGCATAAAAGAGCACACCACACCCCTTCCCACACCCATTTCCACACCAAGATGGATGCAATACTAGCAGCATTGCATGGGCTGGAGGACATGATTGCAGTGCAGCAGCTACAACAACAGGCAGCACAGAGGAGACGCAGGAGGAGGAGGAGGAGGGCAAGACAGGCGCAGCAAGCATCATCAGTGCACCTAGGGATACCGCAGAGGCAGCCACCAATTCCCAGGATCAGAGCCAGTCCATTCAACCTAACCCCTGAGCAGATACACACCCTGTACCGTCTGGACCGGGATACCATCACCACCATTGTAGACATGATATACGACGACATTGTGAGTCTCATAGACATCCGTACTGCCATCCCCCTCTACTGAAGGTGGTAACTGTGCTCCACTTCTTGGCCACAGGCACCTACCAGCATGCGGTAGGTCAGATGCATGGCATATCACAACCAGTATTCTCACGCATGCTGAACCAGGTGCTCAATGCCCTCCTGAAGCACACAAGTCAACACATAGCCATGCCACGGACTGCCCAGGAGATCTCCAACACCAAAGTTGGCTTCCATTCACTGACAGGCATCCCAAGTTGCATCGGGGCCATCGACTGTACCCATGTTGAACTGGTGGTCCCACATGCCAATGAGGTAGTCTACCGTAACAGAAAGCAATACCACCCCATCAACGTCCAAATGGTATGTGACTCCAACAAGATCATCACACATTGTTGTGCCCGATATCCTGGATCAACCCATGATTCAATGGTCCTGCGAAACTCGACAATACCACAATACATGGAGCGACATGCTGTACAACGTTCGTGGCTACTTGGTGAGTAGCAGGCCAACCACATGGCAGTGTGATGTGGATTGTGAGTGTGGGGGGGTGCATACTCCAACTGGGTGTGAGTGGGGGGGGGGAGATGCATACTCCAACTGGGCGTGAGTGGGGGGGTGGGAGATGCATACTCCAACTGGGTGTGAGTGTGGGGGGTGCATACTCCAACTGGGTGTGAGTGGGGGGATAGGGGATGCTTACTCCAACTGGGTGTGAGTGGGGGGGTTGAAGATGCATACTCCAACTGGGTGTGAGTGGGGGGGTGGGAGATGCATACTCCGACTGGGTGTGAGTGTGGGGGGGGTGCATAATCCAACTGGGTGTGAGTGAGGGGGTGGGAGATGCATACTCCAACTGGGTGTGAACTGGTGTCAGGAGAAGAATGGACATACATATTAGCATCACTGTCCAGTGAGGCAGCCCATAATGGACCAGACACAAAACCACATGCAAGTTGTGATTTGCCGGACAAAGATATCAATCCATTACGCTAAACATGCCATTTCCAACCACATGCACACCGCACAACACACCATTTGCCCCATAAAACAAATCAGCAACATGCATGGAAAAATCACATCAGAAATGTACGCTGAACAACATCAGAAATGATCCACGCCCATGAGTGCATACAAATGGATCTCCTGTAGCCATTGAAGTGAGCCACACCCGTACAACACTACTGAATTGCCATTAAACAGCATGGTGACTTCAAATGAGGAATGGCAGTATACTAGCAGTGTGGTACAAACGTTGCCAGGGCCGGGAAACATGAATGACTTAAACTCAGCCTGGACATGGCAATCTCTGCCGTATGCATACATGATGCATGTCCACTTGCAAGGACTACCTCACCTTCCCACATTGCAGTTACCCTGATTGCCATGCGTGCTTGGATCAGTGGATGTCATTCACAATGCTATGATTGTTTGTGTGATATGTACAGGTTCCACTTGATGTAAACACTTACACATACCCATTGTTGCACCCATGCAGGTGATGCCGGTTATCCCCTGAAGAGGTGGCTCCTTAACCCTGTACAGAACCCACTGAACAGGCACGAAGAGGACTACAATCGTGCACATACCCGTACCCGCGTGGTAATTGAGGAGACATTTGGCCTTTTGAAGGCACACTTCTGGTGCCTCAGCAGGTCGGGCGGGGCACACCTGTACGGGCATGAGAAGGTGGCCAAGATCACCATGGCATGTGTCATGCTGCACAATATGTGTATCAGACGGAATGTGCCAATGCCCCCTGACATTGAACTGCAACCACCTGCTGAGGATGATGACGGGGATAAGGATGGAGGAGAGGGGGCTGCAGGTCATGCAGGTGGCGATGCCCAGGAGGGACGTGCTGTGCGCCAGCACCTGAAAGACCATTGTTTCTGATACACATGGATTAGGAGGGTGCAATTGATGTGGAGCTCAGGGCACTGGGTATTGGGAGGACATTGACACTGTGCACCCTTCACCAATAAAGCACACATACACAATAATCAATGTCCAGTCATGTGATTATCCATGCCATAACGTGTGTATTGAGCATTATGTGAATCAAAAGTGCATGTACCCTCCACCCCAAACATCCTCTCCCTCCCCCCCACCCCCCACAACTCCCCCAAACACCCTCACCCCCCTCCCCGCATAACTCCCCCAAACACCCTCACCCCCCTCCCCCCACAACTCCCCCAAACACCCTCACCCCCCTCCTCCACAACTCCCACAAACATGGTGTGCACATCAGTGCTGCATTAGTCTGCAAGTGTCAAAAGTGACAGGCTGGCCCTACTTCCCTCCTCCACTACCACCATTGGGGGGTTGTGAGTCTGGGCGCCGCAAGGACCGGCTGGACCTGCGCACGGTCCTTGTTTGGTCGGAGCTGGCAGACGAGGAGGTGCCTGGTTGATCAGGTCCCTGTGTGTGATGCATGCTCTCCATCGCCTCAGCAATTCGGGTTAGGACCTGCCTCACAGTGGCCATCTCATTACATAAGCGCGTCGTGTTGCTGTCCATGGCGGCTTTCATGTCCCTTGAAAACTCCCGAATCTCCTCCCTGGACAAGGCAGCCTCGCTCACTTGCCGGCCAACCAGGGCATTGAGCTCCTCCTGGCGCTGTCGTATTAGGCTTATGCTCTCGTCTGTGGCCCTGCCCCTGTTTCTCCTCGGCGCAGCTTGCTGCATGTGGCCGCCATCAGGTGAGCTCGCCACGGGACTCAATAACCCTGCCAGTGATTCTCCGGCATACACCTCATGGATGCTGCCATTTGGTGTGTTGCATGGGCTGTGGTGTGAAGACAGCTGGGGACTGGGTGTACGCTGCACTCCCGGTGTCGGACATGGGTCCTCCACATCACTCATGGGTGCCGTGGTAGCTGCTTCCCCGATGGAGCTATTGGCTGCGGACAGCGTGCCTTCTGCCACTGGCTCCTGAGTGGTGGGGGTGGGTGGTGTGGGTGCTACCACAGTGTCGGATGGGATATCAACCCTTGGTGTAGTCGGTGTGTGTGTGGCTTTGGACCGCTGGGCCACTCCAGATTTCCCAGTGCCCCTCGATGTACTGGGCCTGGTGCCTGCATCCTTGCCCTTGGCCTGCTTTTTGGGTGGTGGGGCCTGCGTTGCAGAGTCCAGCTCCTCACTGTCAGATTGTGAGCCTGTGGGGGAGCAAGACAGGGATAGCATCAGTGATGGGTCAACGTGCATCATGCATATGTTGTTGTTGCTTCAGTTCTATGGATTTGGACATCTAGTTTGGACATGCAGTTGTTGGCAAGATGGGTGGGTCATCCAGACATGAGTCAGGGGGACACGTGTGTGAGGTGCTGCATGCATGTGGTTGTGTGGGGATGTGCACGGCATATGTGCAGGGTTCTATACATGTGTGTGTGATGCCCCCATCCATTAGATAATTCCCATGTCACATTTGGGGGAGGACCTCATGCTTTGCATTGCAGTGTTTTGCGTGGACACTCACCTCCATCTGACGTTGTTGCCACACCGCGCTCCATTTGGCCCACTCCCTCGATGGATTCAATGGTGCTGGCACATGTCTCCTCCCACTCCTGCACCTTCATCCTTCTCCGCCTCCTGTGCCCATGGCCAGACTCCTGTTGGCCGATAGTATACTGCGTACACGGAGGCGCAGATCGTCCCACTGCTTGTGCACGTCCTTTACGGTGCGGGGGGTGGTGCCCACCGCACTGACTTTCCGCGCCACCTCTGCCCAGATCTCCTTTTTTCTCAGCAGTGCGGGACGCCGCATGTCGCTTGCAAACACTACATCTGCGTTTTCAGCTAGTGTGTCTGCTAGCATTGTCAACTCCTCGTCGGAGAAGCGTTGTTTGTGCTGGCACGCATCACCTTTCTTTAGGGCCTTGGGCATTCTTTGATGTCGTGGGAAGAAGTTTTTCCAGCTGTGGTGTTGCTGCAGGTCCTGGGTGCAGAGGATGGCAATGGATTGTGTTTTTAAAGATGGCCGCCAAGCTCGTTTCCGTTCCTGTGCGATGACGCTATTTCCGGTTCTGCTTTTTTACGGTGACCGCTAATAGCGGTGACCGCTAAAGGCGGTAAGCGCTATTAGAGGTAACCACTATTTCCATGTAGCGTGAGGGCAGAGGTGCTATCAGCACTTTGGTCAAAGCCGGTAAGGTGCTCTTGGGGGACTTTTGCGGCATGGCAGTAGGGTCATTTACCTGCATGGTACTATGCACGTGTCCGCGTACTCGGAATGGGGCGCTATTAATGGTCGCCTGCGAGGGCGAACACGGCAATAGCGCCATGCCGGTAAATTCCGTTTTTTAACGCATACCGTGTAATGAGGCCCATAGTCTTATAAAGGTGGAACAATGGATTTAAATAGTGTTTGCTTATCACACGAGTAAAATAACTTTCATATTCTACACAAGTGCTCCATTTCCATTGTTCAGGTATCACAGCTTCAACAAACAACTTCTACTCGCTTTAAACCATACGCGAGTGAATGGGGAACTGGATATTGTTGCCAGCAATGCAAGGTGTTGGAACGCTGTACTTCACTCACTGGCTTCTTTAACACTTGCTCTTCAAGTTGCACTGCTTTCCCCACTTCTGCCACAACATCTACTGCTTCTGGCTTCTTAGGGACCCACACCCTTCCTCTGTGAATGTGCCTCATGACTGGTCACACATTTATAGAGCCCCTCTCACCCCTAAAACCCACGGCTTGACAACGGTTCCTCGGGTCTAGCACTTTCACTGCACGGCAACCACAGCAATGCAAGATTGACTGTTAGAATTGGTTGTTACAGAAGAAGACATTAGATCAAAGGCATTCTCTCTAGATCCTTTTACATTATACCTTTGGGAGTAAGGAGAGTGTTTACCCTGAGATACCTTGAAAGATATTGCTGTTAATAAGGCTTGCTCAGATTCAATAGACATCATACCCCGGGTTACAGATCTTATATGTGGGTCAGGGACATTATTATGACAATATGCCATTACCTGTTTTGGCAACCCAGAAAGACACTTCCTTTCAGAGGACAAATACTGCGTCTCATCCCACAGGATCTCCTCACCACCATGGGCCCTATCTCCTCCCAGGTGATCCTCCTGCAGTAAGCCACCCCCAAGGACAGGGTCAGGAAGTGTCTGCCTTTCCCTGCCCACCAGGTAGGATTTCAGTGAGGGATCCATAGGATTCTTCACAGTTCCCTCATTCCCTACTCCATGAGCACCTCTAGAACATTCATAGCTACAGAAATACCCACGAATGCAGCAGATTGCATCACACACCTTGCATAGTTATGACCCGAGGACAATTCCAAGGGCAGACAGCCTCCATAGAATGGGTGACAAAAGCAAAGTCTCCACAGGAGGATACTATTATAAAACAGAAGCCCACTATGATAAAAGCTGATACACAACACAAAGTAGTAAAATGCCTTCTAATGGACATGAATGGGGGAGGGATTCCACTAGAAGAACATACCATACTGCAGTGTAATGATGCACAAGGAAAGGAAGTACCTGGGTGTTGGGACAGAGGACTGTTTCAAATAAAAGGGCAGACACTTTTGGCAGAAAGATGGAGGAAGGATTAATAGTTTGCAAAGCATTAGCCCTCCTAGAGTGCCCTGAAGAAGTTGTGAAAAATGCCAATGTTATATGCCACAGGGAATGGCCCAAATATACCAAAATGCTTGCCTGGGTAGAAGATGAAAAAGGACCAGTACCCATAACACCCTTGAAAGATCCCAACCTGTGCTTCAGAAATAATGGCGCAGCGCGTGTTGGAATGAACCCAACGCGTAAGTGTATTTTTGATGTACGCGGCATGAAAGTAGGAACAGCCGTGATAATGGACCAGTATTGGGCTTGCGGTTCTAAAGCCTACAAGCAACTTCCCCCAAAGTGGGGAAGACGGTTCTCCTTGGTAATTTTAAGTGCACAAGCCTTGGTAGTACCCCATAGAAGATTGGTGACTTTCCCAAAATGAACACACACACATAAGACATAAGAGATCTCTCACACTTGAAAAAGGGCAATTAAGACTCAACGAAGATGGAAGAGGCATGTGATGCAATACCAGAGGAGCACAGATTGTTTGGCAGAACTGAGATGTTCTTTGCATCTCTCTTTACAGACGGGCTGTAAGACAACACAAATGCTAAATTGCTGTAGATAACCCACTGGGAGCTTTTGCAGACAATAATAACAACAGTAAAAGGCTTTAATGCATAAGAGAAGAGCTGAGGGCAATAAGACTCATGACCCTGAAAACAGGTATGTTCTTGATCTGATAACGGCCATGGAGGTGGCATATGTGCAAACATTGGGCCTTCCTGCTGCACATACAAACCTGCCCACGATGAGGAGAATGGAACCCTCACAGAGGCCATAGCCGCATTAATAGAAATACACACAAGAATGATGGATGAGGTAGATTATATTGCTGATGATGACTGTTTCAATTACATGTTCTTGTGGCTACCCTTCTGGTTTTCTAATGCATTCAAAATACTGGTGGCCATTTTAGTACTAGTACCATTTGAGTTCTGTGTTTTCCCAAGAATTGCAATAAGCCAACGAAAGAAGACTGCTAAAAATGCAGTCAGAATGTGGATAGTTATAAACTTGGATACTCACATACACGGGTATACCCAAACAGAAGACCTCATTCGTGCCCAGGCACTGGATAGCACAATAGTCCCTCCAGGTTCAAAATGTATTTGTCTTCACAATTACACTGAGCGCTGGGTATATTGTGATTCCAATGGGAATGCTGCAACATGACCCGGAGTGCAGACAAACATATAAGACATACAGGCTCGGGAAGGGGGTGACTAAGATATGGATACCCAAAGAGTTCTATGTGGGAGAGTGCAGAAGGGAGAGTGTGATTGAGGACCAGACTCAACCAGGGTGGGGAATGTTGAGCGGTAGATCATCCATAGCTTCTTCCCCTCCCTCGGCTCAGGTGAGAAATGTTACTCACAAAAACAACATACCACCCTTATCCCAGGCAGATACAGCAGGATATGGATGCAATCTAAAGCTGAAGATGGCACGAGTAAGACCAAACTGATGTAATAACAATTCATGTGCTAGCACTAGTCATGAAGCACATGTGCACTCAACATGAAGAATGCAAACACTAGGTAACACATGCATTTATTCATGAAAAATATTAACATAGCATCCATAAAACATGAATAATACTAACATAAGCAAAGTATGAGCTGAATGCAACATGAACGACATGTAAATATAGCGCACTTACATAGAAATAGATCAGTAATGAGCACCCATATTTTCCACATGCTTCTAAGTAAACTGAAGGCCTCAATGCTTCACGAGAATTCAAAATGCAGAAATAACAATTACAGATCTGTGCAGAGCTCAGGCAGTAGCTGACAACCCCAGCAAAGGTTACAGCAAATTAAGGGCAGGTCAGAACATTGCAGTGAACGCACGAGATACTCCCAGATTAATTAATGTTTTATAAAAGTACAACCAGCCTTTGTAAGCCAGGTGCAGGACAATCACAAGCCAAAAGAGTCCATGAAGAATAACTCAAGAGTGTCTCCAAGAAACATAAAACTTGCACCAATATTAGCGAAAATCCTGATAAATGCAGGGTGAAATAATTCTAAAGGCGGTCCTATCACACATGACCCATAATTTAAGAACACTGTCTATTCATTAGCAATGAATGCAGATAAGACATCTGCCTCAGTCCTTACACATATCACCAGACACGAGAAGCCGCACAAGGCCAAATACAAAGGGATCACCCCGGCTCATAGTCTAGAAATGAGGGATGGTATATTCTTTAACAGTCCGTGGACCTCTCTCTCCCTACTCCTATCTGGCTCTTGTCTTCACGACCTGTCAGTTGCCCATGGTTGGTTAGTAGAAGCCAACCAATCGGAACCCCCTGATTTTAGGCCACCCATTACGTATTATGCCAACAAATAGCATATTGTAGTGATGATGTCTTTTTCTGTTAACAATTTAGAGGTGGTCTCAGGAGGAGCCATCAGACAAGCATTACCCAATTAGAAATGTAACCCTTGTAGAATATATATGTAGTCATCACTATTAACCCTATGGGGTGCATTAAAAGGCCCCAAACAAAAGTCCCTTTTAACATTAATAGCAAGATATTAAACACTGAAACAAAAACAACCAGGCCTTTGTTGTTGTTTTTCAAGTAAAATTAAAGAGTTGTGTGGAAAGGGGCCAACCTGTCATTAGCAATTGATAAACAGCATTTTAATGTACAAAGGAAGGAGGAATCAAATATCCCTGTCACATGGAAAGCAGGATTTATAAACATTGAAAACAAAAACGTCCTGCACATGTGTATGCAAATAAATACGGTTTTAAAAGTAAAAGTGGAAAAAATATCACTGCTCAAAGGTAAATGTCAGGAAAACAAAACATGCTGTGTGGGCTGACCAAAAGCAATGCACATTATGTTTAAACTACACAACTCCAGTGAGATTTGAAGAGCCACTTTGTCTTCATGGAACATGTCAGACCAAGGCAAACCCTGTTGCTGGCTGTGGGCAAAACTTCACAAGGAAAACTCACACTCTCAGCCTGGATGTCACATCTCCCATCTAATCACCAACCACAATAAAAATGTCCTGCTAAAGGCGTCAAAACTCAGTGTTCTCCAGACCGGCTGGCTCTGAAAGCATGGACTTCAAGAAAAGTCACCCTTGGCTGCAGCATGACTAATATGTGTGAAAATGGGGCACCGACTTCAATGAGCAAGCTTCCAGCACAAAGGAGACTGTAAAAAAAAACTCTGTGGACAAGCTGACCCAGTGAAAACAAATGGCTGGAAGGCAGGAAGCAGGACCATTTGTACCACATGAAGATTCACAATTTATTTCAAAGGACTATTATCATATAGGCCTTTTTCTCAGCCATCTTAAGGCAGATGGATTCCATCTATGTACCATTTTTATGTAATTTCCAGGTGACTTTTGGGATATAAAATTCATCTTCCTGTCACTCTGGGAACTGTAATGGGCAGTTAAACTAGGTTTCTGGCTGATATGAATATGTTCCAAATGTGAGAGTTGGTGAGCGGGTGGAAAATAAAATTAGCCATATGCATATGATAACTTACATATTCATAACTGTTGTGTTTTTTTATAGAAACTGCAGAAAGGTAAGTACGAGCAAGAGTGAGTCAAGGCTACCTCTCCCTTTGACCCTGGGTTAGTGTTGACAAAGAAGTACATGTAACTAAGCAATATTTCCATTAGCTGTGTTTGATCACACTTGCATGACACAAAACTCAATTAAAACAAAGTTTATTCTAAAATATTAACATAAAAAACACTAACATAAAAATGGACATCTACATATCAATGACAGGGTCAGTCGTTATTTTGAAACAGTGCTCAATCAGTGATGTTAGTAACAGAATGTGTTCATGGTCATATATACAATCATTTCACCCTCACGAGTCAGGCCCCCCGTTAACAAAAAAGAGAGTATCGGCCCATTTCTTGATACCTGCAGAAAAGTGCCACATGGCCGTGCTACATGATACATATTTGGTGGTCGGCTTATCTAATTCCCCATGATTAGCTGAAACATAAAATATGTTTAGTCTGACAGTTGATAGTAAAATTATGAAGTGAGGATACATAACTAGTTTTTTGCCAAAAAGTTGAACGAAGAAAAAAAGGATGATGACAAATGGGAATTGCCAAATGTTGCTCCAGACCCCAAAATGAATCCTGACTTGGAGGCTGGGTTTGGGAGAAGAGAGAAGGGTAACTTTCAAATCCTAGTGGCAGGAATTATTGCAGGGTACAGCCCCAAGATTGTAAAATTGGTGATGGCATCGCTGCTATATAAGCGGGACTGCACACACACAGAGAGACAGACAGAAAAGGGAGAAAGACAGAAGGACAGAGAGAAGAAACAGACCATCAGGAAGCCTGCTGAAACTTACCACCCGACAGCTGTAAGGAGACACCAGAGGAGATTGGTGAGAGTGCATCTGGGTAGAGCTGTCATCTTTGAGAGTGGAGTGATGAGATCCCTGCCCTATCTTTCCAGAGTGTCCTGAGATGCAGCTGGCTTTCCTGAACTTTAAACAGAGGCTTGCTATGCCATAGAACTGAGCACTGGGAAACCAAAAGGCAGAGAGTCTGCTCACCTTGAACCCTTTCCCTTTATAGTGGGTGGGGGGATACAACTGTGTAAACAAAAATATTAATTTAATTAATTCCCCATTTAGCAGAACACTACGGGGTGAATTATGTTAAAATTCCAAATTAACAAAGCTCACTTCCCAGTGTGTGCTGAAAACTATAGCCTATACTTTAATCGGGTAATCCTCTTGTCCAGCTGACCCTGACTTCTTTAAGGAAGAGGGGTATCTTTTTTCTTAAATCAGTCCAACCTTTTTATCCAGCTTCCCCAACACCGGCCTTTCAGTAAGGGGGGTCTGACATCCAAAATTTCCCAAACATTCACATTTTTCTGTCTGACATCCCAACCTAGACCAAAGCAAGTGGGGGTCTGAAAAACAAAGCGATACATTATTTTAAATCAAAAGTGTGGGCAAAATTATAATTGCCACATGTATTTTTACCAAACTTGAAATCCTACTGCTACCCTTTGAAGCCTGCAGGAAATCAAAATCGCACAACATTACATAAGTTCCTTCATTAATGATCAGTGTCATTATTTTGTGAAGTGAAATTTGCATAAAATTAAGAATAGTGATTGTGTCCTTTTTGTGATTTGTTTATGCTGAGAGAAGTTGATTGTGTTGGGCCACAGATAAAGTGTGTTTGGGAATTTTTGTGATGATTTCTATTATGTTTAATTTAAATAAATACCAATATATTTCCCGTACACTGGCCTGGTTCATGGCTCTTTGTTAGCTGAGGGAAAAGGGATCCAAGGGGCATGATATGTGTCTGACATAGAGCTAAAAAAAAAAGCATCTGTTAAACAGTTTGTTGCATAACCACGTGAGTGGTGAGGGAAGGAACTCCATGTGTTGAGGGCGGTTTCTCAATAAACCGTTACACAACGCATCCCCGTACCCCATATGTTCTGGTAACTAAAATCATAGTATGATGTCAGTCATAAGGAATATTGAGTATATAAGCTGTTGTTTTTGATAAACACATTGAGAGTGTCAAGAATGTTATACTTGTATGCTGTCCCTGCTTCATTTGGATGATAATAAAGCTGGGTGTTGCCTTTCACTTTGTCTATTTCCATTATTGAGTCCGCTTTGATCTGGCTCCAGAACCTCTGTGTAGTTTCTCAGGCCGTCTTAACATTCTCTTTTGTAATGGTTTGCAATTTCTTCTAAATCCTCATATAGATAGTTTGGGCAAAGTGAACTGCAAGCCCAAATTACTCTCATCTTCTCTTCTTTGACACTAGAGAACTGATGTTCTAGTACAGAGATCATCCAATTCAAGCACAGGAAAAAACATTGGTATAAAGCCATCTTTTGTACTGACATGTTCCGGAGAAGAACTTTGTTCAACCACAGAGTCTTCCATACTCTTTTTTCTTCATTCCACGACTATTTCCTCACCTTCATTGTTGGTATCAATGATCAAGGATTCTGCTTTTTGCAGAAGATCTGAAACTCTTTCTGTAGTTTGCATTGATTTTAGTCTATTGCACACTGTTTCCTTCAAATCAACTGCTTTAGCTAAATCTAGAGTTTCTCTGAGGAGGAATGTGTGGAAGCCTTATGTGGTGGTAAGCAAAGACTGGAACATAAAGAGACAAAATACTATTGACCATTTTATTTTAACTTTAACAATAAAGCAGTTACTGTACTGGATTTGATTTCTGAAAGGCACTGATGGACAGCAGTGTAGTTAGTGATCAGTGCATTTACAGAGCGTACCTGACAAGACCAGCATGTGTCAGAATGCTGGACAAGCTCACCTTGTTTTAATCCCAGAGTGTTTTGAACCGCTTTGAATTTATTGGAATGAATAAGAGAATTACTGAAAAATGTATATGCATTTTCCATTTTATTGAAGAAATCTTTGGCACCTTTTATTGATTTGCAGGTGTGACATAACACACAGTTAAGTTCACGGGCATAGCAATGAACATGAATAGCTTCTTGGTGGTATTTCAGAAACTTTGCCTGCACACAACCACTTACACCACTCATAAAAGCAGCACCATTGTAGGTTTGAGCAACACAATGTAAAGGAGCAGGTGGATGCAGTTGCCCTAGCTCACGCCCCCCTCATCACTGTAATAGTGGAAGAGCAGGAGAAGGGCTATATGTGGAACACAATGTATTGTTCCTATACCGCTTTGAGTGTATGAGAGACGTTATGCAATCAGACAGGTATAAAAAATGTACCCTCACACTGAAAATGTGGAAGGATGCCACATGGATGGATATCAATACGCACCTGGAATGTTAAGTGAAATCTCTGTGTGGGGCTAACTGATGGACAGGTTCTGTTGCTGTGTGGTCCAGCTGAAAGTAAGGGAAGAGGTGGCTGATAGCAAAAACTTAGGTTATAGCATAGACATTGAAATCGAAGATGAGACTCTTACCGATCAGGGAGATGGGATTATTTAAAAAAATACCCTTTCTGAAGAGATGAATCATAAAGGAAAAATAAATAAAAATAAAGGGAGCAAAGTACAGGTCATATCAACAGGGATCAAATCAGAAAAAGACTGAGAAAGTAGGAGGCTTGTATCATCCTTTCTCCAAGAGGCTTGGCAGAAAGGAGAAACCATTAACTCTCCCTGAGTAGAGTAGTGAAGACCAAACTAATAGGGAAGTTAAGGTAATAAAACACTATGGTAATTCTAATGATGTCACAGTCCCATCAGTAGCGGGATAGGTTTCACTGAATCCTGGTCTGGGCAAGAGCGTAGCAGCATCGGCTAATATCACTAGCGATGGATCTGCAGTAAATTTGTTAGTCCCCCTTAGTCGGGTTGAAGAACCGTATACTTCTTTGATCACTCCAGTAACCATCTCTCTCTCTGCATCCGCAGGGAGGGCTAGGATTCTAAAAATACTCAATCTGGAAGTGGAGGAGCTTTCCCTCAAAATTCAACTCTAGAAGCTGTTATTAGAAATACAGAGATGCAGATTATGACTAAACAGATGAGGTCCTCACTCCCTCCAAACTCACAGGGTATGAATGCATACATAGTCGACGTGATGCCTGAGGACTCTAGTGAAGTCGCAATTGAAAATGGTGATATCCCCTTCGATCCAATGCAGTCTAATCTGTGGGAGCGGAGGCCCATAGGGGTCTCTGCATTTACCCATACAAAAAAGGATGATTCTCACCAGGAATTGGGCCCTGAGGGTGCAGGGAGGAAAGTTCATAACATTTCAGACTCCCAAATGGCTGAGTGATTGTTGACCTCTCTCGTACCCGGATGCTCTGGACCCTCCGTTCCTCCTGGAATTGCCATTGTAAACAAGTGTCGTGATACAGAGCATAATGAGGGGAATCTAAGGTTGATGCCTTTGACAGATAAGAATGTGAAGGTCCCAAACTCACTATTCCACAGTGAACTAAAAGCTGTTCAGTGGAGACAACTTTGCAATCCAGATGACCCTAGCATTATCCTGTACTACATGTTAGGGTACGGGGGACCTGAACCGTTAAATAGATGCAGAGTTTTGGCTTTACTAAATGAGATTCCTTCCCTGAGGTTTTTTTCTTTGGCAGATATAAAATGAGTAGACTTCATACATCCGATCGCTACGATCATGTCCGCCTGGTATATCACTCTCGCACCGTATAGGACGCTATACTGTCAGAAACATACCAATTTAACAAGCTGGGGTATGACATCTTGATCTTCAGACCCCGCCTTGATCTCAGCTTTGAAGGGTGTGCAGGAACATCCCTCAGGGGGGCTCCTGACTGCCATTAAAAATTGCGAGCACTTACACATTATCGATTGTTTTCATCTTCCTCCATGTGTTTTGGATGTCGTATTGGAGGTAAAGGTTTGCCCCACCCCTACATTCATTCCCATCCTAAATATTTATTGGAATGCTAATTTAAATCTTCAGGAAACAATTGAGAATATTAAGTCTGCCATTATAGAAATGATGTTAAAATTCTCGTGGTTGCAAATTGCCATAATGGGTGACCGAAATACTGAAATTCCACATGCGACCAATATTGCCTCATGGGGCGGGTTGGACCTTGGTCTCCTGACCACTCTCCATAATGGAGGAAAAAAACAGATAATAGGAGGACCTCCGGGGAGTAGCAGAAAGCAACTGCACGGTCCGTTTTGGCTCAATCTCTTTCAAAATTGGGGATTATCCTCTTTAAATGTTACATTGGGTAAAGATCTGGATCCAACCACATGGACCGATGGTGGTAGGGCTTTGACAATAGATTATATATCTATGTCCCAATGCTTATTTGAAACCAGTCATTCATTTAATATCAGAAACACCTCATTGAGCGATCATCGAATTCTGGAAGTAATGTTGTGTTTTGATTTGGAAAGAAATTCTAGAAGTATATTTTCTAATAATCTGGAATTAAATAGTTCTAAAACCAGAACAATCTGGCACAACGGAAATGTGCACAAACTAAATATGGTCTTTCTTTCAGAATTTAACAGTAGTTCCCTCAACATCAAGCGCTCTATCTTCACTCATTCTAATTTGCCTTTGTACATTGACACGTTGATTACCAAATCAATTAAATGCTCGGAAAGCAAAAAATCTAGAGTTACTCATCCACATGTATATGATAATTTAGTCCGGTATCATAAAAATACATGAAATAGAGAGGTGCGCAGGCTACTTAATAGTGGCCTCCCCTGGGAGAGAAAGGAGGATGGAGTACGAAAATGGAAACAAAAATGGAAAAACTGGCTTAAGGGTCACAGAGCAGTCATGCTCCAGAGGGATAGTAAATCCATGCTGTTAGCACTAAAAGATGGCTCATTACGCCAATTCTGGTGCTTGATAAACGTTAAGGAGTCATCACAAATTTCAACAAAAACTAATAATATCCCTGAGGAAATCTGGTCAGGACATTTTGGCACCCTATATACCGCAAGACATCTGACTTCTGATGTAACTGATTCCGCTAGGCAACAACACTGGAATTGTAACTTCTCAATATTGGATATCATATACCAAATACAGAAGTCTAGCACTTCTAGAGCTGCAGGACCTAATCGACTGTTGAATGTTATATTCAAGGCCAATCCCGACATGTGGGCTAAAGCTCTAGCTTTA
Organism: Ambystoma mexicanum; assembly: GCF_040938575.1. NCBI lineage: Eukaryota > Metazoa > Chordata > Amphibia > Caudata > Ambystomatidae > Ambystoma > Ambystoma mexicanum. The sequence goes on from NC_090937.1 coordinate 58,726,072, forward strand.
TTATTTGCAGATGTTATCAGTTTCAGATGTATTCCAGCCTCCTGGCACCTTTCATTCGTTGCGCCAATATATAAAAAAGGCGATTGGAGCTCTCTGTTAAATTACAGCCCTATTGCCTGATGGATGCAGATTCTAAAATGCTTGCAGGGCTTGTCTTAAAACAACTCGAGGAATGTTCAGAATGTAATTCTATCTTGTCTACCCAGGAATTTAGTTTTAGATAGGCAGTGGGGACAGAGGTGGGTGGTTAAGTCGTTACACTGCTACAAGAGAAGGCCTGGAAAAGAGACACTACACCTGTATAAATCGCAGCTATGGATTTGTCTATAGCTTTCGATCTAGTAGACCAAACTCTCTTATGGTCTAAACTGTCACGCTTAGGGGTGCCGGGGAGAATTATTGCCATTCTTATTCATCTACACAAAGGTTCCTCTGTGCAGGTGCGCTTAGACAGAGAGGGTCTCCTATCCCTCCCTATTGAAAACATGAATGGATCATGTCAAGTTTGCATTTTCGTCCATGTCCTTTTCAATCTTTATGTGTCCGATGTAGGGGGAAACATAGATAGTGCCTCTTTCATCTCACCTAAAATTGAAGGGCTTAAGTTATGTTGGTTTACGTACACAGATTACTTTTTGCTCATTGACCATACACCAAAAGGTCTTCAAAAGGTCTGCAACATTTGAAACGACATTCATCAAATATATTAATTCTAATGGTCTGGTTATAAATGCTAAAAGAGTAAGCGCAAAAAATCCATTGTATATACATGGTCTCTGAACCATGACAAATTGGCGACAAGGGTTTTCCATTATTTGATAATCCCAAAAAAACATCAATATTGCCAACATCTATCAGAGAAGACTGGTTATCTAATATTGCAAATAAAAAAAGTTGAACGTAAACTCTGTAAATATTCCCTCTGTCCGTTATGACGCTTTTATATGGCCAAAATAATCCCACAATTGTGTTATGGCCTTGAATTGTCCCCAGTCTGGGTGATGGCCGAATTACATAAAATAGAGTCAAGAATCTGGAGAACAATACTGTATTGTTTGTCAAAGTGCACCCCTCTTGTAGCACTGTGGTATGAGCTCTGTCTCCAATCAATTGTTAGTATAGTGGAATGGAGATGTCTATCGTTATACAGAAAACTCCTCATGAACAGGAGAAATAGTTTGTATTCTGAGTTGGGAACCAGCCTCAGAAAAGGGACTCCAGAATCATCCTTCTTATCTCATTTAAGTGACTTGAGCACAAATACATTAGAAAATATAGGTTTGTCGAGGGAAATCCCTCTCTGTAATCCAATGTGATTTAAAAGGTTACTACAAAACGCGCACTGGGCAGATACGATGGATAAGTGGCTAACATCAAATTGTATTATTAAGTGGCATGTAACTTAAAAAAATGGGTACTCCAGAAGTTTACTTGGTTCGTTTTCCGGACACCATTTGGGGAAATGGCTATATGAGATTTAAGTTCAACGTATTAATGACAGGTGAAATACAGGAAATTAGAGGTGATATGCCAAGAGGATTGATACCTTGCAGATTTTGTAAAAGTGCTAATAATAAAGAAACACTGAAACATCTGCTGCTCGAATGTGCCACAATTAGAACCAATCACATCTCAAGTTTTGGAATTTTTTTAACCAACACACAGAGAGTTGACTTAGACTCCATATGGTGGGATATGCTCCATGGCACATCAGTGGCCCTAAAGATAGCTGTGGTCTGCTTTTTGTCTGATGTTTGTGGGCTGGTTCAATTGAAATATCTGAATGCTGTAAAGTAATTGCCCATCTATTTTTTCCATTGAGGCGCTTTATTTAAAATCAATTTAAATTTGAATCTAAAATGATACGACTTTGGCACATTGATTTGAAATCAAATTTGGGGTAAAAGCTGTAGGATCTATGTCTCTTATCCTTCATGGCAAATGTAAGTATTTGTGTTTATTGAAAAGAAAATCTTTAGTGGTAGGAAGTCTGTGAAATAATCTCTGAGTATGTACGATCTTACAATTGTATTAGCAAGCTTATTTACCTCTGTTCTCTCTTTTTTTTCTTATCTTACCTTGTTCCCCGATTTCTTTTTTCGTTTGCTATCAGAATTGTACTTTGTATTTTAGAACTCTTGAAATGTCAATAATGGATTTTACTTCTGTTTTCAATTGTGTAATGCTTTTAAATCTGTAATGGCTTTAATTTTGTAAAGGTTTATGGGAAAAAAATTAACTTGAGTGAAATCTGATGAGGGCACAGTGATGTCATAAAGAAGATATATGAATCTATGCTGAAATGATATGAAAATACTTAAGGAGTAACAATGTTACTGAAGCACCAAGAGAAACATGTGCCTAAAGCCAAATTAATCATGGAAACAAAGAAGATGAAGTAACTTACTGGCCAATAACTATAAATACACAGTAACCCAAGGTAGAAAGGAAACATATAGAGGCGTGCCATAGTGGAATATATAACGTGGCAATGGTGTTGTGCTGCATAACCTAGTTGGGGACTACTGTTCAGTAAAGAAAAGCAGTTAGTGTGAACGTTTGTCTAACATTGTAAGGCAGTTATGGGCTTTAAATGGTGTTGTCTTTACACAATAAACAAGGGAAACAGAAGTTTACAAAGTTAAGCAGTAAGGCAGTGGTTGCAATATGGCTGGGGAGCTATGATCTATGTGTTGCAGTGAAATATGGGTTGGATATGTTTCTTGGAAATGGTGTACATAACAATGAAAAGGACCTAATGGCCTACAGGGTGCCAGTGGAAAGCAAGGAGCCAAATGTTGCAGCAGTTTCGACAGTTCCGTAAGATGTATTGCTGCATGCATGAAGTTGTATTGTGCAGATTATAGGGTAGGTTACTGTTGTGTTGTTCTTCATTGTGTGCACTTATGATAAGCCTAGGTGACCAGTTTATGTAGGAAACAGGTTATGTATTCTGTGAAAGAAATAGCAGCCAATGTCAACTGCAGTTTCTAATGGGTAGATGGCTGTGTTATGTGTGGGGTTAGTGGTACGTGGATAAATGATTGTATGTATAGTTCTGCAGTGCAGCGGCAATAGTGGGCAGGGTGTACAATGTTTAGTGTATGGCTGGAGGCTATACAATGTTAAGGGTGTAGTGAAGTGTGTAGGGCGTAGGCACACGCTGCATTGTGTAATATAGGTGTGCATTGTAAATGGTGGTATTAGTATGTGCATAGCAGAAATAAGTGCACTTACTGCACTGTGGATATTGTACAGAAGTATAATAGCAATCGTTGCAGACTTACTGTTTGGATTGAGGAAGGCCTGCACTGTGTTTTTGTTTATGGCATATAAAATGTTGTGGTACTGGTTGCTGCATTATCTGTGGGAAAAGAAAACAGAACATGTTAGCGCAGGTATTTCGTTAGTTTGCAGTCCACTACATAGCATACATTTCTTTATTTTGTGGACCCTCATAACCAGTACTTCCTAAGTACTATGCTTTGAACCAGTGTACTGTGCAATCAGCGCAGTTCCTGTGGTTCTTTGCATAATCATTGGGTCTGTGGGGAAAATAAATCCATGCTGGATTAAAAAAAAACCTTTGAAACTTCATTGCTGCTATGGTGCACAATGAATGTTTGGAGTGGTTACAGGACTTTTTAGGTGTACTCTTGAAGTAGGAGGAAATGTAATGTTGTACGATATCTGGACTATACATGTTGGTAGGATGTGTATGGGGTTGCTGTTGGTACTCTTGTTCACAGAGGAATTGCCATAACATTTTGGTGCTGGACTGCCCATGTGGGCAGGACAAAGACTGATATGCAAACGTATATTTCCCATCTTTGAAAGGTACAGTGAGCAAAAAGTGTGTGCTGAAAACTCTCATCTCAGAACGGGTTATCATGCCATGTTCTTTCTGGAGAGGAGCGCCTGCTACCTTTTTGAAATATTTGCAAGGAACTTGGGGTTGGTCACCCTAAGTTACCTGGGGGCAACCAGACGTGGACTCCCTGCTCACTGAGCTCAGAGAGACACAGCTTCACCTCACTGATGAGGCCCAACAAGGCTGAAACACGTGTATGGGGTTGCTGTTGGTACTCTTGTTCAGAGAGGAATTGCCATAGCATTTCGGTGCTGGACTGCCCATGTGGGTGGGACAAAGACTGATATTTCCCATCTGCGTGTGCTGCAAACTCTCATCTCAGAACGGGTTATCATGCTATGTTCTTTCTGGAAAGGAGAGCCTGCTACCTTTTTGGAAATGTTGGTAGGATGGGTGGCATTGTATAGCAGGTGGTGATTTGTAAATGTTTACCTGCTTCCTTTTTTTACCACTGTTTGATTAGGCGTTTGGTTGCTGCTGCTGGTTTGCAAATATTATGACATTGTTCTGTGCTAGTGCAGAATTCTGACGGTAGTTACATACCTGTTGGCATACTGTAACTCGTCATACTTTGGAAGTGTTTGACGCTATGTTTGTAGTACAGTGGTTGTTTAAGGTTGAGTTGGGTAATTGTGATGCTGCAAATAACATTGTCATATTCAGGTTGCAGTTAGATACCAGGTGGCGTAGTCTAAGGGTTTACAGTGTCCCATTCGTAAAGGGTACATAGAGAAGCTTGTGCATTCCTGTGGTTACTTGGACGTCTGTGTACCTTTTGAATGGTACTGTCCATTTGCAGATTTACGTGGTGATACATCCATATGTGTTGGAGTTGTATGACTATTCTCAGAGAGCTGGTGACTGATTTGCTTAAGTGGTGATTTTAGAGGTTACTGAGGATACTTTTGAACTTTCATACTTTGCATTTTCCCTTCCACGTATCCAGTGGAATATACTGGTACTGTGATTTGTGTACACATACTGTTTGTGTGACTGTACTCCTTGGGTTCATTGAGGATAAAATTGTCCAACACACACTGTAGTGCATTTCGTCAATGCTTCCAGTATGGTATGTTGCTTTAGGTCGATAGTGTGGAAGGAAAAACATTTTTTGTCCACTTACAAAAGTACTGGTTGGTTCTGGGGAGTGTGGTATAGTAAGTTTCTACATCAATGAGTACATTTTGGCTTCAAGAATATTAAGTAGGCATTTGCAAGATTTGCAGTTAGCCTGTGCATTGGACTGTTGGAAGTATCATTGCATTCCCACCACAATGACGATTGCTTTCTAATGTATACAGTATAGTGACCTCCATTGGTGGAGTCCCTGCTAGTGCAGAATTCTGATATCAGTTATGTACCTGTTGGCGTACTGTAACTGCTCATACTTTGGAAGTGTTTGACGCTATGTTTGTAGCACAGTAGTTGTTGAAGTTTGAGTTGGGTAGTTTTATGCTGCAAATAACATTGTCATATTCCGATTGCAGTTAGATACCAGGTGGCGTATTCTAACTGTTTACAGTGTTCCGTTCTTAAAGGGTACGTAGAGAACTTGTGCATTCCTGTGGTTACTTGAACATCTGTGTACATTTTGAAGTGGTACTGTCCATTTGCGGTTTTATGTGGTGATACGCCCATATGTGTTGGAATTGAATGACTATTCTCGGAGAGCTGGTGACTGATTTGCTTAAGTGGTGATTTTAGAGGTTACTGAGGATACTTTTGAACTTTCATACTTAGCATTTTCCCTTCCACGCATCCAGTGAAATATACTGGTACTGTGATTTGTGTACACGTAATGTTTGTGTGACTGTACTCCTTGGGTTCATTGAGGATAAAATGGTCAAACACACACTGTAGTGCATTTCGTCAATGCTTCCAGTATGGTACGTTGCTTTAGGTCGATAGTGTGGAAGGAAAAACATTTTTTGTCCACTTACAAAAGTACTGGTTGGTTCTGGGGAGTATGGTATAGTAGGTTTCTACATCAATGAGTACATTTTGGCTTCAAGAATATTAAGTAGGCATTTGCAAGATTTGCAGGTAGCCTGTGCATTGGACTGATGGAAGTATCATTGCATTCCCACCACAATGACGATTGCTTTCTAATGTATGCAGTATAGTGACCTCCATTGGTGGAGTCCCTGCTAGTGCAGAATTCTGATATCAGTTACGTACCTGTTGGCGTACTGTAACTGCTCATACTTTGGAAGTGTTTGACGCTATGTTTGTAGTACAGTAGTTGTTGAAGTTTGAGTTGGGTAATTGTGATGCTGCAAATAACATTGTCATATTCAGGTTGCAGTTAGATACCAGGTGGCGTAGTCTAAGGGTTTAAGGTACATAGAGAAGCTTGTGCATTCCTGTGGTTACTTAGACATCTGTGTACCTTTTGAATGGTACTGTCCATTTGCAGATTTACGTGATGATACATCCATATGTGTTGGAGTTGTATGACTATTCTCAGAGAGCTGGTGACTGATTTGCTTAAGTGGTGATTTTAGAGGTTACTGAGGATACTTTTGAACTTTCATACTTTGCATTTTCCCTTCCACGTATCCAGTGGAATATACTGGTACTGTGATTTGTGTACACATACTGTTTGTGTGACTGTACTCCTTGGGTTCATTGAGGATAAAATTGTCCAACACACACTGTAGTGCATTTCGTCAATGCTTCCAGTATGGTATGTTGCTTTAGGTCGATAGTGTGGAAGGAAAAACAGTTTTTGTCCACTTACAAAAGTACTGGTTGGTTCTGGGGAGTGTGGTATAGTAAGTTTCTACATCAATTAGTACATTTTGGCTTCAAGAATATTAAGTAGGCATTTGCAAGATTTGCAGTTAGCCTGTGCATTGGACTGTTGGAAGTATCATTGCATTCCCACCACAATGACGATTGCTTTCTAATGTATACAGTATAGTGACCTCCATTGGTGGAGTCCCTGCTAGTGCAGAATTCTGATATCAGTTATGTACCTGTTGGCGTACTGTAACTGCTCATACTTTGGAAGTGTTTGACGCTATGTTTGTAGCACAGTAGTTGTTGAAGTTTGAGTTGGGTAGTTTTATGCTGCAAATAACATTGTCATATTCCGATTGCAGTTAGATACCAGGTGGCGTATTCTAACTGTTTACAGTGTTCCGTTCTTAAAGGGTACGTAGAGAACTTGTGCATTCCTGTGGTTACTTGAACATCTGTGTACATTTTGAAGTGGTACTGTCCATTTGCGGTTTTACGTGGTGATACGCCCATATGTGTTGGAATTGAATGACTATTCTCGGAGAGCTGGTGACTGATTTGCTTAAGTGGTGATTTTAGAGGTTACTGAGGATACTTTTGAACTTTCATACTTAGCATTTTCCCTTCCACGCATCCAGTGAAATATACTGGTACTGTGATTTGTGTACACGTAATGTTTGTGTGACTGTACTCCTTGGGTTCATTGAGGATAAAATGGTCAAACACACACTGTAGTGCATTTCGTCAATGCTTCCAGTATGGTACGTTGCTTTAGGTCGATAGTGTGGAAGGAAAAACATTTTTTGTCCACTTACAAAAGTACTGGTTGGTTCTGGGGAGTATGGTATAGTAGGTTTCTACATCAATGAGTACATTTTGGCTTCAAGAATATTAAGTAGGCATTTGCAAGATTTGCAGGTAGCCTGTGCATTGGACTGATGGAAGTATCATTGCATTCCCACCACAATGACGATTGCTTTCTAATGTATGCAGTATAGTGACCTCCATTGGTGGAGTCCCTGCTAGTGCAGAATTCTGATATCAGTTACGTACCTGTTGGCGTACTGTAACTGCTCATACTTTGGAAGTGTTTGACGCTATGTTTGTAGTACAGTAGTTGTTGAAGTTTGAGTTGGGTAATTGTGATGCTGCAAATAACATTGTCATATTCAGGTTGCAGTTAGATACCAGGTGGCGTAGTCTAAGGGTTTAAGGTACATAGAGAAGCTTGTGCATTCCTGTGGTTACTTAGACATCTGTGTACCTTTTGAATGGTACTGTCCATTTGCAGATTTACGTGATGATACATCCATATGTGTTGGAGTTGTATGACTATTCTCAGAGAGCTGGTGACTGATTTGCTTAAGTGGTGATTTTAGAGGTTACTGAGGATACTTTTGAACTTTCATACTTTGCATTTTCCCTTCCACGTATCCAGTGGAATATACTGGTACTGTGATTTGTGTACACATACTGTTTGTGTGACTGTACTCCTTGGGTTCATTGAGGATAAAATTGTCCAACACACACTGTAGTGCATTTCGTCAATGCTTCCAGTATGGTATGTTGCTTTAGGTCGATAGTGTGGAAGGAAAAACATTTTTTGTCCACTTACAAAAGTACTGGTTGGTTCTGGGGAGTGTGGTATAGTAAGTTTCTACATCAATGAGTACATTTTGGCTTCAAGAATATTAAGTAGGCATTTGCAAGATTTGCAGTTAGCCTGTGCATTGGACTGTTGGAAGTATCATTGCATTCCCACCACAATGACGATTGCTTTCTAATGTATACAGTATAGTGACCTCCATTGGTGGAGTCCCTGCTAGTGCAGAATTCTGATATCAGTTATGTACCTGTTGGCGTACTGTAACTGCTCATACTTTGGAAGTGTTTGACGCTATGTTTGTAGCACAGTAGTTGTTGAAGTTTGAGTTGGGTAGTTTTATGCTGCAAATAACATTGTCATATTCCGATTGCAGTTAGATACCAGGTGGCGTATTCTAACTGTTTACAGTGTTCCGTTCTTAAAGGGTACGTAGAGAACTTGTGCATTCCTGTGGTTACTTGAACATCTGTGTACATTTTGAAGTGGTACTGTCCATTTGCGGTTTTACGTGGTGATACGCCCATATGTGTTGGAATTGAATGACTATTCTCGGAGAGCTGGTGACTGATTTGCTTAAGTGGTGATTTTAGAGGTTACTGAGGATACTTTTGAACTTTCATACTTAGCATTTTCCCTTCCACGCATCCAGTGAAATATACTGGTACTGTGATTTGTGTACACGTAATGTTTGTGTGACTGTACTCCTTGGGTTCATTGAGGATAAAATGGTCAAACACACACTGTAGTGCATTTCGTCAATGCTTCCAGTATGGTACGTTGCTTTAGGTCGATAGTGTGGAAGGAAAAACATTTTTTGTCCACTTACAAAAGTACTGGTTGGTTCTGGGGAGTATGGTATAGTAGGTTTCTACATCAATGAGTACATTTTGGCTTCAAGAATATTAAGTAGGCATTTGCAAGATTTGCAGGTAGCCTGTGCATTGGACTGATGGAAGTATCATTGCATTCCCACCACAATGACGATTGCTTTCTAATGTATGCAGTATAGTGACCTCCATTGGTGGAGTCCCTGCTAGTGCAGAATTCTGATATCAGTTACGTACCTGTTGGCGTACTGTAACTGCTCATACTTTGGAAGTGTTTGACGCTATGTTTGTAGTACAGTAGTTGTTGAAGTTTGAGTTGGGTAATTGTGATGCTGCAAATAACATTGTCATATTCAGGTTGCAGTTAGATACCAGGTGGCGTAGTCTAAGGGTTTACAGTGTCCCATTCGTAAAGGGTACATAGAGAAGCTTGTGCATTCCTGTGGTTACTTAGACATCTGTGTACCTTTTGAATGGTACTGTCCATTTGCAGATTTACGTGATGATACATCCATATGTGTTGGAGTTGTATGACTATTCTCAGAGAGCTGGTGACTGATTTGCTTAAGTGGTGATTTTAGAGGTTACTGAGGATACCTTTGAACTTTCATACTTAGCATTTTCCCTTCCACGTATCCAGTGGAATGTACTGGTACTGTGATTTGTGTACATGTACTGTTTGTGTGACTGTACTCCTTGGGTTCATTGAGGATAAAATTGTCCAACACACACTGTAGTGCATTTCGTCAATGCTTCCAGTATGGTACGTTGCTTTAGGTCGATAGTGTGGAAGGAAAAACATTTTTTGTCCACTTACAAAAGTACTGGTTGGTTCTGGGGAGTGTGGTATAGTAGGTTTCTACATCAATGAGTACATTTTGGCTTCAAGAATATTAAGTAGGCATTTTCAAGATTTTCAGGTAGTCTTTGCTTAGGGCTGATGGAAGTATCATTGCATTCCCACCATGGCGAATACTTTCTAATGTATGCAGTATAGTGGCCTCCATTGGTGGAGTCACCTGTGTGGTAGATTATGGCTACAGTTGTGAAGGTTTTTTTGCCAAATGATACCTGTCCGTGTGTGAAGTCAGTGGCCCTCACTATAAGGTTGGCGGAATGGGTTTAAAGGCACCGGTAAAGGTGCCGGTGCCGGTAAACTCGTTCCGCCCTATTACGAGGTCTCCTCACCGGACCCGCAATGGGCGCCTGGAAAAACTAGGCGTCCTTATCAGGTCCCGCGAGGGGACCAGGATGCTAACAACAGGCCCGTCATTAACGGACCCGTTGTTAGCTCCATCCCCATTCCCATTGAGCCCTATGGGGGTTCGAATGGGAATGGGGATGGACCGGGTCCGGTTTCCTCGGACGGGGAATCACCGGGTCTGCCAAGGTTGCGATGGCCCGGTAATTCCTCATTCGAGGAACCCGGGCCCAGATTGCGGTATGGAGGCAACCATGCTGCTAAAAGCGGCATGGTTACCTCCAACCTTCTAATGAGGCCCAGTAAGTTTGCAGTTGTTTTTGGTGCCATCGGCATTGTATCTTTAGAGCATTAATGTCACATATTGACTATGTGAGTGTATATGTAGCATCGAACAAATATCAGAATTGCACGACGTACACCACATGCTATGGTTTGCATTTTGCACCAGTTGCTGAAATGGAATGGAGTCACAGTTAGGTATTGATACATACACAAATAATTTGTTAGGGACTTGCTCCTGAATGACATGGTTTCAAAGAGTGCATGTCTATTTACACATATAGGACATGTGAAAGATTTCATTCATAAGTAAGTTTTTTTCTTTCCAGTATTTGTAGTTAGTACATTAGAAATTCCTGTGGATCTTCTTGTCAGTTTAAAGTGAATTTCACCAATTCAGCACTGTAGTCCTGTTCTTGCCTTATTCCTGAGACACTGTAAATGGTGTCAGGATTACTTACTGCATTTCTGTGAAGGACGAGCATTTGCAAACACTATTTGGAATAGAACATTGATTGTTACATTTGCATAGCAATTAACACCTGTTGTATTGGAAAATTGGAATGGTCCAGGTACTTCTGTCTGAGTCCTTTGATGGAAGGGTACGTGGTTTATTTGCAGAAGCAATTCTTTTTGTGAGTGGAGTTGGGTATGGTTTGTCTATTTTACTCCTTTTGTATTTGCTTTTGGTAGTTGCTGCAGTATGCATTTCTTTCCATTTCTTTGATGGTAGTCTGGTGAAATCATTTAGTACTTCTGATTGAATGAGCAATATTTTCAAAACTTTTGTTTTTTGAGGAATAGGGTACATTTTTAGATGGTGTGTCTACAGTGCACATAGTCTTTTGTACTCTATGATGCAAGGAATTTCTGCACTGACTGCAGTTGCATCAAAATTAACTAGATACAGTCCTACTAGTGTACGTAGCCATGACAGTGCTACGTAACTCATGCCTTCTTTGAAGACTGTGTTGCCAATATCAATCAATGCTTGATCTAAGGTTAGACTTTGCAATTTATGAATAGTTACTGCATAAGCTAGCGACAGAGAAAACTGTTCTCTGCATACATACATGTTTTTGAAAAGAAGGAATCTCGCAGTTGTGCATGCTATATTTTTGATTTCTGAAAGTTTATCAAACTTGATGTTTACAAACTGAATGCTGTTGTCCCTTGGGTATGTCTGGAAGCCAACAACTGTACCAAGTACTCCATTAACTAAACCTTGCTCTACGTCAATGTTACACTTTAGCATAACTCTACAGTTGACACATAAAGTAAACATTTTCTTGAAACCAGCTGTGTTGGAGATGGAGTTCTTCAAGGCTTGTAGTCGTGCTATACCTTGTTGACACATAGGTATTGTAATACCGTGTACGTCCAGTTTGTCTGTGGCATAAATTTGCACTAGTGGTTGTTTTTCTTTTTGCAGCATTGTTGCATTAAATTGTACACAACTTGCTAGAGTTGACATTAAGGCCATACAGCTTGCATTTTTCTGAGCTAATTGTTCCGTGACATCAGTAGTACATGTGTTACGCCCGTACAGCTCATGGATGCATCTACTATTGAAGGTACACTGCACCTCCTTTGATAGTACACCAATCCGTATGTTTTTTAAACATTTTGGCATATGTGACATCTGCAGGCTGATGCACGTTTTGAGTTTGTTCTCAGTATTGGAAATGTTGCCAAAGATTTACATTCCCGATGCTTCCAAGACATTTACGGCACTGTTTGTGTCCTAAGGTTTTGAAGAGAGGTTCATCTTTGACGGGTGGCAATTGAAGGAGATGTCTGAAAACAATTACATGTTTTCCTCCAAAGTGTTCTTCGTAGTCTGTTTTGAGTACCTCTTGAAACCTGAGGTGAATCAAAGCCAACATTAGGTTGGAGACCATGCTCACCTCATCTATCAAGAGCATTTTCATTTGTTTCAAAACTCTGCACAGCTCCATAGCAGATGCTGCTGAAAGTTTATTGTACTCTAATTTGTTTTGGTGTTCTACTGGAAGGAGTAACAATCATGTGTAGAGTGACTTCACCTATGTTGTAGGCAGCCAATCCTGTAGGGGCGGTTGTTGGACACGTACCAACGGGAGTGGGCAACTCACTTGCCTCAGCACAGGACCATTTGATCTAACGCGCAAAAAAACGCCATGAAGGAACTTCTGCACATTGCTAATATTGATTGCTGGTTACATAGTATTCACTGCATCGGTCGGGCACACAAGATCCTCTGCACAGGAGCAATAGGTTAACGCACCATTGAACCCCATGAACGCTATGGAGGACTCTCCTTTTATTGTATGTACTGAGCATTGGATATGTAGTTATCACTGCATTATTTTGGCACGCTACTTCTCTAGCCACCTAAGCCACGAGCACAGCCAACACCGATCATGGCATGACCGGTCCTTGTGCCCCCCTTTCTCATAAATCTGTAGAATTGCACCTAATGGAGGCACTAAGAAACCCAAGCCAACCATGGAATTATCAGCATTAGGACCAACATAGAAGAATCCATTACTACCTCAATCTCTTTCCACATAGGTGTCACTCTCTACCATTGCTGAACTTAAGAATTTCAATTCGAACCATCCGGGAATGCACTAATGGAATAAAAGTATATCACATACTCTGTATCGCATATGAAGTTTTAGCAAAGAATATGTTGGTCACAAGAGTGACAACCAATGTGTGAATTACTGAAGGAAAAATAAATCAACAAATGTTGCAAATACCTAACATGCGTGGAAATTGATACTCATTGGATACTAAGGAACCACTGTTCAGCACTTAATTTCAAGTTTGTGGATCTCAGTAACCGAGAACAACCCTAATCATTGATGTAGTTTGATGGTTTGCTCCTTTTTATGCAGTATGTGTTTTTATGACATTTTCCTTTCATAATGTGTCGAACCGAAGACATGAAGCTGTTTAATTGGCCTGTTGTTAAAACTGGTCTAGGGAAACCAAACTGTATTTGGTGTAGTATTTGCCTCTGTTCTTATATTTGCGTCGACAATACTTGCCACACTTGTGTCTTTGGAATTGCAAAATGTGTGCTTGTAGGTCCCTATGGGTACTTTCCAAAAGGATTTCACAAGTGACATATTTGTGAATGAACTGAAAAACAGTTTCATCACTTTCCTCACCAAATTTAGGAGCATTTCTAATCCACAAAAGCATGTGGATGTGTGGTGCTCCTCTGGCTTGATATTCCTTTCTCCAAAAGAAGAGTTCCACTTCTCTGAGGGGAGGAACTGCTTTATTGCAAGTGAAGTGCAGCATGGCAAGGAAGTGATGATGAAAGTAGCGTGAAACCTTTACTGGATCAAGAGAGCACAGCTCTCCTGGTGTTTTCATGTCCACACCTGTTTTGTTTTTGTTTGCTATGCGTAGGAAAGTGTGGAAGTCTTCCCATACATACTCGGCACAACTTAAAGTGACAAACCATGGACGAGGGCCAAAGTTGCGTTGCATACACTGTACATCTGCGTGCCGTCTGAACCACTACTCTTTCGTACCACGCATGTTTGCCAAGAATTTATAACACTTGACTGTAAAACTTCATCCTTAACTTGCACCTTTTGAAGTAGTTGTGTAGCAGACATGTTTCGGAAATGGGAACCTGTTTTTAATGTGTGGGCAACTCCAAAACATAGCGTTGCTAGTTCACTTTCAAAGAGCAGGTGGAATATGTACTCCATGTTCTGTCTAAATCTAGGGTCTTCCGAATACATTCGTAAACAGCAGTATTCTGATGCTGTTATGTGTGTGCTTCTTTCATTATATCTTCCACCTTTTCCAGTGGGGAAGAGTAGAGGAAAGGCTTGTGCTTCCACACTTTTTTCACATATACTGATTGGCGCTCCTTTGGCTTGCCACATTTGATATGTTTCTAGTGCATCGTCAATGGTGTCTTTGGGGTGCAGTGGGTGAGTTGTATCATGGTCTAAAATACTGGAGGCTGCACTAGGTTCTAGACGTTCAAATTGGCCACTTGTTGAGGAGTCCTGAATTATTTTAGTTGTTTCTCTCAGGCTTTCTTGAACGTTTATTTCCTTGTAGTATTCATTGGTACTGCAACGCCTCTCTAACTTTGGTTAAGTCAACTAGGTGTTGCCAATTCTTTTTGTGTTTTGTATGTACACCATTTACTAGGATAATAAAAGATTCATGCATTGGCCTTTGCATTCGTAGAGAGTCTATATTTTCTTTGAGATCTAACGGTAAAAAGACTACTTTACCACAAATGCCTTTCAGTAATTCGGTGACAGGTAATTTTGCAGTTTTTGGTAGAAGACTATTGCTTGAAATGGGGGGTGCACTGTTTGTATTATAATGCTCTCATACAAATTAAGCTGCTACAGTGCATTTGGCAGTGGAAATAGTTCCAAATTATTACTAATTGCCCGTGAAGGCCTTTGGTTATTGTCAAGTTTTGCAGTGCAGTATGTGCGTAGTATGGAGGTGTTGGTAATGTCGTACTGGTTTTTTGCTAAAAGGTACATAGCTAATTGAAACCATTGAGATTCTTAATTTCTTTCTATTTTCTGCATTATATCTACAGTTTTGGTGCTCTTTTTATAGAAAGTTCCATGACAACACACACATACTTTGTTTGGCATTTCAGCAGAAGTGCTTTTGAACTTTTATATTTCTTTTCTGTATGTCGCGCCTTGAAACACTTGTGTATAGATACGTTATAAATGCCATGCCATATCATATCATATCATATCATTATGTGTGATATAAAAAGTTGATAACTGCACTGTTGTCAGTACTGTTGTCTGAAAATGTTGGAGTGGCTAAGTGCTCTTCAGTTCCACAGTATTTCCTTTGAATGTGCGCAATTTCATCGAGCACTTGTTTGGCAGTACCATGTAGGAGAATATCATTTAAATGTTGGAGTGCTTAAGCTACAAATTTTGCAGTTTCTACACTAGATTTCTGACCGTTGAATGGTGGGTTGCTAACATTTTAATACGGTGGAAGGTGCTTTTGCAAGTTGGTCCAGAAATACAGGCTAAGGAATGTACTCATATTCAAGTGTAGTTGCGCATTGGGCAGGAGTCCATAGTTTGTAGTATTTTCATTTTTCTTTTGACGTTGCCTTTGACATACTGATTCAGGAATTGCTGCAAATGTTTGAGTAGACATTGGCAAACATTGCACATTGATGTGCAAGGCCATATGTAGGTGAGGCGTGTTGGTTTGGTGGATTGGAGTGTGACATCTAAGTTTGATGGGGATATTTCTGAAAAGAGTGTTTCCTCTTCCATTATGGTATTGTGTATCTTTTCATACCCTCTTTCACTGGTTCCATATAATAATGTAGCCTCAAAAATATCGCAATGCAAATAAATCGCTGAAAAAGGTCTGTTTTTTTGTGGGGACATTATTACATGGAACATGCGGAGGACACCCCTTCAACCGCCAATCCCTTTTCTATTTTTCATGGGATGCGGGGGACACCCCGCAATCCCGTTGCCCCTGACCCTATATATATGGTCACCTATATAATGCCACCACAACCTTTTCCCAGCGACATTATATATGGCGAGCATATATATAGGGATATTATTACCTGATACCCTTCTACTCTGATGTAAGGCAATTTGGATAGTTTGTTGTTGTTTGTATGATTCGTCATTGAGGTATGGCTCTGTGTTGGTGGTATGACTCCACTCACCTGCACAGATATGGCCAAAGGTATCTATGGTCACATTGCGTTTGTTTCGAAGTAGTTTAGTCCTTGCAATTTACTAATTAATCTTGTTAGTGGTTTCATCCTCCTCAAAATTACTACAAACAATTTCCGCTTCACGCTTAGAGCACTGTCTACAAGAGCTTCTTGGATGACTTTTCTGCGGTAGGTTTTGAGGGTTGAGCGTGATGTCTGCCCTCTACTTGTAAGGGTCTGAAGGACTCTGTGATGGAACATTTTTTGTAAAATTACTTTTCTAGACTGGCTGCTTGTGATTACATTACAGTGTGTACGTGCTGTTTTAGCAGTGGCGTGCGTTGCAGTGTATTTAGTGGTTTTCTTTACATTCTCCCATTTTGCCAGGTCACCTACACTGTCTTTACTGGTAGATGCATTTGTTTTCCTTAATCACTGAATTACCTCTTCTCTTTCGTCTTTGTGTTCACGTTGAGATTGCAGTGAATGGCTACTTTCTGTGTTTGTAGGTTGCGTGTCTCTCTCTCTGCGTTGCTTTCTATGGAATTGCAGTTTGGTAGGCATTGTGTAGTAGCTGTTGGTGAAGAAAGGGAGGTGTGGGTGGGCACATTTTCACATGTATATGTGTGCAATGTGCGTCAGTTTGTTTGTTTGTTTGTTTGTTTTATTATTTGTAATGCGCGATCATGCCCTCAGGTAACAGTGCACAACATTTACATGAGATTGCGAAACTTAGTTACAACAAAACTATATAGATACACACAGTGGAAGTAATATCACGATTATGAACATGTATACAGGTAGGCAGCAGTACGTACAAGCAATAGGCAAGAATATGAACATATATACAGGTAGGCAGCAGTACGTACAGGCAATAGGCAATACAATAAGTATAGATGGTAATAGTAAAAAGGACTATGCAGCTGGAAGTGTTTGGGGCCTACTTTTTCAGCCATAAAACGACCTTGGATCGGAAGTTCAGATAGGGCAGGTCCAGTTTAGCTGCTTTCACTGGGAAGCTGTTACCCCCTATAGTGGAATGTTTGAAGTTGGGGACAGAGAGGCAGTCTTTATAGGCTATTCTTATGGGTCTCAGGGAAGTCTGTCTGTGAAATCTGTCGATCAAATAAATAGGGGCCGTGTTCTTGAGGGATTTGTGAGTGAGTGAGGCAGTTTTTAGGAGAATTTTGTCATTGATAGAGAGCCAGTTATTCTGTTGGCAGTATACTGAGATGTGC
The DNA here is from genome assembly GCF_040938575.1 of Ambystoma mexicanum. Classification (NCBI taxonomy): domain Eukaryota; kingdom Metazoa; phylum Chordata; class Amphibia; order Caudata; family Ambystomatidae; genus Ambystoma; species Ambystoma mexicanum. Next base: position 58,743,528 of record NC_090937.1, read on the forward strand.
TCTCTTCTGGAGATACTCAGTGCCACTCTAAGGGCATTATTCTGGAGAGTTTGAAGTTTTCTAGTGATGGCTTTAGAGGACCCCAGATAGAGAGCTTTACAGTAGTCCAGGCGCGACAGTATGAGGGCTCTAGAGAGGGTCAAGCAGCTGGTATCGGACAGAAAGGGTTTAGCTGTGCGGATCAGTTTGCATGTGTACACCGTGGAAGATGCCAAGGAGTTCACCTGTCTGTTGAAGGAAAAGGTAGCGTCCAAGTAGAAGCCTAGTGTTTTAACCTCATGTCCCACATTGATACTGCTGCCGTCGATCATGAAGGAGCAATAGGCAGGGTCAAGTTTTTTTTTAAACTGGTGGTAGTACCTAGGATAATGAGTTCAGTTTTATCATCATTCAGGCATAGTCCATGTGTGGCCATCCATGCCTGGATCATGATGTACACTCCATTCACCAAGGCCAAATCATTCCCATAATCTCCTGAAAGCGGAAGGAGGATCTGGGTATCATCTGCATAGTTTGTGTAGGTGATACCGAGATGATCCAGTTCATCGAAAAGGGGCTTGGTAAATATATTGTACAATGTGGGGAAGACACAAGAGCCCTGTGGCACACCACAGGTGATGAGTATGCGGTCCGCTGCAGCTGTCGGTGAAAAGACCCTCATGGTTCTGTCGTTGAGGAATGATCTAATCCATTTAATGGCCTCAGCCGAAAAATGAGCTGATGTGTGTAGGTGCGTGCATAAGACAGAGTGATCGACCAGGTCAAATGCTGTAGAGAGGTCTAGTAGTAGGAGTAGGGAGGCTTGACCCTTGTCTCTGAGCTTGTCGATCTGTGCTTTAAGGTCAATGAGAGCAGTCTCGGTCCCATGTTGCGGACGGAAGCCTGATTGTCTAGCTCCTAGTAAGTGATGTTCTTCCAAATACTTCTGTATTTGTATATATGCAACCCTATCCAATATCTTTAGAAGGAATGGTACGGTCGTTATGGGTCTGTAGTTGGTAGGTGTGGCTGGGTCGAGTGTGGGTTTTTTTAGTAGTGGAAGTACCCAGGATTGTTTTAAATTGGTGGGGATGGAACCAGTGGAAAAGGAGGTGTTGATTAGTTTTGTGATAAAAGGGGAGAGGTCGCGGGCAGCATCTTTAATGAGCTGTGCCGGGCACAGGTCTCCCTGACAATTGGATGGTTTTAGTGATAAGATCATTTTTTCTACTTGAAGAGTGGTGACTTTAGAGAAATTGAAGCGGGTGGTTTCCCTTAACGTGAGCTTCTCGGGCAGTTTGGAAGGGAGAGGGTCATTCAGGGAAGCTTTTTTGTGGGAGATTTTGCTTTGAAGGGTGGTGATCTTGTTTGCTAGGGCATTTTGGATTTCTGAGCACCAATTTTTATCTTTGGTGCATGTATCTGGTAGTGCTGTAGGGGTTTCTACTTCTTTAAGGATGGAAAATAATTCCTTCATGTTTGAATTTGCTTGGGATATGCAGGAGTCGAAGGAGGAATGCTTAGCAAGGTAGATTTCTTTTTTGAGAGGGCCGCTAGTTTAGTGAGATTAAGTTTATTGGCTGCTGAAGGGAGTTTTTTTCCAAATGGCTTCGCAGTTTCTTTTTTGCTGTCTTAAACTTTGCAGGAATGGTGTGTACCATTTGTTCAGATGGGTTTTGGGCTTACTTGGTCTAAGTTTTAGGGGGGCGATTAAATCCAGCGATGTGGACATGATTTTGTTGTATTCTTCAACCAAAGTCTCTGGGCTCAAGTTGTCGGGGAGTGTGTTGAGTGTAGGGAGTACGTTCGGGATGAATCTCTCCACAGTGATACTCTTCTTGTTTCTCGTGAGTGTAGGTGGGGCCCTGCTGATCGGCAGGGTTGGGGGTCAGATGGTCGAGAGCGTGAATGATACCAATTGGTGTTCAATCCAGGCTATTGGTGAGATGTTGGTAATGTTAGCTAGACAGTTATAGTCAGCCCCCCAATCGAGTGTTCTGCCCTTAACATGCAGAGGTTCCATACATCTTTGGGAAAATCCTAAATTGGAAAGGGTATTAAGTGTAGTACTGGCAGTAAGGTCTTCCGGGTCGTTGAAGCCCATATTGTAATCACCAAGGGTGAGTACTTGGGTGGAATTATTAAGGTTGCTAGATAGTATGGTGTTAATGTCCTCATCAAAAGTGCCTATTGGGCCTGGCGGGCGATAGATTAAGTGGATATTGAGAGTTTGGGCATTGGTAAGAGGGACTTTAACAGAGAGTAGTTCGCAAGAGGGCACTTTGATAGTGGTTACATTTCTCATGGTAAGGCTACATTTGTGTATAATTGCAACACCCCTCCTCTAGTGTTGGGTCGGTCTTGTCTCAGAATGAAATACTTGTATGGGACTGCAAGTCAGTCGGGTGAATGGGAGGGTAGGCAGCTATTTAAGTGCAAGTGTGTGGCTGTGCAGTGCTGTGTAAGGTTAGGTTGGGAACACTATGTTAGTATGTGGGCATTATTATAATGGTGGCGACATAACAAACACTTAGCAACTGTAGAAGTGTGATCAGTAACAATGAAGTACATACTGCTGGATGGGCACACATCTATAAGTTACAGTACAACAGTAGTGCACTCAAGAGTATGCTGGTACTGTACTTACTTTATTGATTGCAGAGAGTAGGTTTATTGTAGGCTGTATTTTGACGTGCACACCCCAGTAGCTTTCCAGAGACAGGTGGGTACTGCTCCTGTATAAGAAGATGGTAAGAACATATGTTGGCTAATTACATAGTGTTTACATTTGTAAGTTTCATTCTTCCGAACTATAGGGGAATGTCTAGGCTGGAAGACGAAGTCTGCGTGTATAAATGGAAGGTGTATAATATGAAGGGCGCTTGGGAGCATAAGCATGTTTGTTAAGGGAGTAGGTGGGTTATTTGGGAGTTTAGCGTATCACTGGTTATGAAAAACGTATGTATTAGTGTAGGCCTATTTACTTGACAAATGCAGTACTGTGCATTGTGGAAAGATGAGACAAAGGTGCAGAAAGATGTACAGAGTGCAAAGCACAATGTTTTTGGGCGTCCATTTGCATGCAGTTCTTTGCATATGTATGCTTAATACATGAGTGCAGGCATTGCTTCAGGGTTTTAATTTCATTATGCACATTTACAAATGTTACTGTTGTTGCTTAGCTGCTGTTGTTATGCTTGACGTACGGGTGGAAACTGCATGCACTTTGCATAGTTTGGTCAGAAAGGCTGCCTGATAGTTTTGTGTACAAGTTTGCTAGGAGGTCCTTCAATGGGGGAAAGCATTGTAAAAATGATGGAACAAAAGAACACAGTAACCTTTTTTCAAATACTAATGCCTGTTGTGGGCAAATGGAACCTTTGACACCATGTACCACTGTAGGAGGCGGCACATTTTCTTTTCTCCCCTATTACTATTAGTAATCTGTTGCAGTATATACAATGTACGCTGCAGACACATGTGTAGTAATGTATGGAGGACAAGCTGGGAGCAACCCCTAACCAAGAGCATACAAAAAGGTGTTTTTTTACACGCCCCTTTAGCAAAAATAGAAAAAAACACTTTGCACAACTTCTACGAACACCCCCACTTTCTATGACGCTTAAAATGTGTTTGTTCAGCCCCGTACACAGGGCAATATATTGGCAAAAGCCATGCCTTTTGGGCGTGCACACATACTTCATCTGGGTCGTTTGAGGGTGGCTGCAATAGAAATGGGACTGTGCAGGGGTTAGGATTGGTTAATATGAATTTGTGGGTGTGGTGTGTAGCAACGGATTGTGCCAGAACGTCTGTTTGCCAATAGGAGTGGAATAGCTGCCTTGTGGTTCGCTTTCAGGTGCTGACGCATGGAGGTGGTGCCATAGCTGTACATGCTAGGTTTTCCGCGACTGAGTACTATGTTGTGATGTCATCTTTGATGTCATGGGTGTTAGTCCTTGCAGTGCACAGTGGTAGCGCGAGTTGTGGTTGCGTACAGTACCATAACTTGCACATTTCTAGGGTTTTTAGGTTTTACCTGTAACCATAACGTCCCTGTAGCAACGTTTTTCCATTGAATTTCATAGGTTTTTTAGTGGTGCAACTTAACCATAACATCCCTTCAACAACGTTTTTTATTAGTGAATTTCATAAGTTTTTAATAGGACACTTTAACCATAACGTTGCTTTAGGGTAGTTTTTTCAATAAAAGGGAAATGTTTTTAGTAGCGCAACTTAACCATCATAACGTCCCTTTAACAATGTTGTTGTTAGTGAATATACATAGTTGTAGATGGAAAAGGTTTATGAATACACTACTAGTGATGTGACATATTCCCCACTTTTGTAATTTTCTGTATTGTGAGTTACCAAAAGGTGACCATTCCGCGTGTGTCTTGGTTAGGATTGAGTGCCTCTACTGTGTCTTTAAAGATAGAAAGATTCCCAGACATCTGAAAATTGTCAGAACTGTGTTGGATTTTTGCATTGGATTTGTTGCTTGGAGTGGCTGTTTTGTGTTAAATACTGTAATGATTGTGATGACGTGTAAATTGTGTGAACATTTTTTGATGTGGCAGTCAGGACATAAAGGGGCCCATGTTGAGCCGGGCGTACTGCAAATGAAAGATGTAAAATCTTTGCGTAAGGCTTTTACATCTTTTGTTTGTGGTGGTGTGCCTCATTTTCACTAATTTTTATGGCACAGAGGAGGGGCACCCTTCCTCTCTGCCATACAAAAATACTCCATCATTTACACCCACATACATCTTCATGCCGGTGGTACAAATGCTGGGTGTGCCAATGGAGCCCGCCAGCTTTTTTGCACAAGCAAAAAGTAAGCAGACTCCATAGGGATCCATTGTAAATGCAGACTGCCATGCGTACATGGCAGGCGGCATTTACTCAATTTGCACAGAAGAGTGCAAAGGTGCAGGGCAAAGGGCAGTGTAATGCTCGTACGCAACATTTTGGCCTTTCCTTTTGCACTCTGCCGTGCATATTTTGAAAATTTGGCGGCAGGGACCTGGCTACACCCCAGAGGAAACATTCCACGCCCCAACGGCCAAATTACGTGATGCATCAAAATGAGTTCCAAAGTGTACTTGGGCATATCAGGCTGCACTTGGCATATGGCAGCTCAAACATTTTGTTGATTTTTTTTATTTTGTATGTACTAGCAGGGCGGGGAAATCATTGGTCACAAGGTTTTGGTTCTTTTTTCGACAATAATATAGACAAATATTGAGCGTCGTATCTACCACTGTTTTAGATCCGAGATCTGCTCCTTACCAGCAGCCGTTGAATGTGCAGCTGCCTCAGATAGCGTCTGCAGACCACAGATGGTGCCTCAGTGTGTCTCAGGAGAATTCAGCTCCTGGGAGAGCGGCCCTTATCACTCCTTCGCTTGCACTCTCTTCGTGGCTCCTGTGAGGGAGGGTAATGACAGCACAACAGGCTGCAGTTTCACTTCCCTGCACCCTGTATGCCCACAGGAAGTTTTAACTAAATGTGGTGAGCTTAAAGCTCCCGTTACTGTGGCTATTTACAGCGGCGTAATGTTATGTTTGTGGTTAGCACCGCAGAACTGCGCTGTTTATTAGAGCGCTTTATTACGCCACGTTGTGCATCGTGCCCTGGTCTTTCCTACAGCGGGGCCAGTACATCTGTGTCCAAGCTAAAGGACACGGTTTACTATTCGAAGAAATATGATTCAAAATATACATCCATGTTTTAAAGCCAGTTTGAGCAGTCTGTGTTGTTGTTGTCTTATGTAGAGCGACCCAACTAACTTCATCATCCAATATAATCTGGCAAGGGCCAAAACTAGGATATATGTTGATTGACACATCCAGGGCCATTTTACAAAAAATCTTAATTGCAAGAATGGGACAGCATACATTAGCACCTGCGTCCTTCGGGGTCTTCTGCATGCAATTTTACATGACTACGAGACGGAATAGACAAGGAAAGAGTAAAAGCGAGGCAAACTCGAGTTGGCCCATTTTCCACTCCGCTTTATGGAAAAGTAAACACCCCCTGCAATACTGCGTAGCGGGCAGTGGTATGCCTCATTTATCGAGCAAATTCATTTAAAATGATACTGAAGACGAACAAAAACCCAAAATGAAAGCTTTTTGGCAGCTCCACATTATGTTTCATCTGTGACGCATCGAAACTTAATCGTATGTAGGAAAGGTTTATAAGAAGAACAGCTATATTTTAGGCGCTATAGTGACAGGCATTAAATATGGGCCTAGAGTACAGCCCGACATTGAACATTGCAAGGTCTTTTACACGGTCCTAGAGGTGAGATGATGAGCATTCATCTGTGACATGTGCTTTTATCATAATTCAGGGGGCGGGAATGGCCAACATTAGTTTTTGAAAACAGAATTCTGAACCACTGAGACCCACATTCGCCCTAAACAGGTCTTGCTAAACTCTATCCAAGGCCTCGCTAGCACTCTGATTCGACTGAAGGCAGACCTGGAAACGAAATACTCTTTTGCTCCTTCTGAGCATCTGTGAACAGAGGACTTGCAGCACCGGTGTGGGTGTGGGGGGTGATCACAATGCACAGGATTCCGATGTAGGTTTCCCAGAGCAACGGCGTGATTTGAAAACATTATGCACCTCTTCCCATGCTAGCAAGATCTATATGAATCAAGGAGTCATTGGCAGGCACCATTGCTTCAATGGTGCCTGCCATTATGTGTGCGCGGCAGTGATCACCCAGAAATGTCCACATATATTGAATGAAGGGTCTAGAAAACAGGATTGGTCCTGCTCAACCACACCTTTGTCAACTCACATGCGGAAATTCCCTAATCCATCTATGCCATATGAGAGCAACAGGAGAGAGACTGGCCACATGCCCAGGCTAGCCGTTGGCTCATACACATGCTAGGGTAATGGGTATCTGAATGGGGTCCAACACTGTAAAACAAAGTGTGCCACTGAGTCGCCCAAGTCAGCGGGCGAATCACAGAAGTGAAAATCAGATCACTTAGGTTGATTTGTTCTGAAGGCTCAAAACCAGGTGAAGACAGAGCATGAGATGTGACTTCTGACAGTTGGTTGACCTGACTGAAGGGATTGATGATGTCAACTGCTGCTGATAGGTCCAGTAGTAGGCTGTGGCACTGCTGTCACCATCACCATGCGTAGATTGTCAATTGTTGAATTACGTACTGGCTCGATTCCTTCGTCCTCTTTGACCATGGCCCACACAGCTGTTTGGGCAGTCTGTCGACAAGTATTGACTCTCCAATATGAACTGTCACTGTTTTCTAGGATTGTGACCACCATTTACAGGAGAGAGATGCGGTTAACTGTTTACAGTTCATTCAAATAAGGATTAGGAGATGTGGTCTAGATGTATATTACTGACCTTGAATGATGAAGACCTGGGTTCAAATGCTGGCATTCACAATCAACCAAAAATGGTGTGGTTCGGGGGAAATTGCTAAAATTGAAAATATGTGGTAGATATGTGAAAAACAGTTATACATTATGCCTTCTAAAAGGGTTGCACTTGTTACGACACAGCATCCCACCTCATTGTATGGCTTCTGAAATCTGCCCACACATCCTAGAAACTTTGCCTCATGTTAGACATTCTTATAATTCCTCCTTGTGCGGCCTATCCAGATATTTCGAACTTCAACTCCCAACAGCCCTAGCCAGCATAGTGAGCATTATGGGAGTTGCGTCCAATACATCTTTAGGGCCACATAATGTGTTCACTGTAAAGCATTAAACTGCGCTTATAGCAAACACCTACACAAATCATAAACGTCTTCTTCATCTTGTTGGCCACTAAACCTAAAGAAAGGGAAAGGAGAAGAAGACTGAGGCCAGAAACAGTGCAAGGGTCTTAAAAGAATAAAGAGGATCATTAATGTGTGGTTTATAAGTAATAAGTAGTGAATTATGAAATGTTTGATACAGCTAAGCAAAGTGTTTCTGCAAAAATACAACTATTTCAAAACAATAATTGTAACACTTCGGCCAGGACCTTCATTTTGTGGAGCAGGCGATGAGTGTGGAGGGGCTGAAAGATGTTAGTTAGTACCGGGGTGTCACCAAATGTTGAAATTATCCCTCCACTATTGGAAACAGATTATATATAATCTACCCTCTTCCTCATTAGTCTCTCATTACTACAGCATCTGTTATCCTCATCTCATTCCTTCATTACCGCACCATCTCCTTCCTTGTCCCAGTCCCACCTTCCCCTGCATCACACTGCCTTGTCACTGTAGCTCATTATCCAGCAGCCGTCATGCTGCATCCGTGTCCTTGTCAAAGTCCCCCACTTACCCCGAAACCCTCACCCTAGCACAGCGCTTATTATCTCAGCATTTCTTATCCTCCTCACATCAAATTCCTCATTGCCCTCCCATCCCTCATCATCTTAACAGCCCCCATCGCCTCAGCATCTCTCACACTCATCAGGGTCCCTCATTATCCATAAAACCCTCATTCTCACCACAGTCCCTCATAACACATTCAACCCTCATCTTTATCAAAGTCTTTCATTACACCCACATCCCTCATCCTCGTGACAGGTACTCATTACTACAGCATCCCTCATCATCATCACAGTCCATCATCATCAACGGTTCCCTCCTCCGTGTCACAGTCACTCATTTCTCATTACAACTACTTTGCTTATCCTTATCACAGTCCCCAATTTACACCATATTGCCATCCTCATCACTGTTTTGCATTACCCTATCATCACCCCTCCTCATCACTGCACCTCAATACCTCAGCATCCCCTCCTCTTTACAGCCCCTCCTTACCCAAACAGGTATCCCTCATCATTGTCCCAGTTCTTCATTATCCTTACTCCCAGCATATAAATTCCTAGTAGTAGTCCTTCACTACCCTTTCCAGGGCAATCTCCTTCTTCAGCAAAGTACCTAATTACTCTTGCATCCCATTCTCATCACAGTCGCTCATGATCCCTAAACCAACAATCCTTGGCAAAGTCGCACTAAGCACCTGCATCCCTCATTCTTGTCATTGTTCTTAATTAACTCCCTTTCTGTTATCCTCATTACAGTCCATCACTTCTCTTATCATGGAATCCTCATCCTCGTCACAATGCCACACAGACCAGCATTCATCATCCTCATTACAGTCCCTCTTTTCCCCTGTCATCAATTATCCTCATGACAGTTCCTCATCACCCTGGCATACCTCATCCTTTTAACAATCCCATATTATTCTAAACCTGGATTGACTCATCTTTGTTGCAATCCCTCATTATCTTTATCTCAGCTTCACTCTTCCTCATCACAGTCCCATTTAATCTTCTTCAACACAGTTCCTCTTCATCTTCCGTATTGCAGTCCCTCTTTCTTGTTACAGTCTCTCTTCCCCATAACAGTCCCTCATCCCCATCAAAGTCCTAATTCCCATAGGAATCCTCCTTCCTCCTTATAGTCTTTCTCCCTCTTTCTTATTGCAGTCCCTCTACCACATCCCTATTTACCTCTCTTGTCCACATCCCTCATTCTTTACTTCATCCCATTCCCTCTTAATATTCCTTGTTGTGTGTCAAAGCAAGGCATGGGGCATGGCCCTTTGCCCGCCCCATGCAAAATGCCGGGACACATTGGGGGGAAAACACATGGTGCATAGCGTAACAACACCACTGATAACACTGAATATGGGATTAGTTCTGCTGTCAAAGAAAAAACCTGTATCGTTACCAGTGTCAGGAGGCATGACGTAGCAAAACCATTGAAGATTCAGTAAAATAAAAAATGCAATTAAAGAACAGTGATGGTGAATAAGTTCAGTGCAACCAACCCCTTGAAATTCAGTGAAAAAACGTCTGTTAAAATAATATTAAGGTGCAGGTTTAATTAATTAACACTCCTGAAATTGGCAGGTATTAGAAGCCTCACCACCTTAACTATGAGCCCCCATTGCGAAGCATGTTAGCACACTGGTGGCATCACTTATGACATCATCAATGACATCACTGGAAGCTAGATCACACTGAGGACATCACAGATGGCATCACTAATGATATCAAATAAGACATCACTTTTTACATCACTGATACTGTGGTTATCATCTGAAAGGAAGAGAGCATCTAAAATACAGTGTATGGAGGGAAGTGCACATTTATGTGTAGTTCCTATGAAATAATACTGTGCATTTACAATAATGGAGTACTTACACACACACGTGCTCACAATGAAAAAATACACTATTGACTTTATCACTCTGTCCGAAATATTAACCATGCATCACATTTAGAGAGATTTGTGAAGATTAGCCAGGCGTCGCCTTCACGGACGTCATTTTACCAAAATGGCAGGGGTAGCGGACGTGACATCACACGACCATTGACCTCTGATGACATCACAGGAAGTGATGTAATTTGACCCCACACCAAATTGACATCACAGGAAGCAATGGGACACGACCTTTCACACCTTGACAAAACAGGAAGCGGCATCACAGAGCATTGTTCCTCAATACACTACGAAAAATATGGTTACGATATCACTATACTGTGGTATACATTTCATACAAGAATGGATCACAATATGTATCGTTAATATCTGTGTGTATAGACCCATATAACAAAATTACTGTGAATGCAAGCAGACATTCAAAGCCAAATGATAATGATGTGTTATTATATAGCACTTGCGCTTAAGTGCTTTATATAGAACACATATACATACAATGTCACCCAACCTGTGTTGGTTCTCATTTATCAACCCCAGAAGAATGAACAGCTGAGATGGTGTATTTAAGAACAGACTAAATCAGTGACTCACCCTATGAAGTATGCCTGAAACAAACCTTTAATGATTCTAGCAATTATTGTATCGAATTCCAGAAAGACAAATCATGTGTTATTCCTATTCTTTCTTATTCTTATTTTTAGGGGTAGTAAGGGAGACCCCAGCGATACCAAGGGTGACCTCAGGGGTTGCAGCTGTGACTCCGGCGAACCACAAATGACACCCCTGGACACATTTAGATAGATTTCTGAAGATAAGATTTGACTCTCATTTAGATAGATTTCTGAAGATTAGCCATGCATCACATTTAGATAAATTTGTGAAGATAAGTGTTGCCTCAGATTTAGATAGATTTGTGAAGAGTAGCCATGAGTCACATTTAGATACATTTATGAAGATTAGCCATTCATCACATTTAGATAGATTTGTGAAGATTAGTCATGCATCACATTTAGTTAGATTTGTGAAGATAAGTGTTGCCTCACATTTAGATAGATTTGTGAAGATTAGCCATGCTTCACATTTAGATAGATTTGTGAAGATTAGCATTGCCTCAAATTTAGATAGATTTGTGAAGATGAGCCTTGCCTCACATTTAGATAGATTTGTGAAGATTAGCAATGCGTCACATTTAGATAGATTAGTGAAGATTAGCCATGCATCACGTTTAGATAGATTTGGGAAGATGAGCCTTGCCTTACATTTAGATAGATTTGTGAAGATTTGCAATGTGTCACATTTAGATAGATTAGTGAAGTTAAGCCTTGATTCACATTTAGAAATATTTGTAAAGATTAGCCATGCGTCACATTTAGATACATTTGTGAAGATTAGCCAGTATCAGATAATATTGTCCCCGTATGTAATGTTAAAAAAACAAGAAGTGGATGTTCCCAAAGTGGGGAACTCCCGTCCCCTGCAGCCTGCCTAAGATCTGTCAAAACAGACCAATCATTTTTTTGACCATATGGTTTGACCATATACAAAACACCATATGTAGTTAGTGCTCTTCAAATGTATTTATATACTGTTCATTAACAATAATTGAAATGGAATTCTTTCATAAGTATTAATAAAACCAAAACTTTCATGATTAACACAAGAGCTTCAATTTAATTCATCATTTGATGGCCCAACGCGTTTCGAGTATTCACTCTTCATCAGGGGCAAAATTCACAAATTTCAAAGTTTCTACAAAAGCAAAAACAAATTATGGAAGAAAGTTTTAATGAATAATTATAAAACTTAAACAAATCTACTGTGCAACAACAGTTTGTAGCAATCAAAACAATATACATCTTCAATGCATGATATGGGTAACATCTATGTAGTACTTCAATGTTGACATCAACATTATTATCAACCTAATGATGTACATTTTAGATTCAATTCTTGAATTTCAACACTCCAATCGGTCCAGAAGACTAAGGACTATTTATTTGAACCAAACCTGTAGATAAGTGTATGATTAAAAGATGTGAAGAGAAATGAAATGAAATGAATTCTGCTGACCTTTTGTTTAGGTTGTATTTTTCAAACTGGAATAGAACGTTTTCTTAAAAAGGATGTAGAAACATCCGGCATCATATTTCAGAGGCGCTATCACCCAGGGAATACAGGAAACTACCTATAAAAATAGTCATCGGGGATATTAAGGGTTGAATATGCACAATTAACAAAAAGAAATTTTATGTTAAAAAGATGGTGCTAACCTTATTAGGTGTATATGTCACACGATGACACTCCAGCCACCGCAGTAGTGTTCAAAAGGAATGTATATCAAACCCGTACTCTATTTCTATGAGTGATCAAGAAGACTCCACATCAGCGAACTGAATGGGAGGGAAAAAAAAGTATACAAAAAGTACTTAGTCTCATGGTGTAATGGAACGGATCTAAAGTAACCCAGAATATAAATCAATTCAAGACTTACTTATTTACAGGAAAAAGAAGTCTCTCCGCAGGACACGCGAAGATTCACAGGGGTAGGCGCCGCCGCTGCTGGATGTAAAGATTTTGATCGTAGTCCACATAATATAGCGTCATTAGGGTGACGATTGAGCGTCCTACGTCACACACGTCATAGCGTGATCCCGTCAACGGGAGCTGACGTCATCGTGCGCATGCGTAGTGCAAATGTACGGTAATTAGCATGATTAAGATGAAGGGCGCGACCACATCAGAATAAGATGTATCAGAAGTACATGAGCTTGATGACAGCTTAAGTTCTCATATACGATTGTAAGGAGAAGTGGAACGCAAACAAATGCATTCTGAAACCGGTCGAGATTGAGTGCCCAAATAAATTTAGCCATATAGAAATGTAGGGATACGGTTCAACAAAGTCTGTGAGTGTAATCATAGTAGATGTTACTTACACAAATGGGAGTCGAACATGCAACCTGCAGATCACACACACATTGCAGCAACCAGCGCTCAACCCACTGACCCATCAGAAAACCAGCCACTCCAGAAGTTTTTTTTTGTTTTGTTTTGGGGGTAGCAAGGAAGACCACAGGGGTAGCAAAGGAGACCTCAGGGGTCGCAGTTGAGACCTCAGGGGTCGCAGTTGCAACCCCTAGCGACCCCTAAATGATGCCCATGAGTTCTCGGAATCAATTCCTTACATTTTACCAGCATACCTAAAATGTACTCCTAAAGGTTCAAAACCTATTGAAGTTAGTGTTTGCACACATAAACGTGGACAGAAGTCGTTTTACTATACCTATTAGTAATCCTATCCATACACATATAAATGTTCACCATTGATGGTACAACACTTCAGCACAAAATGAACATCAGTGTAGCAAGCAACTTGAAAGCACCATATGCACTTAAAAGGATCATTCAGCAACACTCTCCCCAACTTAGACAATGCCATACATTCTTACCAAATGAACGCTGCTTCAACATATTTATTCAGGATATACACATTCTGCTTCATGGAGCAGCTTAGTGGCACCCAGGTACCTGCCAAATATGTATCATCAAGAACTCTGTCAGAAAGCTAAAGCTGTAAGCCAGGCTTACAAATGGCATGAAACGTGAAAGTTCATGTGATGCCCATCACTGCCAATGTAAACTCAGCACCCACAAGGGTGAGACTTGATCCCATCCCACTCCCATGTTTGTCCAATATTTATATATATATATATCTGGTGTTAATCAACACTTATGTATGGAGAAACGCCCTTGCACACACAGCTTATCCTCTATCCTGCAAGCAACACCCCTTTGCTCGACCCTCCCAGGTCCAACTGGGGTCTTTCCTATCATCTATCTTCCTCTCCACCTGTGGGGTTCCCCAGGGGTCTAACCTCTCACCCTGGCTTTTCAACCAATACCTGGCAACTCTCGCTCACTGCATTGCCATTTTATGCTCAAATTTCCAGTGCTACTCTGATGACACTCAACTCATTTTCCAGCTGCCCTCGGCCACCTCCTCTCCCTCTCTCATCTCTGACTGCCTAACTGCCATTCAAAATTGGTGTGCCGCCAATGATCTTTGTCTGAATGCCAGCAAGACGGAGATCCTCCTCTTCGGCACACCATCTCCATCCTTTTCCCTAACTCCCTGGCCGGCCTCCCTTGGCCCTCCTCCTACCCCCACCTGTGAGGATAATGACCTTGGCGTCATCTTTGACTCGACACTTTCCTTCTCGGCCCATATCTCTGATGTCTCTAAAAAGTAAAACTTCCGACTGCACCGCCTCAGAGGTATTCTGCCTTTCCTCTCCTTCACCCAGAAGCTCATGGTATCCCAAGCTCTGGTTCTCTCTATCTTGGACTATTGTAACAGCCTCTTTCTAAATCTACCTGCCTCTACTCTCCCCCTCTACAACTTATCCAGAACAGGACTGCGAGACTTGTCCTTGGCCTTGTCTTCAAGCCCTGGGATCGTATCTCTCCAGCTTTGAAATCTCTCCATTGGCTCCCAGTGAATGCAAGGATTAAATTCAAAACCCTCTGCATTGTCCACAAGGCTTTCTGAGGCCTGGGTCCAAAATACCTTCAGCTATCTCTCCGCAAATACCTCCCCTCTCGAGCTCTTCGCTCCTCTACCTCTAACTCCCTCAGGTTCAGTCGTTTTTCAAAGAAACGAGCTGGGGGTAGATCTCTATCTTCGGCTGGCGCCTCCCTCTGGAACAGCCTCCCTGCCACTCTAAAACTTGAGGAGAACCATCTCCGGTTCCGGAAGCACCTCAAAACCTTCCTCTTTGCTTCTGCCTTTGCTCCCCTTCTCCCCTGCTGATCTGCTCTCTCGGCACTGTGCACCTGGCCACCCTCTGTCCCCTGGGACCAGGTACCTGCTCACCCTGCCACTTTCCTGCACTGCCTCCTGGCCACCCCTTGCACTGGGGACTGTATCTATACCCATACAGCCCCCCCCCCATTTTTCTTCTTTTTCTGCACTTATTCAGACTTACCCAGTCTGCTGCCTTAAACACAGCACTTGCCACTTGCTGGCTGCACTACCACAGTTTGCCTCAATTTTCTATTTATTTTATTTATTTTATTTATCTGCGCTCCTCGGCTTCTGCACTTTCCACTCTCCCCCTTCCATGCACTTTTTCCCATGCACTTGCACTTTCTCAATGTCACTGGGCCTAGTAAGATTGTTTTTATGTTGTGCTGTGTTCTCCCTTGTTCCCCTCCCTTGCCTAGTCGCGCTCTGAAACACTTGTGTACGAGCGCGATACAAATAAAATATCATATCATATCTTAACCTCACAAAACTACTACTGCATTGTTTTGGTAATTGTCCCCATTGTTTTCACTCTTAATGTACATGTGAGTACCAAACAGGTGAGCGTGTAGCTCTTTTTTGTGCTCTTGTGAATCCTCCTACATTGTTACTAGTTGTCCAATCCATTTCACAGCCCTTTCATTAGGCCCAGTGATTACAATTATAGACATCTCTTTGTCAGCACTAGCCAAACACATAGTTCGTATTTCTTCCTCTTCAACATTCATTTTGCTGTGATATTCTTCAGACAATCTTCTCAAGTTCGAATATGTAAGATTATGTTAATGACAAAGGTCCTCATTAGGACCCAGGTTGTAAGGGGTTTACGGCGGCGTAAACAGCGCCGACCCTTACCGCCTGATTCCGAGGTCCCTTAGCGCCATGGAGGACTTAACACCTGCTTTTAGCAGGTGTTAAAATCCATGGCGCTAAGGGACCTTGTTGTTAATTACGCCACCGTAATTTACGGTGGCGTAATTAACGCCTTCCCCACTCCCATTATGCCCTATGGGGCAAAAATGGGAATGGGGAAGGGTAAATGGGTTAATGGGGACTTACAGGCCCGCCAACCTCGGAATGGGGCGGTAGGTCCGCCAACCACCATGGCGTAAACATAGTTTACGCCATGGTGGTAAAGGTACGACCCAGGCGGTAACTTACCGCCTGGGTCGTAATGAGGCCCAAAGACTGGGCAAACATATTTGGCCGCATTCTGAATCACCTCACCATTATTGGGTGTTTTTGTAGAATAAGGCTTTTGTGAAAGTCTTCTAGGGGTCAGACACAACATTTCGGAGGGTTCAGGAAAAAATAGTATAAATAGGGCTCGGACACTTCACCTTAGGGATTAGTCTTACCATTTTGCTAGAACGCTTGGGGGGTATAGGCATTAATTGAGGC
The DNA here is from genome assembly GCF_040938575.1 of Ambystoma mexicanum. Lineage (NCBI taxonomy): Eukaryota > Metazoa > Chordata > Amphibia > Caudata > Ambystomatidae > Ambystoma > Ambystoma mexicanum. The sequence continues at coordinate 58,759,932 of NC_090937.1, forward strand.
AGAGCTAAAACATAATTGGATTTGGTTAAAGGTGAAGTAGGAAATTAGAATAAACTTTAGTTGTGAGAGAGTTAGAAAATGAACAAATAATTAGTTTAGGAAGAACTAGAAAATTAGAATAGGACTTAGTTGAAAGAGAGGAAGAACATTAACATAATATTTAGTTGAGGGAGACCTAGGAAACTAAACTAGGGTAGGCAAATAGTTGTGTGACAACTGACTACTTACTAGGGGAGAAGAAAATATCAGAGACCCCATGATGTAAATTCAGTGATGTTTAAGTGATGTTTCCTTTCCATGTGAGTAGAGGAACATTCCATAATTGCTTGGAGGCCTCTTGGAGATTTTATTCAATGGCTGTTTCTGTGTGTTCCTCCTTTTTGTCATTAGATAAAATATGTGTTGGAAATAAAAAGTCTACAAATTCTTTGGCAGCAGCAGTGCATTCAGTTACTGTAACCTGTAACTAAATTGGCCATCTTTCTGGGACGAGAGAAAATATGTGTTGTGGAGTGAAAGTCTTAGAATTATTTAGGTGCTGGAGTGGATTATATCCAGTGGCTGTAAACCAGTGAATCATCATTTTGGGATGAGACAAAAAACTTGTTGCAGAAAAAAGGCTTTGCATTTTTGGAGGCAGGAGAATACATTTAGTGATGGTACTGAATGTGCCATCTTGTTTTACTACTACTAGTTCTAGTGGAGTGGAGATTCCCTCTGACTGCCTAACAAGATCTAAACTCAACCGTCATTTCTTGGAAGAGTGAGGCTGTGCCTGAGTGGGACACCTTCTTGTAATGAGAGAAAATGAGAAATTATATGATATGGCATTTATAATGCGCCTATACACAAGTGTTTCAAGGCGCGACTAGGCAAGGGAGGGGGAACAGAGGGGCGACAGACAACGATCCTACTAGGCCAGGTCGCATTCAGATCGCGCAGGTGCATGGGAAGGTGGAAGGGGGACAGTGCAGGGGTGGGGGGAGGGCACAGTGCAGTCCATGGGATAATAGAATATATTGCAATAAGTAAAAAGTACGGCCAGCAGATGGCAAGTGCAAGGGTAAGTGCAGACATCAGGTATCAAGTGCTGGTAGTGGGACTGTAGGGATACAGAAAACAGCCCCAAGTGTGGGGGTTGCAGGAAGGCAGTGCATGTGTGTGTGACTGGCAGGGGAGGGAGGGACTTGGGCCCGAGATCAGAGGGTGGCCATGTAACCAGTGCAGTTTCAGTTTCAGCCAGGAGGTCAGCAGGGGAGAGGAGGAGAAAAAGCAGAAGTAAAGAGAAAGGTTTTGAGTTGCTTCCGGAACCGGAGATGATTCTCCTCAAGTTTCAGGGAAGCAGGGAGGCTGTTCCAGAGGGAGGCCCCAGATGAAGAAAGAGATCTACCACCAGCTCATTGCTTGGAGAAGCGACTGACCCTGAGGGAGTTGGAGGCGGATGAGCGAAGAGCTCGAGAAGGAAGTTATTTAGGAAGAGAGAGTTGGCGGTATTGAGGCCTTGTGGACAATGCAGAGGGTTTTGAACTTAATCCTTGCAGCCACTGGGAGCCAGTGCAGAGATTTCAGTCCTGGAGAGATACGATCTCTGGGCTTGAGGCCAAGGACAAGTGTTGCAGTCTGGTTCTCGATGAGTTGCAGAGGACGGAGAGTAGAAGCAGGCAGATTTAGAACGGGGCTGTTGCGATAGTCCAACCTAGAGAGAAACAGAGCTCTGGAGACAGTGAGCTTTTGGGGGAAGGAGAGGAAAGGAAGAATACCTCTGAGGAGGTGCAGCTGGTAGTGTGACTTCTTAGAGATGTCATAGATGTGAGGAGAGAAGGAAAGTGTGGAGTCGAAGACAACCCTGAGGTTTGTAGTCTCCCAGGTGGGAGCAGGAAGAGGGCCAAGAGAGGCTGGCCAGAGAGTAACAGGAAAGGAGGGAGCAGGTGTGCCAATGAGGAGAATCTCAGTCTTACTGGCATTAAGGCAAAGATCGCTGGTGGCACACCACTCCTGGATAGCAGACAGTCAGAAATGAGAGAAGGGGAAGAGGTGGTGAAAGGGAGCCTGAAAATGAGCTGGGTGTCCCAACCAAGTGTTCAAACCTGCCTGCATATTCGCAGCAGAATAGAGATGGGTTTGTTCAGGATCAGACAGTACAGCAAACCCAAGCGCTGAGAGTGCAACAAGGCTTTCAAACACAGCAGACAGCAGTAAATCTGCCACAAAGGCAGTTGCAGCAGTCCCCCAAGCAGATAAAGCAGAGCACATATACAGGACAGTTAATGTCTCCTAGGATAGGGGGTGTCACTGTCAACGAAGGGAACCCCTTCACAGGTACAGGGTTGAGACTGTATCCACAATAGGACAGCTCACTAGGAGGCATGATGTGTTCAGTACTATGATTAACGCCTAATACTCAAGAGGAACCCACGGTTGATGTCAATATAGGGGGCAAATCGTTTCCGTTTTTAGTAGACACAGGGGCAACACGCTTGTGTATACGAGAGGGAACATTTTCTATGTCTGGAAATGCCATGAATACTCAAGGTTTCACAGGAGCTACAAGTAGAGTTCCGTTTACTGAAAACTTGCCGATCTCTATAGGAGAGTGTGACATGTCTGCACCGTTGTTTTATTCAAAGCAGACACCTGTCAATATTTTAGGTAGAGATTGAATGACTAAGTTAAATATGACAATTTCGTTTACTGATGAGGGCATAGAGTGTTTGAAGCCCAGAAATGCATTGTTTAAATGTATGTGGAATTATGAAGGCATTTACAGGACGAATGGCCATGCGAGCCATACCGCTAGAACCAGAAGTCTTTCTCTATGGAGTGCACATTTTGTTAACTTGGTTGCCAGGATTAGTGGGGAAAACTGTGAGGACTTCTGAATTTTATTCAGGCCAATGATACCTATGGATGACGAGGAAGGACAAGTCCTTCCTTTAGATATTGAAGCGGCTATAGTACGGGGAGAACTAGCTATGCTCGATAGAGTTGACTATGATGGCAGAAGATGGTGCACAGTAATTGCCATAGAAGAAGGTTACGGATTAACTGATGTCACTGATGAGGATATGTTTGGTGATCACCCGGCTAATGACAAAGTATTATTTGAGCTATATCTGGATATTACTTATTGGGTAAAAGCTATCAGACAAGAGGTCCCTCAAAAAATGTTGGTAGTATGGAAATGTCCCAAGTATTTTGATGAAGACATGGCAAAAGTGCCAAGTTCATTATGGACTACAGGCCCGTGTGACGTGGGCATATTGAAGGGGGTTGGAGAAGTAAAGATTAGATTGAAACCATGAGAAATTTTACCTTGAGCACGACAGTATCCTATGTCGCGAGAGGCGGACATAGGTATTTTTAAGACAATGGGCCTCATTACGACCCAGGCGGTAACTTACCGCCTGGGCCGTGACTTTACCACCATGGCGTAAACTACGTTTACGCCATGGTGGTTGGCGGACTTACCGCCCCATTCCGACCTTGGCGGGGCGGTAAGTCCCCAATCCCCATTTACCCTTCCCCATTCCCATTTTTGCCCCATAGGGCATAATGGGAGTGGGGAAGGCGTTAATTACGCCACCGTAAATTACGGTGGCGTAATTAACTCCATGGTCCTTTAGCGCCATGGATTTTAACACCTGCTAAAAGCAGGTGTTAACAGCACCATGGCGCTAGGGGACCTCGTAATTGGCGGTAAGGGGTCGGCGCAGCTAACGCTGGCGTTAACCCCTTACCGCCAGGGTCGTAATGAGGCCCAATATCTGCCATGATGGATCAAGGTATCTTAGTAACGTCTGAGTCACCGTGTAATACCACAGTTTATTCCAATTAAGAAATCAAAAGGAGTGTCATGGCATCTAATTCAAGATTTAAGACCGATTAACCAGATTGTAGAGGCTGAGTTCCCTCTAGTTCCTAATCCTGCCACGGTCTTATGTAATATCCCTATTGAAGCACAGTATTTTACTGTGATTGACTTGAAAAATGCTTTTTCTCAATCCCACTGCATAAAGATTCCAAGGATTTAACGTCATTTACGTTCAGACAGACTAAACTGAAAAGTCCTCGCTAGCCTCAGGGGTACTGTGAGTCTCCATCTATTTTTAATAGAGTCCTACAGATGGACTTGAGCAATATTGACTTAGAAAGTGTTGCATTGCAGTACATAGATGACATATTGGTCTGTAGCCCCACAGAGGAAGGGTGCAGACATGATTCAATTCAACTAATGATTATCCTTGCAGAAAAAGGATATAAAGTAGAGAAAGGAGAAATTACAGTACTGTCAGGAGGAAGTGCTGTATATAGGGCAGTTCATTTCACATGACAGAAAGAAGATTACTCCAGAAAGGGCTGAGGCTATTTTGAAAACAGCAAAGCCACACACGATAAAGCACATGCAGAAATGTTTGGGATTCTGTAATTATGTCAGAGCTTGGGTCTTTGATTACAATATATACATAAGGCCCTTGTTGCAAGCTTTAAAGAAAGCACAAGTGAATGGGGACATAATTATCTGGACTGAGGTAATGCAAGAAGGGTTTGATGAGTTGAAAAAGGCAATTTCCACAGCCCCAGTTTTAGGCATCCCCAACTATGCAGAGGAATTATTTTTATTCTTGCATACGAATGGTACAGTGATGACAGCTGTGCTTATGCAGAGGACAACATTGGGGTACAAGCCCTGGCCTATTACAGTGGAATTTTAGATCCATTGATGAGTGGTCATTTTCAGTGCAAACAAACTTTGGCAGCCGCTGCTTTCACCATTGAGAAGGCTGCCAGCATGGTAATGGGATGGTCTATGATGTTATTTGTTGAACATGCATTGTTTGCTATTTTAGAGAAACCTAAGGGTACATTGACGTGGTCATATCAAATCCAGCGATTTAGGTAGTTAGATGTAAGACCATGAATCCTATATAAGTGGTAGGGCACCTGGCGGGGTCCTGATTTACCCAGGTAGGTAAACATATAATAAACAAAAAAATCAGGATGACGAGATCCAGACCAAGTTCTGTGTGTGTGTGTTTATTCGCATCAACACAGAAAGTTTTTCAAGTAATCAAAACAATTTATTTTACAGATCTTTCGATAAGCACGAAAGGTACAATGTGAACGGACAAGGTTTAGTGATGAGAAGTGATAACACGTATGTGTGTAGACCTCGCAACTGCAGAGGCCAAAACTACACTCAAAAACAGATTTCCCACAGTTGGACAGGGTAACAACCCTAGTAGGCAGGGAAAGGTGTGCTCTTAGACTTGCGTCAGTCCAAGGCATGATTAACACATGGTGCACACAACACAATTTACATGAAACGTACACAAGGGGGGTGGAGTTGTGACACAGGGATCGACACAGGGTGTGTTTCGGCCAAAAAAGAGGCTAGAATTGCGCCTGTCTTTGCGCTGGCCTTCGTCAGGAGATGCACCTATGGCGGTGCTGTCCGTTGTGTCTGTGAATAAAAACATATTGGTGAGGATCTCGGGAGTCAATTTACTAAGTACTAATTGGTATTTAATACGGGCAAAGTAATGCCAGAGAGGTACACCATGTGGTGTCTCTTGAGAACAGCGTACCTGCTGTTGTGGTAGCCGGAGGCTGTTATGAGGGTCATCCATGAAAAATGCAGGATTGACGGTGCACGAATGGCATTTGTTCTGTCGGCTGTCTCGGTGGACGGGCCGATTCGTCTCAGGGTCCCGTGCAACTGAAGTAGGCCGGGATAGGTCCTGAATCTGAGAAAGGACATAAAACGCGGGTAATGAAAACCCGGCTGCGTGTAACGGATACAAACCCATTGGGTGAAGGTGGTCCGAAAAAGGGCTCTGACCCCACTGGTGTGGTGGTGGTACGGTGCTCGGGGCTGCATTAGCAAGACACCTGGGTTCTGTGCTCCTGGGTGTGCCGAGTTGAGTGATGGTCGGCTAGGCAACATGACTCAGGTGGCCCTGGGATGACAGAGGTGTTTGTTGTGAATATACATCTGTCCAGGTGAAAGCTATGCCGGGCACGGGATTAATGGGCGTGGGCTGCGTGTCGGTGCCTGGAATGGAAATTATCAGGGAAGAGGAGACTCGCTGTCGCAGGGGTGCGGTAAAGAGCTGGAGTGGGTAGCTTACCTGGTGGCATTAGGGAACTACATTTCCCACTACACCACGCGATCGTGACCCACTCGACCAGCCCCTCGCGATTGGCCCCCGCGTCCAGGCCCTCCGCCAGTTTGGATTGGTCCCTGTCAGGCCCAGTTTAGCCAATAAGGCACCACTACTCTGTCTTCCTCACAACCACTACGGCGTTCAGAGGTCCTGGTACTACGTAGCGCAGCACCTGCGAGCTCACTGCGGTAAGCTACCCACTCCAGCTCTTTACCGCACCCCTGCGACAGCGAGTCTCCTCTTCCCTGATAATTTCCATTCCAGGCACCGACACGCAGCCCACGCCCATTAATCCCGTGCCCGGCATAGCTTTCACCTGGACAGATGTATATTCACAACAAACACCTCTGTCATCCCAGGGCCACCTGAGTCATGTTGCCTAGCCGACCATCACTCAACTCGGCACACCCAGGAGCACAGAACCCAGGTGTCTTGCTAATGCAGCCCCGAGCACCGTACCACCACCACACCAGTGGGGTCAGAGCCCTTTTTCGGACCACCTTCACCCAATGGGTTTGTATCCGTTACACGCAGCCGGGTTTTCATTACCCGCGTTTTATGTCCTTTCTCAGATTCAGGACCTATCCCGGCCTACTTCAGTTGCACGGGACCCTGAGACGAATCGGCCCGTCCACCGAGACAGCCGACAGAACAAATGCCATTCGTGCACCGTCAATCCTGCATTTTTCATGGATGACCCTCATAACAGCCTCCGGCTACCAAAACAGCAGGTACGCTGTTCTCAAGAGACACCACATGGTGTATCTCCCCTGCATTACTTTGCCCGTGTTAAATACCAATTAGTACTTAGTAAATTGACTCCCGAGATCCTCACCAATATGTTTTTATTCACAGACACAACGGACAGCACCGCCATAGGTGCATCTCCTGACGAAGGCCAGCGCAAAGACAGGCGCAATTCTAGCCTCTTTTTTGGCCGAAACACACCCTGTGTCGATCCCTGTGTCACAACTCCACCCCCCTTGTGTACGTTTCATGTAAATTGTGTTGTGTGCACCATGTGTTAATCATGCCTTGGACTGACGCAAGTCTAAGAGCACACCTTTCCCTGCCTACTAGGGTTGTTACCCTGTCCAACTGTGGGAAATCTGTTTTTGAGTGTAGTTTTGGCCTCTGCAGTTGCGAGGTCTACACACATACGTGTTATCACTTCTCATCACTAAACCTTGTCCGTTCACATTGTACCTTTCGTGCTTATCGAAAGATCTGTAAAATAAATTGTTTTGATTACTTGAAAAACTTTCTGTGTTGATGCGAATAAACACACACACACAGAACTTGGTCTGGATCTCGTCATCCTGATTTTTTTGTTTATTATATATAGACCATGAATCCTGCCATGTTTGTAGCAGAACTACTGGCAGAAGGAGAATAGGCCCATGATTGCTCAAATTATGAAGAATTCTATGATGAGCTTCCGAGCATAAAAGAGAATCTATTGGCTGCTGGGGAGATTCTCTTTACTGCCGGTTCTTCACAAATCGATCAGAATGATGGACAAAGATATACAGGTGCCTCTGTGGTAAGGCACACGGCCAATGGGGAGTTTGAAGTATTGGTAAGTGTATGACTAGCATCCCACTTTTCAGCACAGGCTGCAGAATTAGTGGTGCTGATTGTCGTGCTCGAGAAACATGCCGACCAAGAAGTAACGGTGTACAGTGACTCTGCCTATGTGATGTTGACAGTGTATGCATGGTTAGCATGTTGGAAAAAGAGGGGCTATCTCCGAGTGGACGGCACTCCAGTGCAACATGCAGCTTTATTGGATAGACTCATTAAAGCGCTGTAACTCACAGTAGCTATTGCAGTGGTTAAATGCGCAGCACATACTAAGGGAGCAGATTTTATTTCACGTGGAAATCGAAAGGCAGATGAGGAAGCTAAACGTATTGCTGCACAGATGATGTAATGACGTTTGAAACACCTGATGTGAATGAAAACATTGTGGTACTGATGAGTGTGTCTGAGTGTTATAGTAATTTGTCTAAAACCTAGCTCATGGAGGTCCAAGGAGAAGTGCCTCAGGATGAGAAAGACCGGTGGGCTTGGAGGGGGTGTTCCTTATCCCCTTCTGATGCACTATGGCGACAGAACAGCACAGGTAAACCAGTGATGCCTGTAGCCTTGCTAAGGGTAGCTTTGGAACAGCTGCACTACTCTGCGCAAGTCACTAGAAAGAGCCTTGCTGCAACTATTGCGGAGGAATGGTTAGTTTCAAATTTGGTAGAACACGTTGCATTTTATATAGTAAACTGCATCGTATGTCAGAAGTTTGCTGCTGGGCACACACTGCACACAATTAGAGGAGTTATTCCTAGGACTAATGGCCCCTTTCAGCATTTACATATCGACTATGTCGACATGCTGCAAGTCTTTAATGGATACAGATACATGATTGTAGTAGTTTGTCCCTTTTCAAGGTGGATCAAAGCTGGACCATATACTCACCCAGACGTCACCTGCGCTGCTACATTTTTAGTATGAGAAGTGTTTCCTAGATGGGGAATGTGTGAAGTATTAAGATCAGAGAATGGCGCTCATTTTCTTAATTAAGTGTTTGAGCAGATAGTCTTGTTACTTAGCATAAAGCATATGTTCTCATCTGCTTATCACCCACAAGCAAATGGAATCTGTGAGAGACTCAACAGCTTGCTTAAGGAAAGAATAGCCAAATTGAAGTTCACCCTGAAGAAAGGATGGTTGCATTGCCTACCACTGGCATTGTATGCATTGAGAAATCAACCAGGGTCAGAACACCATCTTACCCCCCATGAAATAGTGACAGGGAGGCAAATGAGGACACCCCTCACACCTCCATCTAGAACTAGAAGTGATGCTCAGTCAACTGCAGAATTGTGAGGAAAGGAGCTACGTGAGTATCTTACATTTATGACTGCATGAACGCAGAACACAGAAGAAGATGATCCAACGGCCGGAGTTAAAGGACTGTGTCTTCCGAAACTCTTCCCTGGAGATGAAATTCTAATTCACAACTTTACGAGGAAGTGGCATTAACCACACTTCAACGGGCCTTTCATTGTGGAAGACGTCACATGGTCTGCAGTCAAAGTACAAGCCAGACGTGCTTGGATCTTCCTTGGCGACAAAAAGATCTACACTGGAGAACCCCTGCCACCCACACCCCCAACAAAAGTAAACATCGGGAAGAACCTCAGCAGATGCAGACTAGGTCGATGACAAGGAAGAAGGATGCAGAAGCTGCTAAATAAATAAAAGGAGTACAGTGTACTATGGCTTTGTGCAGGACTCTCTTTTAAGTTACAAAGGAAGAGAGTTAAGGAAGATTATTTGTTCTTGAGCCATAGGAGCTTGCTGATATTGGACTAAGACATGTTTACATCTTGATTGAGAAGGAGAAGTGAACAAATTCAAAGAACTTTGTTTTCAATGACTAGGGATAGGGCACAGTACCCTGATTCCTTTCCAATTGAAACTCTCCTTGAAGGTGCCCATGGTGGTACCGAATGACAATGCACACAGGATGGTTCTTGCTATATTTGTCTACATTTTGCACTCTTATCCTTCACTCGTTGGAAGAACATTTGATGTACAAAATTTTTTGCAAGATTCTAAAAATGGCCCAATTGTGAGGAGGCTGCTTGTGGCTATTTATTTATTTATTTATTGATTAGATATACATATAGCCAATTGGCTTTGTATAACACATTAACAAAACAACATAAATACACACAATCTAAAAACATATTACATTTTCACATGTGCTATACAATACAGTTTAAAATTGCCACAATTTTCAAATAAAATACCACCATAAAATATATCAAGTTAATATCATTTGCCTTGCATGAAATTCATCCATTGCTCAGCGATCTCAGTCATCACTGTGTCATTGTTATAAGATTTAAAACATGTAGTTCGCAGATCATTTAGACTTTCACAGCACATGATTAGATGATGAAGGGACTCAACTACATTTACTCCACATAGGCGACAATACTTCAACATATGTGTGGAACCAATGTTCACACAATTTGTTTCTAGTGCAACAGTCACATTAAATTTAGGTAGGTGCGAATTATGCCAGCATTGGGATAAGCAAGAATATAAGAGGGAGACAGCACTCTACTCATATATTCATCAAGAAACCTGCCACTATGATTTTTAGATGATAAGTTTACAATAGTTTGTTCATGGCAAAAGTCCTGCACCTTGACCTTATGTCTCATTTTTAAAGATAGTAGAGAAAGAGTACCTAGATCAGACCCATTAGTCCATGTACAGTGTAGTCTTTGAATGATACCAATGGTACCAATCAACACATTACCTTCCAGACTAAGATATGGTTTTACAAATGGCACAAAGATAGTTTCAGTGCGGAGTGTTGCAGCTTTCTCATAGGATAGAACACATTGGCAGATATATGCATACAAATAACTTTTAATGTTGAATTCCAAATACAGATATTCCACACTCACTCTCGGAGGGAGACGTAGTAATTTTCTTAAGAGAATAGACTCAAAGACCACACTACGTTTGACAAAATTATGCCCCCAAATTTCCACAGCATAGAGCAGCATTGATCTTATTTTTGCAAGGTAAATGTTGAGAACTGCAATGACCGAATAACAGCAATTGCGACCAATAAAAACACTTAAAGCGTTTGCAGCCACAGTACATCTGCTCTTGATGGATGACCACTGTTCCTCCCAATTCAACTTTTCATCAATAACAACTCCCAGATATTTATATGATTTGACCTGTTCCACTTTTTTGCTTTCCAAGCTCCATGAGTATTTCTTCGGTCTGCATTTATTAGAGAAGACCATTATCTTGCTCTTATCGATGTTAATGGTTAAACCATTCTCAGCAGAGTAGATAGCCAAAGAGTCAAGCATATGCTGAAGGCCCGCCGGGGTATAATCTAACAATAGCAGGTCGTCAGCATAGGCAAGCCATCCAATAGTTACTCCATTAACTCTCACGGGGTTAGCTTCTGCGATAGAGAATGCATTCATCATATCTGATAGATACAGATTAAAAAGGATGGCAGCAATCATACAGCCTTGCTTAACACCGCAGCTAGTGGCCATACATTTTGAAAGTTTACCAGCTGCATTGAGTCTGATGCGTACTGATGTATCAGAGTGTAACAGCATTAACATCTTTAACAGACCTTGGGGGATCCCCCATGTACTTAGTTTTTTCCAGAGTCGGTTTCGAAGTATGGTGTCAAATGCCGCAGAAAAATCAATATATGCGCAATAAACATTTAGATTGCGTTTTTTCCAGGCATGTTCTATCGAAGATATAAACATCATCAAGTTATGTACAGTACTAGATTTGTCACGGAAACCTATTTGGTTGGGAGGTAAGATATTATTTTCACTAACCCAATCATTAAGTTCCTTGAGCAATACTTTGGTAAATATCTTAGAGGACACATCTAACATTGCCAACATTCGAAAGTTAGCTGGGTTATCCCATGACCCTTTTTTATGAACAGTAAGGATGTGGCTTGTCTTCCACGATAAGGGTATTTCACCTAGCGTCCCTATTTGTTTGAACAAGAGTACAAGAGCAGCACCCCACAGCTCAGGCTGCTTTTTTATGACCAGATTGCAGACCCCATCTGGCCCTGCGGCCCGTGAGTTCTTAAGGTTTTCAATGATCTTAATAATATCAAGTTTGGAGGATTTACAGACCCAAGTAACTTCGGGAGAAAGAGTAAGCGTTGTACCTAGTTCAACTTTTCCCAGTGTGCCGTTGATATAATGGGCCCACGTGTCTTCAGGGATACAGTTTATTGTTAAATCGCGTTTTTTATGTTTGCTAAGGAGATGCCAAATCCCTTGTTGATTGTTGGAAAAGGCAGCGAGAGCAATTTTTTTCCATAGTTTGGTTTCACATTCGCGTTTATGGATTTTTAGCCACACTTTATAATTCTTTTTGAGTTTTTTAATTAGACATGCTACCTCACGATCTGACGACAGGGAGTCATTGTTTCTGAGAGCAATGCGAATTTCATTACGCAAATTCTTTTTAGCCAAATTGATCTTTTTGTCATTCCCAGGCCTTTGTGGGATAGCGATATTGGAACGTTCCCTAGTTGATTTGTATGTACGACGTTCACCCACTTGTTTCTGACTATTTTGCATAAGTTCAGTGAAACTATGCAAAATGTGATTACCGGCATTCATACCGGACACCCCCTCCTTAATGAACTCCGGTAATAGGGTGGATACCAGTTGAGAGACATGTTCAATATTACGACTATGCCAGACAATCCTATTATGTCCTTCATTAATACTGAGCACCCCATTATCATCATAGTCATGATGGACTATACCTTTGTCTGTGACAGCAAATAACAGAGACAGGGGTAGATGATCACTCTCATCTCTCTCTCTCAACTACACCCATATCAATGACAAAATGGAACCCAATTTGATTGGTGAAAATGTAGCCAAGGGTAGCTGCAGGTCTACTCTCAACCCTAGTGAAGTTCATAGGCACATCGCTAGGTGTAAAACCATTAAGTTTAATAAAACTATGGGTATGCATAACTTTCATCCACTTTTTGCCTTGTCTATTAGACACAGAGTGGATATTAAATTTGAGCGAGGTACCCAGCTGCACACCTGTCAGACAATAATCGCCAATTTTCGCATTCAGATCACCCAAAAGAATTATAGGGTAGCGATGATTGAACAATTTCAACACATTTTCAACAGTCTCAATATTAGTTGCTGTTTTAGCCAGATTAGGAGGATCGTAGACATTAATCACAATTAGGATGGTCGACATCAATGTTAATTTGGCCACTAATATATGTTCATTCGATAACGAGAGTTTGTTGATGGACCATGGTGATTGAACAGAAATCAACAGGCCACCTTTCGGGCGACCAAGAGGGCCCTTTGTCGCAATTTGATGGACAGTACATCTATCGTCAATCTGTATTTCCGCTGTTAGCCATGTTTCCTGGAGTGCAATAATATTAAAGAGAGACATACATACAATCAAACCATCATCTGAAACAGATGCGAGTGCCCACGAGTATTCCACGAATAGAGCAACTGCATCGATTTTGGTCATTGACGAGTGTCAGCGAAGTGGGACTTAAAACTCAATGGCAACCATTGCCAATAACCTTCAGGAATGGCATCGTTATTATTGTCTAAGTATTAGTGTCATGGTTAGGCAACTGATTCACGGGTGCGGTATTGGATTTGGTGGGCAGATTAGAGCCACTAGTATTAGTGTTACTAAGCCTCTGAGCTTTAGGACTTTGGCGTGATTTTACAGACGGTATTGACACTTTATGAATGGCATAACCAAGACGTAATAGCTCAACTTCATATACCATAACATAGTTAAGTGTAGCTTCAGCCTCGAAACACACATTGGTAATATATTTGTTATGAAGCTCAAGCTGGTCAACCAAACAAATATCACTAGATGTAATTACCCTCAATGGAACAATAGTTTTAAATATGCTCAATACAGCAGCACGATTTAAAGGGGGCGAGCACTTTTCCATGTGGACTTGCTGTATTTGTAACGCTGATAGCATTCCAATGCAGTTCCCACCACTGCTAGTGTTAGCATTAGAGGAGGTGGTATTGGCATTATTATTGAGGACTCAGGAATCTGGCAGTGTTGATTGAGTAGGTGCTGCTGGCATATTAGAAATGCCTGCTGGCTTTGTAGTATTTGTTGATGACTCAATCGCAACAATTGAAGACATTAAGGATTCTACCATCACACAATTGGATTTAGGGCCAGTCAGAATATTATTAGAGATCAACTCATTAGATCGAGAAGGAGTGATCATAAATCACTAGCATTAGCGACAACAGCATCAGCGGATACCTCTGACTCAACCACAGGAACGGCATTCACAGAGGCAGCATCCAGTTCTGGGACTGGATTTTTCTGTTTTTTTGTGCTCCGCTTACTATACATAATCGCCTGGTGGGCGATATTCGATTTCTTATTGACCAGAGTTTTCTTCTTCACAACAGACTCACCCTTACCTTTTAAATTTGTTTTAGGGATGACTACAGGCAGGGGAATAGTGGGAGAAGTATTACGCTTATTTGCGCACACATTACAATGGTAGTCTTTCAGAGACGTATGGATTAATAATGACTGGACATCAATTTTAGTCTCTAGATGTGAACACTTCTCAAGTAACATAGTCAACAAATTTTCTAGGGCATTAAACATATCAGAATTCATACTAGAGTCTGAATCATCGTTAGTACGTGAGCCCTCACCATACTCAGTAATTACGTTTTGAGAGGGACATACATGCTCCTGGGTTGGTTTAATTGTATTGAAACAAAATATAGATGGAATACCAACATCAAAACGACTCTCATTCTTCAAAACAGGTTTACAGTTAGGGACAATAGACGTATCGGGTCCCAATGGCAGTGTCATCTTAGTAGGAGGAGTGAAGAATAATGGGGTGGGAGCAATCTCAGTCAAAGATATTTCAGGATCAATTCCCATGTACTCAATTTCTAGTTCATCCAATTCAGAAATTGATATGTCAATAGAGCTTTTTCCATAGTTGTTTTTCTCCTTGTGGACCATGGCGTTAGTACTACCATTAACTAATAGTCCACTGGTAAATGTGGTCACAGACATAGGAGTTGGTAAAGGAACTATGTTTGGGGTGACTGGCACAAAGTCAGCCACTTTAGGATCAAGTTGACTTAGGGAAACACTTTGCATGACATTTTCATGAGACCCTTGGCCACAGAAGGTTCTATATGATGCATTTTAGGATTGTCACAAAAAACATCAGACAATAGTTTACCACTTACACAACCAAGATCATTTGTTAAATCTAAGACCAGATCCTCAGATGCAATAAGACAAAGATCCTTATCAATATGCAAATGGGAAGCCATTAAAATAGGTATGGAGGTCTTTGAGAAATAATCTGTGATAGGATTACTAGGATTACCGAGCACAGCACCCTTTTTAGGACGAGTGATTATCTTAGGAACGCAAACGCGCCTATTTCGCAAATTTCTATGCATAGCCACTTCCTTGTCAAAGTCGTCCATATCTTTGCGACAGTAATACACACAACACAAGCTAGCAAGCTAGTTAAATCCTAGGATAGGGCACTTGAGCACACACCAATAAGAAAGCATAACAGAATAGGTGCGGAATGCAACCACAATAAAAAACAACTACACAATGTGATGCAGTCACAGTGGTTACAGATTATAGCCCCTCATGTTTTGTAGACACAGTGGTTTCAGAGTATAGCCCCTCATATGGTTTATCATAGACACGAAGTAGGAGGCACGAAAGCCAGAGAGGATATTGCCGTGCACACAACACAATATAAACACAATTGAGGGAGCAGCAATAGCAAGAGGAACAAACAGTTAAAAAATATTTTAAAACTACTTGTATTAAAACTTTCAGCTAAAAATAGAACTGGCAATAATACAATAAAGCAATCAGTATAACATGTAAAAAGGCAGGACATTTTTTCAAACAAGCTGTAGACTCACCCCAAGACTACTACAGCAAGTGATGAGGAGATCATATCATATTTACCGTTCCTTCCAATGCGGTCATGACATTAATAACACTAGTGTCACGAGGAAAGAGTAAAGCAGCAATTGACTAGGCAACGTTGCGCTTGCACTTGCAAAGCAGCCAAACAGCCTAACAGCCACTTGCAGAGCCACTTTAGGAGCGCGCGGCGGCTCGTATTTATGATGAAGTGGGCATGTCCTAGGAAAAATATATAAAATATACGTGATTAGGTCCTATAATTATACAGCAACACGTATAATTATATTAGGAATTATATAAATGTCCACAAGTGATGGTAGTCAGATAATCAGGGATGTCCTTGTAGAATAAGCGTGGAATACCGGCAACAATGTATCCAGCGACGTGACGGAGAGTTTTCCACAGCCTAACAGCCACTTGCAGAGCCACATCAGGAGCGCGCGCGCAGGAGCGTGCGGCGGCTCGTATTTATGACGAAGTGGGCGTGTCCCTGCTATTTCCCAGGCACAGTTATACTTGTGGCTATTATAGAGCAAGTGTTCCAGCTTCCTGAGGATTGTTTGAAAAACAGTACAGATGCCCCTATCTAAGGACAATGCGCAGAGACTGGTTGGTATGGCCTTCTATTATCTCATAGAGGAAGGCCCACATCTCGTTGGATGATCGATTGATGTCCGGACCTTTTTGAGAGACCCAAACAATAATGCATTGCAGAATCAATTGCTAAGAGACATTGTTGTGCAGGTGAATTGTTATTCTGAGAGGACACTGACACCCGAATGAAGCTTTTGAATGTGGACACAGAGAACATACTTTCTTTTATCTTCTACTACCTGCTGGAGAAATATCCACATTACATATGGAGAAAAGATGATGCTTTTGTGTATATCAGAAATCCAGTGAATCGTCCAGTAATTATCCAGCTGATCGAGGAGCTTGTAGAAAGATCAAAGAGCTTCCTGAGTACTTTATGATGTTGCCCCATAAATGTCATTTTTTCCTCCCCTGAAAAGAGTAAGAATGGCGGCAGCTGTAGTATCAACGTAGTGACTGACATCGACAGACGACCACGATGCGCAAGAGGCATTGCTGCAAGAATTGGACCTACTTGTATTTGATTTATTCATGCATTTTGTTTGTAGTGGTGCTTCTTTCACTTACAGTACGCACTGCATATTATTTTGATCTCAATAACGCAAAAGGTACTGTTCTTCTTGTGCCCAAGGAAGGTACAAGTGTGGCAACTACTAGGAGGCAACAGAGACCTTATGTGATTATCCCTACTGTAAAGACACAGGTAGTTAAGCCTGAGATTAGAAAGCCAGGGCACCCCTTTAAGGAAAGGTTGCATATGGAGGCTTTAGTAGAATCTCTATGGCCATCATTTGCTGCTGCCAGGAAATGGCATCAAAGTAGACAAAGGCTTCTAGAACTCTCTCCTACACTGATAGCACCCAGCTTACTGACAAATAATATGAAAATTCGTCCAGTAAGAAGAACAAACACTGAGATCCTACATGATTTGATCACCGAGGCTCATGAGAGACAAATGAGACCGAAAAGAAGCATTAAGGGGGAATGATTACGAGTTAAATGATTACCTGGACAGTACAGCACATTTGGGGAATAACATATGTATCAGCATATGAAAGAAGTGGGAAGGAGACCCTTGAAGAAAGAATGCTTTGTATGTGCACTCCTGCCTTATAGTATGGGAAAGTCTAAAATCTTTATAGCCATAGAAGTAGATGTTCCGACTGCACATTGTCTATTACACCTTATGTTCTGTCGTACAAGAGGCCAGTTCATGGGTCGAGATGCCTATCTTAAATGGGCAACTGAAAATACAGATCCAGATGTAGATGATTATGTCCAGGATACGAAGACAAGAAATAGGGCACATACCAAGAATCATGTAATCAGGTATGAAGAGCCTGGAGTAAAAGGAGCAGGAATCAGAAAGGAAGGAAACTGAAGACCTTGAAGTCCATGAAAGACTGCCGAAGACATTCGGATATGGAAAAATAGAGGCCAAATGCAGGTCTGAGGATCAGTGTTATCACTAGATGGATGGGAAGAAGGAGTAGTTATCTGCAGAGCCTGGATGATAACTAATCACCCTGAATTGACCGTGTGGAATGCACAATTGGCATGCAAGTTGCTGTGGCCAAAACTTGCTAATCTACTGACTTGGGTCGAAGACAGAGGAGGACCTTTGCACATAGTGCCTTTGAAGAGTGTGAAGCTATGCTTCCGAAATACTGGCACCAGAAAAATTGGAGAGAATCAGAAATGCGGAAGAATCTTCGAAGCAACAGGAATGAACATCGGGACAGCAGTGATGATGGATCACTATTGGGCGTGAGGAGCCAAAACTTACATGAAGGTACCTGAAGGCTGGGGAAGAATATGCACCTTGGTGAATGTTCATGTTACAGCATTAGTGATTCCGAAAAGTGATCTGAACATTGACAGTTTTTCAAAAACAGTTGCTCACTTGAGGAAGAATAGATCTGTAGAGCTGATAAATCGAATGCAGAGAGAACTATTTCTCCGCCAAAAAAATAGAAGCCTTTGACTCCATCCCTTATGAGCACAGACTGTTCAGCCAGACTTCGTCAGTATTAATGACAAACTTTTTGCCATGAATCCACGTTCAAGCAAATACCAAATGGCTGCAGATTACCAGATTGGAATTGCTGCAGACGATCAACAAGACCATAAAGAGATTCAATGCTATCAAGGAAGAATTGAGAGCTGTAAGGCTTATGACTCTTCAGAACAGAAACGTCCTGGATATGATTACGGCTATGGATGGAGGTTTTTGTGCAAAAATTGGAGAATCATGTTGCACATTCATACCTTCGCATCATGACCAGAGTGGCCATAGGAATGCTGACAAAACTGCATGGCCGAATGATACAAGAATTAAAAGACATTGCTGATGACAGTTGGTCTGGATCGCTCTTTTCTTGGATCCGCAATGGATGGCAGATATGTTCAAATTCCTTGGAGCACTGATCTCGTTAGTGTTGTTATGATTCTGTGTGATCAAGATAATAATCTCTCAGTGCAGGAAGACAGCAAAGAAAGCCATAGGGATGAAGATCATGATCAACGTTGAATCAGGATGGAAAGTCAAAGACTTGACAGATGAAGAAATCAGATACTTTGTAAAGGCCAGTATCTATGCGCCTGAGGGAATGAAATTCTTGTATCCAAAGGACCATAGGAAGTTTGTAAGAAGCTGGATCTACTGCAGTCCAAGTGGACAGTCAATGCTTATGACCGGGAATAAGGATGAGCATGTAAAGACAGCTGGATGCCTGAGGGGGGTCATAAAGATATGGGTCCCGAAGAGGTATTTCTTCAAACAAGGATATCTGGATGTAAAGGATGAGGGAAGAGTGGTCAATAAATAGCCCAGAGGGGTGAGTGTAGAGAAGGAGCTAAGTACCCCCACCTCCACCACCTCGCCCATATTGCCTATATGTTGGGTAACAGAATGTGAAACTCGAGCAATACTAAGGGAAGTACCCATACCCAAGAGAATTCTGGAGGCAAGATTCCCATTGAGAAAACCATACCTGCATCCAAGATGGTATGATGGCTGTTTGAATGAAAACCTAGAAGAAAAAGGACAAATGCATAAGAGAGCAGATTGGTGACGAAATGCAAGAATCAAGCTGACGTACATAGAAGAGATGCAGAGATGAGAGAATATGGATATTCTATAAGGCATCAAGAAAGTATCAAAGATAAGCAACATTGTTGGCTCAAGATGAAGAGGCTTATGCTGAAGAAACAATGACATTATTTAGGTTAATTCACACGTGTACAGATGCAAAGTAACGCAAGCAGACAAAGTTTTCATGAGGCTAGCTTTATAGTAAAATAGATTTCAGCGAGCGCCCATATATATATACGTGTATGAAGTATGAGTAAGGAATGGATTCTTCCACCACGCATTATAGCAGAGCCGGACCAAAAGAAGGAAAACGTTTTTTCCAAATGTATTGCAGTAAGAAAATAAATGAATTGCAGGTGAATTTCCGAAAGGTGAGGTTGAATAAGCCAAGAAGCCAAAGTCATTTTGGCTGTAAGGTTCAGGAATTTGTTGCAATTTGTGAAGGAATGAACCACCTGTGATGAAGGCGTGAATAAGAACAAAGAAGACGTCAGAGGCTCATTGGAAAATAGTCCTTTTTAATATGCCTTAGCTCAATTTTGTGGTCTCCAGTCATGTGCGGAGAAGGAGTTGGACGAGCATGATGGTCACACCGACACACAAGGGCAGCGTGTGCATTCACACCCCTGTATTCTGCAGGAACAGAGAACATTTTCAAGGACAAGTTCAAAAGGCCTAATTGACAGCAGATCACTGAGGTTATGATGGATGATGTTCTAATTGGTGAGAAGCTATGGTCATGACCAGCTCGCCAAGCAACTTGCAGTCTGGCCTGCGTGCCACTAGCGTGGGTGGAGGAGGGCTGACAGAGGTTAGAAATCAGCCAATGATAGAGGGCCACATGATTAAGAGCCCTATAGTTAAGTAGTCAATAGGATGTTGTGTATTTAGTGACGTTCGTAGTGACCTGTTTTAAGGGAAGGGCTTAGCTGCCCCACCTGATGCTAAGAAACCTATCACCTCTTTCACACCCATTATACTAGTATGGAACATATACAAAGATATTCCCTTAGACCCAATCACACTTGTTAGAAGGATTTGTAGTTTGCCACATAGGATGACATTAGTAATACGCAGGTTGGACTCCACCTATGACGAGATTTTAGCATAAAAGAGTGCTTTTTTGTGAAGTTCATTGAGATCTTCTTATGATACGTCCGATGATGTATGTTGTACTCCCTATTTTAGATAATTGATATTAAAACGGTTATCTTTTTGCCTACTTTCTGAGTCATTTTTGATTATTAATGTTTTGAGTAATCTCTGCATCCTCATCTATCTCAGAGTATTGCTACCTCATCTTAAAGGGCTGGAAGTTCCCTAGTTCAGTTGAAAGATGGTGTGCCACAGGAGGAGATTGATGGTATTGAAACCAGGGAGATGTATGAGTTATACAAAAAGAGAGGGCTTGCTGGGAAGGAGTGCTATAAACAAGGTAAGAGACATGTGTAACCAAGCAAAAAAGGGACACTTCACCTTCAGCGCCTCCTGATGGTTAGGCAGGAGAAGGGTCAATGGGGATCCTTTCCCAGTACCAGCCGACATATGTGAGTGCAATGCTAGAGGCTGAGTCTGGATACACTCATTCTAAATTTGACTAGGATTATGGCCAAGCCCAGGCATTTCAGCTCATATAAAAGTTGACAGATGACCTCATGGTAATGTTAAGAAATTTTGGAAGCCTGGAAACACACAAGAGGTCTGAGCTTTGATAAATACCAGGGCAGAGGTCTCATTGATTCATGTGACCACACAAGTGATGGGTGGAAGGTTTTGAATGAATCTGTACCACTGGCATTGCTCTGGGCAACCTTCCACACCACCGTTTTTTAGCCCGTCTGCACCATTGCAAAAGGGGTCCCACCATATACAAATCAGTCAGGTACTGCCACCAATGGTAGCAGCCCAGCCCGAACTGCTAGGCCAGGTCCCCTCTGCACAGAAACACAAGCAACCCCAGACATGTTTCGGCCTTGTTGGGCCTATTCAGTGAGGTGCAGCTTGGTTCCCCATGGCGCAGCGAGCAAGGGACCCACATCTGAGCATACCCTCTCTCACATAGTGAGACAAACTGTGACCACAAAAGTGATGGGTGGAAGGTTTTGAATTAATCTGTACCACTGGCATTGCTCTGGGCAACCTTCCACACCACTGTTTTTAGCCCGTCTGCACCATTGCAAAAGGGGTCCAGCCATATGCAAGTCAGTCAGGTACTGCCACCAATGGTAGCAGCCCAGCCCGAACTACTATGACAGGTCCGCTCTGCACGGAAACACAAGCAACTCCAGACATGTTTTGGCCTTGTTGGGCCTCCTCAGTGAGGTGCAGCTTGGTTCCCTATGGTGCAGCGAGCAAGGGACCCACGTCTGGGCATACACTCTCTCACATAGTGAGACAAACTGTGACCACAAAAGTGATGGGTGGAAGGTTTTGAATGAATCTGTACCACTGGCATTGCTCTGGGCAACCTTCCACACCATCGTTTTTAGCCCGCCTGCACCACTGCAAAAGGGGTTCAGCCATATGCAAATCAGTCAGGTACTGGCACAAATGGTAGCAGTCCAGCCCGAACTGCTAGGCCAGGTCCCCTCTGCACGGAAACATAAGCAACCCCAGACATGTTTCGGCCTTGTTGGGCCTCCTCAGTGAGGTGCAGCTAGGTTCCCTATGGCGCAGCAAGCAAGGGACCCACGTCTGGGCATACCCTCTCTCACATAGTGAGACAAACTGTGACAACAAAAGTGATGGGTGGAAGGTTTTGAATGAATCGGTACCACTGGCATTGCTCTGGGCAAACTTCCAGACCACCGTTTTTTAGCCCATCTGCACCATTGCAAAAGGGGTTCAGCCATATGCAAATCAGTCAGGTACTGGCACTAATGGTAGCAGCCCAGCCAGAACTGCTACGCCAGGTCCTCTCTGCACGGAAACACAAGCAACCCCAGACATGTTTCGGCCTTCTTGGGCCTCCTCAGTGAGGTGCAGCTTGGTTCCCTATGGTGCAGCGAGCAAGGGACCCACATCTGGGCATACCCTCTCTCACATAGTGAGACAAACTGTGACCACAAAAGTGATGGGTGGAAGGTTTTGAATGAATCTGTACCACTGACATTGCTCTGGGCAACCTTAAACACCACCATTTTTTAGCCCATCCGCACCATTGCAAAAGGGGTCCAGCCACATGCAAATCAGTCAGGTACTGCCACCAATGGTAGCAGCCCAGCCCTAACTGCTAGGCCAGGTCCCCTCTGCACAGAAACACAAGCAACCCCAGACATGTTTCGGCCTTGTTCGGGCCTCCTCGGTGAGGTGCAGCTTGGTTCCCTCTGGAGCAGCGAGCAAGGGACCCACATCTGGGCATACCCTCTCTCACATAGTGAGACAAACTGTGACCACAAAAGTGATGGGTGGAAGGTTTTGAATGAAACTGTACCCTGGCATTGCTCTGGGCAACCTTCAACACCACCGTTTTTTAGCCCGTCTGCAACATTGTAAAGGGGGTCCAGCCATATGCAAATCAGTCCGGTACTGCCACCAATGGTAGCAGCCCAGCCCGAAACTGCTAGACCAGGTCCTCTCTGCACGGAAACACAAGCAACCCCAGACATGTTTTGGCCTTGTTGGGCCTCCTCATTGATTCATGGACATCGACACTTTATGCCATTACTGGACCGAGGCAAGGGAAACCCCAGCAGTACAGACAGGAGTGGAAAAGAAGATAGCCAATTTGAAAAAACAGACATATCAGGTATATAATTGGTTTTGACATTTTGGAAGGGTTGACTGGGAGGTAAAACTATCAGTTTGGAGTAAATGCATTCATTTGTAAACCAGTTATTGTAGGCAAATTGAAAATCCCTCAAGTGCACGTGCATTTGGACATGAAGCGTGTGTCTATGAAGCAATTACGCATTCCTTGGGGTCATAAGGACATTTCAGACACCATTATCAGTTTGGAGTGAATGCATTAATTTGTACACCAGTTATTGTTGGCAAATTGAAAATCCCTCCAGTGCACGTGCCTTTGGCCATGAAGCTTGTGTCTAAGAAGCAATACTGCATTCCCCAGGGTTATAAGGACATTTCAGACAGCATTAAAGAATATGTAGAGGCAGGAGTATTGCGCCCAGTCATTACTGCTTGGAATAATCTGGTCTGGCCTGTGAAAAAGGTGATGGGAGCTGGAGAATGACTGTCGATTATCGAGAATTGAACAAATACACTCCCCCTTTAGTTCCTGTAGTCCCCAATACCGTCACCTTAATTGAGAACATACAAATGTTTGAGGGAACCTGGTACACAGTGTTACATTTGGCGAATGCCTTTTTCTCTGTGCCAATTTCCGAAGAGTAACAGGAGACGTTTTCATTTTCCTGGGGTGGGCGTCAGTATACCATCACAAAATTGCCTATGGGGTACTTGCATAGCGCAAACCTCTGTCACCAGATGGTCGTAGAACATTTAGATAAGATACTATGTAAGCCTGACCAGTGTCCGGACATTTCGTCGAAAAAAAAGGTTGACAGGACAAATGGTCGACACCATTTGGTCGAAAACCAAATGGTCGATTTTTTTATTTTATTTATATATATATTTTTTAGGTTTTCGTTTAGGGAAAAAAAGTGTTTTTTAGAAAAAAAAGAGGGTTGGGGGACTCCCCCCCCAAAAAAAAAGAAAAGTGAAAATACAAAAACAAAAAAAATTCGACCATTTGGTTTCCGACCAAATGGTGTCGAGCATTTGTCCTGTCGACCTTTTTTTTCGACCAAATGTCTGGTAACCAGCCTGACCTACAAATCTCACATTACATTGACAATTTTCTGATTTAGGGCAAGGATGGCTGAAGTGTGCAAAATCTGTTGGAAGTAATCATTGATGAGCATGAAGAAGGAAGGCTGGGAGATGAACCCTAACACAATTCAAGGGCAAGCCGAGACGGTAGTATTTTTGGGAATTCAATGGCAGAATGGCCATAGAGAGATGGTCCCGAAAGCCAGACAAAAGATACTTGAATTTAGCACTGCAGTGAACAAGAAACTGTTTGTAGGCTGTTTGGATTTTGGAGTACAGATTCCACCTGAACACATGGGATTGATTGCCCATAGATCTGGATTAGCATTGAAAGGCATCCTAGTACTGGGAGGAGTGATAGATGCTGATTACCAAGGAGAAATTAAAGTCATTTTAATAAACAGTGGAGATCAAATACTGCCTATGCATGTAGGAGACAGGATAGCCCAGCGGATTGTCATACCTGTCAAATTGTCCATGAACAGAAAGGGGGAGCGCACTATAGTGTTAACTACTAAAGGGGACTGTGGTTTTGGCTCATCAGTCTGCATGATACCAGATGGAAAGGTGTAGGTAGAAAGGCCCACCCGTACCTGCAGATGTCATACGTCTGGCAGGGACCAAGTCATTTTGGTAATGGAACATGGCAAGGAGAAATTAGACTATGTACCCGCAGACAAATGCTATTTAAGAGAATGATTATCAACACTGATATGTCTTTTCTGGGTTTGCCTTGTAGAACCTGTGCGTGGCTGGTGGAATTGTGATACTAAATGGACTCCATTTGGAAGGGTCAAATGACACACTGCAACAAACAAGGATGTCGTATTTGCGCAGCCAACCAGTGTGAGTCTGACAATGCTGAGGAATGATGTTCGGGGTCGCCTGATGCCGATGCCGACACACCAGCCACACCACGCACAAAGAACAGAATTTGGATGGGGCCCTAGGGCACCCCTTGTGGTTGAACCAGGATGCTAGATTGGGGGACACACTACAGGGTCTAGACTAAACTAAAAAATAAAAAATAAAATGTAATTAAAAGAAAATTAAATGTTTAAAAGAGCTAAAAGTGGGTCTGAATTCAGAAAAACAGAATCTCTCTTCCTCTCTTCACGTGTGGATCAGCCGTATTCTTCCCCGTAATAACCAAGAACAATCCACAGGGAAGCAGGAAGTGAGTTGGTCTTGTTTAATGGCAGTCCTATTTACATATTCTAGGGCTTTGATGAGTCTGCCATTCTGCCCTGCATGTTTAGTGGTGTAAATTTCCTGCAAGGTTCGAGCCTGCCCACGAACCCATAGCAACTTCGATCATAACTTTAGACTGCCAGTGAATCTCATGAGAATTGGTGTATCTGCTCTATCCCAGATACGGGATTTGCTTTGACTCACAAGTTCGGCGGGGTTGAAGCTCGCCCAACACTACTATATAAGTGGTGCAGCCACACAACAGTTTCCTAACTTTTCTGCCACAAAGTGAAAAGACAAAGAGAAACAAGTTTACCATTAGTGGTGGCTGCTACTTTCACGGCAGATGAAGAATAGGCATATTTCTCCTATGTTAATGCTTCTTGCCTCTCAGTGGAAATCGTTCCTTTCCACAGGCAAAATAAACCTTGGCAGATGGACGAATGTTCCACCTGCCTCACGACACTTTGAAACCCCACACTCTGATCGGCGGCTTAAAGCCAGTGACAGGACGTGGGACATTGCGGCCTCTGATTAGCTGCCTTAAATATTTCTAGAGCAGGCAAACCTTTGACAAGCCAGACAGTATTATGCCCAATACAAAAAAACTGAAGACATTTTTCGCCAATTCTGCTTTTTGATTCCATGAAACATTAAGCAGCAATTGTGCCCATCCCTAATCAAGTTAATGGGAGGTGTATAGATAGGGATAGAATGAATGATTGGAAATGCATATTTTCTTTTCTGAATGATCAAATATCGGCAGGTTTACCTCGCTACATGAACTCACTCTAACAGAATATGTGGGACATAAACTTATGTTTTTAGTTTTTACCCAGGTTGTAACGAATAAATTAATTGTACATCTCTAGTGTAGTTTGGAGATCCTGAAATCTTTCGGAGGACCTAACCACTGAAATGAACAACTAACCTGGACAAGACAGTAAAGAAGACTGTAACTGCACACTGGCCATGTTTCAATTCCACCACTTCCAATACTATAGCTATACTCGGGTATTAAATAATGCATCCTACATTTCCATGCACACGCAACGTTGCATGCAGAGTTTTAAAAAAAGACTGCACCCAACCAGAGCATGTTTTGGAGAAATTGCTTCGTTGATTGAATCCCTAGATCTGTATTATATATCAAAATGAAGCAAGTGACCTTTATCTGTGTCTACTGGGGCAGCAGCAGGCCGCCATCATTGTCTGTTTTGACAACAGCAGGTGTTTGGATAGATTGATGGCATATGTGCCAAACCATATTATGCCAGGATCGACTGAAGAAGACTGGTAGAGCGTCCATAGTAGGTGTTAGGATGCTTTGCTATCAACCAATATGGAGAAGTTGAGGAACGGACAATTAAGCAACATTTTTTGTTCAGACAGCCTGAGCTGAGGAGCTGTCATGCTGTCTGGGTGTTCTGCATCATGCCTATGGTCCCATGCATAGATAGATGCACGCCTTGCACCCCACAAGCCTTCATGGTGCTGTTCCTGCATGTACAAGGTGGTGCTTTTATTCCTGGGTCCTTGGAGTCTTTGGGGTGAAGGAACTGCATTGCACCATGCACGCCAAAACAGTACCTGCCACGCTCTATGCAGTCTCTTCTCATGAGGTATCCAAGGAGGTTGTGTGTGTGTGTGTGTGTGGCGCTGGTGGCCATGATTATGACCCAGGGAAATAAAGGGAGCAAAAGGATATGTCTTGGGGCAATAGGAGTGACATCAGGCAATACAGTGGCGAATGGGATATGACATGGGGCAGTTCTTTGAGCAATAATAGTGACAATGGCCAATAATGGTGGGAATGCGAACAGTGGCATGGTCCAGTTCTCCCAACAACAGATGCAATGAGCAATGCAGGACGCAATATGATCTACCACTGGGCTCTTTTAGCAGCAGTGAGAGTGGCATGCGTTAATACAGGGGTGCAATGACAATGGATGGGACATTCTTGTGGCAAATAAAGTGACATGGTGACATGGAGAAATAGAGGGGCAATTGGATGCAAAACTTGCTTGCGACAATAACAGTGACAAGGGGAGATATAGGGGCTATGTACTGCGACTCAAGGCAGTCCATAGGGCAATACGAGTGCCATCAGGCCATATAAAGAGCAATGGACATCATCTTAGTAGTTGTATGGGTAATATGAATGACATTGGAAAATACAAGTGGCAATGGGGCATACATTGGGCAGTTATTTGAGTAATAGAAGTGAAAATAAGGCAATGCGTGTGGCAATGGGATATGACATGTGGAAGTTCTTGTGCCAATAAGAGTGACAAGGGAAATAAATGTGGTAATATGGTATGAGTTGGGGCCCTTTCTAAAAATGAAGAGTGGCATGGACAAGGGACAATAGGATGTGGGGGCAGTACTACATTTGTAAACATTGACATATAGAAATGCATGGGGCAATGGAGCATGCTGTGAGAAGGTTGTGAGGGCAATTAGAGTGACATAGTAGTATGAGTTGCAAGTGGAAACTCATGGGATAATGGGTTGCAACAAAGACAATCCCAGTGGCATGGTGATATACCTCATAACATGTTGGCGTGGGCTTCACTACATTGACAAAACCACAAAGGGTGTCCACACCTGAATTACTGATCACTATGGGCAATATTCAGCTTCAGGTCACAACAGATTCCTGGGATTCTCGGGTAGTGGAAGTGGCAACCAGCCTGCTTCATTCAGATGGAGAGTTACCCAGCTGATTCACGGCACACATCAGCACCTAGCGAGATGTGAGCAATATGTAATTTATTTTACTAGGGTTTATATCTCTTTAATCAAGGAAGGGATACAATGGAACTTAACAAACATGTGTGATATGATTAGATTCAATCAGTAGTTTTAAAAATCCCGTAAGATTATATGCCTACACTTGATGAGAAATCCATGAGTGGTAAAAGGAGGGTTTTTCATGGTCCTGCAGTGAGCTAGGTCAGTCCTACAGGGGCATATTGGAAAGGTGGCCCAAGGGTTACTCCCCGTAGGAACCGCAGCATGTACCATTGCCTTTAATCTGTGAAAATGTCACAATGTTATATGCAGACAGGAAGGGCAAGGCACGGTCACACAGGATATTAAACTAAGGAACATTCCTTTGTTTATTTTTTGATCCAGAATGAGGCCAAAATACTACTTGAGAGCAGCATTTATATGTACCCCTCTTTTTTTATCGGCCAAATCAGCCATCTCAGAAACACATCCCAGCACTACTTTTAGACTAACGTATCTCTGATCCATGCTGGACACTGCCTTCTGAGGTGCTGTTTGTCATTTATCCTCTAGTGGCCACCTTGTGTTCAACAGTGGTCAAGGCACCTTCACACACTGGCCACAGACGCACTTCAAGCAGGATGGGATTGGGATATGGACACCCTTTCATGCATAAAGGCATTCAGGTGCCTGAGGCTGCTGGAGCATCAGTGGAAATGGGGTTAAACACCTGCCTGGTGTCGTGATATGTCTAGGGGCAAGCCTTAACATGGAGATTTCCTTCCCTCCCCAATCAAACAGCGCCACGCTGATATACTATGATGTTCAGTCTAGCCCTGTCTATGAGACATATAGAGCCATGGAGATCCTTCCCCACAGATAATCCAAGAACCAGTCCAGTGTACAGAAAGAATATATATTTATTAATCAATATGACCAATTAATATAATATGTGGCAGAAAAATCACTACATACGCCACTTTGTGGCACCGAACAACGTCAATGCAAAGACACACTTTTTGGGGATCAACATTAAGAAAATAAATCTGAAATTACATCACATGTGTGTTTTCAATTTTCAGGTCTCATGGTAATAGAACACAGGTCAAATAAACAGTTCAAACCTCCTATCACACACAATAATCCCCTAATGTCAATATTAGACAGTACCGTGGAAAATTACAAGATCATGAGCATTGGCAATCCTTGAGGAGGTTTACATTTAAATCAAATTCAGCATTTTCCTATTTTCAGAAGCAATTTCACACATGCAGCGGTTTATATATTTAATTTCCCTTCGCACTTGAAATTGCTAGCAGTTTTGAAAACACAACAGACTTTTGCTAATACTTTTGATTTATTGAACCCTTCTTTCTTCTCCCCTATACAAGGCAGAATCTCTACTACCAGGAGTTACTTTCTCACTCTCTGTATAGAGTGTACATTTCAATTAGGCACTTCACTTCATTTTATTTAGCAAGACGTCTTTGTGCCCCAACACTAAAAACCCAGTCATTCAGTTGACACTCAGCACCCCTCTACTAAAAGGCATGGTCTGAGGAATGGTGAACAATTAGGAATTGAATTTACATTTTTTAATGCACCCCTCCCTCTAGGGAATTTTGTGGTTGACAAAAATACATAGGAGTACAAATTATTTTACAGACTATATTAATATCCACACTGGAACAATGTTGTTGATTTTGAATTTCAACAAAGTTGCCATGTGTATTTTGGCTATATGGCAATTAATTAAATTATTGTTTAATAAAATGCTAAGTATCTACCCAGTTTTCCCTGTCCACTTATTAAGAGGAAATGTATTACCCCAAACTAAATCCCAACATACTTGGTTCTGTTGGACAAATTACTTACATACAATGTCTCTACTTTTGATGCTCATGAAATACATCAGCATAACTGGACCCTTTCTTGGGGAAAACCAAGGGTCTGGTCAGGCACTTCAGTCACATATAGCCACCAGCATTCATCCCTTTATTTGGCACGCCTTACAAATATCACACAGCCTCAGGCTTTTTCCTGGTCTTCCAATTCCTGTCTCCCAGGCAATGTGATTTCTGCACCAATTTTTCAGTATTTTCACACAGGTGATTATAGGCATCTCTCCAGGCAAGGTAATATTCTGCACCAAAATGTCTATGTTTCCACCAAGATGATTTTAGGCAGCTCTCTCCTCTTTCCATTGTGAGATACCTTATAACATCTATGCCATCCTCCCAAATGTTTAACATTAGGAGGTGCCAGCTTATTGGTTCTTGATTTTGATTGGTCACATACGGTCCTCTCTTCACCCAAGGACTAGTCTTTCTCTGTGGATAGGCTCCTAGAGCTATGAGGTTTTGATTAGGGGAAGTATCAATCCACTCACTGGGATTTACATTTTTACTCAGGTCAATATTTTCTCAAAAAGTTCTACATTACAAAACTTTTTATTTTACAAATAAGCTCTAAATAGTATATATATTTAGATTCATCTACCCATGGTGGACTTAATGAAGTGACTCCCGTGTTGGTACAAGGTTGCAGGTGTGAACAGTGGTTTTTCACAATTTTGTACACAATTATAAATGTCAGGATCACCAAATTTTACACACAGTTACATGATTCACTAAGCTGCCCGTATTGCTGCTCTGTAACATCTTCTGGAGAGCAATAATCACATTTCAGGTCATAACTCTGGCTTCCCAAGGTTACATTTTAATGGGAATTACATCAATAGACAAGCCTTGTGATATGTTTTTCAAAGATACATGTCCTGTTTTTGTATGTACCACAGTTCCAAAGTTAATGTGCAAAATGTGATTCCTAATAGAAATCTATGGCAAAATAATTACATGCTTCAGTTTCACATTTAAGTTTAATTTCCCTTCTCAACATGAGATCTGGGCATCTTCTGCCTTTCTTGAATTTGGCCTGCAATTAACCCATCACCCTTTGAAGTTTGAAGTTTAATTTATTTGTAAAGCGCAGCCAGGCCTCTGGGCAACTTGGCGCATATTCTTAGATACAGGTTACAATATATACAATATAAACAAATTACATACATACAATAAAGCAAATTACAATTTACAAATTATAATACAGGTACATTATAGCTTATATACACAAGTGAGATATATTACCAGTCGGTAGCAAATCTTAAGTGAACAGAGCTTTCTTCTCACAGTGCTAATGCATCATCTTGTTGCTTATCTTCAAGAGCATGCCCCCATAAAATGCCTTCTCAGCCACTACCTGAGTGTTTTGAATATGAACTGAATCCATTTCTCAGTAAACCAAAACTGGTGTTGGAATGTGACAATTATATTATAAATAAAGCCTTCTGTTTCTTTTTAATATAATTGTGTCTTGCCATCAATTTTTATTTTATCATCATATGTTCAAATTACTCTGGCAGGGGACATTTTTTACTCCATGTGTTCGTTATTTTAGGCTGCAAATGCACACACTTTCAAGATAGCAGTTTCTGTGTTTGCAAATGCATCCCTTTCAAGGGAAAGTAAGCCCTGGGTTTTCAGCTTTGACAATTGCATGCAAGGCCCACTGCGTAAGTGTACTTCTCTTTCTTTGAAAACAGCATTGTGCTATGTGGCAGATGAAATTGAAATGCTGCCTTTTTCAGTTTGGCTGTCATCTCTGTGTGTTTTCAGTTCTCTGCATTTTGGGGCAAACGTAGCCAAATGCAGTTTCCTTTTGCCTTAGGCTGAAATTACCCTCACGCTGGTCTACCTATAATATATTTGGGATTAGGATTCTAACCTGTTAAATGCCTGACCAACTGTGTGCTCTCTCAATCAACAGGGCACCAGATGTCAATCTGCTCCACCTATTTTATTGTGTTGTATACAGTGTGTTTTACTTAGCATACTGTATTTGGTGTTATTTCTGTCTTTCTTATTTATCATTTTAATTTACCACTGCTTTAATATTCAGGGGTGTTTTAACCTAAACTAAAACTTTGTTTTGGTGTAGGAAATAATCACAGTGAATTCATTCAGTATTTATTGTTACTTATCATTTATTGTTTTGAGTTACTGCTGCTGTTTTGGCTCAATGTACAGTACATGTGCAGTACAATGCAGTGACTGTGTTCAATAATGTTACTTAGTTATTATTTATTGATTGTATCTATCACCTGAACATTTTGGGTTCAATGGGTCCTACACATCTATTACAGTATAGGAGGCATGGGACTCCAGTGAATGTGTTCTGTAAATAGTATATTTAAATATCATTTGCAACTAGTGGGAAAGATTATCTGTTATCTATTCAACTTCCCATTTTCATGACAATCTTGATTACACTCATTCATGAGCTCTGCTGGGTGCTCCATTATCATTTGTCCCTGCATCCTGAACCCTCCCACATTCATTTGTGCTGCTCCTGGGCCCCCACCTTCATTCCGAATTCCCCTTAAATTGCTAATAGCCATCCCCCCTCACACCTCTGTTCTCATTCCCTCTTGCCCACTCCCCTGTCTGTTGCCTGCTGTCCCCACCGCTTCTTGTTTCATCAGGGATCCTCTGCCTCCTATCTGTTTTCAGGTCTTCATTTATTAGAGCGATAGTCTCTACTTTAATCCCTGTCCTCCACATCCTCCACAACCACTTCACCAACTCATTTGAGCACCACTAAACCTCTGTTCACACATCTGCCCTTACCATCCACTGTCTGTCTTTGCTGCCATGCAAACTTCCCAGAAATGCAGAAAAACACATGGTGCAAAGCCAAACACTGTCATGACCCTCACCCAACCTTTGGTGCTATACCTCTCATTGTCCACTTCACTTTTGTGAATAAACATGTGAATTATCAAATGTTTCTTTTCACAATTGATTGCAGTGCAATAATTCCAAATAATTATGTTTGCAGTGAAATGTTTGGTCTCATGACAGATCACAGTGGGAAATAAGCACTGGACCTCAGAGAATATTGTTAAGGAGGGGCTGAGGATCACACAATCAGTCAGGAAAAATCCACAATGATGGAGGACTCAGGTGCATGTCAAAGCCCTGCTTTATTCAAACAATGAATCAAAGCTGGAACAGCATACACGCATTTCCTCTCATAGCTCTTATATATCTAACCATTGCAAGCTAGTTTTGTTACAGAATTGCATAAGACATGACATCACATTACACTTATCATTTTATAAAACCTACAGGGAAACTTTAGTTGCAGGGACGTTAAGGTGAGAACTTAATGCAACAAAACCCCTGAAATTCAGCTAAAGACACCTTAACTTCATGCCCCCTGTTGTCCAGCTTATGACCACAATGATTATATCACAGATGACATCACTGGTGACATGACTAACGACATTCTCTATGACAGCACTGATGGCATCACATTCTAATAGCATTACAAATGACATAAATGATTATTTAACTAATGGCATCAGACATAAGATCACTCTATGCATTTGCCCATATTTAGACCACCCTTACCTTTCTACAAATGTGTTTCTAGCATTTTAGAATAGTTCATAACAATGAGTACATTGTTTAAAACAATAAACAGCTACACATGCATCATATCACTACCTGTGAAGCTTTCCTTTGTAGTATGTTGGTAAAAAATGATATCTGA
Source organism: Ambystoma mexicanum (assembly GCF_040938575.1). Taxonomy (NCBI): domain Eukaryota; kingdom Metazoa; phylum Chordata; class Amphibia; order Caudata; family Ambystomatidae; genus Ambystoma; species Ambystoma mexicanum. The sequence continues at coordinate 58,793,661 of NC_090937.1, forward strand.
ATTATAAATAGTACACTGCTTAGAATGTTCCTGTTTGTGCAAAATATATCTAAGAGATTTTCACTATGATATAATCTGTATATACAATTACAAAAAGAATTAATAGAAATAAATATAAAGCAGATTTTTAACTGTTTTGACAGTGGTATTGTTATGTATAAAAGATTTCAGGTTTTGGGAACTCACAATGTTTTTGGCAATGCGCAATGAGATTGTATTATTTTCCATGAATCACACACTATGGTTAAGCTGCGGGCTATAAGCCTCTTTTTTATGGCCGGTCTATTGGTGACTGTTGTGATACATTGCACAACCCCAACTAGTCGCATTTAAGCAGCACGGAAAAGGGTCAAAAATAACTGGCTGAAAGAATAACATATGCCCAGATACTTTTGCCCCAATAGCGAAAATCAAAAGCTGGCACCCATGAATATGAACACACTAAGTGAACATATATCTTAAAGAGAAATATACAAATGTAGTTCATTTGACCTTCCCCTTAGAAGAAAGTGTGCAAGACAAAATAGCACTGGACTTTTACAAATAGTAATGAACACCAGAAAAATTATCTGAGAGAGGAAATGTTCCAATAAATATGCTGGCAAACTATAAAAGGTGCTCAACTTTTAAACCCAGGAATCTGTAGTGAAATATTCCCTGGTAAACAAAATCCCATTACGAAAACAAGTGCTTGTGGTCTTGTGGGTATGCCTCTGCTCTGGGAACATGACGACATGAGTAAAATCCTGGTAGCCAACTACTTGAACAAGCTTGCCAACCTCAAAAAACCCAAGGGGTTGGGTCTGCTATCTGAAGAAAAGTTACATTCTTCACCCACGTGTGTCCTTTACTTGTGCCCTGAAAAGCAGCCACAACCAGGGAAGAATAACTGCACCAGGTGTCCAGGATTAAAAACTCTCTTGCCACATCGTAGGAAAATACTCATGACTTACTTGCCCTCTCATCATTTCCCTTCCTCATCCCATGTCTGATGTTCAACAATACGCTGCTTTATAAAGATAACTTGAAAAGTACACATGCCATAGTGTCACTCAAATATATAAATCCTTATAGAACTATGTTAGGCAAAACGTGTACTGGGAGACTACAAATACCAGAATACAATTCAGCAAAAGACCATAAAATAGTCTCTGAGTGCAATAGTTTCACGGACTCACAATAGCATGGTTTTAAAAAAAATAATGCAGATGCTGTGTGTTTTCTTAGTGCGTTATAGATATTTAAAACTAAAAGAAAACACACAGCACCGGGGACTGTGGACTGTCTCCCATCCGTGCAGTATCCGGGATCAACCATGCTTGTGCTCTGCAAATCAGCTGCAATCAGAGGCAAATAACTGTGCCAGTGTCCAAGATTGCAAACACTCTTGACACATCGTGGGCAAATGCTCATGGATTACTTTGCCTCTCATCATTTCCCCTCCTCATCCACATGTTTGGCATTCAACAATACTCTGCTTTGTAACGATAACTTGAAAAGTTCACATACCATATTGTCACTCAAACATATAAATCATTATTGAACTATAGTAGGCATAAAGTGTACAACTTTGACATTATTCCTCCCATCTTGACTGGGAAACTACAAATGCCGGAATGCAATTTAGCTAAAGGCCAAAAAATTGTCTCTAAGTGCAATACTTTCAATGACTGACCTTAGCAATTTTTTTTTTTTTTTAAATGCAGATGCTGTGTGTTTACTTAGCTTGTTATGAGATATGTAAAACTTAGAAAACAAATGGGATCCGGGACTGTGGACTGTTTCCCATCCGTGAAGTAACAAGGAGCGACCTTGCTAATCTTCAAAGCAAAGACGGTGCCTGCACCCGAAGGCCATGTTGCTCTAAGTGGATTCTTAACGTTTGCTCATTTGTAAGGCAACATGTCTTGAGGGTGCCAGTTGCCACCTTGCTTTGAAGCTAAATAGTGTCAGTCCTGGTTACTGCATGGATAGGAGTCCCAGGTACGGTTTTCACCCCTGACATCACTATAGTTGTAAACATTTTTTTTGTTTAAACTGTTTTTTCTATAGCTGCGGATACAGAACTACAGATCAAATCGGCTATCTGTAGTCATTGTATATATGAACTACAGATAGCCACGAATATCGGAAAAACAGCCAACAAAAAAGCTTTCTGGCCCCCAGTCCCTCACCAAGTGCCCCCATCATCTGTGCCAGCTCACCTCACTCTCCAGATGGCCTCCTCGCCTCCCCTGTCCTCTCCCTTTCCCCCACTACACACATTGTTTCTGTGACGCAGTTTGCTTTGAGATGCCGGCTATTCATGGATATAGCCAGGATTACAGAAAAGCTTTGTGTTGCACTCTCGGTCCCAAGACCCCCTCCAAATTCAAAATTTCAATTGGTGTCATCTAGCCACCCCCCACATATAGGCTGATGGCATTTGCTCGCAAATAGCCTTTTCCCTACTTCTCTTTTTGCCATATTGTCTCCCGCATTGAGAAAAAAAAAGATGGCGGATAATTAATTTAAAAATCCCTGGGTTTGCCAATTTACCCGAGATATAGCCATCTATTTTTGTGATGAGGGCACTCCCTTCTCCTTTAAATATTTAAAAAACTTCTGCACAGAATACCCCAAACCACAAACGGGACTCTTTTAAACGCTTAATACCCAAGTTGTTTCAGGCCTGGTCCAAATCCATCCAGCGTTCTGGGCTGTGCGGTCCGGCAGAAATTGACCTCGGTTGTCAATGGGAAAATGAATGGGAAGTAGGCAGCAATTCTTATTTTTTAACAAATCTTTATGAAACTTTGCAGTCTGGAGGGACCTACCCATCCCTAACCACTTCAGCCAAATATGTCACACAAGTAGAGTTATTACCAATACCAAATTTTTCGAGGTTCCTATGCGAGTCTGACTCACCTTAACTATAGGATGACGACCACCGCCCTATAATACTATGATATAAATATATAGCAACAACTACCTGTCACTTTACCTGTCACACCATCTATTTTATTTATAGCAGCAACTTCATGGTCTTAGTTTCGTGTTTCACCCCTAGACTTTTGGGGTGGTTGGCAGTCTAAACTTGTAACACTTTTCACCTGGACGATACAGGCGGGGGGGCAGAAATTGGAATTGGTACTTGCATACTCATTTCAGTAGGGGCTGTGGGTACCACCTGCATATTTATATGCCCTATTACAATATGTTCAGGGTTTATTATAATTGTTTAAACTTATTTAATACATATTGTTTTAACTTATCACCTGCTGTTTTTACAGTACAACCTCTACAGTAGCTAGTAGTACTAGTGCTTGGAAAGTGACCTCATATTGTACACAAAAACAATCTCAACTTCTCAGTTAACACCCTCCTCCTTCCCTGTACCACCAGCTTCTACAAAATCACAGTTGTGCTAAAGCGGACCTACGCTCACCTCCCGCCCCACCCCCACTCATTCTCAACTGACTGAGTGCTGAGTGCCAAGTTGGAAGCACACTTTCAGCTCCCCCTCTACCATTTGCTGCATATATAGCAGTATTTAGGACATCTGTTAAGGGTACATTGCACTATCTTGCACCCCATCCTCCAGACTGATTTTTTATGAACAGTGTACTACAAAGTGAGCAACAATGCACACCTTTTAACTGAGACTTGTTTGTGGAGCGAATGTTTTATTTTAGCATTGCTCATTTTTTTATGTGCATATTCCAGCAAAATATTATTATTTGTATTTAACTGTATTTCTTGAATCTTATCCTATCATGATATTACATATTTCCTTCCCTCATCTCTGACTGTCTGTCTGCTATCCAGGAGTGGTGTGCCGCCAACAACCTCTGCCTTAATGCCAGTAGGACCGAGATTCTACTCATCGGCACACCCTCTCCCTCCTTCCCTTCAGCTCTCTGGCCGGCATCACTTGGCCCTCTTCCTGCTCCCACCTGCAAGGCTAAAAACCTTGGGGTCATCTTCGACTCTACACTCTCCTTCTCTCCTCACATCTCCAACGTCTCTAAGAAATCACATTACCAGCTGCACCTCCTCAGAGGTATTCTTCCTCTCCTCTCCTTCCCCAGAAGCTCACCGTCTCCAGCGGCCTGGTTCTCTCTAAGCTGGACTACTGCAACAGCCTCTATCTAAATCTTCCTGCCTCTACTCTCCGCCCTCTGCAACTTATCCAAAACAGGACTGCGAGACTTGTCCTTGGCCTCAAGCCCAGGGATCATATCTCTCCAGGACTGAAACCCCTGCACTGGATCCCAGTGGCTGAAGGATTTAGTTCAAAACCCTCTGCATTATCCACAAGGCCTTCTGGGGCCTGGGACGTCACTACCTTCAGCTCTCTCTTCCTAAATACCTTCCTTCCCGGGCTCTTCGCTCATCTGCCTCCAACTCCCTCAGGGTTAGCCGCTTCTCCAAGCAACAAGTTGGTGGTCGATCTCCCTCCTCGGCTGGGGCCTCCCTCCGGAACAGCCTTCCTGCCTCCCTGAAACTCGAGGAGAACCATCTCCGGTTCCGGAAACACCTCAAAACTTTCCTCTTTGCTTACGCTTTTTCTGCCTCTCTCCCCTGCTGAAATTCCCTGCCGATTCTGCACTGGTTACCTTGCCACCCCTTCTGATCCTGGGGCCATGTCCCGCCTTTTGCTCACCTGCCCTGCCTCCCTGGCAACCCCCTGCACTTGGGGACTGGTTCTGAAATCCCTTCAGTCCCCTTAACTGCACTTATGTCTGCTCTTACCTTGCACTTGCCACCATCAGGCTGTTTTATTTATTCATATTTATTCTTCCTACATGTACTGCACTGCACTTTCCCCTCTCCCTTCCCCTTGCACTCTTCCCTTTCTCCCTACCCTCGCACTTGCGCTATCAGAATGACACCTGGCCTAGTAGGATCGTTGTCTGTCTTCCACTATTCTCCCCTCTCTTGCCTCGGTGCGCCTTGAAACACTTGTGTGTAGGCGCGTTATAAATGCCATATCATATCATATCATACATGAAGCCAAATGGTTACCTTCAATTTTGTCTGCAAGACTTCCTCCTAACCGCAAAAGAGACAAGCACCTGCACAATGACATCATCCCCAATGCACGAGAATACATTTCTTTTTTTTTTGTTTAAAAATGTTAGCATACAAGGCAAATTGAAAACATACAGAAATCAGTACAGTGCAAACATATGATAATAATAGCAGAGTTTCAAAAACATATTATTGTTATATTGAAAGGCCTAGTATGCTGGAACAAACCTTCTATATCCTAATGCATGAATGCAGATTTCATATAAACTAATAGGTGTATACGATATAACATATTTTTAAAAGACATACAAAACAAATAAGCCAGGCAGCAACAAAGGCAGAGGGAGGGGACATAGTTACCTTATTAGTATAAATTAATAACTAGGTGATACGTTTTCCAAATAGTCAATGAATGACTCCCATTTTAATTCATGTTTATCTTGCAAGGAAGGGGATGAGGCATTACATTGTTCCATTCTATGAATGTGACATATAGAGTTCCACCATATTTTAAAGTGCAGATTTTTGAAGTTTTTCCAATTAGAGGTTATAGTTTGGATAGCTACTGCGATGAATAGGTCTAGCAGGTGCCTCTTTTTTTTATCAATTGCAGGTTGAATAGCTGAACTACCCAGATATAAAAAAGAAATGGAAAGTTCCTGTTGTAAATGGAAGTTAGATTTAAGTTTATCTCATACCATTTTCCAAAAATCTTTAACATATGTACACTCAAGATCATATATGTGAACGAACCTTGCCTACATAGGCAGCTCTATCAATTTCCATCCTGCGAAACACCACCATTAAAAAGAGTCAATGGGTTAATAAAGTCCCTATTGTGGAAAAAATATAAAGTCTGGAGTAAACTTGCCGAGACAATAGCCTTAGAAATAGTTTTCTAAGTATGAGGCCACTTTATTTGGGAGTCCATCAATGAGCAGTCTGTTTTCCATTCCAATTGGCTTTTCCACAGAGTATTGTCATCTGGTACATATATATGTAATTTATAAAACATTGAAGGAGTAAAATTCAGATTAAACAAGTGTTGCATTTTGTTAACTTGACACATATTATCATTATGTATAAGCATATCATAATTTACCATAATGGCATCAATCAACTTTAAGTATTGGTTCATAAAAGTCTTGGGAATATGATTTCTGGTTACCAACTCATTAAGGGTGAGAGGAATCCCCTTTACAAAAAGTAGTCTTACATATTTAATACCTAGAGAGAGCCATGGCTTCCAACACATAGTTTTCTTATTAATCTTAATCAGGTGATTCATCCAAATATTTAGAGATATGAATTGTGATATTTTGGGGTGGATGGAAATAAGTATGGTCTGAGATAACCAATAGTGGTATTAATGCTATTACTGGTAATAAATCTATTAGTCCCTTTAATATATGGGCAATCCGTTAGGATGTGGGGAAAGACCATTGCTCTCTCTATAAGAAGCCAATTTGGAGAATTCATAGTAATGGGAGTAAAACACATTTGAGCTTGGCATAAAATAAACACAATATGGTATTTAAATCAGGAAACCAACTCCACCTGCTGCTTTAGAAGCTTTAAGTTTACAAAGTGAGATTCTATGTTTCTTCTTTCCCCATAGGAATTTAAGAATATATAAATCAAGAGTTATGTAAAACGACGTGGGAAGGGAAATGGGGAGCATATATAAAAAATATAATACAATTAGAGCAACTGACATTTTAATAGATTCCAACCTACCCCACCAAGATAAGGAAAGAGGGTACCATAAACTAGTAAGATCTTTAACTCTAGCTAAGACATTCTCAATGTTTTGTTTTATAAGATTCTTGATGGAGGAAGTTATAATAACACCTAGATATTTGATACCCATATGACACCATTTCATTCCTAGATTCAAGCAATGATGTTCGGTGCAGTGTAGGTTCAGTGGCAACATTTCTGATTTGTCAATGTCCATTTTTACCCGGAGGCTAGAGAAAATTGTGTAATAATGTTGAGTAAATGGTTCAGGCAAGAGTCAGCTACATTTAGAAGGAGTAATACATCATCTGCTTATGCAGCAGTTTTAATTTGAATGTCACCGTAATGAAGTCTGGCAATATTCTCTTCTTGTCTGATTGCTTCAAGAAATGGTTCTAGGGTGAGAATAAGAAGTAGTGGGGAAAGGGGACAGCCTTGGCGCGTACCTCAACTAAGAGCAAAGGAGGAAGACATATTTCCATTTATAAAGACTGCCGTCCTGGGATTAGACTATAATACTTTCACCATAGAAATGACATTTAAGGGTTTTGAAAATAAAATTCCACTCTACTCTGTCGAAAGCTTTTTCTGCATTAAGTGCTATGGCCGCATACGGGTTTGTAGATTTTCCAATCATATTAAGGATTTTCGTGAATAGTCAACATTTGCTGAGGACAGTCTTCCTTTAACATAACCTACTTGATCCTTTTTAATTAGATTCGGGAGAAAAGGGTTCAGTCTATTGGCTAGGATTTTGGTGAGGATTTTACAATCAGTATTGATTAGGGGTATGAGTCTATAATTCTGGACTAATTCAGGATCTTTATTTGGTTTGGGGAATACAATAAGCATTGCTTCCCAAAAAGATCCTGCAGCTTTTTCATTGGAAATAAAGGAAGTTTACATTTCATAAAGTTTAGGTGCTAGAAGATCATTAAAGTGAGCAAATAAATCTATTCGGACTCCATAAGGACCTGGTGCTTTTTCCTTTTTTAAGATCTTTTATAGCAGTTTACATTTCATTAACATATATTGGGGCGTTTAATGTTTGAAAGTTGGTGGAGGCATATGAATCGTGGTAGATATTTCTAAGGAAATTTGAAGCATCCATACTATTATGAGATACTTCAGAGGAATATAGTTTTTGATAACATTTGGAGAAGGCTAGTAAAATATCCTCATCTTAAGTACTCTATTTCCATTTGATCTTTAATAGCCGCAGTTCTGGCGCTATATATTTTGAGTTTGAGATACGAAGCAAGTGATTTACTAGATTTATCAGAAAATTGATAGGTTAGTGCAAGACTATTGTGTAGCCAGATTATTGTACTGAATCCTTAGTTTAGTTATTTTTGGGAGAATTGAATCAGAGTTAGTACGTATATATTCAGTTTCTAGAAATGTAATTGTTTTAAGAATGTCTTCGGATTCTTGTCTTAGTTTTTTCTTTTTAGTGGCTGAGTAGGAAATGATATGACCTCTTAGTACAGCTTTATAGCAGTCCCAATTATTGTCAATGCAGGTGTCTTTGTTCAAATTTTCAGAGAAAAAGTGGGTGTGTTGTTGTATAAATTCAGTAAATAGTTTATCTTTCAGGACAGCAGAGTCGAATCTCCACCTATTATGTTGGTGCAGGTTATGGGAATTTGAAAGTTGAATGTGGACGGAGCATGATCTGATAAAGTAATGGGTTCTATTTTAGCATCTAACAGGTGGTTTGTCATAAATTTGGACATGAAAACATAGTCGATTTTTGAAAATTAGTTGTGTGGAGGAGAATAGAAAGTGTATTTCATATCTGCCGGGTGAACTAAACACCATGCATCAATAAGACCCAATTCAGATACAAAGTTAGTACATTGTATATGAGAGTTAGTATTTTTAAAAGGAGCATTTGATTTTTTATCAGGAAGGGGTACCATGTTCTCACTGCAGTCCGCACACACTATAAGATTATTAGGGCCAGATTTAAATATGTGATTTCTTAATTGGGTCAAGAAAGTAGGATCTGCATTGGTAGAGCCATAAACATTTTAAATGGAATATTCAGTAGACTGAATAAGAAGTTTAACTAGAACCCATCTATCCACTTCATCAGATTCTGTGGAAATAACTTTACATTGAAGGTGCTTACTAATAGGAATGATGACTTAATTTTTCTTCCCAAGTGCTGCACTAGAATAAAATTGTCCAACACAAAGACGTTTCAATTTGGCTGCTTCTGATTGTGAGCAGTGATGTTCTTGCAGGCATGCTATTGATGGTTTACCCCTATAAAAATGGGCCAGTCTTTTCTGACGCTTGACAGGGTTATGGAGACCTTTGACATTCCATGACGTTATATTAAAAGAAATGGAAGCCATTGAAAAAGACATAAATACACATAAAGACTAGATTATTGGAGAATTGCATGTGTAGACAAACAGAGAGGAGATAAAAGGGGCAGGTAAAGACAAACACGATTGACATGGAATTTTGTGATGGATACTTGAATTCAAAAATAACGATGAAAGTAGTGCCTAACCGTAAACAGCCACTCCAAACCATGCATAGAATGAATGATAAGTAGAGGGGGTGGAGAGCAAGATCCAGGAGGGCTCACCCGGTGCTCTGCATCGGCGCAAGAATCGTGCATGATGAGACAATTCCAATAAACAAGTTGTTTTAAGTGGTCAGTCTTGATGTATCAATTTCTTCTCTTCTATGGTTTTGTATAAATCTTCTTACATCTGCTGGGTCTTGGAATGTGAACACATGACCATTGAGGGTAACCTTTAGAGAGGCCGGATGTATAATTCCGTACTTGGCGTTAAGTTGTTTAAGCGTGGGTCTAAGCGTCAGTAGTTCTTTTCTTCTTGCTGCAGTTGCATTTGAGACATCCTGAGAGATGAATATCTTGATACCTTCCCATTCTAATTGCTTCCTTTGCTTAGCTTTTTCCATAATGAGGAGAACATGAGCATAATCCAGAACAGCAAAGATCAAAGTTCTAGGAGCATTTCTGGATGGGAGTTTAGGACCCACACAATGAGCTCTTTGAATATTGAGTTGCATGGACACAGAAAAGCCCAGAAGTGTTGCAAGCATACGATATAAGAATTGGGTGGGGTTATTCTTTTCTATATTCTCTGGAAGGCCTACGATGTGTAGGTTATTCCTCCTGATCCTATTTTCTAGATTCTCAGCCTGCTTTTGGAGAGAGAGAACCGAATTTTCCAGAGCATGTACTCTTCCTGTGACGTCTTCCGCATTACTGGCTCTTCTTTCAACTTCATGGATTCTAGCGTCAAACGACGGCCATTTCTCATCAAGCATTTGCAGTTTCGTAGTTGTAGCACTCATGCAGGGTATAAGAGATTTAATGACATCTAGAATGGAAAGCATGACTGGGTTCTGTGGATCATCTTAAAGTGTGGAGGAATTGCTTTTCTGTCTTTTAGGGGCATTGTTGAGTGATGTCGAAGTCCCGTCCTTGAGCATATTCTTTTTTGAGGTCATGGGATTATTGAAGTGGCACTGGTGGATGAATAGGCCAGAAATGTGCTATATTGTGTGTTGTGGCATAAAAAGGGGAACCAGCGTGTGGAATGGGCTTATTAACCTCAATAAGTAATGCTTATTGGTTTGTGTGGCGACTCCTTAATAAAAGACTTAAAATCTTGCATATAATACCACAGGCTGTTTGACCTGCTGTTGGAGTATTCATCCAAATATCTTTATTTTGGTTTCAAATAGTTTGGCATTATTTATTGTAGTAGGCACACAGGTATCTATATTGATAATTAAGCTTCCATCTAAATGTGATATTAAATATCAGTATATTTTCAGAGCTGGTTGTAGAAATAGGTATTCGCAAATTCACCTTACTCTCCTTTTAAAGGCTTGGTTAAAGGTATATAAGGCTTATCTTGAAGCAAGAAGAATATAGGGAAAAGTGCCTTAAGTATGCAGTTTTTGCTCAAATAAACTCTAAAGTAATGCAAAGTGTCTTTGTAATGTAAATATTTGCTTGACGTGTATTACGCGTGTTTAAAAAGTGTTCTTTCCTTTATGTAAAATACACACACACTTACGAACACTTGTTGTGAGGGAAACTGCAACCCCATGTAAGGCGGCTCCATACGCACGCCGACCAGCTGACAGAATGAACAGGCTCTGTTTACAAACACAAGTCAATGCTTCAAGGCCACCGGTTCCTCCGCATTAGAACAAAGTATTCTTTTACAATGCCTGCTAACGTCAGAGCGCCCCATTCCACCTTTACAATGCAGCAGATATCAAATAAACAGTAAAGGCAACCTTTTAATGGTTTTTAGAACATTGTAAGGAAGGTATTCATTTAGCCTATGCGGGAGCTCTGAATCAGTCAAGCATCCTGAGTCGGCGCTCACGAGAATACATTTCAATGGACTGTCCAGCCCATATATCATCTGACTATTTTAGGGGGAACCTACTCCTGTACCCTCTGTGCTACTCCTTCACTTTCCACGGCCAAAAGTACTACCATGACACCATGTACCAACCCACTGCACCAACTCGATGCCACAAAACAGGGTCAAAGTGAGAATGATACATGACAATATATTTGAGTTTGAGAGACTGCATGAGGGAATTCCCGAGAGCTATGAGCCATTGCTGGAATGTTATAATGGAATATGTATCCAGAGCAGAATAGTTCCTTAACATGGCGCTCATCTTTGGTCTGATGATTTTATGCAATGCAGGCTCACAAATTACAGTGTAAAAACAAATAACTGTTGTCTTCAAAGCTAGGTTATTCAAACAGGGTAGAATGCCAAGAGGAAGAGAAGTAGCGGTGCTCAAGGTGCGAAAAAGTCAGCAGGTTAATTATTTCATAGAGTACCATCTAAAGCACAACCGTAAATGTTTGGTTCCTTAATCAGCACCTGTTGACATTTTCCATTCTTATTGAGACATTTCGCACATAAGGTGGAAACAACTTGCAGTAGACAGGAGGTTAACATCTCCATTTGAATGAGGTGCCCTCACCGTAGAGCAACCCAACCCAAAATTCAAATGAAAGAAAATAAACAAGTGGCCCCCAAAGTAGCATTCATTTCAATATAGGGACACTATTAGTATCTTCAGAAGTGTAATGAGCTAAGCAAGTGGTAAGGGAGTCCTCATAACCCAAACTCAACACAAGATTCAAAATAACAAAATAACCAAGGTGGCCCAGCAGTAGCACTGCATCTGAACAGGGGGCCTGTTTGTGGAGAGAGCACCGAAGAATTGTGGATGCCAGAGAGCTCTGATCCTGGAAACTCTGATCCGTGGAGGGATTACGTATTGTTCTCTGACATCATTCCAGAAGCAGCACCATAGACCGTCTGCCAACAAGCTATAGTGCTCATTGCTGCACCAACCATACAGAAGTTCTGTCCACATGTAGGCGACAGTATGTATATTTTTCTGAAAGGATATACAAAAGCAACATCATTAAATAATGTATCAGAGCTTGCAAGATAAAATATACAGAGGTCCTTACACAGACTAAGGATGTGTGATGTATTCCATGGGTAATGGGTAAAACAAAGTGGAAAGGGTAGAGCACAGGCCAGATGGTAAATAGTAGCTCTCACGTTGGCCTGGCACTATTGTTTTGCTAAATGCATTTATGGACATTCAATAAATATGAATTCACCTAATAATTGTATTTTCTACTCAAAAATAAAAACAGTATTCTATACCATGGAGATGCGGTCATGGGCAATTAATTAGATGGAAGGGCTACATTGGGCCACCAAAGCAGTATGCAAAACCACTTGACTACCAAGCCATTGGGTCATTGCTGCCTGAAGAGAACATACATTCATCTACAACCACATATTGTCAAACTCTGTTTTTGAAAACTTTTTTGCAGAATTGAAAATAAAAGCAACACAAAAAGAACAACAGGAGAAATTTAAAATCGTGTCAGGGTGGGATAAACTTGAAACCAACTCCCATGGCAACGCTGTTTTGGATATAAGCATCCTAACCATTTGATAACCAACATTGTAACTGGTAGGCCTTTCGTAGAGTTTATAAACATCAACACATCACCATATGTCGCCATATACATATACAAGAGCGGGTCAAGGGGTCAAGAGAGTTGACATTAGTTTGTCTTTAGTATTGTCAGTGATGGAAAAAATATAGAAAGGGTCAATTGCTTAGACAAAGGTTCCTGTATCTGGAATAATGGTGCTTCTTGTGTTGCCCGATATTTCAAATGTCAATGACAAGAGCTGTATGTCCTATGAGAGATGGATATTTGTTGGAAACATATTATTACTTCTGAACCTTGTAATATGGAAGAGTTGCATCTCTGGCCAGGTCCATTGTGGAAAGGTAGGAATGTTTTTATTAAGTTGAGTTGAATGTGGGTGTTTTTTGTGATTACATTTCACTGAAGGAAAGTTCCAACGGAAAGATGGCCCAGAGGTATTTTTCTTTGGTCACTCATCTGGGGGAAGAGGGGCAAGGCTTTGGTCACTCATCTGGGGGGGCAAGGAAGCCTAGTGTGATAAACTAAGAGAAGCTTGGCGGGTCCAGCTTCCCTGTCATTGCAGCAAAACACTCTAACCAACTGCTGCTAAGAGCTGAGCAATCATATTGGACATTGTGCAGATAGTTCTGCATACATTTGAAAACCTGCCTGTTCACACAGGGTACTATGTGAACCTCTGCCCAAGAACACTCCCTACCATTTACTTACCATGACCTACGATTGTGTATGGCTTGTTTACATAATTCTATTGTAACTAGCGCCTTGATGCTTAAGGGTTTAGAGTGCTGCTACAAATGTATAAATAAATAAATAAATAAATAAATAAATAAATAAATAAATAAATTCAAGAGTAATGTCATTATGGTGAACTTTATATAGATTATCATTTGTGTTTTCACTGTCTTCAAGCAGAAGCTATTTTCTGCTATCCATCCAGGATTTTTGTAAAGCAAAGAGTGCTTGCGCTGAGGTGGTCATTACTTTTTTCAATCGTCTGCAAAGAAGTAGAATGGTAATTTAAAGTTCTCCATGATGGAGGTGAGCATGTTCATATACAAATTGAAGTGAAGTTATACGGCAGTAATTAAGCCAGAAACACAGTGCAGTTACCTCCACCTAATGCATGCAGGTGATAGAAGTTAAGTCGCAGCTGCACCGAAGCCACTCAGGAGGAGTACAAAAGAACCACACATGACCCAAACACACATCCAAGCAACATGTAGCCACAACCAGATGAAAGCTATGGGATCTACAACCTGCTACTATTCATTGAGCTACAGCAGCAGGGAAGGAAACAGACACCACAAAGTCGCAGGAGGCATGTGCTGCAGAGGTCATCTATACCATGTGTCCGCCCATCCCCTTGGACGCTGACGGACAACCAATTAGTGACACTATATCGCTTGGACGGCGCACCATCACAGACCTGCTGACTCTGATCGAGGCTGATCTCCAGAGTACCATCGCCATCAGTACTGACTTCCACCCCGGTAAAGCTTATGTCTGCCCTACACTTCTGTGCAACAGGCAGATTCCAGCACACTGTTGCACACTGCATGGGATGCCCCAGCCAACATTCTTGAAGGTGCTGTAGCAAGTCTTGGATGCACTCATGAGGCATGTCCATCAGCACATCTCCATGCCCACCATTCAGGCGCAGGTCCACGCAGCCAAAGCATTTTTATACGTCATTGCCGAGTTCCCCAAAATCATAGCGGCCTTGGATTCCACACCTGTGGTATTAGTGCCCCCACAGGCCACCAAGCAGTAGAGAAGGCACATCGGAACAGTAAACAGTTTAATTCCATGAACATATAAATGCCTTAAGATGAGGACTATTCCCCCCTGGCATTGATAACGAAGACGTTGCAGGTGACAACAGAGCACATAAGGACATACATGGGGAGATGAGGGAAGGACGCATTGTCCGCCAGGACCTCATGGACAACTATTTTTGATTTCACACATATGCATTGGATAATCATTGTAAACATTGACTTGACTTAACAGTGATTTAATTTATATAGTAACAGCCTCATCCCCAAAACCATCACCCAACCCAAACCCTCATCCCGAACACATCATCCACCCCACACCTGCATCCCTAACTTCATCACCCACTCCACACACCTGTGGTCTCCAGTGTGTCCCATGCATGAGTCCACTATCTCTTCCTCTGGTCTGCTTTTTGTGTGGCCAAAGGAGCACACGTTGTGCGGCACTAGCACTTGGTGGCGTGCAGGTCACTGATCCCTCATAGTGGTGGCCGACACTGAACTGGCAGTCTCACAGCCCTGGAGGTGGTGCATCATTATATTGATGGCCCTGGCCATTGTCTCATGTGAGGCCAAGATTTGATCTTCAAGCTCCCTCACCCTCTGACTGACGAGGGTGTTACTGGAACTAGACTCGAGTGCACGCCGGGACAGACGGTCAAGGGAAGTGGCCACCCTCCTAGAGGCACACTTAACCGTATCGCACATCACCTGCAAATTCCTCAATTGCTCCTGGGCAATGGAATGCATTGCCTCCTGGCGTTGCTCAATTCGGTTGAGGTGCTCCCATAAGACATGCAATGTGGGGTCCTGCACTGGCCCAGGACATGGTTGGTGTCCCATTCCCCTATTGCTGGATGGCCGGCGTGCTTGCTCCCCGTCGTCATGTCCATGGTCATCCGTGTCCTGAGAGTGGTCAAAAAGGAGGACACGACGAGATGATAAGGGGTAGCGGGAGGACTGCACGGTTGATATGCTGTGCATGGGGGAGGATTCCGTGGACAACTGCCTCGCAGAGGAAGCTGCAGGACTTGGGCTAGTGGAGACAGACTCTGGTTGCACTGAGGCAGTGTGTACAGTGGGCTGGCCCCATGCCTGTCTGTCATCGGTACTTGGGCAGGAGGGTTGCCCCCCTGGGTCCCCAACAGTGGTGGAAGGTGCCTCAGTTGTGGGTGGTGAAGCAGCCTACGACATAGCCAGAGTTGGTGGTGCAATTGTGGCTGGTGTGCAAGTGCCCACCAAGGTGGCTGATGCAGTCCCCTTGGACTTGGAAGGGTGTGGAGATAGGGTTTGTGGGGAGCGGGGGCCGACCAGCAGGTCTAATGAATGTCAGGTTTTGCCATTTAATTCTGTATTTTGAAACTCACACTGTTTTGTTTGATGCTTAACCAATTCAGTCTTAAAGATCATCTTTTCTTTGTTTTTCTTTCAATCGCCTCTTGACTGGATCTGAATAGCCACTGTTTCCTTGTCCTATTGAGATTTTGCACATCTATGTTTGGTCACTACTCATGGTGCTTTTTGGTCTCCCAGCATCTTATTAAACCATATATTCTTTGAGTTGTGGGTGAGTTTCTCTTTTTTTGGATGACAAATTGTTTTGTGACCAGTGTTGCAGTAAGTGGTATTTGATGGCATCGAGATTTTATTTATGTTTTCTTTATTTTATGTGGGGATAATTATGCTTTGGCAAAGACTCAAGTAGACACTTTTTAATAACTCTGTATTTCAAAGGGGTGTGTTGGGTTTAAACATGATTGCCTTGTTAGTAGTTTATCTAGGGCATGATGGCCGTTACTGGAAAGTGGTCCGCCCAGAGCTGTTTGACACGTAGTAATAGATCAATATCTATATTTATAAAAGTGGAAATTTGTGGGTTTGTTTGTGGCATGGCAAAGCATTGTTCCTAATACAATTCCACACTGTTTCATCACATTTTTAATAGTTACCTGTTAGAACCCTCTGAACATTACTGGCTACATGACATTTGGACAACCCACCCCTTTCCCCGGATTTCAGCAAAAGCCAAAATTTGTTTGTGAGTTTGTGCCTTTGCAAAGCGTTGTTCCTTATACAATTCCACACCGTTTCTCCAATCTACACCAAGTTTTGCATAGTTACCTGTTAGGACCCTCTGGACATCACTGGCTACATGACATTTGGATACCATACTCCTTTACCTGGATTTAACCAAAACTCTAAAATTGTATGTGGGTTTGTGGCTTGGTGAAGCATTGTTCCTCATACAATTCCACACTGTTTCACCAATCTGCACCACATTTTGTATAGTTACCTTTTAAGACCCTTGAGACATTACTGGCTACATGATGTTTGCACACCCCACCTCTTCCCCGGATTTCAGCACCTTCACACATGACTGGATGTATCTTGAATAAAGCACTTCTGGAACTTGCCTGCTGCTTCAAATATATGTGTTGTAAAATGATTCCTGATAGGGCATGGATTCAACTTGATTCTTGCATGACCATAAGCTGCTTCACGTAGACATGTGCTAGCTTTCTGCATGGGTTTTGCCTCTCTGCTTGCCGCTCACTGTAGTGAGTGGTTGCTTGACACGCATGTGCAACATTTTGTTAATGAGATCAGGGCAGGTTTACTTTTGTTTACATCAATTCCTAGGTTCCGCTCCCCATAATTATTGATGTGTGGGAAGATGCCTTGATGCCCAACGTAAGGCTAAGCCAATTAAAATGAATGTCTGAAAAAAAATCACATGGATATTCCCCGATATCCACCTCTGTACAATATTGATTCACGGCCGGTCCCTTATGAAGTCAGCTTTCCTAAGTTCTGCCTGTGCTTCCCATGCCAAGTCATGTGGATATGTTGACACTACACAAAGTGCCAAGCTTTTTACCATCATGAAAACATTAGACACACGCCTCGCCACTCTGGGATATCCCAAAAAAGCATTTAAACAACTACAAGAAGAGAGCTAGATCTATCCTGAGAGAAACTCTACACCGAAAATATGTTTGGTGAATAATAAAAAAACACATTCCTTGCCACCTTGAGTCCTAATAAGGAGGATATTAAATTGATTATTAAAAACAACCTTGCTGGACTCTTCTTTACCTTCCAATTTTCGTCCTATCTCTCTCCTTCCTGCTCTTATTAAACTATTGGAATCACTGGTCTCCCCCCTCTTGTCCCCTTTTCTTGAGTCATCTGAGCATCTTGACCCTGCTCAGTCAGGCTTTAAGCCTGGCAGGGGCACTGAGAGCGTCCTGGTTTCCGTCCACGATGACATGGCCAGGCTAGTGGATGCGGTAGGAGTCAGAGCTCCGATTTTATTAAACCTATTAGCGGCCTTTGACACGGTGGACCATTCCACCCTGCTCTCCCGCCTGAGCCAGATTGGTATATCTGGTCAGTATTAGCCTGGTTTTCTTCTTTCCCGGCTGACAGATCTCAATCTCTTCTGCTTCCCCCTTTCTCTTCTAAACTCTGCCACCTTAGCTGTGGTGTACCTCAGGGTTTCGCGTTGTCCCCCAATCTGTTCAATATTTACATCTGGGCACTAGTGTGCCTCATCCGCTCCTTCGGCATCAGGTGCTATTCTTATGCTGACGACACCCAGATCCTGATCCATTTAGATCTTGATCGGGCTGAGATGTAGTTGTGCCTTCATCGGTGCCTGATGGCCGTGGGAGAGTGGATGGGCCTCAAATGTCTGAAGTTGAATGGGACAAAAAAGAGGTGTTGGTGGGGGGTTCCCCTCCTGACCCCTCACTTTGGATTGCTCGTTTCTGGCCTTCTTCTCTGGGTTCTCTCCCTCTCCCCATGGCAAAGGTGAAAAATGTTGGGGTGTTCATGACTGTTACCTTGTCCTTGGATGCCCAGGTATCGGCTGTGTACCAGACCGTGTTTTTCCATCTAAAAATCTTTAAAAAGGTGCTTCATATGATACCACCAGCTTCACGCCCGCCGGTTGTGGCCGCGATGGTGTTGAGCCGGGTGGACTTCAGCAATTTTCTCTATCTGGCGCAGCCTAAGGCCTTGGTCTACCGGCTTCAACGTCTTCAGAATCATGCAGCACTTGTGGCTACAGGGTCACCCTATGGGGGCCACATTTCTCCAGTGCTATGCCTTTTGCACTGGCTACCGGTTACCCAGCGTATTGAATTTAAGGCGCTGTGCATTGTTCACCGGGCTCTGCATGACCAGGGGGCTGAGTATCTTCGCACCAAATGTGTGCGGTATGTCGCAAACCACACCTTGCAATCTTTTTCGGCCGGCCTGTTGTGTGTGCCATCCTTCTGTCGTTTCTGGATTGGGGGATTCGCCTTTTAATTTGCTGCAGCACAGTGTGGAATAAACTCCCTGTGGCAATGAAAAAAATGTCTAGACATTTGGCTTTTAGGAAAGCCCTAAAAACATATCTATTCTGAATGCAGCGACCGGCGGCCTTTGGTTTCTCTATTTTTGGGTTCCTCCTCTTCCTCACTAGCGCCATGATGGCTTTGAGCGACCATGCGCTATATAAGAATTCATAACATAACATATTAAGAAATGTTGGCCCCTAATTGAAGTATGTCTACCACAGGAGAAAAGCTCTATGTGTGACTTAAAAAGATCAAAAACATTAAGGATGAATTAGCTCACTCAAAAGATTTGAAAAGATGCCGAAAACAAGCTATCTGGAATTTGGGCCTTTGGTGGGTCATTTTCCCTGTGGACATGATCGGTATCTGGATCCACTAAGAAGATCACACACTTTAAGGCACAAGATAAAGACTGGCAACTAAGAGAGATGACTAACTGCAAAAACAATAACGTGATTTATTGTACTGGATGTCCTTGCTACCTAAAATGCATTGGAAAATCAGAGTGGCACATATATAGGAACATCGATCTTGTATCCTCTGCAAACATATCAGTGCCCCTTTGGTACAGCATTTCATGCAATACAACCACACAGTAGATGGCATCCTATGGTGGATTGTGGAGGTTGTGGACATAAGTAGTAATGTTGAGCAAACACTGCTATTGAAAGTAGTGCAATGGATCTATAGGATGCAGACATGTGCACATGGCCATAATGAGCAATGTGTACCCCCTTTATGAAGTATTTATTGGCTGTTATGACAATAAGATACATGTATTCGAAGTGCACTGATTGGAGATATCTTTACCAAAAATGGTTTCACAATGTGCTCCATTTGGTAAACTAACCAATGTAACCATTGTATTGAACTTTGATCAATAAAAAATGAAAACAAACCACCAAAATGGCACCCCTATTTAGTAAGGCAGTGACACCACTTTGTTGCTCATGTAGCTCACATCAAATTAGTTCTAGGTATTAAATATGGTGCTGGCAAGCCGGTATAGGGCCGCGAGCACCACCAATGCCGAAACAAGACAATACATTTGGTAAATCCTAAATACTCTTTCTTTACAAAAGCATACTGCAATTCAACATGGGTAGGGAAGACCACGAGGAAAACAATGATTATTTATTCAATCTAGAAAATTAATTGAAATAAAAGAAAAGGGCTATGAGTTGAATTTAATATCTAGAAAACCAAAACAGTGGTAAAGAAGTATGGCAAAGATACATTTATACTTAAAGGCAATGAATTGGTTTATTCAAAAACGTCTCTGGTACCCATTCTACATATTTGTTATGCCTCGTGGGCTCCGTTGTTCCCTTTAGAGGCGCTGGAGGAGGATTGGTATGGTTAAACAAGTTCCTCTCAACATGGCTCCCGTAGTTGCAGGCACCATTCCAGTCTCTGTAGTGCTTTCCGTGTAGGACACGCCCCCTTTGCTGCAGGGAAAGAGTTATGAGGCTCTCCAGTCCTGCCATCGATGCAGTACTACTCTCTCTAGTGCACACTCTGTGAGTACGCTGCCAACTCTCCTAGAATCTGTCCTGTTTCCCCTTGTGTATTCCAATACTCTTGGATTTACCCTCTGTTCTCACCTTACAGTCCGCCTTCTTCCGATCGCATAGTAGAACCTGCTCAACAGCTTTCAAAGCCTCACTGCTCCGAACGCCAAGTGGTTGCTTGCCAACGAGCCCTGCAGAGGTACGAATCTTCACTGTCATTCATGCCGCAGTGTGCCCTTCCTTACACAAACGCTCATGACTTTTTTCTACTTCTAGCAGCTGTGGCACACAAACATCGATCCTTTGCCTCAATTGGGAATCCCGCTTACAAACAATCTCTTCTCATAGCAACGGCCCGGCGCATAACAATACACGGCGCGCACACGCTATTCTTACATGAAATGCTATGACTCTGCCTTTTCCTTTAAAGCCCCATGCAGGTAATCCCTTCTCAGAATTGTGCAGCACTCCATGTGGGGACATTCTGCTTGTCTAGTCACAGGGTTCTACCAAGGTAGGGATTATCACGGCATGAATTTCCTCTCTCGCTCCCTCCAGCACGCATTAACTCCTCTCCTTTGCAAAACAGGATTTGTTATTCCGGTTCCTCCAGCCATCTTCAGCCATATTGAGGCCTACTCTAGTCCTCTAGGTAACACTTGCTTTTCACTTGCTCCATTTCTACTGATACCATTTGGCAGACTTCTGATTCCCTTTCTCATACTCTCCAGGCTTCTCTGCTATCGTATCATGGCATTAATAAACCGGGACCAGACTTCCAGCACAACCACCAAGAAGACATCGGTCTCCCAGGGTTTTCTTTCACAGAGGGTTTCCCTGAGGTGCCTGGGTGGCCCTTAGCTGTCTATAAGCCGGGGAAGCTCAGGGGTTTCTGGGTACTCCTTAAGAGCAGCAGAAGGGTTCATCTAATCCAGGTTAGTGACTATATGTTACATCCTAGCAGTTTATGTACCAAGTATAATTATATTATTATTTTGTAAGTCACAAATGCACAAATTGGCTCTGGAGTTAATGGGGGATGCTGGTGCTAGTTTATCAACACGTTTGGAAAGGACCTGCAAGTGTCCAAAGATAGGTGGCGCCTTCTATATCATTCAATACAATTATGTTTATTGTGCATATTAAGAGGGTCCCTCTATCTCTTTTTGATCAAATGGTAGGTCCTGAAGAAGGCGAATAATTTCAGAAATACTGAAACATTTTTAAAGGATGTTGACCCTGTCATCCTTAAGTATCTATTGTGTTTAGCTTGAATACTCTACTCTTGAACTCATGGCTGATCCAAGTGAAAAAAACATGACACATCTCCATAGTTCGTAGAGACGATTTTATAATTTGTCACTTTTGATTGTAACTTTATCTGATTTATATACTGGGGTGTGTGTGTGTATACATATTGGTGTATTTTACTGTTGAAAAAAATGATCCATGTTTCGTGATTTATGTTGTCATGCATCAATTATTTATGGCCTTCAGTTTATGTTATCACACATTACATACATGTTAAGTATATGAGTTTTTATTGTTATATGTGTCATGAACCGAGGCTTCCTCCCCCAACTCCTCACCTGGATCTTCTGGGAAGGATTCTTTAGGGTTGGCCTCGGGCTTCTTCTGATCCTTTCTCCTTGAGGGAGTCTTGTCCTTTGGAGTTCGGACCTTCTTATCGTGTAGGTAGGGTCTGGCCCCTCCGGAGGCCACCTTGGCAGAGATGTAACTCTGACCTCGGGGATCCCCAGAGGGCCAGTCCTAATTTCCAGGGAAAAAGCACAAATGCAGAAAAAACCCTGTTTCCGGATGGGTTCAGATGGGGGGTAGTCGGTTCCTCTCAATCGAAAAGGAAGGCGTAGCTTCTCCACACCAAATAGGAATACTTGTAGAATAGAAGTCAGATTCCTCAATTGTTCAGACTGCTGGGAGTATAAACTGCATAGAACTCTCGAAGTTCTCCTAATAGAATGCAGATAAGAGTAAAGGATATAAGGTGAAAAAGGCAACACCACGTGATAAGAAGAAATATGACAAAAAGAATATCCTAAACAGTTTAGGCAAGGCTGACCGAAAAGAAAAATAGAAAAGTAAACTGATCTAGTCTGATTGAGTAATGGCAAAGTTTCCCAGGGTGAGGTCAGAGCAACAGGGACCCAAACCTGTGAGGGGCTAGGCAGCGCCGATAGAAGTAAGGATACCGGCACCCACAGTTCAAAATAAAATAAAAAAGGATAAGCTGAGTGGCGAAAGGAACAGGAGCAAATAGGACTGACTAAAGGCAAAAGCACTAAACAGGCAGCGCCGAGACACCAGGAGTGGAAAGATGAAGAATTATAAGGCGGGAGAGAAAATAGAGCAAGCAAACAAAAGAGGCACGGCAGGTAGGAGGAGGGTGACTAGAGCAGGAATCAAGGCGGTAAGTAGATTCGCTGAAGGCACAGAAGGATCCAAGAGGAAACTCCAACACACGAACCGAGCATTGACAAACAGATACAACGCACCGGCTTGTGGGAGGAGCCAGCCTCTTAAAGGTACGGCGGCCATCTTGGGTGAGGACTGGAGCGCGCGCTGATCATAGCCTCCAGCGCTTCCACAATCTCCAGTTCCTGACAGTATACCCCTTCTTCCTCGGGGCACCCCCAGGTTTGCCCGGATGAAGTCGATGGAACCTCTGCACCAGACGTGGGGCATGTATATGGCTCACAGGTTCCCATGTCCTCTCTTCTACTGGATAATTCTTCCAATGAACCAAGTAGTATAACCGCCCTTTGCGGTAACGGGAATCCACCAAATGAGATACTTCATATTCTTCAGGTGTCGAGATCACTCGGGCACGTGAGCGGTTCACAGGTCTCTTGAAGGGATCATCCTTGTATTCTTTGAGAAGGGATACATGAAAGACCGGATGCACCTTCCTAAGATAGTCTGGTAGCTGGAGCTTATATGCAACCGGATTGATTTGTTGCAAAATGGGGAAAGGCTCAAGAAAACGAGAGGAGAACTTCCTCCTATGAACCCATCTAGGTAGATACCTGGTGGATAACCAGACCAATTGTCCGACCTTCCAGCTTGGATGGGCGCGACGACCCTTGTCAGCCCACTTCTTCTGCGCTAGTTGACTTGCTTGGTGAGCTTCCTTAGCGAGCTTGTGCACCTTCTGTAGGTCTAGTAGAATCGAATCTAGAGCCGGAATCTTGGTAGAAGGAGGACTGAGCCAGGGTAGGTGTTGAGGATGGTATCCGTAAGTACAATAGAAAGGGCTCATCTGGATCGAGGTATGAAGGGAATTGTTATAAGCGAATTCCGCTTGTGGGAGGAAGCAATACCACTCTTCTTGTTGTGGACTGCAAAAACACCTAAGATATTGTTCCAAATTGGCATTAAGTCTTTCTGTTTAGCCGTTGCTCTGTGGATGATATCCTGAGGAAAGAGCCTTGTGAATTCCGAGTGCTTGGCAAAGGGAGGACCAAAACTTTGAGGTGAATTGGGGTCCCCTGTCGGACACAATGGTCTTAGGTACACCATGAAGACGAACAATGTCCTGGAGAAAAGTTGCGGCCATCTCAGAGGCTGAAGGGACTTGCTTGAAGGCAGAGAAATGCGCTAGCTTGCTAAAGGAGTCAATGGTCACCATGATTGTAGTCATGCCATATGATGGAGGGAGATCCACGATAAAATCTGTAGATATATGTTCCCAAGGACGGTCTGGTAGGGAGTGTTGTTGTAACAACCCCAGCGGCCTTCCTGTTCGGTTCTTGTTGGAAGCACATACCGAACAAGCAGACACATACTGGCCTACATCTCTTCTTAAGGTAGGCCACCAGAATCCTCTCTGGATAAGATCAAAGGTTTTCCTAATACCGGAATGACCGGATAGAGGGGTGTCATGACACCAAGAAAGTATTAGCTTTTGCAACTCCTTCGTAGGAATGTAGAGAGCTCCTTCATGATAGAACAATCCGTCCTTATCCTGGTTAACAGATAACGGAATTTCGGAACACCTCTGATACTTTGGGATTAGGTCTTGAAGGAACGAAACTGTAGAAGCTAGGACGGTGAGATGCGGAAAAACCAGTTCATGTTCCTTATAGGAACTAGATGACTCTCCTAGGCTTCTGGACAAGGCGTCGGCCTTCCTGTTTTCTGTGCCAGGTATGTAAGTAATCATAAAGTCGTATTGTAAGAAAAAATAAGCCCATCTGGCGTGTCTGGCGTTAGAACATTCTAACTGTTGCAAAACCCGAAGGTTACGGTGGTCAGTTCTAATGGTGAATTGATGTGTGGCTCCTTGTAGGAGATGTCTCCATTCTTGGCAGGCCAATTTTATGGCCAACAGCTCCTTTTCGATTACAGAGTAGTTGCACTCACTACTAGTAAGTGTCTTGGAGTAGTAAGCAACCGGATGCTCATAGCCGTCTTCCGTCCTTTGGAGTAAAACTGCCCCTACCGCCCCTCCAGAAGCATCTGTTTCAAGAATGAAAGGCTTGGCCTGATCCGGTTGGACCAGGATGGGTGCTGTAGAAAAACATTCCTTTAAGAAACTGAAAGCTCTTTGAGGTTCGACTCCGAATATGAACCTCACACCCTTCTTCAATAAGGAGGTCAAAGGGAGTAGCTTCTTGGAGAAGTTGGAAATAAACCTCCTGTAAAAGTTAGCCAGTCCTAGAAACCCTTGTAGTTCCTTGACATTGGTAGGTTCCTTCCAATCTCTAATGGCCTTTACCTTATTAGCATCCATCTCAATACCATCCTTGGATAGTATGAAACCCAAGTAGGACACTGTTGTGGATTCAAATGAACACTTCTCTGGCTTTACCAGTAAATGATGGAACTGCAGACGCTGTAGAACTAATCTGACCAATGATCGGTGCTCTGATAAAGACTTGGAAAAGATTAGGATGTCGTCCAGGTACACTACTACCGACAAAAACAACATGTCAGCGAATATCTTGTCCATGTACCTCTGGAAGATGGCTGGTGCGTTTACGAGACCGAAGGGCATCACACAGTATTCAAAGAGTCCGAAGGGGGTGCGGAACGCTGTCTTCCACTCGTCACCTTGCCTGATTCTTAAGAGGTGATAAGCGCCTCTTAGATCAAGCTTAGTAAAGTACACCGCCCACTGTACTGCCTCCAAGATATCCCGAATTAGGGGCATGGGATATCTATCCCCGATGGTAATCTTGTTTAGACCCCTGTAATTTATACAAGGGCGGAGCTCTGTCGAATCCTTCTTGGGAATGAAGAATAAGGATGCCCCACAGGCGGACCTGGACTCTTGGATTAATCCGTTCTGTAAATCAGCGTCGAGGTACTCTCTTAAAGCCTTCCTCTCTGGTAACGACAAGGGGTACATTCTACCAAAGGGTACCACAGCCTCCGGAATTAAGTCAATGCAGCAATCCTCAGGTCTATGTGGTGGTAGTTGTCTGGGTATGGTGTCCATACACACCTCTGAGAAGTCTTGATAATGTACGGGAACTGAGGCCACAGTGACAGGTTCCTGAACCCCACACTGGCTGTGTTCTAGGGTGTTAGGAGAAGCAGACCGGTTGATACAGTGGGACTCACAGAAGGTCGAATTGAAAGAGACCCTGTTGGTAGTCCAATCAATGTGAGGGTTGTGTCTCCTTAGCCAAGGAATTCCTATAACTAACGGAAAATGAGCAGCACGGATCTGGTCAAACACCAAAAACTCTTCATGTTGGCCGAGCCTCATCCTTAATGGAATGGTCTCCAGCGTTATAGGTCCGGATGACAGGGGCCTACCATCGACCCCTTCTACTGGAATCGGGGTGGCCTTGGGTATGGTGGAGATTAGATGCTCAGCTGCCCATTTAGAGTCAATGAAATTTCCAGCAGCTCCACAGTCTAGCATAGCGAACACCTCAGTGGGGGAATCCTCGGTCAACCACAGGTTGACCCGAAACACCATTAGGCTGTTATCCTCCGGGGTGCTTACTGCTCTTGTGTAGTAGCAAGGGTGCTTGTTACTTCCCCCGAAACCTCCCTTGCTGTCGATCGGGGGTGGAAGTTTCCCTGTCGTCTAGGTGGGACTTCAGAACAGTCTCTCAATAAATGCTTCGAGGAGCCGCAGTACATACATAATCCTGCCTCTCTCCTTCTTCTTTCTTCTTGCGTCAAGGGACCGCGAGCCGCCCCAATCTGCATAGGTTCATCAGTCCTAGGGGTAGTTCGAGGTGGAGGAGCAGGGGATGGTTGACTGGACTGTTGTGGGAAGCCTCTGGTTCTTCTTCTTTCGGATCTTCTCTCTTGAAGACGGAACTCGATCTGAAGTGACAAAGTCACCAATTCCTGAAAGGATGCCGGACGAGCCACTCTGGCTAGCTCGTCCTTGATTTCTTCACGAAGACCCCGTCTGAAGATTGTTTGCTGAGCAGAATCAGGCCAATCTGCCTTGGCTGCCAGCCTCTGGAAACGGGAGAGATAGGTCTGTATGTCCGTGTTTCCCTGTTGGACATCAAGTATTGCTTCCAGAGAAAAATAGAATACTTCTGGTCTATCAAATCTTTCACCAAAAACTTCTGTAAAACGATCATAGTCACTCAAAACGGGATCATCTCTGGTAACCAAGGGTGTGGCCCATGCAAGGGAGTTTCCAATTAGATTGGCTATGATGAACCCCACCTTAGATCTGTCAGTCTCATAGGCGTGAGGTCGGAAGGCGAAATACACTCTGCAGGCATCCAGAAATTCTTTCAGACCCCCCGGGTGACCATCATATTTACCAAAGGAAAGGGGCATCGTAGGCAGGTCTCCACGATCATCCCGATGTAACACTACCTGCTGCCTGAGGGCTACATTCTCTGTCCGTAAAGCCTGCACCTCTAATGTAAGGTTCTGTAAAGCAGCCACCAATTCCTGATACTGCTCTAGTGAGGCCATGATGGTTATTGGGCGTTGTATGCTGTCATGAACCGAGGCTTCCTCCCCCAACTCCTCACCTGGATCTTCTGGGAAGGATTCTTGAGGGTTGGCCTCGGGCTTCTTCTGATCCTTTCTCCTTGAGGGAGTCTTGTCCTTTGGAGTTCGGACCTTCTTATCGTGTAGTTAGGGTCTGGCCCCTCCGGAGGCCTCCTTGGCAGAGATGTAACTCTGACCTCGGGGATCCCCAGAGGGCCAGTCCTAATTTCCAGGGAAAAAGCACAAATGCAGAAAAAACCCTGTTTCCGGATGGGTTCAGATGGGGGGTAGTCGGTTCCTCTCAATCGAAAAGGAAGGCGTAGCTTCTCCACACCAAAGAGGAATACTTGTAGAATAGAAGTCAGATTCCTCAATTGTTCAGACTGCTGGGAGTATAAACTGCATAGAACTCTCGAAGTTCTCCTAATAGAATGCAGATAAGAGTAAAGGATATAAGGTGAAAAAGGCAACACCACGTGATAAGAAGAAATATGACAAAAAGAATATCCTAAACAGTTTAGGCAAGGCTGACCGAAAAGAAAAATAGAAAAGTAAACGGATCTAGTCTGATTGAGTAAAGGCAAAGTTTCCCAGGGTGAGGTCAGAGCAACAGGGACCCAAACCTGTGAGGGGCTAGGCAGCACCGATAGAAGTAAGGATACCGGCACCCACAGTTCAAAATAAAATAAAAAAGGATAAGCTGAGTGGCGAAAGGAACAGGAGCAAATAGGACTGACTAAAGGCAAAAGCACTGAACAGGCAGCGCCGAGACACCAGGAGTGGAAAGATGAAGAATTATAAGGCGGGAGAGAAAATAGAGCAAGCAAACAAAAGAGGCACGGCAGGTAGGAGGAGGGTGACTAGAGCAGGAATCAAGGTGGTAAGTAGATTCGCTGAAGGCACAGAAGGATCCAAGAGGAAACTCCAACACACGAACCGAGCGTTGACAAACAGATACAACGCACCGGCTTGTGGGAGGAGCCAGCCTCTTAAAGGTACGGCGGCCATCTTGGGTGAGGACTGGAGCGCGCGCTGATCATAGCCTCCAGCGCTTCCACAATCTCCAGTTCCTGACAATATGTTTGTTATTGAATACATTATATTAATGCTTTGACATTTTTGATAAGGTATTAATTGCTCAGTTGAAAATAGCAGAACTAGGTTGATGTTAGATTGCCCTTTATGACACCTTTATTGCACCTAGAAAGCAATGAATGCGTAGTAAGCAACAGGTTCACATTGTGTAATTGTTTCATGGCTCTTTACCAGTTCCTGGTTGTGTTGGGGTCCCTTTTTTGTATATACAGTCATGAGTAACATGGCTCCCCACCATATAAGGTCCCTATTTGGGAACTCATGTCCCCTGCTCACTATCCAAGGATATGTAGCCAAATATTTATAGATAAACAATTAGATATTAATTCTATTTCTTGAGAAAAATTAGACTGGACATAGTCTAATCAACAGGTGTCATGATTCCTGCCCCTCATGTCCCCAGCCCTCCAAGATGTCAGGCTGGAGCCAGGCCACAATCACCTACATGGCCCTCAAGGGCCTCTCCATCCCTCCAAAGACCCACTTGGAGTCAGACTTGGCGCTTGTGGCACCAGACTCACTCACTCCCGTAGGATAACATTGGGGATTGCACTTGTAGTGCATTGATGGGGACAAGATGGATGCCCCCACATATTTCGGTTCCCTTAACTGCATGTGCAGTCTAGTCTTTTGGGTGTGATTCAGCCCAGAGACACCTGGGATACCCAGAGACTATTTAAACCACGCCAGGCTGAGAAACATGCTTTGTGTTTTCTGCACCTGCAGCGTGACACTCACCGTGTTCGGATCGGTCGCCAGTAGGCCTGCATCTTTCTTCTGCGCTCATCTCCTGCAAGAACAAGAACACTGTTAGGAACAGCCTTACCTTGCGGCGCTTCTGCCCATCATTCATTGCTTCTTCTGTTCTGCGGCATCTTCGGCGGTGTCATTCCCATCCCTGCACGCCGCTTCCTAAGGAAAAGGGATTAGTACGCATTCAGCAAATCTTTGCTTATTTTTAAAGACTATACAAGCTTCAAACTCTTACCTGAATCCCAGCCGCTCTGGGGCAACTCTGTCTCCGGAACTTCTCATCCATCTGCAAGAGGGAAAAGACACTCCAGGTTAGCGTGGAAACATCTAGAGGCGCCGCATGCCGCACTTACTCACCGCATTTCTTCTTCATAAACCGCATCCACGCTGAAAACATTGCGGCACCTAAAAGACACAGAAAAAGAACTCAGTTCAATACAAATACGAAAGGGTTGCATCGCCCATCGCGCTCTCACTCACCTTCACCGCTACTCATCTAACCAGCACGTCGCCATCCCCGGACGCCAGCCATCATCTAAGGAAGGAAAGGAACGAAGTTAGAGAACTGTTCAAAAGACTCATACTTACCTGTCGGACTCTTGCCAGTGAATTAGCTAGGCTGCAACGAGCCTGCATCAATCAACGTGCAACTGCATTGAAAGCAGGACGGGGAGCACACTTTCCAAGAAAACAAGGCCCAGTCTCCAGTCGAGTAGACTCCAGGGAAGGGTTTGAGGTCATAAGAGGTCAGAACAGGCTGAGTGACGTCCCCGTGGATACCAGGTGAGTGTTACAACAGGTATAATAACAATAGCTTTATAATTTTTCACTTTTGTACAGAAGACAAATTGTAGCTTGATTTTTGAATTTTTCAGGATTTATTGGTCCAAACTAAGTTGCCTAACGCGTTTCGAGATAAGTTCTCTTCTTCAGGGGCTGTTTTATAAAAGCCAAGCTTTAAATCTAGTAAAGAAAATTAAACAATATTCTAAATTAGATTGGAGATACAAACTTAATTGTTTCAACATTCCCATACATTGTTACTAAAGCATAATTAAAATAAATTTAACATCATCAAAGTTTGCCCAAAGTTGTCATCACATCACAATTAGAGTCAGGGTGTTAAAATCAACCAAAGTGTGATAAAGTAAATAAGTGTCAAAACACAACCAAGTTTCTTGATATATATTCAAATCAAATATTTGTGGATGTTAACTATTGATAATACAACTCAATAGCTGATATTTATGGTTGTTTATTATTGAGAGAACACTTCAATAGCCAAAGATATCCTACCACCTTTGTGACCTTCAAAGTAATAAGGTTTAAAGTTTAAAGTCTAGTGGTGATTATGACTGGAGATGAGCTTACCCTGTTCCTTTTTTCTTAAAAAATTGGGTAGAAGGATGTTTTTCCCTCCAAGTTAAGTATCAGATTTGAAACAAATTTATTCTGTGTTTCTCCAGGAGTATCTAGGCCATATATTACAAGATTTTAATAAAATCAGCCTAACATGTATAAAAATAAAAATGACCAGTTCTGGAATGTACTTTAAAAAGAAGGATTATTGGTGGTAATAGTACTATATAATCTAGTGAACGTAGTTCTGTCCTCTAGAATGGTATAGATTGACACCTATTTATTTAAGAAACAAAAAATGTATATACAAAGGACAATCCTTATTAATTACTCCTGTGTTAGTCCTTTCTGTGTTAGTTCATAAGTTTCCTAAGAATCAAAAAACAACACTTACTAAGTGGTGTTAGCTCAATAAGTATGAAGTTGCTCTGCTGTAAGCACAGGAATCAACCGCTGGCGAAAGCGCATTGAAGTAATTGTCCCTTATTTAGGCAATAACATTACAGATGATCAACCGCCCAACAATCTGGGAATAAGAAAACCTATGTTAGAGCGTGTTTGTTCTACAGAGTAGTCGAGTAAGATAGAGTCAGATTCAGAGTCCTAAAGGGATACTTACTAGTCTCTATTCAGTTCCTCTCCTGGTTGTGGTGCTGTTCTCTGTTCCGTAAGTCTTCTAGTGCTGGTACAACACTGGATGTTGTCATACATCCAAGATGGCCGTATTTATGGCGTGTATGTGTGACGTCATCACGTTGCGTACATGCATGACATGACAAATGTAAACAAAGTGCGAATGCACGGGTAAAGAATTGCTTCAAATTTAGAGTCTCCTGATGATACAAAAGGAGGAAATGAATAAGGGGAATGCCCTCAAAAATGTTATGATTTCTAATTTAAATGTTTTAGAGAAACGTGAAATGTGCGAAGATGCATGTGTTCTAGCTATTTCAATGCGAGTTTGTCCGTAATGTTTTAGAATGGTACAGAAAAAGTATATGTGGGTGGAGGACTCTGATGCTTGGACCTTGCTCTCAGTTAATGTTTATATAACCCTGTGTGTGTAGGTTAATATCTTTACCCAGTTGGTAAATTTGGGAAATACCATACTTGGTATAATGGTCTCATGTTTATCAAATAAGCAGTGTAACCTCAAATGTTCAATTGGGGAATACATAACAAGATGAGTGATAGTCAAATTCAAGTTTAGATACATAATTCGGGATACATAATTAGATCATATTTAAGGTAGTATTGCTGTCTCATATGGAGTTCACAATCTAGTCACATGTATTGTAACTGACAAATGTTTTATCCAAAAAAAATCGAATCCATATTTTACGATATTGTCAGAACATATTGCAACATATTGACACCTTTTGTGGGTACATTGTTTCTATTTAGAGCAGAATGATGTGACCATTTTTCTTAATGAAATTCATAACATTACAGACCCCTAAATGTTAACCAAGTGTATCATGATGTGATTGCTCTGTTGTGGTTTTTGAAAAAAGGTCTAATTTATAAAAAAAAAAAAAAGGGCTTAGATAATATTCCTCATTAAGACCACGTGGTGCTAGTGCGTCAAGTTTATGTATCCAGAACAGTTCTCTCTGGGATAACCTTTTGGCCAAATCTCCACCCCTTTGGAGGGGATGGATCACTTCCAGTATTGCCCATCTCAATTGAGTGATGTTATGTCCATTCTCTTGAAAATGTCTGTATACTGGCGATTTGTTGTTACATGTCCTCATGTTTGATTTGTGTTCCGTCCAGCGTTCCTTTGCTTTCCGGATTGTTTTGCCCACGTAAAATTTACCACATGGGCATTGAAGTGTATAGATCAAATTCTTGCTGTCACTTTGTCCACAACCAATATGCCAGGGTTGCTATCTTTCTCCCCCACACCTTGACTTCACATAACAAACACATGAACCTAATCCTAAACTATTTATATAAATTTAGGTATACTTTGCAGTGCATGGTGCTAACTCACACTTCGTTCCCCACCACATAAGGCTCAGAGAGAAGCTAGCCCAATGGAAAGGTATATGGGACTTCAACATCTAGGCCCTCATTACGACCCTGGCGTTAAGGGATTACCGGTACTGGTAAGGGTACCGGTACCGGTAAGGGTACCGGTACCGTTAATCCCTTAATGCCTCATTACGAGGTCCCTTTACGGGTCCCGACCTTAACGGCTGGTCTGTACCAGCCATTAAGGCAAGGACCCGCAAAGGGACCTTGAAGGTGATTATGGTACCGCATTTTGCGGTACCGTAATTACCGCCTTCCCCATTCCCATTGAGCCCTATGGTGCAAAAATGTGAATGGGGAAGGGCCAATGGTAAATGGGGAATTAGCGCCCTGCCAACCTTAGAATGGGGCAGTAATTCCCCATGTCACCATGGCGGATCCGGTAAATTACCGGCGTTAAACACGGCACTAATAGCGCAATTGGTTAACGCCTGACTCGTAATGAGGCCCTAGTATAATTCATAAATACCTGTTGTTAAGGGTGGCAGGATGCCAACTATGTTACTGGTGAGGTCCAGGGAATTACCATTAAATAAATGTCAGGCCACAGGGATAATAGTCATTACAATATCGGAGGAGACAGGAATCCTCAGATCGAATGTTTTATTAAGAACGGCGAATGAAAGCTCTGTGGTCATTCAGCATTTGGGGTGAAATGCAACTCAAGTTTTCCCTCATTTGTTTGCACTACCTGCTCGGCTTCTAGAACGTTCCCTTCGCTGTAAACTGTTTTGATATTCCTGCTTGCTTCAGAAAACCCCTTTATTTTAAGCAGTTATGCATATGAATGTCTAATTTGACTACAGATGAACAGAGAGGGGAATCTAAATTAAAACTCTAAATGCTACTATTTAATTACCCAAATGGCTTTGACTGAGTTAAACAGGGACTGGCATTATTCCGTTTTTTTTCCAATTTGTGTTAATGTTTCCCGTGCAAACGCTGATGGATTCCCTGGCCCATTGCTGCCACTGATGAACTATATGACAATAAATGACATTATGGTAAATTCCACTTAATGACATATTTTTAATTTTCAGAACACAGCCTTTTTCTGCCTAGTGAATGATGGATGATTAACTGAAAATCCAAATAAAATAACGTCTCATTTCGACAGATAATAGAAAAGAAACCTTCCAGATTAATGACGCTATTTAACTTTTTTAATTTCAAATAAATAAAAAAACTATCTTTATCCAGATAGTCTTGCTCCCCATGGACGAGGTTTATAAAAAATGAATCTGCAGTCGAAAAGTTAATGGGTTATTAAAATGATTTGAGTGCAGGCTCCTGCAGTGAGATAGTTACAAAAATGGGTAATTGGAAGTTGGCGGTGTTGCTAAAAGGAGCAGCTTGTTTGTGATGCAAGGGTTAGTGGCGTGTGATACGGGAAACAGTAACATCAAACCATGCTTCCCTGCTCAAGTCCAGCAGCAGGGGGGAAGCAAGGCTCAAGTCAAAGCTACACGCTGGTGGACAGAGTCCCCACACTTTTACGGAGTCCCCCTACTTTTTCAGTGGGCACCTTGATATGAGAATTTCTGGTTGTGCAGCATTCAATTGGTATGTTAATGAGTCCCCCCATGTGTTTTATTAGGACTTGACCCCTGGGCCGTAGTGAGTTATGCTATGTTACCGTGCACTTCCTCAGTGCTGTATCTTTCATTGGCATGGCCTTGCAGCACTGAAGGCGGACTGGAGTCGCATCAACGCAGCAGATTTGAGGAAATTCGAGGTATCCTAAAACCACAACCTGCCATTGCATAACATGATATTTGGTACATGTCCTAAAAAAATACAATTAGGAATACAAATAAGACTATGGTCCTTAATATGAGCATGGTAGAAACGGTCAAATCCGGAGGTATTTTAAATTCCGCCTATTTTTTAAATACCACATAATTATGAGTTGGGATCACATTGAATATGTACCACATGAGAAGCATAGGACGTACTGCAAGGGGCAAATACGGTTTAACCGATGCCGTCCTTTATATGTTCCTTAAGTTTTAAATATCTCATGTGACCCTCACTTATGTGTGGATGCCACTTTTAAAACGGGAGATTTTTAAAAAGCCACATGTTTCTAAAGCAACCAACCTCCCCATAATGATTGCCTGACACTTTACCTTTAGCATACATGAAACATGCTGCTATGTGTGGGATCGGGATAGGCTGTGTTTTTGTCTAGGTCAGTTATTAGGGGGGTTTCGCTGCAGGTAGATTCGGGGGTGCTTTACAGTGGAGCATTCCTTCACCTATCTGGACAATTGAAATGATGCCTGCATATTGGCACGGTTCGGGGATTGTTGAAGGGCAATGCCAAACAACTGGTACAGTGAGATGATATTGCAACCAAGGGCAGGTTAGTCCCTAATGAAGGGACAGCAGGTGGATTTGTATGGATTGGTGAAAAATGCTTCAGCTGTATCATTAGCAAAGGGGGTGATGCGGTGGCAGGGTGAGCGATTTTACTGCAGTTATGAATTGGCGAATGGATGTTTGTGTTGCATTGGTTAAACAGTTGATGTTCGCTTCATTTTAGGCAGTGGTACAGCAAGAATGTTTCTCGGTCTTGTTCAATATTCAGAGCAAGAAAGGATTATCCTCCATAATCCTTGAGCTCACACCAGCATTAAAGAGACGATTCCAACACAGACACACCCACAAACACACACACACACACTCCTAACACTGACATGATTTTTGCCTAAGGACTCCCTAAATTCTTCTACAATGGGGGGTGAGGTCCAGGGGTGTTAAAACTACATTCATTTGACCTACGTTATGTCTTCGAAGTTCTCAGGCACATTTTCCTGCTATTTCATTATCTGAGCTATGACAGATAATGAGAAATAACTGCAAACAATGTTCACTGCAATGTAGACAATAGTCTACTGTAAACAAATAACCTAAAAACTCCACAAAGCACCAGGTGGACATGTGTGTGCACGTGTACAGCAATCGTAGCAACAATGCCCACAGAAGGGACATGCTGGCTGTTGCCAAAAATATATCTTGTACATTATCAGAAGAATGGACACTTTCAGGAAAGTTCTTACAAAAATTTAGGGCGGAATTGGTACTTCATCCGAAAGAGGCTGTGCCACTTTTCCACACTCTGGACCTTTCGGTGTACGCAGAGAAGGAATGATAATGTGGATTGTACTAAAACCTTTTCGACTGACACATTCCATGTGTATTGCTACAGCCAATGTTTTAGCCAACACCTGTCATCCTGCTTTTTTCTTTCTTTTTTCTCTCTCATGTTTTTGCAGAGCTCTTTCCCCCAGCTACACCTATTATTTGTTTGTATTAAACACCTTATAATTCCTTCTTTGCTTACCCCAAAAGGGCACCTTTCCATTGCATTTCTTGCTCAGACTTAGGTGACTCTCCCCATTTTAACATGTGTCCTAGCATTTTCTCTTTCCCTTACCCCATGTTGTGGAGCAGGCTGCAAATTGCACAAAACATACTTCCCTATTTAGCTCTTTCTCTCCCACCATGTTTTATGATGGCTGCTTTCCCCGGCTCCTTTAATGCGCACACCTGCAACAGGATACAGGGGCCTATAGTCTTATCTGATCTCTAGCCCACACTCATGGTAGGCGGCATCTGTACCATTCCACATGCAATGTATGTTTTGCTCTCTCATTTTACTGCAGTAAAGTACTGCGTTCAAACATTTTCTACACACTGTCCTTCAATTTCACTGTAGTGCGTAAATATATGCAAATGACTGGGCTGTGGAAAGGTGGCACAGCCTCTATGTTGTCCCACAGAGACCCTAATCTGGATGAAGTACCAATTCTGCCCTAGATTTGAGTCTGTGTGCATGCATTTGGCATTGCACAACTATGTATAGTCTAGAAAAGTTCTTACAATAAAACAAAGGAAAAGTTCAATCAATTGCTCTGGTGTTTCCGTGCTATTTAAGATCGCCATCTAATAAGTAACTTGTCTTGTACGCATGTTTCATCACATTGAAATAGCCTCATTCAATTGGATCTTTTCTGTTGGTGCAACAGTGAATTTTTATTATTCTTTCTCTACTGGAAGCAAAACCAGCCAACGCCTCATACACTGCTCATTGGCTGTCCAAATGTATATGTAAGTACCTCAATGCACAGGCTTTTTTGTGTTATGATGAGTATTCTGACCAATAAAAAGGGCAGAGTTTAACTTTCATTACTAGCTCAAAAGGGTATCACTATCAGACATGTTTCACATTTAAAGGTGTGGGCATCGTTATACTCCCAATATGCTCTTTGCTTTAATGCAAATTCGACAGGTGGGTTCCATGAAGAAATATGACCTGGCCTGTGACCACCCCATTGCTCCCCTTCAGTCACCCACACCGGCCCCACCTCCCAAGGAGGAGAGGGTTCCTGTAGTAAACGTTCTTCATGTGCATCCCAGAAAAGGGGTGTTGAATTTACACCAATGGAAAGAGGTCTCGACTGCTGCTCATGTGGTGAAATCCAATCCGCTGGTCAAGAATTACTGCTCGTGATAAAAGCAAAATTATAAAAGCATTGTCTTTCTACTGTAAATATCATTGCAGAACAAAATATGACACGTAAATGAAGGTTTTTGGCATTGAAAATAAGCTGCTGGGCATATCTTGAAGGGGATAGAAATTAGCTACTGTTGTTTTAAGCACAGGCCAGATATAGTCTCTACAAATGCGCTGTTTCATGGAATTTTTCACGCGGTAAAAAGTGACTTTGCACACTTTTCAGCACACAAAACTCCATTCATGGATCAGACTTTGCATCACCTTCCTGGACTTTGCACGGACCGTTACGATGTTGCGTGCAGTTGAGCGCTTTGCGCGGCACTCCACGCAAAGTGTAGGATGGGTCTGAGCAAAGAAATAAATAGAGGGTGGAACATGCATATACAAAATGAGGAAAAATTAGCAATAACGTGGGTGTGTTGAGGGACGCTCCACACAAAGAAATCACATGCCCAATCAAGCGCAAACATAACCGAATTCATGGATTTCAACATGCAACATCACATTGGGAAAAGCCACATGCAAATCTAATGATCTTACGGCCACATGATAGTAGACGCAAAGTACAACACACAAAGGAACCAATGCACATAAAGCACGCAATGCACACCAATAAAACGTTGCTCAGCCAGGATAAATCCAGGTAAACTCTGAGCCATCGTACATGGCCATTGAAGGAGGAGGAGGATGGTAAGGGACATGATTTCCTGACCACGTACTACGCTCTTTGGGCTGCCAGACAACCAGGTGTAAACAAGGTATAGGTTCCCACCCCATGTCATCCTACACCTGGTCAGGGAGTGGGAGGAATACCTTGCACCACCCACCATCTGCTTCCATATCCCCCCCCGGAGAAGGTGCTGAAAGCCCTACATTTCTTAGCCACAGGATTATTTCAATGCATCACTGCCATTATTAGGGGCATATCGCAGGCTACGCCATCCCGGTGTCTACACCAATTATCGGCCTGCATTACATCACGTGTGTCAGTCAATAGGCACATATACAAGCCACGCACACTGCAGATAAGGCAGAGAGTGAGCCTGGAGTTCTATGCCATAGCATACTACCCATGTGCGCTTGGTGGCATTGATTGCATGCATGTTGCCCTACCGTCCCCCGATTGATGGAGCCCATTTACTGCAACCGGAAGTATTGGCATTCAATCAATGTACAGGTCATCCGCGAAGCAAACAGAGTCTTCATGCACGTCAATTCCAATTTGACATGACAGCTTTATTTACTGACAGCCACCATTGTACCAGGCCTTAGCATCGGGAACCTTTGGCAACACCTGGATCATTGGTGAGTATCAACTATTACACACATGCATGCTGTCACGTGACACACCGAAGTAAAAAACATAACTATCAAAGACAACAAACAACACTCAACATTCCTGCTCACGCTTTTCAGGAATCTTGCCACACCAGCCGAGGTAAGGTACAGCACAGCACACATAGTCATTAGGGGCATCATGGAGCACACATTCGGAGTGCTGAAGTCACATTTCTGCTGCCTCGACCACTCTGGGGGGGTATTGCTATATGCCCCACCAGTAGTATGCAGAATCAACATCGCAGCTTGTGTCCTGCTCAATGTCACCACAAGGCATGGCATACCATTAGAGATGCAGGAGGGACATCGCTCTCATCCACAGTCACCACCCATGCCCTTGGTTGGCCAAAGGACACAGGGAGAGGCTGCAAGCAATCCGCTTGTGCAGTCGTACTTCACATGAATAGCAGCTCCTGTTGAGTACACACAGTGAAGCCACATTCCTGGTAGCATTCAATGATGAATTGGGTCAAATCCACAGAGATTGTGTGTCTAGTCATAAAATCAAATGCAGCATCCACCGACAGAGTCATATCAAGTGGAATCAACAGTATACATGTTTCTCATACCAAAGCACACAAAACAATCAATCAAATCCCTTACCAATTTCACATGTTCCCCATCATCTAATGAGCATGAGGACCACCAACAACGCACATGAGAGCACAAGTAAAAAGGCAGAGCACAAAAGGAACCAATAACCAATGTGATGACTGCCCGGGTCGCCCCATGTGTGTCACACAACAATTTACAGGTGGACTGGCCAACCCATTTCCTGACAATTATGCACCCAATACACATCTACATCTAAATAGTCATA
Source organism: Ambystoma mexicanum (assembly GCF_040938575.1). Taxonomy (NCBI): domain Eukaryota; kingdom Metazoa; phylum Chordata; class Amphibia; order Caudata; family Ambystomatidae; genus Ambystoma; species Ambystoma mexicanum. The sequence goes on from NC_090937.1 coordinate 58,832,919, forward strand.
TGAACTGAGAAAATATCAAGCTCACTTCAAGAAAGATGCACTTCTCAACTCAAATCTTTTCCCTTGCGAGTCTGCCCCAGCTGTACCCGGGAATGTATCTGTGCTCCACTCCGTAGTTGTTCAAACCAGCCTACACTGCTGAGGTGTTACAAATATCCCACAGCACTGTTCATTGAATAGCAGCAACCACCTCCCCTTGCAGAATGCCGTAGTAGAGAAAATCAGCACAAGGTCAGAGCAGATAGCACATCCATGCACCCAATGAAACAGCACCCTGTGGACCCCTGGATGCCATGCAACAACTGCAAGCAATGACTCGCCAGCCTCCCATCACCATGTCTACCCTGAACCCAGGCAGCAGGACCTGCTCCTCACAGGCCAAAGCAATGAAAAACACCCCACACAGCGACATTATTACCACCCACAACACCTCCACTGCCTGCCCTATTGAGTGCCATGCTGCGCAGTAACATGTTCCACTTAACCTTGTTCCAGTGAGGGGTCATTGTGTTCCTTCAAATCCGGCTGTAGTCAGATTGAAACGGAAAGAACTCCTGAATAGAAATCACTGAGAGGTTTGAAATCCAGGATCCCCTTGGAAGCCCTCCCAATGCCATGGTTTGGCATCCCCTAATTAACGTGGCATCAGGGCAGTGCAGGAAACAATGGCAGGGGAGCCGATGATGGAATGTCTAAGATGAGGATAGGAAAACTTCTCAGCAATTGCAGTAAAGACAGGATCAGGAAGAAGGCTGCTGGGCAAGCAGCCAGCAGTCATAACGGAAGACATGGCACACAGGCAACAGGCAGAAAGGAGACATGCAGACAAGAGAAATGAATGGGAAATGGAGGTCAAGGATACTGGCACCCAAAAGGGAGCAGGAAACAGGCAAGAGAAAGGGAAGGCAGAGCTCAGAGCGACCAATAAGCTTGGAACTAAAGGGAGCATTGAGATGCACTCAGCATCTGTCAACAGGTGTCCCAATAGCTGCTGGGGTATCGTACATGGTACGCGTTGCCATGGCAAACAACACCAACCCTATGGCATGTGCCTGGTATCCGGGGCAGGACCTCCACCATGTTGTTATCCGACAAACAGAGAAGCCTCTATATGGCCTGCCATGCCATGCTGGGTGTGGAGCTGTCTGGGGAATGCAACCCCAGAGACAGCCGAAGCACCAGGGGTGTACTGCCAGCGTTCGTAGACACGCCATAAAAAGGTGAGTGAACAGGATACTGTGTGGCAGGCATGACAAATTGACAAAATGCAAGCAATGACTGGCCAGCCTCCCAACCCCATGTGTCGCCGCACTCATACAGCCAGATCTGCTCACTTCAGGTGAATGCAGTGAAAAACACCCCACACAGTGACAGCCTCCCTGCTGCCAATGACTACAATAAATCAGAATAAATATATTAAGAATCATGTCTGTCCTTAAATATATTGATTATGGTTAATGTCTGCATATTAAATGATGCCCAATCTATTATCTGTATCATCGCGTACTACTTAATAAAAGTCACGCCTTTCCCTGAAGATTCTTATCAAACCACTGCAAAAAAGGCCAGAGAATAACATGTACATGTATTTCCTTATTTAGCTTAATATCTATCATGCAGGGAAACATATAGCTAAAATGATTACTATTCATGTCAGCACATATATAGACTGAATTATGTTTCTCTATTCCGATCTCTTAATAGTTACCACACACTTGATTGTGTGCGTATTCATGCTTTGCACTAGAAGAAATATCCCAGACGTTCATGTATGTTTATTTTTAAACCACTACTATGCTTATTTATTCTGAAACAGTGGCTTAAGCTATATGTTTACCTGTCAATTCTTCGCTGCCAATATAAGATATAAGGTCAGCTCCATCTTGGTCTTAAATACGAACATTTCTGCACACAGGATTCCTGGTGTGCCGATGATTGTAAATATTGGAGTACATAGGCTTATGTACATATTGTTATAATCCACAGACTAGTTTTTGGGCCTCATTACACGGAAGGCGGTAAGGGTTAACGGTCACCGGTAACGGTAACGGTGACCGTTAACCCTTACCGCCTTACTACAAGGTCCCTTTGCGGGACCCGACCTTAACGGCTGGTGTAGACCAGCCGTTAAAGTTGGGACCCGCAAAGGGACCTTGGTGCTAATTACGGTACCGCAATTTGCGGTCCCGTAATTAGCTCCTTCCCCATTCCCATTATGCCCTATGGGGCAAAAATGGGGAAGAGCCATGGAGAAAGGGGGAATTACCGCCCCGCCAACCTTGGAATGGGGTGGTAATTCCCCTTTCCTCCATGGTGGTACCAGTATGGTAGCGGTGGCAACCATGGTGCTAATAGCACCTTGGTCCACCGCCTACCTTGAAATGAGGCCCTTTTTTTGTCTTTCTTGCCTTGGATGCTCCTGATGGTGCTGACATCTTGATGAAAACTCGACATCTGTTGTCTGGAAACTGACTGCGAAGAGTTTGAGTGCAAAATCCTAATACAACACGTGCTACGCATTGACGTAATAACGTGTGTGCTCCGATATTACATGACTACTACGTGATTCAGAACATAGCGTCTACTCCACGATTCAATGGCCCTCATTACGACCCAGGTGGAGGACCATGGTGCTATTAGCACCATGGTCCATGCCGTTGTCCGCCATGGCGGAATGGGGAATTACCACCCCATTCCGAGGTTGGCGGGGCGGTAATTCCCCATGCCGCCATGGCCCTTCCCCATTCCCATTTTTGCCCCATAGGGCTTAATGGGAATGGGGAAGGCGCTAATTACGGCACCGTAAACTACGGTGCCGTAATTAGCTCCTAGGTCCCTTTGCGGTTTGGTGTTTTAACGCCTGCTAAAAGCAGGCGTAAAAGTGCAACCCGCAAAGGGACCTCGTAATCAAGCGTTAAGGGTTTAGCGGCGCTGACACCTTTTACGGCGCCGTTAACCCCTTAACGCCTGGGTTGTAATGAGGCCCAATGTGTTGATGATACTTTTCTCTACTAATATATACGTGAAATGGGGCCATCACAAACACAAGTCTGCTAATCTATTACCAAGGCTCGATTACATAGATGACTCCATGCAACCCAGACATGCGTATTCCAATACAATAGAATCAAGTGTGACTCAACATTTACATAAATGTTCGAATATTTTTTTTAAACATCTCATCATTCACTTATAGATGGCATAGTACTATAAAGTCGGGTAGTGTGGATTGTGACTCAGGTGAATCAAATGGACGGATGGAGAAAACAAAATCTTATTTGTACTTTTAAAAGGTTGCTTCCACAGTAATAAGAGCGCCTACAGAAGGAGACTAGACAAAGTGCCTGAATCATGGATTTTTTTTGCACAGTGCAAAGTGGCCTTTCACTGCCAACAAACACCATGATTCATAGAGCAGTGCAAAGTGCATTTTTGCAGTGCAAAGTCACTTTGCAGTGCAAACATCCACTTTGCACTGCTATTCTCTGATTCATTGAGCAGTGCAAAGTGCATTTTTGCAGTGAAAATTCACTTTGTAGTGCAAAAATACACTTTGCACTGCTCCATGAATCAGGGTGTTTGTTGGCAGTGCAAAGTCACTTTGCACCAATGAAAAGTCCCTTTGTGCCATGCAAACTATTCCATGAATCAGCCCAAAGTATTGAGGAAACATCTGGGCCTCGTTGGGAATTCCAATCAGATGTTACAGCTACTGCAAATACTGTTGGATTGTATGTAAGACTGACGCTTGCAGATGCCAATGAATGTTATATATTTCGGAACAAGCATGACATTTTTTCATCTACAGGCATCAAGGTCTTTTTGGACAATGTAGCAAAGCAATGTCATCTTCACGAACACTGGTACCTACCATCTGTGGCCGGGAAGATCAGGGAGGGAAATTCTGGGTGCGCAGACGTGCAAACAAAGCAATGTGGTAGGGCTGGTCATATGGGATTTTTTGGCCCAGAAGAAATAATGGATATGACCTCCTTAACTCTGGAGACAGTATTATGTAGTTCAGCCAGACCAGACCTGTCAGGGCAGGCCAAGGATTCATTTTAGAATACAGCTTGCGGCCATCACCATAAAACACTTGTGTATAGGCTCGTTATAAATGCCATATCATATCATCAGAGGGGGGGTTTAACATCAATGGATCTGGGGGAATGAACTTTAATAGTGTTATCCTGGAATATAGCTGGTCTAAAGAGCAAGCTCGGGGATCCTGAGTTCATCGAATGTACCTCTGATTTTGATGTACTGCTCTTACATTAGACATGGGCGCTAACAGTCATGGCTCTTTCAAATTTTCTTGGGTGCTATGTCCCAGTAGTTCTGAGTAAAAAAGATAGAAACAAAGGAGGCCCTGCAACATATGTTAAAGCCCATAGCTCAGCGGCAACGTGCGCGCCTTGGTAACAAGATGACATGGAGCAACACAGGTTCAATCCCCGGTCCGCGCTTAGAAACCTCTGGGTATTAAGCGCGTTATAAATATCATATCATATCGTACCGGTATTATTTGTAGCCCGGAACCGGTCTCTAATACGGTGCTAAGGGTCAACATTACAAATGGTTTGAAGCAAACGATATCCGTCATAAATGTTTATAATGCCTCACAGTGCATACTACAGGGCCCTAACATAGCCACCTTATTGAATTGCTTAGATAGTCAAAGCGCTGCCAAATTAGCCAAACATACTGTGAAACCATTTGTAACCGTAGCAGACGATTTTAATATTAGGCTTGGTGATTGCAGGTCAGAAATAGATGCAATGCAAAAAATAGACACTGCTCTCAATATTTTGCCACCGATTATGACAGATAGATCTTCAAACAGGGCGAGTTTTATGCTTCTGGCCAACTTTGTCGAATCTGGTCTGCGATCAGTAAGTGGAAGGCTACCAGCTGATAGGCCAGGGCAATATACTTTCCGCACATCCAGATGTAGTTTGTCAATAAAATTCTTTATAGTGTATGAACACGATTGGGATTTCTTGCACAATCTAATAATTGTACACCGGCCTGAAAGTGATCACGACCCCCTGATATTGTCGGTGCTCTGCAGCCATAGCAATAATCACACATTCCAGCCAGACTGTGATTATCACATAAACACTAGAAGGAGGCCTTTAAACTGCACAGCCACGGATAGGGAAATCAGCCCCCAAAATATAATAGCTGCATGCCTTCCATTTATTGAGACCTGTTTGTCTAGTACAGAACTAGATATTGTGGATATGCAAGCCTTTAACAGCATAATTGACATTTGCAGGTTAGATTTGACTACTGCTGATTGGCTACAGATTTGAGCGAGCTCGAATTCACCTTGGCATAATCAGGATTGTAGAAACATGAAGACAAAGCTCCTGGAGATAGTCAAGGACCGAACAGAAATAAAATCAGTTTGAGCAGCTCTATGAAATCGCACTGAAAAGGGCAAAAAAAGCATGGAAGCGTACGCAATGGCAGCAACTGGAGGCAAAGTATTCACATCGTTTAGCGTAGTGCGAGGAGTCAAGCAAGGTTGGTGAAAGTAGTTCTGAGAGCAATTTTGTATCCCAAACAATTGGAAAGCAGCGAAAGAAGCACTCGCGTATGAGTGAAAGTAGTTTTGAAGCCCATTTTTAATACTGAACTAGTGAAAAGCAGAACAAACCTTTTGTAACAAGGCAAAATGATTATAGCCGTAAATGTGTGAGTTTATGGAAAGCCCAGCAACCCGAGGGGGGGGGGAACATTGTTAACAATTGACACCGACAAGCATTTCCCAAGCCAAGAGAGACTAAAACCAAGGCAAATACAATCCAGTAGATATTACCAATGGCAACAGGGGGCTAATGAAAGCTCCATAAACTGTCAAGCCTGTTGCCCATACTTTGTACGGTTTATAGTGAAAGGTTTGAATACAAAAGTATCAAATGCAATAGTTTCGAATCAAAAGGACCACACAATACATTTTGAATGCATTTTTTTTGAGGGGGGATCCCCCATAACCCCTGTTGTTTGGGGAAAAACTAGTATTTTTTCCTATACGAAGGCAACAAAAATAATAATACATTTAAAAAATGTGCATTCAAATTTTTTTTTTCGGTCCTTCTGATTCGAAACTATTCCAGTTCGAAACATTGTATTTGACCCTTTGACTGGACACCACTTTGGGTTTATAGTGAAAGGTTCGAATACAAAAGGATCGAATGCAATTGTTTCGAATCAAAGGACTGAAAAAAAAAATGTGAACGCCTTTTTTTAAATGTTTTTTTTTTTGCCTTTGTATAAGAAAAAAATAAAAAATTTCCCCAAAAAACAGGGGTCTTGGGGGAGCCCAAAAAAAATAAAAAAGAATGTGCATTTGAATTTTTTTTCCGATCCTTTTGATTTGAAACTATTGCATTCGATCATTTTGTATTCAAACCTTTCACTATAAATCGGATGTACAACATAGAGTAAAAGCTGGTATAACGTCACGTTGCCAAAGCCAATGGAGAAGCAGGAAAAGATCTTATCCTTGTCAGTCTTTGGTTACTTATGTAGTGGGAAAACAAGAGTGGCAAAATGGCTGCCCTTCTGGAAAGGATATCTAGAAGGAGAGGCGCATTATGTACAGAAGAGTATTAAAGGGCACCAATGTGAATCTTGTTTTCCATGAAGAGTTGTTGAAAGTTTTGAAGCTGCAATTTGTTGAATACTGTGAAGCTGTTGTGAGACCTCTTGTCAGTTGATTTTAACCAAAAAAGCACTTGTTGTTGTGAAGTACTGTTCGGGCAAGGGAGTATACCCAGATGGAAAACCTTTGGAGGAGTAGGCCTGGCATGGGAGTAAACCAGGTGTGAACTGAGGTAGTAGGCCTGGCATGGAAGTAAACTAGGTGGAAGTGGAAGAAGTGCTACAAAGTGGTCCTGACAGAGACAATATATGTTGTTTGTGATGCTAAAGGAAGGACTGTGTAAAACTATTACAAGGAAATTATATTTCTTTAAAACTTATCAGTTATGGCTTATCATCCTTCCCAATACAACTATTGTTGCTATTGATGAACTGGGAACCTGTTCATGGAGGAGGAAGAGCCTTCTATGTTCTTTGTTGGAATTTTCTGTTGACAAGTTGAAGTTGCACAGAACTGTTTTGGAACGTTATTGCAAATAAGGATTTCCTTATTTTCTTTTCATAAACTGTGAAGCAGAATCCAGTCTATATCTGGGTAAGGGGAATTGACTGAGGTTATAAATAAAGACTCTGGTTAAATTACAAATTCAATCACTATTGTTTTGAACTGCCAAGCATTTTCTTGTTTATTTATTTTATGTATAAGTGTGAGGAACACATATCCTTTGTTAGAGTGTTTCCTTCAGGTTATTCTAGGCAGGGAAATTCTTGTCAGGCTAGGGATAGTGAGGTGTATATCCAACCTTCAAATTTAATAAAATGGCATTTGTTGATAAACCTTCACAAAGTTGTACGCCTCACATTTCGGATGCCTCACAGTTTGTCTTTGCCCCTCTACTGTTTAATCTTTATGTTAGGACTCTGGGAGTGGAAATAAATAAAGTAACCAGGGGCATGGCCAGAGTTGCAGGGAGAAACATCTCTGTGCTTTCCTATGCAGACAATGTTGTTTTGCTGGCACGTACTCCGTCAGCACTGCAGAAACGCGTTGCTACATTGAGTACATGGGAGCCAGGGATCTGTCATTAAATGCCAAGTCCAAAGTCATGTGCATTGGCAGGCCTATTAAAAACCTCCCATATATTTTTGCATCTAGCTAAAAACTAGTCTGCGTCCACAAATTTACCCATTAGGGGTAACTTTCAACAGCAGGGCAAATTGGAACAACCATATCACTCAGACGGCATTGACATTTTCGCAAACTTGTGGTGCTCTACATAGGTCTTGATCAGAGATGGGCGGGTTAACCATCAACATTACACTCGACATCTATCCACTTAGGCCCGTAGTGTTGTGTGTATACAGGGCCATGGTGTGGGGTCAGGAGTCAGATCGGCTTTAGGTGCACATTTACAGGGTAATTCATAGAAATTCGCACAAAAGTGGCACACGCGGCTGGTGCACAGCCTGCCCTTGCGAATGTCTGCGCCAGCCGCGTGCGCTAAAATCGATTTCCGCGCACAGCGTATTCATGGATTTTCGCATCCAAAACCAGCCGTGGTGCAGCGTGGCGCAGCGACCCTGCAGCAGCGCCAGTTACACCCACAAGAACGCCCTCGCGCAAGGAAAAGCCTTCAAAATCCCCAAATAATCGCAAAGGGCTGCGCTAACCCTGGACCAGTTCACAGGGCTGGCAAACAGCAAACGCCAAGCGGGGAACGTGTATTTCAGTGGTTCGCGGGAAGTTCCACACGCGATTGTCCTGTGTACGTGTGCATCAGGGGTGCGTGGGAAGTAACACACGCAAAAGCAGCAGGCTACGTGTATTTCAGGGGTGCGTGGGAAGTATCACATGCAAAAGCAGCAGGGTACGTGTATTTCAGGGGTGCGCAGGAAGTATCACACGCAAAAGCAGCAGGGTACGTGTATCTCAGGGGTGCGCGGGAAGTATCACATGCGATTCCATCAGGGTACGTGTATTTCAGGGGGCGCGGGAAGTATCACATGCAAAAACAGCAGGGTACGTGTATTTCAGGGGTGCGCGGGAAGTATCACACGCAAAAGCAGCAGGGTACGTGTATCTCAGAGGGTGCGCGGGAAGTTTCACACGCGATTCCATCAGGGTATGTGTATTCCAGGGGTGCGTGGGAAATATCACACGTGATTCCATCAGGGTACGTGTATTCCAGGGGTGCGTGGGAAGTATCACATGCAAAAACAGCAGGGTACGTGTATTTCAGGGGTGCGCGGGAAGTATCACACGCAAAAGCAGCAGGGTACGTGTATTTCAGGGGTGCGCGGGAAGTATCACACGCAAAAGCAGCAGGGTACGTGTATCTCAGGGGTGTGCAGGAAGTATCACACGCAAAAACAGCAGGGTACGTGTATTTCAGGGGTGCGCGGGAAGTATCACACGCAAAAGCAGCAGGGTACGTGTATCTCATGGGTGCGCGGGAAGTATCAGACGTGATTCCATCAGGGCACGTGTATTCCAGGGATGCGCGGGAAGTATCACACGCAAAAACAGCAGGGTACATGTATTCCAGGGGTGCACGGGAAGAATCACACGCAAAAGCAGCAGGGTACGTGTATTTCAGGGGTGCGCGGGAAGTATCATACGCAAAATCAGCAGGGTACGTGTATTTCAGGGGTGCGCGGGAAGTATCACACGTGATTCCATCAGGGTACGTGTATTACAGGGGTGCACGGGGAGCACCACACGTGAATTGCACGTGTGGGTCCTCCCAGGTGTTCCCTCTACACCCTCCACAGCCCCTGCAGGTGGCCCACACCACAGGGGCCTACCCTGCACATGTCCTGCAGGCACCCCATCCACCATGGCCATGCCCCCCAGCCAACCCACATGTCACCTTGCACTACTGCCCACCAACGCATGTCCCCCTGCACCCCCAGCCACCAGGGGCAGCCTCCACCAGGCCCCCACCCATGTCCCCTATCACCCCCACCCCCCAGCAGTGCAGGGCCAGCCTCCACCATGCCCCCACTCATGTCTCCCACCACCCCCACCCCCCAGCAGTGCAGGGGCAGCCTCCACCAGGCCCCCACTCATGTCTCCCTGCACCCCAACCCCCCAGCCACCAGGGGCAGCCTCCACCAGGCCCCCACCCAGGTCTACCACCACCCCCACCCCCCTGCAGTGCAGGGGCAGCACCACCAGGCCCCCACTCATGTCCCCTATCACCCCCACCCCCCACCCACCAGGGGCAGCCTCCACCAGGCCCCCACTCATGTCTCCCACCACCCCCACCCCCCAGCAGTGCAGGGGCAGCCTCCACCATGCCCCCACTCATGTCTCCCACCACCCCCACCCCCCAGCAGTGCAGGGGCAGCCTCCACCAGGCCCCCACTCATGTCTCCCTGCACCCCAACCCCCCAGCCACCAGGGGCAGCCTCCACCAGGCCCCCACCCAGGTCTACCACCACCCCCACCCCCCAGCAGTGCAGGGGCAGCCTCCACCAGGCCCCCACTCATGTCTCCCACCACCCCCACCCCCCAGCAGTGCAGGGGCAGCCTCCACCAGGCCCCCACTCAGGTCTCCCTGCAACCCCACCCCCCAGCCACCAGGGGCAGCCTCCACCAGGCCCCCACCCATGTCTACCACCACCCCCACCCCCCTGCAGTGCAGGGGCAGCCTCCACCACGCCCCCACTCATGTCTCCCACCACCCCCACCCCCAGCCACCAGGGGCAGCCTCCACCAGGCCCCCACTCATGTCCCCTATCACCCCCACCCCCCAGCCACCAGGGGCAGCCTCCACCAGGCCCCCACTCATGTCCCCTATCACCCCTACCCCCCAGCAGTGCAGGGGCAGCCTCCACCAGGCCCCCACTCATGTCTCCCACCACCCCCACCCCCCAGCCACCAGGGGCAGCCTCCACCAGGCCCCACTCATGTCCCCTATCACCCCCACCCCCCAGCCACCAGGGGCAGCCTCCACCAGGCCCCCACTCATGTCCCCTATCACCCCCACCCCCCAGCAGTGCAGGGGCAACCTCCACCAGGCCCCCACTCATGTCTCCCACCACCCCCACCCCCAAGCCACCAGGGGCAGCCTCCACCAGGCCCCCACTCATGTCCCCTATCACCCCCACCCCCCAGCAGTGCAGGGGCAGCCTCCACCAGGCCCCCACTCATGTCTCCCACCACCCCCACCCCCCTGCCACCAGGGGCAGCCTCCACCAGGCCCCACTCATGTCCCCTATCACCCCCACCCCCCAGCCACCAGGGGCAGCCTCCACCAGGCCCCCACTCATGTCCCCTATCACCCCCACCCCCCAGCAGTGCAGGGGCAGCCTCCACCAGGCCCCCACTCATGTCTCCCACCACCCCCACCCCCAAGCCACCAGGGGCAGCCTCCACCAGGCCCCCACTCATGTCCCCTATCACCCACACCCCCCAGCAGTGCAGGGGCAGCCTCCACCAGGCCCCCACTCATGTCTCCCACCACCCCCACCCCCCAGCAGTGCGGGGGCAGCCTCCACCAGGCCCCCACTCATGTCTCCCTGCACCCCCACCCCCCAGCCACCAGGGGCAGCCTCCACCAGGCCCCCACCCATGTCTACCTCTACCCCCACCCCCCAGCAGTGCAGGGGCAGCCTCCACCAGGCCCCCACTCATGTCTCCCACCACCCCCACCCCCCAGCAGTGCAGGGGCAGTCTCCACCAGGCCCCCACTCATGTCCCCTATCACCCCCACCCCCCAGCAGTGCAGGGGCAGCCTCCACCAGGCCCCCACTCATGTCTCCCATCACCCCCACCCCCAGCCACCAGGGGCAGCCTCCACCAGGCCCCCACTCATGTCCCCCAGCCAACCTGTCACCACAATGTAGATCCCTGGCCCTTATGGTCAGCCTCCAAATGCCAAACACCCACCCGAGTATTGCATCCACCCACTTAGAAATGGCAAAAACATGATAGAAGCCCAATTGCAAGTTTGGAAATGAACACATGTCCCCCCCAATGGGTGTCAGTGAATGTCAAAACCCATATCATGATATGCATGAAACCAATGAGATGATACTACACATTGAACTTTGAAGAAAAAAATATGTATTAAAAGCAACATAAATTGAATCAAAAATAAACAAACAATAATAGAAATTAAAAAAAAAACAGCAGGTCCGTGAAATAATGCAGAACCACAAATCATAAATCAAAGGAAAGGTGTCCAAAGTCACAGTCCACAAAAGTAAATCCAATGGAAAATTAAAATCGAAAACCATTGCTCCATGGCGAAATCATAATAAAAATTGAAAATCCAAAAGTCAACTATGTACAGATAAACAATCCAGGGTCCATGATCCCCACCGAAGAAATGAAACCTATCTAATAACACTACCTAAAAAAAATAACTATATACAAAAATGTGGCCCATTGTCCAAAAAGGTCCAAAAAAAATGCTAAACCAAAGGAAACCTAACACTAACTATAGAACTATTTACAAGGGCAGCGGGCTAGTCCGACGGCTCACTTTGGGATGTTCCGGGCCAGGGCATCATCGAACTCCTGCTCAATGTCCCGGAGGCGCTCCTCCTCCATGGCCCCGAGGGTCCACAGGGCCGTCCACATGTTCCCCCCAAACTCCCTGCGGATTGCCTCAAGGCACTCTGCACGCCTCAGGGCCCTCCGCATGGGGTTCTCCGCCCTGACCATCGTGAGCCGTGCCTCTTCCGCCCGCTGCCGCTCCGCATCTATGGCGTGGCCCAACTGCTGCCACACGGAAGACACTTCCCTTCCTGGGTCCTCCTGCCCTCCGGCCGATGCCTGCCCCTCCGATGTGGAAGGCCCCGAGCCATCATGGCTCCCACCACGTTGCTGCTGCTGCTGCTGCTGCGTCTCTGCCCGTGCACTGCCTCCTACTGCCTGCACATCCTCCGCTGGCTGGGGTGCAGTCGTTGATGTGGCCACCCCTGCTGGACGTCCGACTCCCAACTGTGGCAGGGATGCCTCCTCCACCAGCCTGGCTGCACCGTCAGAGGCAGCTCCACAGGGCACCCAGGTGACTGATGGGTGGGAAGATGGCACGGAGGACGACTGGCGCATAGGGGGTTCAGTTGAGGAGGGGGTCGTAGCAAGCCCCATCAAACGGAGGAATCCGGCCTGGGTGACCTGTCCCCGTAGGCCGACGCGGTCAACGAGCCATTCGAGATGACGTGCAGTCTCCTCATGAAAAGACTGCAGGTCACCTCGCATGGCCCATTGACGCAACGCCACACCAGTCAGGACAGGCTCAACCCGGACCCGGAGAGCCACGTCCGCAGGCAGAGGAAGGCCAGTTGTCGTGAGCTCATCCCCTGCCTGAAAACGGGTCTAGACGTAGGCATCCCTGCTGGTGCAAGATGATGCAGTCACAGGATCAGGGACAGGATTGCACACAGGCACCTCCGCGGCGACCTGTGATACCTCCTGTCCCTGGTCCTGCACTGCACCACTAGCACCAGCCTCCGCCTCTTGGACCTCCCCCGGCAGCTGCGGCCTGGGACGCGGCACCGGACTCCTCACTCCCCGACGAGATCACAACCTGGGAGGGGAGCCGGACCTTGCGTCTCCGGCTGGCGGTGCGATCCCCGCCGCTGTGCTCGACAGCACCTTCTCCGCCCTCTTCATCAGTTGAGGCTGCAGACAGGGAGAAATAAAACACAGGCATCAGGGCACTGTACAATGGACACATACACACATGACAGTTGCACATGAATGGCATTGGCAAACCTCAGACATTGCATCACAATCGGCAACACACATGTCATTTCAACTTGCAGACATGAGCCATACCACAGCCACATCGCAACTGCCAGCACCCTCCATACACATACAACAGCATGAGCAGGCAAAGGTGAGCCAGACATCACATGCAACACAGGGAGTGCACTACACATGCACGCACACCACCACACTTGCATGCATGTGTACACCTCAGCCAACTGTCGCAGTGTTCCGATGGGCATCCATGTCACACCTGCCAATCAGGCTTCCACATCCCGCTGTCACATGCATCCATGTTGCATCACTGTTGCACCCTTGTCAAATACACACAAATGCACATGTACACAGTGCTGATACATGCAGCTGAAAACAACATACATGCGTGACATCACGAACATGCCCACTTACATACACCTTCATCCAAACATGTGTGCCCACACAACTGCATTTGGCATGCAAGCCTATACACACAAGCACCATCCATGTCTCACACATGACAGCACTCGCATGTGTTAGCCTCACGGTCCTGTACACCCCCACCCATACTCGGCCCCATACAAACAGATGTGCAACCGGCACACTACTGGCACATCACCACACGCACAGCTTACAATCATGATGCATGTACACTTACCGCTTGACTCCAGACGGGGCTGCCTCTCAAGGACCTGGACGTGGAGCGCTGGGGATATGCGTTCCAGGACCCTCATCTGATCTTCCGACAAGTGGCCCCGACGCCCCTTAGCATCCGCTGCCTTCAAGAGGCGCCGGGCCTTGTTCAGGGTCCTGGACCTGAAGTCCTCCAAGCGCTTCTTGACATGTTGGAAGTCGCGGACTGCCACCCCCTCCGCGTTAATGGCAGTCACAATGTCCGTCCAGATCCGAGTCCGTCCTTCCTTGTCGGCGCGCACACTTCCGTAGAGGGCATCATACTGCCCCAGGACTTGCTCCACCAGGACACCAACTTCCCTGGCACTGAAGCTGGTGCCCCTCTGCCTCTCTGGCCGGGGGTTGTCAGTGGTGCCAGATGTTGCAGTGCCCGACATGACAACCCCAGAGGCAGGAGTGGGTGGACAACTGGGTCCTGGGGCTGGGCTGTGGAGCGATGGAATCCCAGTCGGGAGTCTTCGGTTCCAGCAGGGGTGGTCACAGCAACAGCACCCCTGGCTGATGTGCAGGCAGCAAATGGCAGGGCACGTGGGCAGCAGGCAGTCAGGCAGCAGCAGATGGCAGGTGGGAGTGTGCTCGGGGCTCTGGGTGGCAGTAATTCGGCCTTGTGGGCAGGAGCGTGGTCTTCCGTGTGCTTACGCGTGGCCAGCTTGATACGGAGTGATTTGACACGTGAAAATCCTGCACGTCTGCGTGTAAATCGAGGAAAGGCCCTTAGTGCGTATGCACGTCAGCACGCATATGCGATTTCATTGGACCAAAGGCCCTTAGCGCGTAAGCGCGTCTGTGACGTGACGCGCGCAGGTATTTCCCTCATTACACGTGATGACAGAGCACACGTGGATTTACACCAATCGCGTGTGAAACTTCCTGCGCACCTCAGAAATATACGTACCCAGGCCAATCGCGTGTACGCTCACTTCCCTCCGATTACACGCGATGACACTCGGACGTGCAGTTTTACCATGTGTGCTCGTATATGCGATTTCATTGGCCCAAAGGCCACCATGCGCAGCTGTGACGTCACGTGCATGGCCGTAGAGAATGGCGCATGTAAAAAAAAAGAGATACACGTCCGAGTGTCAAAGCGCGTAATTGGTGGAAATGGCCTCATCGCGTATGCGCGTCTGTGACGTGTGTATAAAAGGTACGTGTAGAACGCCATTTCCTTGTACGTGCTTTTCGCGGAGAGCGAGTTGGTGAAATCTGTACTTCTTGTCAGTTCACACGTGATTTACTTCACGGCGTTTCCAGTTCGTACTCCCTGTTACCTCGGACAGCTTTTTCTCTTTTCCTCTTTTTCCTGGGCCTGTTCCCTCAAACAGCGTTCCCTTCTACTGTTGTCCTGTCTCCTCAGACAGCGTACAATTCTTCTTTTGGCGGGGGTGTTGCCAACGCGCACACGCACATATTTTTCACGCTTTTGTTCCTGGCAGACGGTGAGTCGCGCACGTATTTAACATCTGTGCTTGCCCCGTGTGTCCCGTACCCCTTCAGAGGTCATCCTAGGCTGCGTGTGACACGCATACGTTCATTCTTGTGTTTCTGGGTGCCACAGCGTAGTGCAGGTTTATTTTTCCACGCACGTGGTCTAGGAGGGGTTGCGTGCACCTTACTTGCCTTTTTTGGGGTGCCTGTCCGTTGCGTGACCCGTCATCTTTCCCCAGGGGTGACATACAGCCTTGCTAGAGCACTAGGGTACGATTACCATCTGGTACCCAACCCCTTTGACCCCCAATTGCCCAGGACAATAGTTCACATCGACTCCCATACGCACAATAACATCAGTGCCATGGCTGGGAGGCGACCAAGCGGTAAGGGTGGCAAAGGTGGCCGAGCCCCAAGTGGTGGCTGTGGTGGATCCAGTAGGGGACGTGGCCGTGACTTGCAGGGTACCCCTAGCCCCCCCATGTGTGGAGGAGCAGTCAGGGACACCCATCCCCCCCCCCTGGTTGAGGTTAACGTGGCTGACACCATCCATGCTCAGCCCTTGTTGGACCAGCCCACTGTGGAACCAGACCTGGCACAGGGTGACTCCATGGCTGACTTCCAGGTCAGCAGGTCTAGGCCACGTGCGCCGGTGAACGTTGGTGTCATCAGGCCACGTGGATCAGGGGCAGCTAGGTCATCTGCTGCCCCACGTAGGCAGGCTGGGGAGGCTGCAGGGGCAGCTGCGGCTCCATCCACCCCACCTCTCACACACCCAGCCAGGACAGTGTCGGTCCAAGTCCATCATGCTGACATTCCCCCTGACACCATCACACTTGAGCTAATGCCTGCACCAACTCCCATGCTGAGTGTGCAATCCCACGCCTCTGCCCCTAGTGTCCAGAGCGGCGTAGGACACTCAGGATCCCCACCACCTTCCAAGCGGAAGAGGAAGAGTGCTCGTCCAGTAGAGGCTGATGCCCCAGACACGGCTACACAGTCCGGCCCGTCAAGGAAGCCCAGCTTCAATGAGGCCGAACTGAATGCACTTGTAGAGTATGTGTCCGCACATGACCGCGAAATGGTGATTGTTGCAGGATCCAAGACCACACCTGCACAACGTCAGGCACACTGGCAGACCATTGCGGACATCATAAGTGCCCTTGGAATCGTGAGGTGCACAGCTAATGAATGCTACAAGCGCTGGAATGACCTGAAGCGCAGGGCAAAGAATAAGCTGGCCTCAAGTCATGCCGCAACCCTAGTGACTGGAGGTGGGTCTCCAGCAGACAACATAGAACTCACTCCACATGAGCAGGTTGCTGGGACCTACGTCACGGAGGAACAGATCCAAGGCGTGGGAGAACTGGCAGATTACGAGGCATTGACCGGTGAGTGCACATGCATGTGTGTGTCATCCATGTGCATAGTGTGTGTGGGAGGGCTTCTGTTTGGGTGCCAGGTGAGGGTGTGTGTGCCTCAGTGGTTTGGGTCACCCATGTGCCTCTTCCTATACATTATTGGCACCAGAATTTGGGTATAGCAGCATCCCTTCTGCCAACATTAGACATGCAGCCCAACACCACGCCAGTTGCCCTTGGAGTGTCATCTTGCCACAAAATTGTTGCTTATTTACCTCTGTTTATTCAGGCAGATTTTTTGCATACCACCACTTTTACTCAGGATTTCTCAGTCCTATTGTCACATGTCTGACATGGCTATGGTACAGTGGACTGGCTTAGTTTCCTGGACATGATTAGTTTAGACATGTCCCTGTGCTATAGGACCATTTTGGACTGGCAGCTGCAGGTTAAACATTTGAACCATTTCAATGAAAAAATCAATTACATGAGCGAACTGGACTGAATGAACAATTGGTGACCTCCTCTCCCTCTTCACTTCATGGCTAGGGTACATGCCATCTGTGTGATGGCATGTGTATTTGACCTGCCAATCACTGGCCAATGTGTGATGCCACTGCTAGGCAGCATGCAGCAAATGTGTTCATCTTCCATCTTGGTGTCATCAATGTGTGCCATCTGCCTCCCCTTCACACGCAGTGATGGTGCATGCATGGGAGGGTTTTAGTCATGTGGGACATGTGTCAATCAATTACTGGTTCTGTAGCCTTTCAGCCCTAATTGTGTGCCATAGTGCTAATGCCTATTTCCATTTGCTTTCTTTTATTTCTTTGCAGGGGATGACGCACTTGATACTGCTGGGGTTGTGGAGATGGTGCAGACCCAGGAGGGGTCTGAGGGCCGACCGACCACCAGTGAGGGATGTGGTGTGGTGGTGGGTGAGAACCCACAACTGCTGCAGGTCGTGCTCTCAATGGGTGTCTCTGGCTGCACCTCCCTCGAGCTGTATTCAGGTGTCGATTCGGATGATGAGACCTATGTGCCATCGCAGGTGAGTGTTCCTTGGAGGGATTCTGTTCTGTCCGACCCACCTGCACCAGGGTTAGAACCCTCAATGGGGATGTCAGTGTTGGCAGGTACGCCTTTGGTGGTTACGGATGCAGGGTCAGACTCTGCGACATCTGATCCTGTTCCTGGGCCAGCAGATCAGAGGGGGAATGCAGTCCTCCAGCCTCAGGCAGTGCCGGCACAGCAAGGCGCAGTTCGCCTTGCCCCAGGCAGGTGTGGTGCCCGCCGACGTGGTGGCCGTCCGCCACCTGGCAATACCGCATGGGAGCAATCCATATACGGTATGGCAACCCAACAGGCAGCATCATCAGAGATGATGGCTCAGGCCATGGGTAGGGTGGCCACTTCCATTGTCCCTCCCGAAAGGCTGATGGAGCGACTACAGCAAGCAACCGACTCCATCTGCCAGTCACACAGGGAGGACATGTTGGCGTCCGACAGGGACAGGCGGGCGGCACTGGCGACTCTGCAGGAAGCCATTTCCATAGAGTCCCAGGGCCACAGGGAAGCCCTGAGGGTGGAACTCCTTCACCTCAGGACGACTCTTGTTGAGCTTGAGGCTTCAACAAACAGAAGGACAGAACAGCAGCTGGAGCGTCTCACACGTATGCTCTCAGCTGAGATGCAGGCAACTAGGGCGGAGGTACGGGCATCCCGTGAGTTGTTGCATGGGGACCTCCGCACACTTATCCTCCAGAACGAGACCTACCACACCCGCATGCTTGCAGCCATGGAGGAACAGACTAGGGCTTTGTGTGGGCTGCCTCCCATAGTGCCACCACCTCCTGATGCAGCTGCAGAGGGTGAGGAGAGCGACAGCAGTGATACTCCCACAATGGGGTAGCCGTGTAGGCCATGAGCAAGATCCACACAGGTGGGTTTTGGTGTGCACTCTGTCCTCAGACCTCCTGGGTGGACTCCCCCCCCCCGGGCCCATTAATGGCCATTTATTTTTTTTATTTTTTTTTATTTATTTTTGGGACAGTGTGTTGCTTTGTGTGGCTCCCGTGGGCATACGCTGCATTGTGGCTGGGCACATGCATGCTTGTCATGAATTTGGTTCAGATGCTTGGGTTTTTGTGACACACACCCCTCCTGCTTCCCGTTTCCATGGGCTTGCAAAGGGTGTGCCCAAGTGACATTGACCTACATGGTGACATTGGACTCCCATGAGCTGTGTGGGCAGTCTGTAGTCAATACTGTGGCTACATTCATAGTGCATATTGTTGTTGTATTGTACACTGCATGGTGTATTGATATGTGCCTCTGCATCCATCTCATCCTCCTAATTTGCAGGTCCATTCCTCATGTCTTCACAATGCGTTCCACCTTGGAACTGGAGTCCATGTTGTAAGCAGTGCAACTACACTCTTGCGTGGCGCTAACACTGTATACTTGGAAGTGTTCGGAGGGCTGGCATCATCAGGTAGTGAGGCTTGCAAATTTTTAAGTCTGTAATGTCATGTTTAAGGTAGGTTGGAGGTTGTGTAGGTGATTGGTATTCTTGGTAAGTATTTGGTAATGTGTGTTGTAGGTCCTGCATTACTGTGAGCATTTCATGTGTGGACATGTTTCCATTAGGGACACTGTAGCTGGTGACACTTGGGGCATGTTGTGGGGATTAATTTCTTTCCACTCACATTGCATGACATGCCATGGTGTATTGTGTGGCCGTGCCGGGGAGGGGTTGGGTGACATGGCACTGTTTTCATGTAGTATTTTGCGAGTGGGTATTCATTTCTGCAGCATGGAAGTGCCTTTTGATGACACTGCATTGGTGGTGTTTGTGTAGGTAGGGAAGCACACATTGTGACACTTCCACATGAACAATCTCAGGCTGCTATGGTTCTGACAGTTGACTGTCCCTTTGTTCGTCTTAATTGTCAGGTCGAGTCATCATTGCTTATCAGATGGTATGTGCCAGGGCTGTGTGCACTTCTCTGGGGTGTGATTTCTATGTGAAGTAATTAGCCACCAGCTGCGTACGGGCTGCCTCACCCCGTGCCCTCTCCCCTCCCATGCGCAGCGGGCCGTGCATGTGGTTGGGGATGTGGGGGCACCACCATGTCCACAGCCAGGCCCCGGCGTGTTGCAACATTGTGCAGGACACATGCTGCCACTATGATCCTGCACACTACTGGGGGCGCATATAACAGCTGCCCGCCAGAACGGTCAAGGGAGCGAAAGCATGACTTGAGCACTCCGAATGTGCGCTCCACTATGCCCTGGGTTGCAATATGGGCTGTGTTGTATCTTACCTCTGGAGGCGTGATGGGGTTCCGAATTGGCGTCATCATGTGGGTGCTCAGAGGATAGGCACTGTCCCCTGGTGAGGAGGTGATGGGTATCATTAGTGGGGTAGTGACATAACTCTGCATCTGACATGCATGCATGTGCAGTGGCATTCATACTCACCAAGCAGCCATGTATCGCCATGCCGCCCAGCTTCTAGGTCCCGGCTTAGGGTAGACATTCGGTAAATGAAGCTGTCGTGGGTGGACCCTGGATAGTTGGCATATACTGAGGTGATGATTCCCTTAGCATTACATACTACCTGCACGTTGATGGAATGCCAGTGCTTGCGGTTCCTATAGATGTGCTCAGATGCCCTGGGGAGACGTAGTGCCACATGGGTGCAGTCAATGGCACTTAGCACTTTTGGGAATTGTGCCACACCGTAGAAATCGAGGGTGGCAGCCTGCCTTTCTGCAGGTGTCCTGGGCAGGTATATGTGCCTACGGACTGATGGGCGTGCAGTGATGATGTCCAAGACCTGGTGTAGGCAGCGTGACTGCGTGGCCTGTGACACCCCACCCACTATGGCACTTGTCCGCTGAAATGATCCTGTGGCCAAGAAGTGCAGTACATTGAGGACCTTCTCCAGGGGGCTGAGTGCTTGGTAGCACAGGGTGGGTGATGTGAGGTCATCCTCCCACTCACTGACCAGGTCCAGTATTATGTGTGGTGGAAACCTGTACCTCCCATACACCTGGTAATCAGGCATCCCAAAAAGGCTAGTTCTGGGAGTGAAAATTCTGGCCCTCACTATCCTCCTCCTCCTCCTCCTTTGGTAACCCACTGCCACTGCTGCTAGGAACGGTATATTCATCCAGGCGTATGAGCTTGTTTGTTGTTTGCGCGCACTTTTATGCTGCGCGGGTCAACGTACGCCTGCTTCATACTGGCGTACGTGTTTCAGGATTGAACCATTTATTTTTCGGCACGTCATAGGCGAACGTGTGAATCTTCCCGCCCACCCCAGGAATACACGTAGCACGCTCTCCCAGGCCCAGTCACGAGTAAATATTCCCGCCCACCCCTGGAATACACGTACCCCACTCTCACAGGCCCAGTCGCGTGTGGAAGTTCACGCGCACCCCGAAGTACACATACCCAGGCCAATCGCGTGTGGAACCTCCCGCGCACCCCGTAGTACACGTACCCAGGCCAATCGCTTGTGGAACTTCCCGCGCACCCCGAAGTACACGTACCCAGGCCAATCGCATGTGGAACTTCCCGCGCACCCCGTAGTACACGTACCCAGGCCAATCGCGTGTGGAACTTCCTGCGCACCCCGAAGTACACGTACCCAGGCCAATCGCGTGTGGAACTTCCCGCGCACCCCGTAGTACACGTACCCAGGCCAATCGCGTGTGGAACTTCCCACGCACCCTGAAGTACACGTACCCAGGCCAATCGCGTGTGGAACTTCCCGCGCACCCCGTAGTACACGTACCCAGGCCAATCGCGTGTGGAACTTCCCGCGTACCCCGAAGTACACGTACCCAGGCAAATCGCACGGCTGGGGGGTGGGGGTGATGGGAGACATGAGTGGGAGCCTGGTGGAGGCTGCCCCTGGTGGCTGGTGGGTGGGGGTACAGGGGGACATGTGTGGGAGCCTGGTGGAGGCTGCCCCTGCACTGCTGGGGGGTGGGGGTGCAGGGAGACATGAGTTGGACATGAGTGGGGGCCTGGTGGAGGCTGCCCCTGCACTGCTGGGGGGTGGGGGTGATGGGAGACATGAGTGGGGGCCTGGTGGAGGCTGCCCCTGCACTGCTGGGGGTGGGGGTGATGGGAGACATGAGTGGGGGCCTGGTGGAGGCTGCCCCTGCACTGCTGGGGGGTGGGGGTGATGGGAGACATGAGTGGGGGCCTGGTGGAGGCTGCCCCTGGGGGCTGGGGGGTGGGGGTGGTGGTAGACATGGGTGGGGGCCTGGTGGAGGCTGCCCCTGCACTGCTGGGGGGTGGCGGTGATGGGAGACATGAGTGGGGGCCTGGTGGAGGCTGCCCCTGGTGGCTGGGGCATGGGGGTGGTGGTAGACATGGGTGGGGGCCTGGTGGAGGCTGCCCCTGGTGGCTGGGGGGTGGGGGTGATGGGAGACATGAGTGGGGGCCTGGTGGAGGCTGCCCCTGGTGGCTGGGGGGTGGGGGTGGTGGTAGACATGGGTGGGGGCCTGGTGGAGGCTGCCCCTGGTGGCTGGGGGGTGGGGGTGGTGGTAGACATGGGTGGGGACCTGGTGGAGGCTGCCCCTGCACTGCCGGGGGGTGGGGGTGATGGGAGACATGAGTGGGGGCCTGGTGGAGGCTGCCCCTGGTGGCTGGGGGGTGGGGGTGGTGGTAGACATGGGTGGGGGCCTGGTGGAGGCTGCCCCTGCACTGCTGGGGGGTGGGGGTGATGGGAGACATGGGTGGGGGCCTGGTGGAGGCTGTCCCTGGTGGCTGGGGTGTGGGGTGGTGGTAGACATGTGTGGGGGCCTGGTGGAGGCTGCCCCTGCACTGCTGGGGGGTGGGGGTGATGGGAGACATGAGTGGGGGCCTGGTGGAGGTTGCCCCTGGTGGCTGGGGGGTGGGGTGGTGGTAGACATGGGTGGGGGCCTGGTGGAGGCTGCCCCTGCACTGCTGGGGGGTGGGGGTGATGGGGGACATGAGTGGGGGCCTGGTGGAGGCTGCCCCTGGTGGCTGGGGGGTGGGGGTGGTGGTAGACATGGGTGGGGGCCTGGTGGAGGCTGCCCCTGGTGACTGGGGGGTGGGGGTGATGGGAGACATGAGTGGGGGCCTGGTGGAGGCTGCCCCTGCACTGCTGGGGGTGGGGGTGATGGGAGACATGAGTGGGGGCCTGGGGGAGGCTACCCCTGGTGGTTTGGGGGTGGGGGTGGTGGTAGACATGTGTGGGGGCCTGGTGGAGGCTGTCCCTGCACTGCTGGGGGGTGGGGGTGATGGGAGACATGAGTGGGGGCCTGGTGGAGGCTGCCCCTGGTGGCTGGGGGGTTGGGGTGGTGGTAGACATGGGTGGGGGCCTGGTGGAGGCTGCCCCTGGTGGCTGGGGGGTGGGGGTGATGTGAGACATGAGTGGGGGCCTGGTGGAGGCTTCCCCTGCACTGCTGGGGGGTGGGGGTGATGGGCGACATGAGTGGGGGCCTGGTGGAGGCTGCCCCTGGTGGCTGGGGGGTGGGGGTGGTGGTAGACATGGGTGGGTGCCTGGTGGAGGCTGCCCCTGGTGGCTGGGGGTGGGGGTGATGTGAGACATGAGTGGGGGCCTGGTGGAGGCTGCCCCTGCACTGCTGGGGGGTGGGGGTGATGGGCGACATGAGTGGGGGCCTGGTGGAGGCTGCGCCTGGTGGGTGGGGGTGGTGGTAGACATGGGTGGGGGCCAGGTGGAGGCTGCCCCTGGTGGCTGGGGGGTGGGGGTGATGTGAGACATGAGTGGGGGCCTGGTGGAGGCTGCCCCTGCACTGCTGGGGGGTGGGGGTGATGGGAGACATGAGTGGGGGCCTGGTGGAGGCTGCCCCTGCACTGCTGGGGGGTGGGGGTGATGGGAGACATGAGTGGGGGCCTGGTGGAGGCTGCCCCTGGTGGCTGGGGGGTGGGGGTGGTGGTAGACATGGGTGGGGGCCTGGTGGAGGCTGCCCCTGGTGGCTGGGGGGTGGGGGTGATGGGAGACATGAGTGGGGGCCTGGTGGAGGCTGCCCCTGCACTGCTGGGGGGTGGGGGTGATGGGAGACATGAGTGGGGGCCTGGTGTAGGCTGCCCCTGCACTGCTGGGGGGTGGGGGTGATGGGAGACATGAGTGGGGGCCTGGTGGAGGCTGCCCCTGCACTGCTGGGGGGTGGGGGTGATGGGAGACATGAGTGGGGGCCTGGTGGAGGCTGCCCCTGGTGGCTGGGGGGTAGGGGTGGTGGTAGACATGGGTGGGGGCCTGGTGGAGGCTGCCCCTGCACTGCTGGGGGGTGGGGGTGATGGGAGACATGAGTGGGGGCCTGGTGGAGGCTGCCCCTGGTGGCTGGGGGGTGGGGGTGGTGGTAGACATGGGTGGGGGCCTGGTGGAGGCTGCCCCTGGTGGCTGAGAGCTGGGGGTGATGGGAGACATGAGTGGGGGCCTGGTGGAGGCTGCCCCTGGTGGCTGGGGGGTGGGTGTGATGGGAGACATGAGTGGGGGCCTGGTGGAGGCTGCCCCTGGTGGCTGGGGGTGGGGGTGCAGGGGGACATGTGTGGGAGCCTGGTGGAGGCTGCCCCTGCACTGCTGGGGGGTGGGGGTGCAGGGAGACATGTGTTGGACATGAGTGGGGGCCTGGTGGAGGCTGCCCCTGCACTGCTGGGGGGTGGGGGTGATGGGAGACATGAGTGGGAGCCTGGTGGAGGCTGCCCCTGATGGCTGGGGAGTGGGGGTGCAGGGGGACATGTGTGGGAGCCTGGTGGAGGCTGCCCCTGCACTGCTGGGGGGTGGGGTGATGGGAGACATGAGTGGGGGCCTGGTGGAGGCTGCCCCTGGTGGCTGGGGGGTGGGGGTGATGGGAGACATGAGTGGGGGCCTGGTGGAGGCTGCCCCTGCACTGCTGGGGGTGGGGGTGATGGGAGACATGAGTGGGGGCCTGGTGGGGGCTGCCCCTGCACTGCTGAGGGGTGGGGGTGATGGGAGACATGAGGTGGACATGAGTGGGGTCCTGGTGGAGGCTGCCCCTGCACTGCTGGGGGGTGGGGGTGATGGGAGACATGAGTGGGGGCCTGGTGGAGGCTGCCCCTGGTGGCTGGGGGGTGGGGGTGGTGGTAGACATGGGTGGTGGCCTGGTGGAGGTTGCCCCTGCACTGCTGGGGGGTGGGGTGATGGGAGACATGAGTGGGGGTCTGGTGGAGGCTGCCCCTGGTGGCTGGGGGGTGGGGGTGGTGGTAGACATGGGTGGGGGCCTGGTGGAGGCTGCCCCTGGTGGCTGGGGGGTGGGGGTGATGGAAGACATAAGTGGGGGCCTGGTGGAGGCTGCCCCTGCACTGCTGGGGGGTGGGGGTGATGGGAGACATGAGTGGGGGCCTGGTGGAGGCTGCCCCTGGTGGCTGGGGGGTGGGGATGGTGGTAGATATGGGTGGGGGCCCGGTGGAGGCTGCCCCTGCACTGCTGGGGGGTGGGGGTGATGGGAGACATGAGTGGGGGCCTGGTGGAAGCTGCCCCTGGTGGCTGGGGGGTGGGGGTGGTGGTAGACATGGGTGGGGGCCTGGTGGAGGCTGCCCCTACACTGCTGGGGGGTGGGGGTGATGGGAGACATGTGTTGTTGATCAGTAGTGCAAGGTGACATGTGGGTTGGCTGGTGGGCATGGCCATGGTGGATGGGTTGCCTGTGGGACATGAGCAGGGGTGCAGGGTAGTACCCTGTGGTGTGGGCTGCCTGCAGGGGCCGTGGAGGGTGTAGAGGGAACACCTTGGAGGACCCACATGGCCAAATCATGTGTAGCATTCCCCGGCAGCACCGAAATACACGTACCCTGCTGAAATCGCATCTGAATCTTCCCGCGCACCTCGGAATACACGTACCCAGGCCAATCGTGTGTGGAACTTCCCGCGCACCCCGAAGTACACGTACCCAGGCCAATCGCGTGTGGAACTTCCCTCGCACCCCGAAGTACACCTACCCAGGCCAATCGCATGTGGAAGTTCCCGCGCACCCCGTAGTACACGTACCCAGGCTAATTGCGTGTGGAACTTCCCGCACACCCCGAAGTACACGTACCCAGGCCAATCGCGTGTGGAACTTCCTGCGCACCCAGGAACACGCGCACACGCTATTTTTCACAGAGCGGGTGTCCGTGTTTGTCGGTGCCCCTTTGCACCTCATTTGTCCTAGAGGGCCACTGTATGGCCCATTCATCATGGCTGTATATGGGTGCTTTTTGTTAGCGCACATTTTGGCGCACATTTTTTTCAGTCGCAGGGGCGCTATCGCCTGCTTTCTTGTGGCGTACTTGTTTGGCCCTGTGCGCGTCTTTGACCGTGCGCTGGTTTGCCCTATTCGATTCCATGAATACGGGTTGTAGGAGAGCATGTGGGCGTTCCGTGCACTTGCCTCCTGTACTTCCCCCGTGACGCCCATATTTTCATGCGTTGTTCCCCATTCCGAGTGTTACGCCCCGTGTTCCGCCTACTTTTGTGATGTGCGCCGCGCTATGTGCGATTTCGCAGTGGCCGTGGCGCACGCTGTTGGATGACCTGTGCGCCGGCGTGCGCGGCGCACATTTTTAGCGCACATCCAATGTTTTCCGCGCACACGGACTTCCATGAATCGATGTGCGCTGGTTTCCCTGCGATTTTCGCACTTGCACTGCGATTTTCGCACTTGCACTGCGATTCGCACGTTTTGGCACCTCTGCGTGCGAATTTTCGGCGCACATTATTTCCATGAATTGACCCCTTAGTGTTACTCCAACAAGCGATTCTACACATTCTCTTTTTTTCTCTCCGATTTTTAATAACCCATGGTTGAGGATTTTAATCTAATCAAATTGTAGATCAGTTAAGGAAGAAATTAAATATATATAGTCACTGCCAACAAGAGAGGTTAGAGTGGCTGTATATGTATTTGAAAGTAACAATGCATTTATCACTGAAAATTGTTGGAACATATTAGTCTGCAATAGGCAAAATGCTGACAAATTATATTGATTTTTCTTTAAATGTATTTTAAAAACTGTTTAATGTATTTACAGTCTTCATTATTGCATTCCTGTATATCTTGTTTTGTGTGTTTTTGATATGCTTTTGTCCTTTGTGAAATGTGTGTATGCTTCGAAATAAAGATTGTTATATTCATAAAAAAATCTTCAGTAGAATTGAATTATCTTACAAACAAATCGCAAACAATGCCTTAGGATAAGCGTGTATATATGATATGCTAAAATTAGACAGACAATGGGACTTACTATGAAATAATGATATGACTTAAATTCGGTATTCCACCTTGTGCTATAAATTGGCAATGCTTATTTGCAACCCTGTCTTTCTGAGGAATGCACCGCCCTTCAAAAGAGAGCCTACTTCGAACCTCGCCCACAACACTGCCCTGCAATGCTAGCATCACAGTGTCATTTCTCCTGGCTTTTCATTCCTATTCAAGGAAGCAAATAGGTAAGACATGCTTTGATGTACTGGTTCCCACCCTCATGTTGTTTCCTACAACATGGTTAAAAGCCTGATGGTGGCATTGCAGCTCATAAGCCATTCTTAACTTGTCTCATCACAAAAAGATAGCACTAGCTCATTCAATTTCAGTCACTGAATGTGCGCTCCTGACTAAATATTTCTAAGAAATGTTCTTCACAATTAGCATTTTCTCGTAATAAAGCTCTGCAACTAATATTTTGCTCATCCCTTACAAAACTTTATCAAACTCGGAACAACCACAGAATGTACTCTCCTTCTTTCAAACAATTGTGAGAATTCTTCTTTGCAACTTTTGCCTCTTCATGAAAAGATGGCACGCTCAGTTACAGCCCCTGAATACAATCTCCTGCCGACCTCTAGACAGTTTTATGATTTCTCTTAACTCCTAAATTACTGAAAATAAATCTGACGTGTGTGTATGTCATACAAAGTATTCGCATGGATGTTCTCCTCTCCCATAATATCCACAACATATTATATTTCAATTATCTCTCACCCGAGAAAAAAACCTAAATCCTATTTTAATGTTCTCCCCCTCCATCAATGAAATCCTATTTTTATCTGTCATACCCTCTGCTCATTCCACTAGTGAACCCAGGTTCCCTTCAGCCCGACTGACCCCACAACCCCACAACTCACTTCACGCAATTCTCACGGTTTCCGGGGCACACGTTGGCAATCCGGTTTGGCCCGCGGACGGGCGCAACATCGGCCCAAGGTTTGCACCCTGCATTCACGCCTACAACCTTTTCTTCATTGGCAGTTGCCCTGGAAACTAGGAAGAAGCACGCGTCGAGGAACGCATCCTCGTCGCGTTGCCGTTTCCATCCATTCACGTGACCCAGAGTCTCGGTCACGTGACGCGTTCTCACATCACGTGACCAGGAAGCGTTCAGTACAAAGGCCGTAATTCGCTTTCGTACCGCGCTTCACAGCTGTTTTTCTTTCGGTAACTCTGTTTGGCTCTTGTGCTTCCTGTATTTGCTCTTGGAACCTGTACCCGGTTTCGTCTCACGGATTGTGTTTGGATTACCCTTGGCTTTGAATTGGAACTTCGGAATTGTTACTTTGCCTGCCGACCTCGGACCATTTTATGGACTTGCTTTTGGATTGCCCCTGGCCTTCGTCCTACTAACTCGGAATTCTACAGACTCTCCTGCTATCACGTGCTCTTGCCAAGTACTAAGGAACCCGCTCCAGGAACGAGCCCAGGTGGGGTTTCTTGGATCTGCAGTTGGCCTTCCTGCTGCTTCCGTGGCATCTTGAACCTGTCTGCATGAGTCCTGGAACCCTTCCACACCCCCAGGTTTCCCTCAGTTCTTCTGACAACACTTGGTAAGGTCTCTTGTTTTACCTACCTTTGCACGAGTTATTCCTGCTTGCCTGGTATTTAACCTATGTTTCTTTTCAGCTTCCTTGGGGTTTCCAGCACTCGGCGGCGTCAGACTTCTCCACCTGTGGCCTCAAGGGTTTTACAGGGAGTAGATTTGTATCTCCCTGTGTGACAGTTGGGGACGGAGGTCTCACATATCTGCACGACGGTCAAGGTCTAACATTATCTTCTAGCGCTCCCTCAACTAAAACCTATTTTTATTTTTCTACCTCTCACAAATGGTCTTACAACATCCAGCCTCTACCTTTTCCCACATGATCCACCACTAATTTGAACTGGGTATGACCCACTTATACCATTTTGACCCAAACCTGCTCTAACCCCTTTGCCCAATTCCCAAAAGATGTTTGGGAATGATTTATCTGAAAGAAACTAGCAATAATTGGGTGATTCAAAACACGCTCACACATGTCCTACTACGGCTATCTACTCAGTGATTATAAAGCTATTATCTGGAGACCAGGTGCTTCAGTTCCTTCCTGAAGTGTTGGATGGAGGGAGCTTCCCTGAATGAGTGTGGTAGATTCATCCTAACTCTAGGTACATAGTTACAGAAGGCCTCTTCCCTGTGTTTCCTGTCTGTGGACACCAGACAGCTTAAGTGTGGGCCTTTATGCCCCCAACGTGCAGCAGCACCAAAATGAGGGACACAGAGCCACGGAGCGCATATCTAATTCCTTTATTTCACTTGCACTTTGTCTCACACGGCAGAGTCTCTTTGCGCATGCGCGAGCATGTGCAAACCTCATTGGCCTATATTCAGCATGATGAGGGTGGCTTGTCACGCCGGGTTAACTGTGTCCCTGCCGGACATGACATCTCCCCCTGTCGGGCAAAACAAAATCATGTTACTCACAGTTGGCCTCACATTTCTTCTATCAGTTCATGGGCCTTGTAATACATCGCCTCAGTCTCGTGCATCTCTCTACAGGCAGCTCACTCTCAGTCGATGCCGCCTTGTCACTCTCAGATCTTTCTCAGTGAGCTTCCTCTCCCATCGTCACTTCATTCAGCTCCTTCTCCGCCTCTCGGTAGAGCCTGAACTGTGACACATATCGTGTGGTCCCCTTGCCTGGGCATCGGGCTGTCACCATAGGTTCCTTGATCTCTATAATAACCAGATGGCCAGGATCAAATCGTGACTGATTTCTGTTCTTGTTTTCGAGTCACGAGGACCTTGTCCCCAGGCTGCAGTGTGGATGACTGTGCTCCCTGCTTCTCGTTGGCATACCTTTTCATCTCACGTTTCCGGGTGGCATCCTCCACCTACAGCTTTGCAAGGTCCGTCTCTTGAAGATCCTCTCTGTGGGGCAGTCTCATCTTCACCTTTCTTTGGAACACCAACTCGGAGGGGCATTTTCCCGTTGTCCCATGTGGCGAGTTTTGGCATCCTTGTAGCATGCTATATACGGCTTGGTTCAGTGATATCGGGCTCAGCTCATTTTGCTGCAATACCTTCTTCAAGGTCCCCATGAACTTCTCGGTCATTCTGTTAGCCTGCGGCCACAACGGCCTGATTTTTCAGTGGCGTATGCCCATGTGACTCATGAAGCGGGCAAACTCTGCACTGCTAAATGGAGGCCCTTTTGTCCACCTTCAGCATATTGGGAATGCCACATACAGAGAATATGATGTCTACTTCTGGGATTACGGTGCTGGCTGACATGGACAAGATCATCTGCACAAGGGGGATCTGGGAGAATTCGCCCATCAGCACCATCCAATACATTGCCCCTACCAAACGGCCCAAAGTAATCAACCACCACATGTGTCCACGTTGCTTCTGGCAGTTCTGACATTGTGAGTGGTTCTGGATTACTGGGCTTTGATGTGCACTGGCACAGGTGGCATTTCTTTACAGTTTCTTCTACTATTGTGTCGATGCCTGGGAACCACATGGTGTCTCTTATCTGACATTTAGTGTTAAACATGCATCTATGTCCTTCATGTGCCAGGTCCACTACTTGTTGCCTCAGCCGTGTGCATATGATGATCCGCCTCCCGGCATCACCAGGCCTTACGTTGTGACTGACAGTTCATCTTTCACTTGTCTGAAGGCTTGTATTTCTTGCTTCCACGTCTGTGGTTTCCCTGTGCGTCTCCTGGATCACTGTCTCTCCATCTTCGCGACGTGATAAGCTTCTTCAACTTCTGCAGTATCTTGTGCCTCATAGTGTGATCTCGCCCCATGGCTGTCGTAAGCAGCTTTGGGGTCCATGTTGAGTGAGGAAATTAATATATTCCTCTGCCATGGATGGTTCACGGCCTTGTTTCGTATATGGGTGATGGGACATAAAATCTGCCAGATTATATTCTTTCCCCGGATTGTGAACGATGGTGAAGTTGAAGTCCTGCAATATTAACCCCCATCCTTCAATCCTGGGGGGCATCTTGCACTGAGGGTTTCCATATATCATGACCAATGCCTCGTGATCTGTCACTACTGTGAATGGTTTTCCAGTAAGAACATCTGAAAAAGTTTGCACGCCCAGACAATATTTTCTTTTGACATCTGTCAGACTTTTTGAGGCATATGCGACGATGCCCCTGGGCCTGTCCCTGTCAGGCTTGTGCTGTGACAGGATGGCTCCCAGACCTACCATGCTTGCGTCCACCGTCAATTCAGTACATTTAGCTGGGTCGAAATAGGCCATGCATTCGGTTGACCCAATGTCTCTCTTGATCTGTGCGAATGCCTTTTTGCATGCCTGGTCCCACTGAAGTTCGTTCCCTTGCTTTGTGAGTTCTCGCAACGGTGCAATAATGTCAGCAAAGTCCTTCAGGGATTTGCTGCAATAGCTGGTCATCCCCAGAAATGACCGTACATCACTCACGTCTTGTGGAGGCACAATGTTTTCAATTGCAGTTACTTTCCCTGGATGAGGGGTCATCCCTTCTTGCAAGAACACATGTCCGAGGAACTTAAGGTTCTTTTTGTGAAATGCGCGCTTGTCCGCATTCAATGTCAGCCCTGCTTGGGAAAGGGCTGTGCACACATGATATAGCGCCCGATCATGTTGTTCTGGGTCAATTCCAAAAACTAAAATGTCGTCGCTGTAGTTAAAGCAATTCTTTCTGTACTGAATTACCTTCCTTGTGCTCGCCTGGAAAATCTCAGCAGCCGACGATATCCCAAAGTTTAGCTTCTTACACCAAAATAGCCCTTTGTGGGTTGCAAAAGTGGTTATGTAGCATGATTGTTCATCTAGCGGTATCTGGTGGTATCCTTTATACACATCAATCTTTGTGAATACCTTGGCTGTGTGGAGCATGTTAATCATGTCATCTAGATGCATGCCAGGGTGTCTCTCTCGTTGAATTGCTTTGTTGGCTTGGTGCATGTCAATGCATAGGTGAATTGTTTTGAAGGAGCCTTGCTTGGGCATTGCTACCACATGCAAGACCCATGGAGTGGGATCACAAGCATATTCTATTATGTCCTCCTTTAGCAGGCACTTAATCTCTTTCTCTACTTGCTGTTGCATGTGAATGGGCATTCGCTGGGGATGTTTTGCCACTGGAGGTATTGACCCATCAATGTGAAGTGTCACGGTTTCTCCCTTCAAACACCCAAAGTCCTTTGAAAAGTTCTGGAAACAGTTGCATCACAGGGCTTTCTTGCCGCATCATGTACTTTACTGCCGCAATCTTAATTTCGAGGGGCGTGGGTTGGCCTGGTAAGTTGTTTCCTGGCACCGCTCCTTGAATAACATGCAGCTCTGCCATGGCCAGACTCCCTTTGTAGTTCAGTTGTATTGAGAACTTTCCACGATTTCGAACTGGCCCCTGTGTGGCCCACTGAAATACCTTCAGATCCGATGGTTCACATTCCGGTGGATGTGCCATCTTGCAGAACTCCACATCACAGTGTGTCTCCCGTGTCAATGACAAATTTGTCAGGGTGTTACCCTACTTCGATGTCAATTGGGGTCATTCCGAGATTGGAGGTAAGGGAAAAATGATGCCGGTAATGGATTACCGGCATCGTTTACCGCTACGGGCTATTCTGACCAACCAGACCGCTATTTGGGGCACCGTAAAGTACAATGCAGTAAATAGCGGTCTTGAGTCGCGCGCGTGACACGCCATCCCGATATTAGCGGCATGGCGTAAACCGGAGCTGATCACAAGTAATGAGCACATGTAAATAACGGCCTCCTGAAGCCCGTAAAGTACCTCAGAGAAGGTGTTAAGAACCGTGAGCAGTGGTCCCAGAGCCACAGGTGCACACAATCAGCTCAGGTGTAGGCAATGGAGTCTGCCACAGCAGAAAAGGATCACACCCACACAACACATCCCCTCCCACACCAAGATGATACCAATAGTGGTAGCATTACTGAAGCAGGAGGCCCTGCTTGCAAGGCCTCAACTACAACAACAACACCAACAACAGAGGAGACACAGGAGGAGAAGGAGGGTGAGACAAGCCCAGCCTGCACCACCAGTGCAGCCCCCAATCCCACGCATCAG
Source organism: Ambystoma mexicanum (assembly GCF_040938575.1). Classification (NCBI taxonomy): domain Eukaryota; kingdom Metazoa; phylum Chordata; class Amphibia; order Caudata; family Ambystomatidae; genus Ambystoma; species Ambystoma mexicanum. Next base: position 58,866,065 of record NC_090937.1, read on the forward strand.
GTCCTGTCCCTCAATCTAACCCCTGAGCAGATCCACACCCTGTACGAGCTTGACTGTGACACCATCACCACCATAGTCGATCTGAGACATGACGACATAGTGAGCCTCATAGAAATACGCACCGCCATCCCCCTCAACTGAAGATGGTGTCTGTGCTCCACTTCCATGCCACAGGCACCTACCAGCACATAGTGGGGCACATGCATGGCATCAGAACCGTTCATTTCACGGACACTGAACCAAGTGCTGGATCAGCTCCTCAAGCACACAAGGGACTACAAATCCCTACCGGTTAACTACCCAGGAGATATACGATACAAACTTCTCCATTTTCACTGGCAGGCATGCCAAATTGCATAGGTGCCCTTGACTAAACTCACGTGGAGTTGGCGGTCCCGCTTGGCATGGAGGTGGCGTATCGCAACCACAAGCAATACCGCTCCACCATTGTGCAGATGGTATGCAACGCAAGCAAGATCATCACACATGGGTGGGGCCGACATCCAGGATCAACTCATGACTCAATGGTCCTACTGAACTCCACGCTACCTCGCTACATGGAGCGACATGCAGGACGACGTGCCTGGCTGCTTGGTGAGTTGCCTGACTGTGTCATGGCAGTGCATCGGTGTCATGAGGTGGGTGCCTGCATACTCAACTGGGTGGAAATGTTGACGCCAGTGCACAATGTGCACCCCACCAATCACTGTGCCACAGAGCCAGTGAAACGGCACATGACTACCGAATCCCACAATGATGAAGTAAGGCCCACACCTAACACTACATGACCAACAGGTGACAAGGCCACATCCCACAACACATGCACCACTCATCAGCGGCCCGCACACACCGTAAGGGCATGTAGGAAAATACACTGCATATGCACTATGTGGCTGCCTCCAGCATATCACCAGACTGGAGAGTCATCCCTGGGAGTGGATTGAACTGAGGCCAGCAGGGATACCACACCACATCACCGGTTCGGCACACCCATACGAGTGCTGGAAGTCGCCATAGTATGGATCAGTGCATTATGAGCCAACGCACCCAACTACCGAATCTCACAGTACACAGCACTTCAAGGATCTTACCCCAAGACTGCTGCATGCATAAACAATGCTTGTTCTACAAGATGTGCGTGCCATAGTCCATAGACCATCTCAAAGATGCTACCCCTACATCATTCCAGTGCACAGGACACATAGCGGGGCCAGGAATGGGGTCAATGCATCCATGGACATGTGCGTATGGGCAGCAATGACCTGCTGCCATATAAGATTAGTTCATTTGTCCACCATGAAAGTTCAAACACTTCTGTCCCTTCACGCCGTGGCTCAAGACCCCTGTCAGAAACCCACAGAACAGGCCTGAGGAGGCCTACAATATTGCCCATACCCGTGCACGTGTGGTGATCAGGCAGGCACTTGGCCTGTTGAAGGCACAAATAAGTTGCCTCAGCCGGTCGGGTGGGGCACCCATCTACAGCAATGAGAAGGTGTCCGAGCCCCCCATGTCATGTGTACTGCTGCACAATATGTGCATCCCTTGGAACGTGCCCCTTTCCCCTGACATGGGACTGCTACCACCAGATGATGATGAAGGGTAGGAGGAGGAGGAAGGGGCAGGACAGCATCATGGTCCCGATGCACAGAAGGGACATGCTGTGTGGCAAATATTGATTGGACAGTAAAACCGAAACACAAGTCAGCAGAGGGTGTCATGACATGGGGACATAGGGCACTGGGTGTGGGGATACATGTACACCATGCACTGTCAGACATCAGAATACACATGCTCAATGATGAATGTCCGCACAGGTTTACCTTTGCAACACAAACGGTGTATTGAAATTGTACGTGCATAAGTGTATAACAAACCTTCCACCACCCCACCCCCCTCTCCTTCTCCCCAACTCCCCAACACACCCTCACCCCCCTCCCCCGAACACACCCTCACCCTCTTCCCCCTTCCCCCAACTCCCCAACAGTAGTCCAATGGTGTCCATCTAGGCCACATGTGGCAGGTATGCAAATTACTCTGCGCTCCCGAGGCCCAGGGGAGCCATGTCCCGGCGGCGCTGGGAACGGAGTGAATGACACAGTGGGCTTGTCCGGGTTGAGTGACTGGTCGAGGGGGTGTCCTCATGCTGAGCCGGCTGAGAAGGACGCGCAGCCTCAAGGACATCAGCAATGCGTCCGAGGACTTCACAAAGACGGTTTGTGCTGTCCGTCACCACCTGTCACATTGCCCTTAGTTCCTCCTGCCACTCCTCCCTGCCCTGGCGAGTGTCTTGCATCACCTCGGTGATGAGGGCAGTGAGCTGCGCTGCACGCTGCACATCAGCTGATGGGGTGTCGTCCCTGCAGAGGATTGGGCTTACATGCCCTGACAGGGCTTCGGCTGGCAGACTGGGCACAGGATTGGCCTGTTCCTGTGCTTCTCCATGGGCACATCGGCCAGGTGTGTCTGGCTCCCCTGAGTCACTGCATGACACCTGTGGGTAGTTGCTGGCCACTGGGGTGTGGACAACTGGGTATATGTCCTCCTCTGCAGTTCCACAGGTTGACAAGGGGCTTTCCACGGTTTCCAGGGGGGCCGTGGCTGCCACCTCCCCAGCGATGCTGGACTTCTCGGACCTTGGGGTTGACAATGTACCTGCCGCCACTGCAGGGAGGGGTGGGGGTGGTGCACCCTCAATGGGCCTTGCCGGAGCCGATGTAGGTGTGTCCTTCCTGGCTGGGATGCGCCGGACTCTGCCTTTGCCCCTGGAGGTGGTGGGACAGCTGTTCTCGTGGTCCTCGCTGTCATGCTCACTGCCTGTGGGGGTAGAAGAGAGGGACAGCATGAGTGATGATTTGAAACGCAACTTACATTCATGGCTACATTCACATATTCAGTCATTTGGGGTTTATGGGCATTTGGGTATGCAACAGCACTACATTCTATTTATGTGTGTGATATGTATGCAGGTGTCGGTGTCACTCATCCTGGCCGGGTACTGTGCAGTCTGACTCGCACACTGGCCACACCAGCTGCACAGTGTGCATCATGGGATGTGCCAGTTCGTAAACTATGTGTGATGTGCGTAATGCCCTTGCACTTGGAACTTGCTTGGGTCGCAGTTGGTTCGGCATGATTTTAATGGGGGGAGGGCACCATGCCGTGATTCCTTGGCTGGGCCTTGGGAGTGTATATCATGGAATTGGCATTGGCAGTGTTGACTTTGGATGCTCACCTCCATCAGCAGACGACGGTGCCCCACACTCTATGTTGCCGACGCCTTCTATTGATTCCTGTCCGATCAGGCCAGCACACGTCTCCTCCCATGGCATCAGTTTCATTGGGGAACTTGGGCCCCCTCCAGTCTCCTGTGCCTGGCTGCGGTTGGCAGAGAGGATGCTCCGCACCCTCAGCCGCAGATCGTCCCACCGCTTGCGGCAGTCCTTGGGGGTGCGGGGGGTGGTGCCGACTGCGCTCACCCTCTGGGCCACTAGGGCCCAGATGTTCTTCTTCCGGAGCAGTGGCTCTCTGCGCATGTCCCCGCTGAACACGATGTCAGCGTGCTCCTCAAGGGTGTCAACCATGATCTGCAATTCGTCCGGGCTGAATCGCTGCTTGCAGAGCCGGTCTGCTGTCTTCTTGGGTGCTTTTGGCATTCCTGCTGCTTCTGATGTCCTTTTCCAAGGTTCAAAATGGTCCCAGGGTTGCTGCCTGTTGAGGATGGCAATGGATTGTGTTTTTAAAGATGGCCGCCGCGCTCCTTCCCATTCCTGTGTGATGACGATATTTCCGGTTCCGTCGTTTAACGGTGGCCGTAATTTACGGCTATCATTATTTACGGACATCGCTGTTTACACTTTGTTCTACGGCGGTATTGTTAAGTACGGTGCGCTTCATGCCGGTATGGGCTTTTCGGGCCCTTTTGTGGCATGGCGCTAGGTACTTTACCGGCATGGCAAAAAGCTTGTGCCCGCGAAGTCGTAATAGGCCGCAATTAGCGGTCTGTTACCAGATCGGACACGTTGTTTGCTCCATGCCGGTAAAGCCCGGTGCTTACGTCCAACCTCGGAATGACCCCCAATATCTCCTCCTCGGGCATTCACCACATCAGTCATCATATATGCATACTCATGATAACTTCTCTTTTGCTCTGGCTGGGGCGATGGTGACCGTCCAGTGATTTGCAGAACATGCCTGACTATGTTTCTTCTCGCGTAGGTGTCTCTCCTGAGTCCTTGGACACGTGAGATGTGCTACGGTCGCGTCTCACTTGGACCGCCGCCTTGTGCCCTGTTCGGCGGTGCATTGCACACTATCGCCATATGATTTTCCCACGCACGGTTAGTGCATTTCTATACAAAAGCAGGGCATTGGGTGCCTTCCTCGTGGGGAAAGGGCAGGCCACTCCTGTAACACTTTCCAGCAGTGCCAAACCTTCTCGGTGGTGCATTTTCACTGTTGTTGCTTCTGCCACCTTGACTGAAGAAATACGTTTGCTCTTTCCTTAGCCCCTTGCTGTGTTCCATCTTTGTGGCTTGCAAGTCTGCTCTCGCTTCCGTCCATGCCACCTGTAGAATGGTGGCAAGAGGAAATGGTTCCCGGAGTAATTTCTTTCTGAATGTGGACGATAAGCACCCTACGATGATCATTAAGCTGATGGCCTCATCATTTATGAACGTCACAATGAGCCCCCAACTTGCGCAATCGAGTCACAAAGGCATCCAAGGACTTAGCAGGGCTTTGGCAGGTTGTATTGAAAGTGTGCCTCTCATGGTCTATTTAGCGCTGAGGATCAAAGTATGTGCACATAGCCTCCTTGAGGCCCTCATATGTTTTAATGTCTTCAGCCGGGAATGTGTGGATGCGGTCATCAACATCCTCACCAACCAAGTTGATAAGTAATCTCCTGGCAAACTTGTCTGGAGCCTTTTCATCATAACCAGCCACGTAATTCTCGAATCTTCGAAGCCATCCCTCCCATCTCTGTTCTAGGGTTTGTTGATGGCCCATGTCAAAGGAGCCTGGTCGACGAAATGCAGCTGCACTGGCCCTTCCTCATCAGATGCATCACTTGTTTGCCTCTGTCTCTTTCCTCGATCGCCAACATTCTGCTGCAATCAGGCACCCTCTGTTGCGCACTTTGTTGTTGGACTCACAAATGTTCACCCTCCACTGTATTTTCTCCCATCTTTCTTTCTCTATGAGAGGAGGCTGTTGAAATCCCATCATCCTCGCCAGCTTTCATGTATGTGGACACCAGACAGGTTAAATGTGTCCCTTTATGCCCCCAATGTGCAGCAGCGCCAAAATGGGGGACACACAGCCACAGAGCGTATATCTAATCCTAATGCCTCACATGGCAGAAACAATTTGCGTCAGCGCAAGCATGCGCAAACCTCATTGGCCAATACTCAGTGTGACGAGGGTTTTTCCTCACGCTGGATTAACTGTGTCGCTGTCGGACATGATCGTTTGCATGTGGCTCTTAGTTTCCAACCTTGTGATTTCATGACTTTGAGTTATGTGCTGACCTCCTGATGCCTTCTTTTTCTCTTCAAGGTAGGATTTTTGATGCCAAAATATGTATATATTTTAAAGTTAAATAACTTTTTAATGTGCATTTTCAAGTGGTTGTGTAAGTTCTGTTTGCATTTGAATGTTTACATGGCTAGTTATGCTTCTTGATTTTGAACGTGGAGTTCTTGCCGTAACTAGCAATGTATGTGTGTATATACTACTTTTTTCAATAGCCTTTAATTGCCTCTTCATGCTGTTTCTAAGTGCTGTTGAGGAGAGGACAAAGGGGCAACAGTGGGGAGTAGTAGGAAAGGGAGAAGGAGCGCAATTGGCAGAGTAAACAGGAATTCGAGGTGTGAGAGTAAAAGAGAGACATGATTGACAGTGAATTAGAAGGTAAGGACAACAGTAAGGCAAGAACTAGGATACTTTCCCCAGGCATGCAGATCTTGGCATCTTCCTCAGCATTGTAGACAGAAAGGGCCACTCTGTCCCTAGTCGCAAATGTGTAAACATGTATGGAGAAATTAAAACTGGTGATTATTAAATTGAGGGAAAGGATGCTGGGGTAGACAATATACAGCTCTTCAGATGTTTTGGAAAATGAACCCCGTGATTTCTCACTGACTACACTGGCTAGGGCTGATGGGAGCTGCAGGTCAAACACCTGGAAAGCCATAGGGAGCCTTCTCTTGAGCTATGGGTAATGCCCAGTGCATTTCTCTCAAATTCCCTAGTCATATTCATCTTCTGTGTGAATAAGCACATTAGGGTACAATGAAGATTATTCTCCGAGGGTTCTAAGGGATAGGCTACGACACTTTTTTGGGCCATCATCGCCACCCACAAGCTGCATAGGAAGGGTCCTGTTGCTAAAGATTCTTATGAATATGTATAGTATGGGGCAGCCTTTCGGAAGACAATGCAACTGCAGAGTGCGAAATGGGGTATGTTAAGTGGACATTTTATTGGGCGTTATCTCCAGGCCACGAGAGACTCACCCGCTTGATCACGTTCATTTCAAGCTCTGGTTAGGATCCATGTAAAATTGTTTTTTCGGTTGGAGTGTATGGGGGCATGGGAGGGAGGTATGGGGGCCTGCCCAATAATAAAAGCTGCAATAAGTCCAGTAAAAAGTCCAAAGTGGGCAAATGTTCCTGATCCGACCAAGCAGTGAAGGATTTGCAGCATTGTGTGTGTCTACCTGTTGTGCGGTGTGAGTCCTGCTGGGAGCAGCAGTTTAAGGGCAATGGTTGACAGCTGGCCACAGTGCAGTATCCCAGACTACTAGGAGCTCCGGATGTGGCAAGGGCGCCTAGAAAATGGAAAAAGCAAGATCTCAGACATGGCATGGATTGGCTGCATATCACCCTTTGGACACAGAAGTAACACATAAAGTCTTGTCAGACTTATGGTCTCATTTGGCGCAACGCCCCAGATTGTCACAAAGGAAAAATCTCTGTTATATCCAAAGGGTTCCTACAGGACCAATATTGATGAAACAAATGAAGTTTGAGCACAGAAGGTTAGAAGCTGGAGGAGTCCGGCATTAAGTTCGATATAAATCACCAATACTTAAAAAAAAAAGAAACCATTATCGAAATCAAACTATGCGCTCATCTTGTAAAAGTATAGCGTTGCAACTACACGGAAGCACATCATCCATGCCACCTTGCATGTTGCCAAGGGTACTGTTTGACAGTTGTCATGGGCCCAATTAATTTGGGTAGTTAGGATTTTCACAAAGGGGGCTGTTGTACATGTCGGAAAGTGTTAAATCAGGGTGTAAAAGCACGGTGTAATGCTTTTACACCTTGATTTACTTACTGCTCCAGCCCATTTTCCATTACTGTAAAGGGTGTAGAATTGGCTGGAAGAAAATGTAACATCTTCCTTCACGGCCTTCAAAGTATAATTCGTTTTACACCTGCATGAGATTTTCATGCAGGCACAAATAAAATGGACTCCATTGGAAGCCGCCTACAATTAGCACCTGCGAAAAGCAGATGGATTCCATCAGAATCTGTTGTAAAATGCTGTGTGCAAAGAGTAATTTACAGGGGACGTTCCCCTTTTTTACATGGCGGAGAGTAAAAGGAAGGAGTAAAGGTGATTTCACCTGGTTTCACTCTTCTTTTGTGTTCTGGCTTTCAAAAGTTGAATATTGCATGCAGGGGACCTGGCAGCACATACATGCTAATGTTGGCACTCCATTGAATAGAACTACCACCTAACATGAAATGACTCTTATGGATACTCCCGAGATAAATGTACATGTGATGGATGTACATGTGATGGAACCGAATACAGGGAACGGGATGCAGCAATATTCATTGGTTCTCCTGTTAACTTGTCTTAGTCTATACGCCAAGAACCAAGGGTGTACCCATGCTGTCCACCAATAGATGAGCCTTACCTTACAATGTTCATTCACATGCTAATTAAATATTATGTGTCGCCAGTATTCCACACAACTGTCTAAAGCAGTGGTATTCAAACTTTTTCATGCCGAGCCCCATTAGAGTAACAATATTTATGCACCCCCCCTGCCCCCTTGCCTCCCATGAGTAGAAATATCGTTGCTGGGCCTCTCTAGATGTAATTTCTGCGTATATTTTCAATTCAAATCAATCACTGCACTCCCCTTTGAAAGAGCTTTGCACCCCCCATGGACACCCTTTGGTTCCCCAGGTGGGCCAGCCCCACAGTTTGAAGACCACTGGTCTGAAGGGAAACAAATTAAGAAAGTAATGATTTGTACAAGATCTGTGGAATTGGAGTCACTTCCTCCTGTTCCTATTGTATGTGGGAGGCATGTCTTCTCACCCTCATTATTTCTCCCCAATTCAGGAATAGCGATGGCAAATGGGGGAGACCCAAGGATGGAGGGTTCAGTATCGAAATATGGATCAGAGGCAATGACATGGTTGAAGTTGGACATGATGTGAGGACAATGGGAGGATGCACTGGGTTGCAAGTATGCGTTTGCTTCTGTCTGGTGAACGTTCCGGATGCAGCAGGAACCTAGGCAGGATGTGTGGTTTGTGGAGCTAACATGTGCCACTGACATGCGTCAGGCCTGCGCTTTGGGGGCGAGCTGTCCAGTGATGCTAATGAAGGATATGTAAAATCTGTCAGAAGTGAGAACGTGTTTTACAATTATTGCAGCAGTGTCAATGAATAATTAAAAAAAATGGCCTTTAGTTATGTGCTGTGCACTATTAATATAAAGACGATGTCAGAAGGCTTACCTGGCAACATAGGTCACTACACAAACACAAATGCTACATTATCCACGTACACAGGAGATGCTGATTAGTAACATTTAAATAAAACAGGTGAGTCCATGGTCTACAAAGCTTTTTGATGATGATAATCAATAAATGGAGCAAGTGATTTTACACTAAAAGGGGCCAGATTATCAACATCTTGACCCTGTGCAAAAAACAAGCATGCAAATACATTTTGCACACATTTTTCTGCTTAGGTATTGTGGAATAGAGCAAACAGTCTTTATTATCTGGGGCAAACATGAAACAGCATATTTTATTTACTATGGGGGTACGTTTACGAAAGAATTGCAAGTGCATGCAAAGGACTGTCAATATTAGCACATATATACTGTTGGGTTCCCCGCATGTAATTTTAAATCTTTAAAACATGAAATGGAGTTTACAGGTGATGATTAAACCAGGAAAAATCACCTTTACTCTTCACTTTCAATCTCCTATTTCCTCCTTCTTTTATCAGTTGATAAATGGAGGCATATTCCATACATATCTATAGAGATCACGTGGCTCCTATGTGTATTTGATGGTGGGGAGCCAGTACGTTTAAACTGCAAGGTAAAAAGGCTTCCCACGGCCACATTTTCATCATTTGCAAGGCCAATTGGAAAAACTGTCAGCACTCCTTACCATGCTGCCATGGGAAGCAGAGCTCACAATTACAATGAATCTCTGCCCGACATGATCGTATATCAGGCAGAGTTCAATTTCAATTGTGAACAGTGCTTACCATGGTAAACAGTGTTCATAATTACAATTAAACCCTGCCTGACATGCTTGCATGGCAGATACTGTGTACATTGGATCCCTATGGGGTTGCCTCCTTATGCTGGTACACTGGGATGCCACCCAACACTATTAGCGTTACCGCAACTCGGTCTGGCGCAATTTGCGTCAGATCCCGAGTTGTGGTGGGGAGGTAAATCCCCATTCCCATTGGGTCCATTTGACCCAATGGGGTTTTCTGGGCGCTATTAGAGCTGGCGCAATTAGCTCTGCGCTAATAGCACCAAAAACGTGTGGAAAGGGGATATTTTTACCTCCAGCAAAAAGCTGGAGAGAACAAACTCCCACTTTCTGCCCAATATAATTACCACAGCATTTTACTGCTCCACCCAACTCATGATGAGGGCCCAACAAATCTAAAAGATACAGAATCGAGCACATCTATGTTCCATGGAGAAACCATCATCTATATTAATGTTGTGTTCATACCCTTCAGTATATTGTAGCTTGAAATTGGAACATTTGCAGAACAAAATTGTATTTATTGCTGCATTTTAATTACCCATTTTTTATTGACTGGAGTGCTTAAGATTGGCAGTTTGCAACTCACACCTTACAATCCCCAGTTCCTCCTACAGTTTAGAGTCCTTTACTCTTTCTCAGTCCTTCTGCATCTTTCATCCTTTCTTCTATTCCATCACACTCTTCCCTCATCTTTTCTCCCAATCTGTAGCTCGCTGCCTCTTACTTGCCAAACGCTCCCTCTCTGCTTTCTGGCCCACCACTCCCCCTCTGGCATACTGCTCCCTCTGCTTTCTGGCCCTTGGCTACCTCTCTACTTTTGGGCCCATGGACGCATATCTGCTCTCTTGCCCACTGCTTCCCATTCTGGATCACTGCTCTGCTTCAGCTTTCTTGCCCATCACTCCCAATCTGGCCCATTGTTTCCACCTCTCTCTCTTCTTTCCCCCACATAATGTGACTATTTTTTGGAAATGAGCAGGTGGATTTATTCTTAAAGGTGATATGCGCATTCCCAGGGGAATAAACTGTAGGGAAAATTATGTGCTGGCCAGATGCCTTGAATGCATTACTGTCAGGAGTGCTCTCACGATACTAATGTTCTACAGGCTGCCAAAGCATTTCACTGTGATAGACCCTTAAAGAGCCTGTCACTGTAAAAATGGGATTTGACATTTTTTTTGCAGCCGGGGAAGGGCATTCAGCCAATCAGGTGGTTGAAACAGTGGGTGAGAATACACAGTCCCTGCCCGCTGTTTCCACCCACCAACGGCCTTCGACTTAGTCCCTTTTCCTATGGCAGCGCCATCTTCTTTGTTCTGTTTTTTCTTAGGAGATTGGCATCGCGCAATACGCACAGCCAATCTCATGAAATAAAAATAAACTAGTCGATTCCTGGATGAACCCTGGGGTGCAAATGGCTATCACTCCCGTGTCAGGTGATGGACATGGCCGGTAACGGCCCACAGCCCTCACCGAGGCCCTCGCTTCGCTCAGGCCTACCTGTCAAATGAGAAATTATATTGTGCCTCCTATCGCAATAAATATATGTATATTGGCCTACGCCAAGCTGCTTATAAGTCGCTTGCGAAGAAATATGTGTTGCAAGGTCCTGACCTTAAAATCAATGTAAGCGGCATTTTAGGTCAATCCGCCATTTTAGGTTCGCTTTGTAAAGTCACCCTGTGAGTTAAAATGGTGGACGATGTCATTCCGAAATACAACATGGCTGTCTTGACCTCTGTACGTAGCTAATATGTAACTTGCCTGCAGGCCACTTGTTGAGGTCGTGAACTGAGACCTTGTCCTTCGTTGACCTGTGTGTAAAGGATTACTCGTGCAATGAAACTAATCCACGAGCATATGTTAAGAACAATGGGCCTCATTACACGGATGGCGGAAAACCATGGCGCTATTACACCATGGTTCATGCCGGTAAAATACCGGAAATTGCGGTACCGTAATTAGCTCCCTGGTCCCTTTGCGGGTTGGGTTTTTAACGCCTGCAAAAAGCAGGCGTTACATTCCCCAACCCGCAAAGGGACCTCGTAGTAAGGCGGTAAGGATTTACCGGTACAGGTAAAATTCCGGTACCGGTAAACCCTTACCGCCATCCGTGTAATGAGGCCCAATGTATTCAAATACTGAACGTAGAACACTTGTTTAACTACATTGTATTAATGTTTGAGAAGACCTGCATGGGAAATCCCAGAATACACAGTTGCCGTATAGGCTTGTTGATATATGTGTTAAAAGTAAAACAGTTAGATGTGGATGTGCGAAACTCGGCATGAACCCTAGATCTGTGATGTATTAGCAGAATATTAACCCGAAGTAGGGCTGGACATCGTGCTCACGAAAAGTATAAAAGACCAATGCATTCTAATGTACAGCGTCTCTCACTGAACACACTGAACTACGCTGGAGTTTGTTGTGTTGCACTGAGGGCCGATAGCTATCTGATTTTGCTCTGTTCTTTGTAACTGGATTCAGTATAGAATAAAGTACTTGGTATGTTCCTTTGTAACCCGTGTTCGGTGTATTTCCTTTTGGGGTACTCAGCCTCGATATTTTGATTTTTGTTTTCACAGTTGGCGCCCGAATAGGGACCCTCAAGATTGATGCTGGATTGTTGAAGGTTGACGCAGGCTATCGGACCGGGATCGGACGGTGTGACAAAAAGGGGCCTCACTGAAGGAGACGCGACACCTCACCAGCACTGCACGACCCGATCCCTGGACGATTAGCTTGTGGTCCGAGACGGCATCTTGACGAGGGTCCACTTATCGTGGCGGGCAGATTTGCCGAAATCACCATACACGAGGTAAGATTAGTTAGGTAAGATTCTTTGAAATCCGATCGGACCTCCTTAGGTTTGTTCAGGTGAGTCGTGACCCGACTCTTAATTCAACCCTGATCATTTGAATTTGGCACATTGTACCTGCAGACACAATTATTGACCAGGTAACACCAATAATTTGATATGCCTGGGAAATTGTCTACCTGCTTCAGAGCGTTGTTCCGCAGCGATAGACAATCTTTGGAATTTAGCCGTCCCGCACCACAGGAGGGGTCGCCGGCATGTACTATGTACTGTAAGCATAGCATTGGAAGTATAATATTTAATGACATTTGGCACAGACAAACCAGACATGCCTCCGAACTTCAGTGGCCAATCAATGGTTGTTTTGAAATCCCTCATATTGAGTATTTAGAGTCAATTCTATTAAAGAAAAAGGCTAGACCTGCAGCATTTGATGTTTTGCAGAATTGGAAAAAAGAAGCGTTGCAGCAACTTAAAAGTAGAGAAAAACATGCGCTCCATCATAAGACAAATGCCGAAAAAGCATTATTGTATGACCAAGATAAACATTCTGAATCGACTAGGAATATGATAGGGCTTTCTCACTTGGAATTCAGAAAATCTATCCTTCCAAAGACCTCCATGCTTCCGATGAATTCATAGACAAACTGTTAAATGAACGAAGGCCTGGTGCCTCTGCGCCACCTCCGTATATTCCTCTTCCTGCTGCTTTGCCTCTTCGTCCTGCTATTCCTGCTCTACCTGCTGTTGTTCCCGTTGTTCCTGCTCCTCCTAATGTTTCCCTACCTCCAGCTCCTCCACCTCTTCTTATCGCACCAGTTACAGTACCTCCATTGAATTTGCCTGCTCCCTCTCTTCCAAGTGGTCCTGAGCCGCTTGTAGTCGATCGTGGTGCAGGGTCGAAGGTTGTCACTCGCAATACTGTACCACCAGAGAAGAAACGTGATTTGATTGCATGGGCTAAGCATTGTATGGATAGGGATGATCAAGCTAATGTTTTTGCCACACTTTGTAATATGGATAATTTTACTGAGGAAAATGTTTTTATTGAAGGTTTAGGGATTCATTTATGTGTAATGTGGGGAAAATTAAATAATACAGATCTCCTGCAAGGGTTAAGGGATCTAAATACTTTAGCGTTTTCTAGAGACACTGTGGAGAAAGTAAATGAGCATGTCGAGAGGTTATTTGGGTATAGAAAGGAGTTAGAAAAGTTGCAGAATGAGGATGATGAGGGGGAAAGTATGTATGTACAGAAACGGTTCCTTTCTTGTCGTAAATCGATATCTGAGGAAACACAAATTTGTACGAAGGACGCGCTTAGATGGATTTGAGATATGTCGATAACTCCAGTTGAAGTATATGACACATATAGTCAGTATATGCCGGAAATGCAGAGGAAAGTGATACAGGTAATGATAGAGTACCTACAGGATGATTGTGTAAAAAGAAAGATTAGTTGTCTAACAGAGTTATTGAGTATTTATAAGAGAGCTTTTTCACTTGACACTCCTTCGACTGCTTTAGCGCTCGACTTAGCTCTGTTGCTTAGTAAGCGTTCAGAGTCACCTACTTCTCAGTTGCCTATGAGAGAGGTTCCTCTGACATTTGTCCCAAAGGTTGAGATTGCAGCTGATCCTGCAACAAATGTAGTCACTGTGAACATTCCTGCACATTATGTATCGCAGTTTGTTCACGTCCTGTTCTGAAGACAGGAAGTGAATACTATAAGGCAATCTATTCCTGATATTAGGAAAAATCTGACAGGATTCTATAAAGAAATAGAGTCCGTCTTGCAGTCTTCAGTGTTCACCTTAGGCGATATCGATTTGTTATTCCCTGTACTCCTGCCCGTAGATTTATGGAAACAAGTTAGAACTATAGACGACGTGCCAGGGTTGAGAGATACATGGGTGAATATAACTAGACTCGATGGAGAAAGGCCAGCTGGTGAAAGACCGCCTCAGGTGATACTAACTTTGCCCGATAGAATCATCGCAAAATTGAAAACTATAATTCCAGAGAAAAGAATTATTTGGGACAAACTTACGGCTTGTGTCCAAGGGAAGTCTGAGGGTGCTACCAAGTTCTTTAATCGGTTCGAACAGGTATTCTCGGATTTCAACGGACAAGACCTAGGCACAGAGTCTGGGAAAAGGTTATTTGTGGACACATTTGTGCGTGGTTTGCTGCCTGACATCCAGTCACAAATTATGTCTTCTGAGAGTGCTTGGCAGGCGAAGTCCCAATCAGAAGTACTGCACATGGCTCAGTACTACGAGAATCGTGTCAATAATGAAAAAGATAGAGTTGAAAAACGAATAGGTGATTTGAAGACTAAAGTGCTATTACAGCAAATTGTTAGAGGCCCCAGAATGGGTAGTTCTCAGATTAGAGGTCAGTGTGTCCCGCAAGGGAATGTGCCCTTGGGTCCTGTGAACATTAACCAGTGCGCCTATTGTCGTCAAGAGGGTCATTGGCGTGCACAATGCCCCATCCTTCGACAAAGATCGAATAACACATTTGGGAATATGGGTAGACGATCCAGAGGTCGCCCGGGTGTAGGGGGCCCTGGTAGAGGTCAGTTTACACAGGATCCTCAGCAACCTTTTTCACAGGATAATCAGACTTCGAGTGTGGACACCAGGAACATATTTGATCATCCTTCTGCTGCATATTTATCTGAAGAGCTTCCTTTTGATTACATTGTATTTCTTTAGGATTGCCCGAAGCAGGGTTTAGAACCTACACCTATTCCCATCAATCAGAAAGGTCCCTACGTTGAAATGGTGGTGGGAAATAGGAAACATCAGTTTTTGATAGATACTGGAGCACAGAAGTGTTCCATTGATCATTCACGGGTTCCAAACATTCCACTGTCAGGGCAAACCAATGTTTCTGTAGGGTTTTCTGGCATGCCAGTTGTTTGTCCGGTTTCTTCACCGGTACCCATTTCTCTGGGTCCCTTTACGGACCACTGTCCATTTCTGTTGACTTTGAATTGTGGAAAGAACTTGCTGGGGTTGAATCTGTTAAAAGAATTGAATGCAGTGATTTATTGTTCTTCTGATGGAGTGCGCTTGATGATTTCACTACAGCAATTTTCTGTCTCGCAATTCTTGACTCGACCTTTGCCGCCAGAATTCATTGATGTACCAGAGAGCTTATGGGCTGTTGACGACAATGATGTCGGTGTTTTACAGATTGAACCTGTTAAGATAGTTTTGAAACATGGAATTGAGCTGCAATGCATTCCCCAGTATAAGATTTCAGTTGAGGGCAAGCGAGCTTTGAAATGCATTGTTTCCGATTTTGTGCATCACGGGGTGATTGAGGAAATTTCAGGAAGTTTGTGCAATAGTCCGATTTTATCCGTGTACAAGAAAGGCGATAATGCAATTCCATTCCATTTCATAATTGATTTACGTGCCATTAATAAGGTTGTCGCTCCGCAATTTCCAATTGTGCCTGATGTGACAACAATCTTAACCATGATTCCAGCTACAGTTACTTACTTTAGTGTTGTGGATCTAAAGAATGCTTTCTTTAGTATTCCTATACACAAGGATAATAGATACTTGTTTGCGTTCACCTTAGGGAGACGCTCGTTCACATTTACTCGTGCACCTCAAGGGTACACAAAGAGTCCTAGCATCTGTAGTAGGGCTTTGAAAGAACAGCTTGATACCCTTGAATTGCCCTCTACTTGTACATTGCTTCAGTATGTTGATGACTTGCTTTTAGCTGCTGACTCTGAGAGCACCTGTAAGAAGGGCACTGTGTTATTGCTTATCCATTTAGCTAAGCATGGTCACAAAGCTTTGCTTAAAAAGTTTTAATATTGTTGCCAGGAGGTCGCCTATTTAGGCTATCTCCTGTCAAAGGAGGGAAGAAGATTGACACCTGAAAGAATAAAACACATTTCTGGCATGTCTGTCCCAAATACAAAGAAGGAAGTTAGAGCCTTGATAGGTATGGCTTCTTACTGTAGGTTGTGGATCCCAAATTTTTCACTACTGATCAAACCAATGTTGGCTTTGTCAAAGAAGGGCATTTCTTCGCCATTGCCGTGGAACGCGGAACACCAGCAATCGTTTGACTTGCTTAAGACTGCATTATGCTCTGCACCAGTTTTGGGCACACCAAACTATGAAAAGGCCTTTGTGTTGTTTGTGCATGAATGTGATGGATGTGCTTTGGCTGTATTAACGCAGGAACATGGAGGGAAGAATAGGCCATGCGGTTACTTTTCTTCCGCCCTTGATCCTGTAGCATGTGCTTTGCAAATATGTTTGCGAGCTGTCGCTGCTGCTGCTGCTGCGTCTGTAAAACAGAGTGAGGGAATGGTCCTAGGCCATGATCTAACCCTGATGGTGCCTCACTCTGTAGATGTTATACTGAACCGATCCCAAACGCAACACCTCACTTCTGCACGGTTGACAAGATATGAATTGATCTTGTTTGCTCCTCACATTCAAATTAAGAGGTGTTGTGTTCTTAATCCGGCTGAACTCCTACCTTTCCCGCAAGATACTACTTGCAGCGATGAAGAGTCACATGATTGTTTGTATACTACCGAACAAGAAACAAAGGGTAGAATTGATTTGAAAGACACTCCTTTGGATAATCCGCAAGGAGAGCTGTTCTGTTATGGCTCCTGCTTCAAACTTCCGGATGGTACATCCACAGCTGGTTATGCAATGACCACATTAAGCACGGTCGTGGAAACCAAAAGAATCACGCATAACTCTGCGCAGGCCGCAGAGATTATAGCATTGACCCGAGCTTGTGAACTTTCCGAAGGGCTTGCAGTAAACATATATACTGATAGTCAGTATGCCTTTGGGGTGGTTCACAACTTTGGGAGACTTTGGTCAGAGAGAGGGTTCCTAACTTCACATGGCACTAAAATTCAACATGGCTCCCTAATAGTACAAATACTCTTAGCGCTTGCGCTCCCTACTCAGTTAGCTGTTTTGAAATGTGCAGCACATCGAAAGATTACATATGACATAGGGAAAGGGAATGCGTTCGCTGATCAGATAGCTAGACAAACTGCTACCGATCCCCTTACGGAGATGTATGTTTCAAGGGAGACTGTAAATACTTATGCGATGGATGAGGGTGTTGGGTCTGTACGGGATATCCAAGCTGATGCCACGTTAGAAGAATCCAAGAGGTGGGCTGAAGGCTTGGGGAAACTTGATGAAGACGGGCGTTGGGTGGACATAGCGGAAGGGAAATGACTACTCCCTGACACGTATATAATGATGATGTTCATCATGGCCCAAGGTCCTATGCATGTATGTGCCCAGAAGATGACAAAGATGTTAGAAAAAGTTTGGGCAAATGACAAAATTTCAAAAATTGCCCAGCGCTATGTCCAGGATTGTATGATTTGCCTACAACACAATGTGGGAAAGGGGACAGCAACTCCAAGGGGAAGTTTTGGGCCACCCTCTGTACCCTTTGAAGTTATCCACTTTGACTTTATTGAAATGGAACGATGTAACAACAAAAAATATGTGCTGGTGGTCATCTGTGCTTTTAGTAAATGGGTTGAGGCTTTCCCCGTTAAAGATGCTACAGCCATGACTACTGCGAAAACCATGTTAAGGGAATATTTTCCACGGTTCGGGCTACCAAGAGTCATCTGGTCGGACAATGGTCCACATTTTGTCGCTGCTGTAATTCTGCAGATATATGCGGCATTACAGATCGACAAACGGTTCCATTCGGCCAGACACGCTCAGAGCGCCGGACTAGTAGAAAGACACAACGGTATCATCAAGAACAAAATGGCCGGACTCCTTACCGATCGTGTTATTATCCATGCGTACAACCCCTCAAACTAAGACTGGGCTCTCTCCATTTGAGGTGGTAATGGGGAGACCTGCCAATATCTGGAACCTTCCTAAATGTAATTTGTTAAGAAATGTTGAAAATGTATTACTTTCAGATTAATGCAGCCAGTTGACTAAAAACCTGTATTTCATTTATCACCAGGTACGAGAGGCTTTACCTGTGCGATACGAGGGCCCGGGCCACAGTATACGGCCTGGAAGTTGGGTGCTCATCAAGGCATTTGAGCGCTCTTCCTGCCTTGCACCTCGCTGGCGTGGCCCGTTCCAGGTCCTGTTGGTCACCCAAACAGCGGTGCGGGTCTCTGGAAGAAAGAACTGGATCCACGCGTCCCATGTCAAGAAACCTCCTCACCCAGTGCCACACGTTACAGAAGAAACAGAACCCCTCGCTAATGCAGCAACCAACGATCCCAAAGCAGTAAATAGCGCCAAGAGTGTGTCGGAGAATCTTTCAGAGCCCGTGAGGCTTGGGGAAACAGCCATTTTGTCTCCACACTCTCCAAAAGTTTTGCATCCGGAAACTGCTGTTCCAAATTCGGCATCTTCACTTGTCTCTGATACGTTGCTTCCAACGGGAAGTGACGACACATTGTTTCCAGATCAGTCAGTACCAGGAAAAGCAAGGTACAATCTGCTTCCAAGAAAATAGACTAACGGCATGGTTTTGCTGTGCATCTGTTAGACTTACGGCACGGTTCGGCTGTGCATTCGAAGAAGGAAAGGATCATCGAGGCGTTGTTTTTGCCCAAATTTGAGAAAGGGGATTCTGTTGGCTAGGGTTGTGGAAGGACTAAGAAGTCGTGCGGCTGGGAAGTTGCCAGCAATGAACATTGGGGGTTTCCGTTTGAAGACTACAATGCTTACCACCGCTACCGCTCGTATGGGACTTGTAAACGAGGGGGTGACCAACCGGGACTATGGACAATATGCCTGGGCCCCGAAAACATATTGCTGTGTTTTTATAATGATATTTGGGTTTTTAATAGTCACTGTCTTAGGATTGTGGTACCTTGAGGAAATGCATCCTTTAGAATCCTTGTTGCCCACTGAAAATGTACCTACTGTTCCTACTCCCTTTGTACATCTGCATACTCTGTTCCCTAGGGACTCCCAGCATAGACAAAGGTACCACAATAATACTCTGCTACTTATCATGAATGCTATGCATGCCATTTTTAATAAGTCTAACTGTTGGGTCTGCTCACATTTGCCGCAACACGGGGATAAGGGGCTAGGTTGGTATATTCATCCTTTACCTTTGACAACTGCTTGTTATGCTTCTCTTAGAGCACTGTTCTTTGGCCATTGGAATGATAGCATCTCAGGTAACTTTGACTGCACTAATTTGAATAGTTTTGAGAAACGTGTTTTAACTCCCCTGGGATGCTCGCTTTTCGCAAACAGGAGTAAACCTAACGTTGCTTCTATTAGGCCTTCTGATAGTCTGTCTCGTCCTTTTCAATCTTTGATTTCCTTCAAGATGGCTCCGATAGGCAATAAGGATGCCATGCCTCCTTCTTACACTGTTAACCATAGCCCCGATTCAGTTTCTTTTTGCCAACGTTGCAAATTTGACTGGGGAAAACAGACCTTTGTATGTAGGTGAACCTGTCTACTTCGTCTGCAGTAATGTAGCATTCCTATGGTTGCCCAGGGATTGGCAGGGAACCTGTTATTTAGGGATCCTGTTAACTGGGGTGTTTATAGCTAGTACAATAGAAGTTTCGAAGGCTCGTCCACGGCGGGACGAGAATGTTGACACTCCAGCACAAATCTTGGGAGATATAGCAAAATCAGTTGTGCCATTTTGGGGGGCAGATAGCGAATTCCGAAGATATCAGAAGATTATCGAGAGCACTGGAGAGAACCATCAACCGGACCACGGACATACTCTATAATATGACATTAGAAAAGAAGGCGATAAGACTAGTAGCACTTCAAAACCGGATGGCATTAGATGTCACTCTGGCTGAACGTGGTGGAGTGTGTAAATTAGTGGGGTCCGCTTGCTGTGTTTTCGTACCAGATTCCTCCCCCACCATCTTCAAGGCAATACAGAATCTGAACGTGCTTAGTTCAGAAGTGCATGTTCCCGAGGGAAACTGGGATCATAGCGCTTGGTTCTGGGACTTCTTGCGATCTTGGGGTTGGAAGGTACTTTCGGTCTTGCTGATTATTTTGGGAATTCTGTTGTTTCTTTGCTGCTGTATTCAGTGTCTACCTATGTATGTTCGATGCTAGGGGGATGTTTCGCACAAGCGATAGGTACAATAGGACCTAAAGTGTATGCCCCAGATAAAACTTCAAAAGAATATGTATTGAAAGAAATTCTAGCGAATTACTTAATGGCAATAGATATTTCCGACAGCGATTCAGGGTGCATGGACGATGTCAGATCCTCACTCCTCTTGACAGGCGCAGAGGCAGCACAAACTCCTCCCTCCCCATTGGGTCTTGGCACCTGGGAAATGGAAACCGCAGGCCACCGCAACCCTCTGGGGAAAGAGGGTTAGGGTTCGTTGAGTGGATGGGTAGAGGGAGTTCAGGATAACCGGAAAGAGGTTTAGGGAACCACAATGGATGGGCAAGGGGGTTTTAGGGAAACATGCTCCTCGACTCCAGTGCCCTTCTTGCTGATGGTTGTTGGCAGTGGCTCCGCTCTCACACACTCTCATACAACCATCACTCTCTCAGAATTCCTCCTATGGAGGCCTTTGTATTGGAGCCTCTAACCAATATACACCTTAGGTTTGGTATTCTCTAGTGCTGCTTTGGTTTTCAAACTGCCTTCTCAAACATGAACTTCTCCCTCATTTCCTCATGAAGGCAAACCCTCCCAACATCACATCATATCGTGGTAACTCCCCACCAATATGCAGATTACAAGTTCCCCACCTCACCCTGTACAAGAGTAGCAAACAATAACATGCACATGAGGTGCTAAAACACTTAGCTCTGGGTTCTGTGGGAGTTCTAGGTCCTTCGGCCTTTTCGTGTTGATGGGTGTGATATGTCTCACCAATACGATCAAACAACAAGCTGAAATAGCAAAACAAAGTCAGTGCACGTGCGTGCGAAATGTCGTTCCTAATGAACGTTCCCTAAAGGGTTAAAGATTGTTAAAGGTGCGGTTGCTTCACCGCCAAGCTAACTCCAACTCTGGGTTAGTATTCATGCTCTGCATGCAAACAGTTTAACTCGTCTTTTCGTGCTTCCGAAATTGTTCTACACATTAATCCCACAGCACGTAGCGCGTTTCCCTCCGACGGGATAAATCAGCTGTTCTAGGAAAAAGACGTGTACTTAGCTTTTCATGTACGCGGGGCCAGGGGTTGAGCTGGCGGGCGGTGCCCCGCGTAGGCGTGCCTGCAGGAGCTCGAGATACACACGTCCTCTTTTGCCGGTGGTCAGGATTGCGAGCAGTGCTTTCTGGGTGCGGCTCGCGCATGCGCAGTAGCGCACGTGTGGTCCTTTTCCTCCCAGCAGGCCCGTGAAGCGCACGGCCTGCTGGGCAATGTAGTTTCCGGGCGGTTCTCCTTCCTTGGGCCTTTTTCCTGCAAAATGGAAGGAGAACACGCCTGGACAAGGTGTTTGGACTCCCCAGGGCCCTCTTAACTCCTCCCAGAACCCCCAAAACACTACCAATTGCCCCAGCCCTGACAGACGATGATGCATGGAGTTATTTGCAATGAGATCCAAAGTAGTTTTAGCACTTGGCATAGGCCAAAAGGAGGGTTTGTCAAATGAGAAATTATATTGTGCCTCCTATCACAATAAATATATGTATATTGGCCTACGCCAAGCTGCTTATAAGTCGCTTGTGAAGAAATCTGTGTTGCAAGGTCCTGACCTTAAAATCAATGTAAGCTGCCATTTTAGGTCAATCGGCCATTTTAGGTTCACTTTGTAAAGTCACCCTGTGAGTTAAAATGGTGGACGATGTCATTCCGAAATACAACATGGCTGTCTTGACCTCTGTACCTAGCTAATATGTAACTTGCCCGCAGGCCACTTTTTGAGGTTGTGAAATGAGACCTTGTCCTTCGTTGACCTGTGTCAAGGATTACTCGTGCAATGAAACTAATACACAAGCATATGTTAAGAACAATGTATTCAAGTACTGAACGTAGAACACTTGTTTAACTACATTGCATTAATGTTTGAGAAGACCTGCATGGGAAATCCCAGAATACACAGTTGCCGTATAGGCTTGTTGATATATGTATTAAAAGCAAACCAGTTACATGTGGATGTGTGAAACTCGGCATGAACCGTAGATCGGTGATGTATTAGCGAAATATTAACCCGAAGTAGGGCTGGACATTGTGCTCACGAAGAGTATAAAAGATCAATGCATTCTAATGTACAGCGTCTCTCACTGAACACACTGAACCACGCTGGAGTTCGTTGTGTTGCACTGAGGGCCGATAGCTATCTGATTTTGCTCTGTTCTTCGTAACTGGATTCAGTATAAAATAAAGTACTTTGTATGTTCCTTTGTAACCCGTGTTCGGTGTATTTCCTTTTGGGGTACTGAGCCTCGATATTTTGATTTTTGTTTTCACATACCCAGGCTCAGACTGGCGGGCTGTTACAGGCCATGTCTATCCACCGATGCGCAAGTGATTGCCATATTCTAACTTCTGCTGTCACACTTTAAAAAAAATTGCATGACAAGGTCAGGAAAGACCCTATTCCAAACAGGTGCATGGGGTTGCCTTAGTTTTCTGACTATTTAAAGAGCACCTGTTTGTGAATTCAAAATGTGATTTTAAATTTGCAGAAATGCTCCTGATTGGGCCAATTGCAGAATGAGGCTAAAAGGGCCACAGGAATAGGCGCATATAAGATGCGCCCATTCAGATATTTTTTATGAATTGGGATTCTCCTTTTTTGGTGCAATTGATAAGATGTGCTTGCGCATTTCATGACTTGTGCCCAAAAACGTTTTTAGAACCTGGCCCGAGTGTCATTTTCACAGGTGTTTTGTTCAAAAGCTGTTTTTTGCAGTAAAAAAAAAAATGTTTTTCCTGCATATAGCAGGATCGCAAACTTGCGATATTTTGGTGGGGTTTTATTTTTAAATTACTATATTGTCAACAGAACTTCAGTAGAGAGTTTCTGTTTCAATAAGTACATTTTGTAATATGTGCACTAGTTCAATAGAGGCCTACCTACCACCCATCATATGTTGGATAGAAATACTCTAAGCGCAAACCTCTTTTAGGACTGTTACAAATTAGTGATATCATATGTGATGTCATCAGTGATGTCATCAATGATTCTATGCGTGAAGTCATCTTTGATGTCTAGTCTGGGTTTTAGTCTGAGCAGTGCATGGTGTAGACTCAAGTTATGGTTGTGTAGCTTACCATAATTATCACATTTCTTTGGTTTTCGATTTTGTGCTTCACCATAACGTCAATTTAACAAGTGGAGTACTTGCTGAGTACCTCTTTGCCTGTCGTGCTCTTCCTGATGGACTTTATTGCATGGAAAACAAGTTGGACATATGCTCCTGGGATTACGTCTCACGATCAACAGAAATTTGAAAAAGAAAAAAATATATATTTATTTTTTGTTTTGGTTGAACCCTGCCCCTTTTTGCACGAATATGTAAAATCAGGCACCCGCGTGCACCAAGCGGAGTAACTGCTGAGTACCTCTTTGCCTGTCGTGCTCTTCCTGCTGGACTTTATTGCCTGGAAAACAAGTTGGACATATTCTCCTGGGATTACGTCTCACGGTGTTTACTGCTGCTACACTAGCTCAGGAACATCAGAGAGCTCTATCAGCTTCAATACAAGACTTATATGTGTTTATTTTTATTTTTCTTTGTATAGATCAACAGAACTTTGAAAAAGGAGAAAACAAAACTATTTTTTTTGGTTAAGCCAAGCCTCTTTTTGGCACAAAAATGTAAAATCAGGCACCCACATGCACCAGCGCGTGCACCAAGCGGAGTACCTGCTGAGTACCTCTTTGCCTCTTAGCTGAGGAGGCGAGGTGCTGAGGTGCTATTATGTTATTCATCACATTAAACATGAATCATGCAGTGGGGTTGTTGAAGAACGATATCCCAGCGGGCTTACTTCCGTTAGAGGTTATCAATGTAAAGAGTGTATCTTTCGTGGCTAAGCAGGAACGAATGGTAAGCCTTTCATGTTCCACCCCAATAGCTCGCGCTGTTCGAAAGCAGTGCAAGCAATCATTAAACATAGTGAAATGTACTCATATTCGCTCATTCTGTAAAGAGTGTGCTGTCAATCTAACACATGGTATGGAATCTTCTAAACAGATTGTACCATGCCATAATGGACCGTCCTCCATAGTTGTGACTAGACCTATTGCATGTAGATCCCGTGTGCTTCCTGTAGTAAAAATAATTTCGCTAGCAAAACAAATTGAACATGGCTATACTCTCCTTGTGTAAATTGTTTGATTCATTAGATACTAAGTTAGACCTGCAAAGTAACGAGATTGGTAAAATATTCACTTGGCAAAAAGATGTCGGTATATTTCAAAGCTTAAAAGCCGATGCCACGCGGGTCATAGATAAAATAACCTCTTGGCGTACCCCTGTAGCTTGCCAAACTATTGTGGATGTAAACTCTATTATAGAGACAATCGATAATGAAGCTACACACAAACAGTTGGATCTTGGTTCTGTGGTCCCATGTATTAGTAACATCATCTATGAAACTTCTGACTCTATCTCTCAAGTACCTTTAAAAGATAGAGTGCAAGCAAAATTTCATACAGATTTTGCCCTAGATGGGAGTCAGGCAAATGTCTATACAATTTTTACTCCAAACCAAATGGGAAAAACAAAAATAAAAAAATGGCACAACCCAAACGGCCCAAAAATCAACCATCAAGACCTAATATATCTACATCCAATACAAATCCATTTCTCAAGGCAATAAACCTACCCAAAAAACGGGTGGAAATTGCCTCCCAGGCTGTAACATAATAATATGGACAGCAATCGCAAGTCGAAGCTAACATAAATAAATCTTTGTTAGCAGAACATCCATTGCCCTATGCACCGCTGGATGATTTGGTGAAGGAACCCTCTGAGCAAAATGTTAACGCACATATAACAATTGAGACTATGCCGGTGAAAGACAATAAATCGTCACCTCTGATTGACCTTGAGAAAGGAACTGAAATGACATCCCTTGACCATCATCATCAAGAAATGCGGAAAGCCGTTGATGCATACATGGCAGGTATTGCAGCGGTCATTCCTGTAGAAAAAACATACAGAAACACTCTAATTCCATCTGCTCCACCTCTGAGTAAACAGACATGCACTTTATCTCAGTTAAAATCAGCATCTAGTATTCAAACCTTGGCGGATTTCAGGTCCCATTGTGAAACTTGGCTGCTTGCAGACAGTAGACCTTTGTTGCAATAACACAGCTTTGAGATGTAAGCCTTCGCTGCTGTCTGGCAAAGCAGTTGATGACACATGTGACCCACTGTCCCTTAAGTCCTCCCTTCCCATGTCAAGCTCTGGTGGCCCTCTGCCCCTGTCTGAGTTACCAGCGGAAATGTTACGACAGATTGATATGGCTTTACTTACAATCGAAGGTAATGGGCCAGCATTAATACCATCACTTGATGTTAAAACCCAAGCCCGATGTGTCCTCCACCAGCCTGGCCACAGGGTCAGAGGCAGCTCCACAGGGTACCCAGGTGATACATGGGTGGGAAGATGGCATGGAGGAAGACTGGTGCATAGGGGGTTCAGGTGAGGAGGGGGTCGGAACAAGGCCCAGCATACGGAGGAATCCAGCCCTGGTGACCCGTCCCAGTAGGTGAACGCGGTCAACGAGGCATCCGAGATGACGTGCAGTATCTTCATGAAAACACTGCAGGTCACCTCGCATGCCCCGTTGACGCAACGCCATCCCAAACAGGACAGACTCAACCCGGTCCCGGATTTCTATGTCCGCAGGGAGAGCAAGACCAGTTGTTGTGCGCTCATCCCCTCCCTGAAAACGGGTCTGGACGTAGGCATCCCTGCTGGTGCAGGATGATGCAGTCACAGGATCGGGGACAGGATTACACACAGGCACCTCCGCGGTGGCCTGTGCTGCCTCCTGTCCCTGCCCCAGCCCCTGCACCACTAGCACCAGTGGAATCCCCACCTCCAGACCCCGTGTGTGTCCCTTCCACGGCCTCCTCCTCCACCAAACCCCCCACCAACCTGGATGACTCCATGCCATCTTCCTCCATCGGACCCTGTGGGGTCTCAGCTGCCCTTTGCTGCTGAGGAGTCCACCTCCGACCTCTGCCTCTTGGACATACCCTCGGCAGCTGCGGCCTGGGACGCATCACCAGACTCCTCACTCCCCAACGAGATGACAACCTGGGATGGGAGCCGGGCCTTGCGTCTATGGCTGGTGGTGCGATCCCTGCCGCTTTGCTCCACAGCACCCTCTCTGCCCTCTTCATCTGTTGACGCTGCATACATGGAGAGATAGAACACAGGCATCAGGGCACTGTACAATGGACTGATACACACATGACAGTTGCACATGAGTGGCAGTGTAAAACTACAGACTTGGCATCACACTCCCCAACACACACGTCATTTCAACTCACACACATGAGCAAATCAACAGGGATATTGCACCAGGCAGCACCATCCATACACAAACAACAGCTTGAGCAGCCTAAGGTGAGCCTGACATCACATGAAACACAGGGAGTGCACAACACATGCACATATGCCACCAGACTGACATGCATCTGTACATCTCCACCACTGCAGTGATAATGTCACCATCCATGTCACATCTGGCAGTCGGCCTCCTACATGTCAGTGTCACATGCATCCATGTTGCATCACAATTTAACACTTGTCACATACACACACATGCACATGTACACAGTGCAGATACATGCAGCAGGAACCCCCATCCATGTGTGACACCACAAACATGCCACAGTACATACACATAATTTTCACATGTGCGCACCGACACATGAATTTGGCCAGCGTGCTTGCCAACACATAGACCATCGATGTGTCTCAGACATGAGAGGAATCACATGTGGCTGGTTCACGTCCCTACACATACGCATCCATACATGGCCCTACAAAGACATATGTTGAACCTGCACACTCCTGGCACACCACAACATGCACAGCGTCCAATCAGTAGGCATGTACACTTACCGCTCGACTCCAGACGGGTCTGCCTCTCAAGGACCTGGATGTGGAGTGCTGGGCGTATGCGTTCCAGGACCCTCATTTGGTGGTGGGAGAGGTGGCCCCGGCACCCCTTGGCATCCGCTGCCTTCAAGAGGCGCCGGGCCTTCTCGAGGTTCCTGGACCTGAAGTCCTCCCAACGCTTCCGGACATGTTGAATGTCACGGACTGCCGCCCCCTCCGCGTTGATGGCAGTTACAATGTCCATCCAGATCCTCTTCCGTCCTTCATTGTCGGCGCGCAAACTTCCAAAGAGGGCATCATACTGCCCCAGGACATGCTCACCAGGACACCAACTTCACTGGAACTGAAGCTGGTGGCCCTCTGCCTCTCTGGCTGGGGGTTGCCAGTGGTGCCAGATGGTGTAGACATGGCAACCCCAGAGGCAGGTTTGGGTGGGCAACTGGGTCCTGGGGCTGGGCTGTGGAGCGATGGTATCCCAGTCGGGAGTCTTCAGTTCCAGCAGGGGTGGTCACAGCAACTGCACCCCTGGCTGACGTGCAGGCACCAAATAGCAGGGCACGTGGTGTAAGAGGATTCAATTCAACACTACAGCTAAGTCAATGCCTAGTCTGGGATACTGAATGGAAACCCTTATTGATATATCTTTATGCCCAGTTCATGCGTTCTGGATGACTACCCCTATATAACACCCCTCTCTTGGAATCCCCCTGACCCCACTGAGCCAAGAAGTAGTTCTGTTTTGCAAGTTTAAAGGTTTATTTGATAATTTAAACAATAGATATATATATCACACTTTATAATAAATTAATAATTGAATATCACACTTCATCTGAGCAGTAATCAATAATGGATAGTCCGGCACTAGCACACTTCTTTATAATCAATGATGAGTGGTTATAGGATGGATAAGATAGCAACAATACTTTGATGGTTTCAAATGGATGCAATGTGGAATGAAATGCAGTACAGAAAATAACTTGATAGGATTTCAGCAAAAGACAATGTAATCACTTTCTTGGACAATTCACCCCCCCTTTTATGCAATGCAAGGAAATGGAAGGAAAGCACACAGTTCTCAGAAATGCAATCAAATGTAATTCAGTTCACCCCAGCAAGCTTAGACTACAGAAGTTTGAAACACAGGCCCAAAACGCTTTTATATGTGATAGCAATATATTGGAAAATGTGCTAAAATGATTTTAATTCCCTCTTTCAGGGTGAGTGGTATCTAGTTATTATTAGTCCAGGCTCACTCTAGCAATGATTCAGGGATGGTTCTTAAGAGGCAAACAAATTTTTAGCAAGGAAAGCAAGGAAAGCAAGGAAGCTGCTGTTTTCACACGTGGAGAAATTTGCAAATCGCGGTAAAATTCGCGAATGCGTTTTTCGCGATTGCGGCAAATGTATAGGGGGTAGGAATGCGGTTCTAGGTCCGTTGAAAAGCCAAGATTCCCAGCTTTTGGAGGAAAGTTACTGCAAGTCTCTAAGACAAACGGTCACGGAGATATGAGCGATATGGTAAAGGTCGTTTTTCAGATTTGAAATTTTAAAGTTCAAAGTGACAAGTGACAGCTAGCAACTAGAAATGACAGGTGACAGCTTTGCAAATGACAGGTGACAGTTAGGAGACAGTTCTGGTTAGATTAAAATAGATTGAATTATATTATTTTAACTAAGAGATTGGTTCTGCACAGTTCTGCTAGGTACTCACAATATATTTTAAAATAGGCCTCGCCACGGACGGTTTCTGCGCACAGCGTCGGGGTCAGCTCTACTCTGCTGGTCTGGTCTGGGTCTCTGGTTCTGATCAGGTCTGTGGGTCCGGATACAGCGGTCTCTCTCTCTCTCTCTCTCTCTCTCTCTCTCTCTCTCTCTGGATACAACACTGCTCTCTGGCAAATGGCAAGAGTTCTTGCAAAGAATTCAAACAGCTCGCCTGGCTGTGATAATGGCAATGATTTGAGGCCTGCTAAAGATGGATTTAGCTTGTAGTTGACCTCTCTGCTACAAATTCTGAAGTAAAGTCTTGGTCTCTGAAGGTGGATGGATTGAAGTCTCTATGTTGGCTCTCTGGAGGTTGATGGAGGTAAAGTATGGATTTTCCCGGCAGAGCGTCCCGCAGCAGATGGAATTGAATGTCCCTATCTGTCCTGACTGTCTGCCTTTATGTGTTTTGAAAATGGGTGGAAAGGCTAGCTTCCTAGGCCCTACCCCTCTCCACTTGTCATTGGCCACTTCCTCCTCTTCCCCTTGATTGGGGGAATGAAATGAAGTGTCATCATGATGAGGTCTGTTTATGATACAGAGAACCCACCCCTGTCAACTTTACACACAATCTATATTTGATCAAAAAGACATATTTCATAGCTACACAGTGGTTTGAAATTACATGCACCCATCATGCATATCACATGAGATATACCCTGTTCAAATCTGCTCTTCCTGAGAGCTTGCATTGAGAAATGGCAACATATTTCAGTTTTTGGTCAGGTTACCAATATCAGATTCTTACTCAAATTTACCCAAATGTGTGCAAGGCATGCAGGCATTAATTGATGAAGTATCAGACTTTTCACATGCAGACATTTTAAGTAATACCCTCTTAACTGCTAGTTTGCCCCCAGATCATGCCACCAGTTCTAAAAACCTCTTAAAATGTGGGCAGAAAAATCACAAGAATTATGGTATCATTTAAATAATTATGACAAGTCCGTACTATGAGTTATTCAACTTTTTTTAAAACCATATTCTGGCTACAGGGGTGTGTCTTTTCAGGTCACATGGTACAGAAACCAGTCTTTCCACTTTCTTCAAGCTCAGCCTCTGTCTCCAGTTTCTCCCCCTCCCAGTTTCTGCCAGCCAGCTTGCTCTCACATGCAGTGCTCCTCCCCTTTCCTTCCAGGAGGAAGCCACATTTACGACTCCCACCAATAAAACATTTGCCTGAGTCAGGACAGGGCTTTGTTCAATTTCCTGCAGAGCCCAGGTAATTCAATCAGAGAAGTGTCAGATCCCTTTTGGTGGGAGCAGCAAAAGGCAGCTAGGCCTGGGAACTGCTGTGGATCCAGTTTCACTCCAATTGGGGGGAAGTTGTCAAGCAGAATCCAGTTCCTTAAGCCAGCCCCAGCTAATGTCACTTTTAGTTACCCAGTTTTCTGCATTCAAATAAAACTAACCATTTTACATATGCAGCTAGAATGCTGATTCTAAGTTTAAAACTATGACATTTAAACAATTGAAACCTATGTGACACTCAAAAGTAGGTCACTCATTTCTTTTAAACATTTAGGTTTTTAGTGTCTTTCAGTCCAAATTTACTTAAACTGCTGAAATCCACAGCTCAGCCAGTCTTGTTATAAACCTTCAAGTCACTTCAGAATATAACTTTAGATTGTATCCACCTCTCAGTAAGTCTTTCTTTGGCCTGCTTTGGGTTCATTTATTCAGTTTTACACAAAAAAAAAAAAGTCTGGTGTTGTTTTAAAACGCCGGCTTTCTGATAGTGGTGAGTACTGGTAATGCACCCATTTTTGGGATTTAAGAAAATGAATTCCCCACAATTCTAGGTTGCTTTTGGCAATCAGCATTGCCATTCCCAATGGCTTCAGGCTACTGTGTGGGTAGTCCAATGGTGGTTTTAGGCAGTGCCCTTCTGTGCCCATAACATCGGCAAAAATGAGTGGCAGCCTATTCTTCATGCATTTCCCTGTGCATTTTCTGGGAAGCTCTGGCCATCATGATGTTTTCCATGTCAGTACTGCACAGTTTTTGAGGTAGGGCTCGGATGCATGGGTAAAAACATCCCACAGAAGGGCAGCAGGCAGGCAGCAGCAGATGGCAGGTGGGAGCATGCTCGGGGCCCTGGGGGGCAGGAATATGGTCTTCTGTGCAGGAGCGTGGTCTTCCGTGTGTTGTTGCTTGGCCAGCTGGATACGGAGTGATTTGGCACGTGAAAAAATTGCACGTCAGCATGTAATTCAAGGAAAGGCCCTTAGCGCGTAAGCACGTCTGTGACGTAACGCGCGCGGCTGTTTCCTTCATGACGTGGGCATAGTGGTTCAGCGCGTGAAAAAACTGCACGTCCGCGTGTGAATGCGTTTCCCTCAGCACGGGTTAAAGGTGAGCCGGGCCAGCAGTTTGCTGTACGTGCCTTTCGTGGAGACCGACGTGTGTTGCTACTTCGTGTTGTTTCGCGCGCCATCACAACTTCACAGCGGATCAAGGACGTATCTCTTCTTTTGGCGGGGGTATTGGCTATGCATGTTTTTCATCATCACGCTAGTCTGACGGTGAGTCGCGCACGCTATTTTTCCCACTGCGGGTGTCCCTGTGTATCGCACCCATTTTCGAGGTCATAGTAGCCTGCAAGTCCCACGTGTATGCGTTTTTCATGTTACTGGCTGCCACTGCGTACTGCGGGAGGTTAATTCCACGCACATAGGCTGCAGGGTTGCATGCATGGTTTTACTGCAGTTTTGGGGTGCCTGAGCGTTGTGTGACCCATCACTACATCACCGGGGTCACATACAGCCTTGCAGGTGCAGGGGGGCTGTTAACATCTTGCATCCCACCCCCTTCATCCCAATTGCCCAGGATAATTGTGGTGTACACCTCCCATTGGCACTTCTCCATCTGTGCCGGCACTACTCCATCTGTGCCATGGTTGGGAGGCCACCAAAGGTGAGGGGCGCCTCATCTGGACATCCTCCTCGTGGCCGGCATGGTCAGGGACGTGGCCGGGGTGACCAGGGAGTAGGGGGACTCCAGGGGGTTCAGGGTGGCCGCAGAGGGGGAAGAGGCAGGGGTGCGCCACTTGAGCACGATGTTGTGCCATGTGTCGGTGCAGTCATGCCACCACCCCCTGTGGTTCCGGGAGATGCAGCTTCTGCATCTGGCACTGGCGCCCTTGTGACCCGGCAGTCTGTTTCATCGACTGCCACGGGCCCAAGGGTAGTGGTAGCTGCAGGTGCAGCTGTGGACACCACCACCCAGGCTCAGGGTCTGCCAGCACAGGCTGAGTTGGCACTTGAAGAGACCTTGGGAGATTTCCAACAGAGCAGGAGGGAAACCGTAGGTGCACGCAGGGCTGCCCTGACCGAGACACGTGTCCCTGGGGCAGTAATGTCATCTGTTGCCCCGAACAGCCGGGTGTTGGCAAGTGCAGGGGCAGATGCAGCCAACAACACCCCGGTTGTGAGTCTGCCAACCAGGACAGTCACGGTCAATGACCCTGCCACAGCGGATGTTGCTGTGCAGGGTCCATTAGAGGGCACCCAGCTGCCACTGACGCAAGTCAGGCCTTTGGTCGTCCCTCCAACTGCCACTCCCTTGGCTCAATCCACCGGTGCCACTGGCCATACTGATCAGGGCGGCATTTGCCAGCCAGGGTCTGCGCCACAATCCAAGAGGAGGAAGGTTGCACCTGCAGCACAGGCTGGGACCCCACACCCTACCACGACCTCCTGTATGTCGAGGAAGAAGCCTTTCTGCAACCAGGAACTGGACTAACTCGTGGACTACGTGCGGGACCACAGCCGTGACATGCTAGTGTGGCCTAATTGTCAGACTACGGCTGCCCACCGTGATACCCCCTGAAGCAAGTTGTGGAACATGTGAGTGCATTCGGCCATGAGGTGCGCACGGCGCAAGAGTGCAAAAAGCGTTGGAATGACCTCAAACGCAGCGCTAAGGCTAAGCGTGCCTCAAATTACAACTTGACTCTGGTGAATGGCAGTGGGCCTGCACCTGAGGAGGAAGACCTCACTCCGCATGAGTCACTCGTTGCAGAGTTCATACCACCTGAATCGGTCGAAAGAGTGGGAGAGATGCCGGACTTTGATGCCCAGTCCCGTGAGTGTTGCTGCATGTTTGTTGAGGACATGTGTGTTTTACTTGTGTGATGTGTTGTGCATGACTGCCATTACATGTCACGTGTACATGGTTCTGATGTGCAAGTAATGCAATGCTTCACTGATGCATGGCTGCTATGCTGGATGGTGGATATGTGGATCGGACGGGGACTGTCTGCATCACCACTATTGCACCCTACTCACATGCCGGTCACCAGGATGCCCCTCCGGTCCATGTTCCAGCTCCATGGCCCTTCTGCATGTAGCCTGGGTTGACCTTCCTCTCAGCCCAGGGACTATGTCATAGCATGACAGACGTGCATGTGTCCTCTACATGCATGCAGGTACTCCATGTAGGCATGCTTCCTTGCCCCTCCAACCCCCCTCTGCACCCCAATTCCAGGTTTGGTCTGCTTCAATTTTGCCGTTGAGTACTTGTCTGTTCATGCGTCCTGTGTACATGCTAACTTTCACCGGCCAATCTGCCAGACCTATGCTGTGTGGTACATCCTTTGTACTTGATGCAGTGTGTCTCACTTGGACTGTGCAGTAGTCAAATGCCCCGCAGGGACATGAGTGCCCATTCATGCTCCATGTGTATTCCACGCATGCCGCTATGTGTCCTTGACTGGATGATCATTGTAGTACGAGTCCAGGGTGACCTACCTTGCATGGCATTTCATCAGCCTTCCCATGGCCACTCTGGCTCAGTACTGCGTCGCACACATGTTTAGGGTGTGACAGTCTGTGTGGGTCACAGGACTCAGCCTGTTTAATGGCCAATGACTCTGTCCAACTGGTGTAGTGTCTTCTGCACACGTGGGTGTACTCTGGAGGTTGCATCATGTGTCCTGCTTACTGTCCCATCATCATTTGGTGTGTTGTCGCTTGACTCACATGATGCAGTTGATGCTAGTCAACACTGTCTGTCAATACACAGGTCTATGGTCATCCTTTTGATACCATGCAAGGCATCCCTGCATTTGCACTTGGGGGAAGGGGTGGTTTGCTTGTAGCCATGCTACCCATTGAATGCACATTGCACGTGATGCCTGAAGTTGCCATTGCACTGCCTTCACATTTTTAGATACACATCATGAAGTACTTGTACATGTAGATAGTGAGTAATGTACAAATTTGCTGCACTGCATCGACCCACTTCTGAGCAATATGACACCATTCTACATGCCTAATCACAGAAGCAATGTCAAGTTGACCCAGCATGCATGGCAGGTTCTCTTTTGTGTGTGACATGTCTGCTTGATGTGTTTGGTGTCTGTGTGATGTCTGTGTGTGTGTGTGTTGTGTGCTTCTAACATGTGTAGTGACCTTTTTTCTCTCTACTTTTCAGATGATGACGCAATGGAGCCAGAGGATGGTGTTGTCATGCCAGGCACAGGGTTGTTATTTATTTTTATTTATTATTGATATCGTTGAAATAAATCAACTTTTCAATAGGTTGTTATCACTACAGCAACCCGGCACAAGCGGGGGTCGTGGGGTGTTAGGCCACGAAAACCCACATGTGCTACAGTCCATCTTGTCTCTGGCTGGCAATGAGTCCAGCCCTGATGACCACTCTGACGTCCATGTCGAGTTGGATGTGCATCAGGTCCATATGTCAGGGGTGAGTGATTCTGATGTGGGCACTTCTCTGTCCGCGACACCTGCACTGAGGGGTCAGACAGTGTTGGAACCTCTGCCTGTGGTGGATCAGGACACAGGGTCACCCTTCACACCAGTCACTGATGAGCCTGGGACATCACGTTGAAGGGGGCATGTAGTCGTGCAGCCGCGGGTGGTGCCAACACAACGAGGACACCCGGTCCTTGGGTCCCGCAGGGGTCAAGCCCAGCAATGCGGTCGCCGCGCGCAACCGCAGTATACTGAGTGGGAGCAAGGCGTGACTGCCAATTCTGAACGCCAGGGGGCAGCAATTGAGAACATCGCTGTGAACATGGAGCATGTGACCCAATCCGTGCTCCCCCCTGCTAGGCAGGTGCTTCTCCAGCAGCAGGTGGCACGGTCCATGGCCCGCTCGCTCAGGCTGGGCATGGCGGCCTCAGACAGGGCACGCCAGGCTGAAATGTTGTCTCTGCGTCAAGCAATTGCTGCTCACGCAGAGGCACACATGGAGGCCCTGAGGGAGCAGTATGCTTCCCTCAGATCCACTCTGGGTGTCCTTCTGATGTCCCAGAGGAAGCGGTCAGAGGAGAGGTTTGCGCAGCTTGAGCGTGCCATCTCGGCTGAGCTACATGCTTGCCGGGAGGTGCATCAGTTGTCCAGCCAGGCCTTGCAGGAGGAACTCCGTGTTACACGTGCTACCTTGCAAGAGGAAGCACATGTATCACGGAGGTTCTGCATGCAGACCTAAGTGTGATTGCCATACAGAACCAGGCCCACCCGTCCGGCAGACTTGCTGCCGACAAGGGGCAAGCTGCGGCTAGGTGTGGTCAGGCTCCTGTGTCACGTCCTCCTTTCCAGGAAGAGCCAGACTTGGACGACAATGTATCTCCCACATAGGTCGGGTTGTGCAGGCGTTGAGCCAATGGAGGTTTTTTTTTCTTCAACATCATCGCATGTGGGTGTTGAGCAGCACCATGTACTTCCCCCTCCTCGGTGCCCCCCCCCCCCCCCCGGGTCGTATGTGGCCATTTTTGATTTTTCTTTTAGTTTAGTTAGTTAAGTTTCTATTTGATAGTTAGTTTAATTAGGTAATGTAGGGTTTTCATAGTTAGTGTAATTAGTTAATATAGTTTAAAATTGCTTGTCTATTGTGCTTTCATGTGACGGTGTGGTGCTTTGTGGCTTTTGAAAGAATCCCCTGTCTGTTCCAGCTGGGCCCTTCAAGCTTGTCTTGTGTATGTGTTTGCAGCTTGGGGTCCTGACTCACATATGCCACTCCTGCTTCCCTTACCCATGGGCTCGCAAGGATGGTTCGGTGTAACAGCCTATTACACAAGGGCTTTGGACTGTCATATCTGTGGCATGTCTGCTGCTGTCCTACTTGTGTTAACACCCATAGTGGGGATAATAGGGGTGTTATTGACCACTGTTCTTCTTTTGCTAGATGGGGGGTTTCATGATTCATGTGTACATTATTTGCTATACATTGTGTAGTATGTTTGTTATCTTTACTGTACATGTGCTTGTTGCAATTCATGCTGTAGATAGTGTGTACCACACTTTGCCTGTGAAAGACGCACTGATGGTGTGATTTCTGATTTACATCTATGACATGGTCCAGTCATGAAATGCATGAAGAGACACACACAGGTGATTTTAAAGCATTAATCATGTGTTTCATGCCCTTTCTGCAGGGGGATGAGCCTCCAGACCACCTTTGCCAGCAGACATGGCCCATTGGACGTCTGGAAGCTGGACAAGTTTGATGGTGCCGACATGCGCATGTGTGCGCAAGCAGAGGCACAGGGATTGCGCTCATACATCCAAAAAAAGCTGACTTGTTTCAGGGACTCCAGGCAAGGTGAGCAGCACAGGGGGGCCACACCACAGCCAACCTTCCACCAGGCCAGTTGCACATGCATGCTTAGTAGCAGCACTGATGGTGAGCTTGGACAAATGGTGTCGAAGCGCACAATACAGCTGAGATGCGTTGGTGGACTAATGGCTAGTTGATGGGAAAGTTGTTTGGGGCACCTGCAGGGGCAGTGGCACATACCCTCCGGTCGACCATGGTCCATTGAGGCAGTTGTATTAGCCATGTAGCGTTCCAAGACATAGAAGGAAGCAGCTCGCAGGGACAGACAGCGAGGGACAGACTTGTGTGCAGTGCATTTAATTTCCATGTAGAATTTGACACATGCACTACCTTCTTTATTTCGGTTATAGTGGAACACGACTTGTTCTGAAGTCGTACCTTGCTATATGCGTCTGGCTGCTTACCCAGGGAACATTGCATGTTGTGTAAATCGTGACACATTGGTCTTCCTTTTGCCACGCACCACCAGCCCCTGATTTACTGCATTGACTGTGTATGAACCATCACAGGGGGAATGTTACGTATGGGTACGAAGCACCACACCAGATTGTTTGTTTGTAGAGTCGTTTGTTACGTTGGGGCATATATGGTGGTGTGTTTGTGTGTTATGGGCACGCACAGATTAGTAACTGTGGCTCTCTTTGCAGCATTGAACTGCTCCTGTTACTGGACCGGAGAGTGCTCAGGCAGGAGGCCAGCACTCACCCCAGAGATAAGTTTCTCTTTGACTTCCATTTGAGTAATTTGGTACTATGTGCATGACAAACAAGTTTGGTCTGATTGTGTATGTGTTAATGTGAGTAGTACAGTTTTGTGCATTCCCTACTTTCCTGTGTCAATCCTACTCCCCTCTCCTGCCCCTCATTCCGGTTATCCAGTATACCAATGCCTGTCCCGACTGCATATCCCTGACCCTCCTTCCCCACCATGGTCTCAGAGGTCTGTGTGAGTTTGACCTTGCAGGCACCCAGACCACGGTGGGGGTGGTTGGTTTGTGCCACTCCTGCGCCTGTACATGTGAGCTGTGACAGTACACATCAGTTTGTGGTGCATCATTCTATGCTATGTACCACACATGGTACACATCCTGTTGTGACATTGTTTTACTGTGCTACCTTGGTTGTTACTTCATTGTGGTAGTACTTGGGCTTTGTGACGTACTGCTACTTCAAGTCATCTACTGGAGGCTCTTCTGTTTTTTTTTTGCTGCCTGCAGGCTTTTTGCTTGGCTTCTGTGTTGGCCTGCTTTGAGTTATCTTTGATTTGGTGTTTTTGCAAGTCAAGGTGGCCTCTGAGGGTGCTGGACACTTTTTACACACAGGGTGGAAGATGGTGACAAAGGGGAAGGGTGATCCTGTGGCCAGGTGAACTTCAAGGATGAAGGCTACATATCCCAGGCACAGTTGTTCAGTGGGTCATGGTGATTTGTGAGGGAGGGGGGGGGGATTTTGTTGTAGACAGTTGTCTTGCCCTACAGTGTGATGGCCACCCTGACATTGTAATTGTGGTACCCTATGTACATGATGTATTCTGCTGATCAATGCCTGTTCATATGTTATGTTTACCTTTCAGGTGTGAGGGTATAGTTGTGGTTTGACATGCTGGGGTGTACATTTGGTCAATGTTCACATGTGATGTGTAGAGGACACTGATGGTCACTGGATTGCACATGCATGTATTGAGTGCATGTCCCTACTGACACACACACTCGCACTATGATCCACAACATGTACAACCACCCTTCCATGTCCACATGTACACTCAGTTTGCCTTCTGGGGCCCCCTGTGTCCCGGCAGCACAGGATCTATGACCATTTGTGGATCATGTACATGCGTAATTTGCTTTTTGATGTAGTTTGTTGTTTTGATGTGATGCTCAGGGTGTGCGTCACACACAATGGCTGGTCACTATGCTGTGTGCTGAGCAGTTGCAGGATATGGACACAGCACACGGAATCTGCAGTGTTGATTTTGCAATGCATAATGTGCATGTAAACAGGCATGCATTGTTATGTCACAAGTACAACTATTGGAATGCATTTGGGTATGACTTATTTTGGGTGGGAGGTTGTTGGTCAGTCATTTCATCTGATTCCATGTCAGGCATCATTGTCTGATGCCACTTTACATTTTTCACATGTCAATATGTACCTTATTGGTACTGTGTTGGTGTTTTGCTATTGCTTGCCATGTCATGTTGTGGTTTGGGAGGGTTTGGGTGACATACCAGTGATGGTCATGGCCTGTTTTGCAGGTCTGTGTGATTCACACCTTGCATGTGTGCCTTTTGGTCACACAGGATTGCTTGTGTTTAAGTAGCTAGGGATGCACACAATGTGGCACTTGCATGGCAACATTCTCAGGGTGGTAAGGTTGTGACAGTTGACTGTCTCTTTGTCATCATCGATTGTCACCTGGTATGTGCCAGGCCTGTGTGCACTCCGCAGGGGTGGGAGTTTAGGTGAAAAATGTGGCCACAAGCTGGGTCCGGGCTGCCTCGCCACGTGCCCTATCCCCTCCCATGGGCAGCGCCTGTGCCTGTGGTTGGGGATGTGGGGGCACCACCATGTCCACCGGTACGCCCTGCCGTGTTGCAACATTGTGAAGGACACATGCTGCCACAATGATCCTGCACACTACTGGGGGTGCAAAGAGTAGCTGCCCGCTAGAGCGGTCAAGGGAGCGGAAGCTTGACTTGAGCACTCTGAATATGCGCTCCACTATGGCCCTGGTTGCAATATGGGCCGCGTTGTATCTTACGTGGGGTGGTGTGGTGGGGTTCCAGATTGGCGTCATCATGTGGTTGATCAGAGGATAGGCACTGTCCCCTGGAGAGGTGATAATGGTTGTGAATATTGCGGTTTGTGTATTTGTGTGTGTGTGACATGCATGCATGTGTACGGGCATTTGTACTCACCTAGGAGCCATGTGTCACCATGCTGACCAGCTTCCAGGGCCCAGCTCAGGGCAGACATTCTGTATATGAAACTGTCATGGGTGGAGCC